>NC_080840.1:17816914-18553164 GCF_030435755.1 Ochotona princeps | reverse complement strand
CAAGTAGAACACAGACACATTGGTCACAGATGAGCCATCTATGGCAATGTGGGTGGTGGAGTTGTCTGCAGAACCCAGCGAGGAACAAAGAGCCTTCATGAGCAGGAGCCAACTAATGACAATATTTATCAAGCGTGAATTCTCATGACTAGCTCCCTTCCCTCACTCCGCTCCAACTCAGAAAAGGTTAGAAACCCCTTGTGAGCAAGAGAAAAAGTTCTGTGGGACAACAAGGAAACTTCACACTGAGACAGACAGGTTAATCATTACAATTTTAATTTTAACTCATAACTCAGCCATAGACTCCTGCTAGAAGTTGCGGCCTAGGGAAAGATAAATCACAGACTGATTTATAAATGGATAATATAACCTCAGATTCATGCTAAGAATTTCCAGTTCTTTCCCAGTATTATATACTGCACATGAGTGAGATCAATGTCACTTCTTCAATAACGTAGAACAATTAAAGCTGCTAATTCAAGAGAAATAGAGGAAGGGAGAGGAGCTATTGAGGGCACTCTTGAATCATCAGGAATTTTGATGTCAATCATCAAAATTTGGATGCAGGAAGTCAGAGCAGATCTGGTGGTTTGAGCAGTATATGGTTCAACAGCGGGATCTACGTTGTGTCTGGGACATGAAAGCGAAAACATTAGGTGTGCATGAAAGAATTAAGCAATGAAGTTTAGAACTAGCTGGGATTAGACTCATCGGTGTACAGGTGCAGGCGACACTGTGCGAGTAGAGGCGAGTTTCTAAGGACACCAGAACATGATTTTTATAAGGAGTGATTAACTGTGAGCCTGTTTATAAAGAAAGAATTACTTGCCAGATAATTCTACAGATATCAAGGATGGCAAAGATTGAACAAGTATTGACTTGTGAAGACCTCAGTGTTATTAGAGTGACCAACTCAGGTAATGAGGTTGTGAAGGAAAAATGAAAACTGGAATTTGAAACAGACATGAGAAAGCAAAGATAATCCTATGGACTACTCTAGAAACCTGATGTGGGGACAGAGGGCTAAGGCCTAGACACAGCAAGGGCGAAGAAAGGGATCTTTTTTATGTGAAATGGATTTTGTTTTGGGTCATCTGGTGAATCCTGTGGAGCCCTTTTCTAGAATATTTCTAAAAGCACAAAGGAAAACTTAATCACAAAACAGAACCAGTTATACCGAAATATTAGTATAAAACAAACCTGTGATAGAATAATACACATGAGCTTTTGTCAATGCAAAAAGTAATATGATTTATTGGCAGAAATAATAACTAGCATAATTTGGAAGTAATGAAATACATTTCAAAATATCTTCTGCAATTGTTCTATTAAGAAAGAATTACCTGTGATTTTAGAGAAAAGGTCACACTTAGATTACTGGGTTTTGTACTTACAATAGATGAAAATTTTAAATTTTGGTAAAATGATGAAAATAAGACATAGATTTACCAAGGTACTTTGAAAGGTTTGTGGAAAGTGAAATTAAAAGTCTGATTTATTTTGCTGCAAAAAAAAGTGAAATCTATGCCTATGGGTATCTTCAAAAAGTTAAAGAAAATGTGTATCATAAAATTATATGCATGGTTGTTAGTTTTAAAAATTATGTGACAGAGAGAGAGCAAGAGAGCTAGGCTAGAATTCTCCTTCTGTCATCAGACAGTTTACCCTGGGTCTCGGGTAAGCCAATGTCTGAAATCAGGAACTCGACCCAAGTATCCTATGAGGTGGCAACAACTCAACTGAGTCATCAACTTTCACCTTTCAGGTCCACATCAGCAGAAAGCTAGAATCAGTAGTAGAGCCAACATACGTGAACTCAGGTGCATGAATATGAACCACAGGTGTTTTAATCAATACCTTAATTGCTAGCTCAAATTCTTTTCCTCTGTATCAAAATGATTTTTACATCAAAATTGACTCATTATTTATTTTTCTTCTTCTCAAGTTTTTTTTATTGAAAAGAGGATTTATAGAGAGGAGGAGAGATCGAAAGATCTTCTATCTGCTAGTTCACTCCCCAAATGGCTTCAGTGGCCAGAGATGAGCCAACCTGAAGCCAAGGACCAGGAGCTTCTTCTGGGTCTACCATGCAGCTACAAGGTCCCAAGGCTTTAAGCCATCCTCTATGGTGTTCCCAGGTCATCGGCAGGGAACTGGATGGGAAGTGGAGCAGCTGGAACACAAATGGCACCCAAATGGGATGCTGGTTCTTGGAGGTGGAGGATTAGCCAGTTTTTTTGACCTGCCACTATTTCCTTTGTGAACGATTTTATTAATATGATTTTATTTATTTGGGGCCAATATGTTGGCTTAATAAGAGGTAAATTCTCCACCTGCAGTGATGGCAATCCCATATGGGTGGTGGCTTATGCCCTAGCTACTGCACTTCCAATCTAGCTTTCTCCTTACAGACTGCAAAAGCAGTGGAGGATAGTGCAAGTCCTTGCATCCCTGAACCTATGTAGGAGACATAGAGGAAGCTCCAAGCTCCTGGGTTCAGATTAGCACAGGCTCAGCCCTGGCATTTGTGGCTATCTGGAGCATGAGCTGGCAGATGGAAGAACTCTGCCTTTCCAATCCTTCTTCTCTGTAACTCTGGCTTTCAAGTATAATAAATCCTAAATTTGCTTGAAAGGCAGAGAAAGAGAGGGAGAGAGTGATCTCCTATCCATTAGTTTATTCTCCAAATGCCTGAAATAGACAGGTCAATGCTGGGAGCTAGAAACTCAATCCAGGTCTCCCAGATGGGTGGCAGGGACTCTATTATTTGAGCCAGCATCTCCAGCATCCATCCTTCTACATTAGCAGGAAGCTGGAATCAGGAGTGGAGCTAGAACTGAAACCTGGATACTCTAATATAGGACAAGGGTGTCCCAAGCAGCATTTTATCCTCCGTGCCAAATACTTACCCCATGAATCTTGTCAAGTACCATAAAATGTACATGTGGAGAGATCCAGGAGTCTCAGGTTAAGAGTCTCATGCTGGGGCTAGCATTGTGGCACAGTGTGTAAAGCCAGTGGCCTGCAATTTCAGCATCCCAGATGGGTGCTTGTTCCGATATTAGCTACTCCACTTTAGTTCCCTACAAATGGTCTGAGAAAGCAGAAGAAAAAGGCCAAAGTTCTTGGGTTCCTGCCACCCTTTGGCAGACATGTAAGAAGCTTCTGGTTCCTGGCTTTGAACTGGCTCAGCCCTGGCTCTGCAGCCATTTGGGGAGTGAACCAGTGGATGGAAAACGTCTGCGTTTCTCCAATTATCTGCAACTTTGCCTTTAAATTAAATAGATAGAACTTACAAAAGAGAACCTTGTGCTAAGGAAAGAGATATTCCCTATTTTGTAAGGTGAGGAAAACTTGCTATGTAAAGAGTAGGAAGTCCTGAGTTGTGTTCTGGGCAGTATGCTAGTTAGTGGCAGTAGACAGGGGAAAACTTAGAGCTAAGTTCTTAAATTCTAGTCCTCCTGTTTACCAGTTGAGTAATATTAGATAAGTTATCCACCTACTTTTGTCTCAGATTTCTTATCTATGAAATGAGGATGAACATTAAATAGGATTACTTTAGCTCTGAACATCTTGGCCACTTTCCACTTATTCAACATCTGAAGCCAGAGGATCATTACAGCTCCTTAATGTGCCCATTCTTTGTCCCTGTGATCTTGTGTCTGGAAGACCCTCTCCCTGCTCTTCATGTGACTGTGCTGTTGTCACCAATCAGGATGTAATCTAAATGCCCCCTTCTCACAGTGCTTGTCCAGAAGCCATCCCTGAAACACTTACTGCTTCCCACTATTCTGCAACTTTCAGCTCCTTCGCCAGAATCCTTGTGTTTGCCGCTGCTGTGTGTGAGGAGCTCCACAAGGCTGGGTGTGCCTACATGGCTCTCCTTTGCAGCCTCATGCCCACTACATAATAAAGTCTCTATAGAAATTAATCACAACACAAGGAAGATCCTTGGTTATACTCAGGTAGTGGCTGTGAATCAAATTTGCACATGGGTGTGGCTTAGATCAGGTTTCTCTTAATCCTCTTCTGCAGCTGGGGAAAGTTCAACCGCATTATAACATTTACAAAATAGCATTTAACTTTTCTTTCAGTACTAGAAAGAACCTTTTTTCTGTCCCAGACAGAACCAAGAAAAGCAAGACCTGAATAAAAATGCTGGGTTCCCGGATAACAGTTCACCTTCACGTAGACAGCATACACGAAACCCACAGATAATGTTTCTACCAAGCCAGTATTTTGCTATTGAAGTGATGGAAGAGATATTGATCTAGCATTCAGGAGCCAGACTTCCAGCTCTGACTGTTTAACTGATTTTACACAAGTCAGCCTCTATGAGCTTACCTGTTTTTCATCTCACAAACGGCAATTTAACAATATTTGCTGTGGCAGAGACTGCTACCTCTACCAAATCCCTTTCTTGCCTTCACAAGTCTGGACTGCAATTCATCACTTCCCTTGGGGCTGGGGTGTTTATGTGATTAGGGTCTTGACAACACAATGTAAGCAAAAGTGACATTTGTAAGCTCTGTTTACTTGCTCAAGGCCTTTTACTTTCAGGTCGGAATGGAAAGAACCGCAGGCACCTTAGAAAAGGATGTATTAGAGATGGTAGCGCCGCTGTCGGACTGGAGCCCTAAATGACTGTAGGGAACAGAGCCCCCTCGGACCTTCAGACTTCAGCTAATGCTGGGAAATGAGGGAGAACTAAAACCACGAGCATTCTGGAATCTGTTACAATAGCTAGTGCTTCTCTAATACACAGGTACTATCTACTGTATGGGATTACTGGAGAAAGATCTAACATATGAGAAGTAGCTTTAGGAGTGACTAAGTGCTGCATTTCTCATCATCATTAATAAGTGATATTTATTATCACTAATTCCAAGAAAACAAATATCTAGCAGAATGTCTTACACAGAATAGATATTTATTGAATGAATGCATGAATATCCGACTTGCACAACAATCCCAAGGTTAAAAGAAAAAATTTATGCAACAACAAGAATAGCAAATTTATTTGTACAGGGTAAACCTTCAAATAATTCAGATAGATCCTGAATATGTGATTTTTTTTAAAAAAATTATTCTTGTTTTCTTTAATACATCTTTTCCACAATATTAAGTTATACAATAGTAAAGAATATTTTGACCAAAGCAAACGTACCCATGATCACACTCTCAAACAGGGTTCGTTTTGCTCAGTGCCATCTGATTTCATCCACATGTGTGCCTATTTTTCATTGAAAGAAATTTCTTCCTTTCTGTCACTACTTTTAAATACATTTGAAATTGTATCAGTATGGAAAACATAGGTCTGGTAATTCTCCAGAGGTAATTTCAACACTGAACTCTGTAATAGTTCTAACAATTTCAATTTAATTTTGCCAAGGGGTTCCAATCCTACTTAAAAAAAAAAAAGCCAGACTAGGGATGTGGGTGATTCGTTAAGAAAATACATGTGGGTGTTAATTCTCACTACAAATAGGGTGATCAAGCTTTGAAATATGTGGGAGGACACTTAGCCTTTAGGTTGAGACACTAGTTAAGTACCAAGACTGTCCACTGGGGTGACTGAGGCTGTTTTTCAGGCTTTGGCTCCTGACTCTAGCTTCCTGTAGTGCAGACCCTGGGCGGTGACTGTGATAGCTCAGACAACTAGGACCCCATTATTCACAAGGCAGCTTCAGATTTTGTGACTGGCTCTGGTTTCACCTCTGGCCACTGGAGGCATTTGGGCAGTGAACAGGCAGATGGGTGTTCTGACTGTCTCAACCCCCAGCCTCCATTTCCAGTATATACATATATATATATATATATATATATATATATATATATAGTGTGTGTGTGTGTGTGTGTGTGCGCGCGTGCGCGTTTCACATTCTATTAAAGTGTTACTGTGAGACTCTTACAAAGATTAAACGTAGGGAAAATAAGTACATATGTATCATATTCAACATTACAATTCAACAACTGATGCAACAAATATATTAAGTGCCTATACGTGTCAAGAAGGTGGACTCTACTAAGATAGGCTCCTGAGGCATAAGCAGAGGTCAGATCTTAGGAATTGGATTATCTTGATCATAACTGTGACTGTGTTTGCTGGGCATTGCCTGGAACAACACCTGGCAAATGGGCATTCATCTGAGTTTGTGGACTGAGCTCATGCACACACCACCTCATGCTCTTCAGGTGATTCATTGTGGTGGCAGAGATCAGTTCTAGTTGCAAAGAAAGGGTGTGGGGCTGGGCAAAGCCCAGCTCAACTCTCCGTGGACACTGCATCTGTGATGGTGTACATTTATTATTATTTCTTTAAAAATCATTCTTATTATTTTCCCTGATACATTTTTCCTTGGGCATATAGTAGTTGTATATTTATGAAATTCCACACTGTTTTCCATAATGGGTACACCAAACTCCATTCCCACCAATGCTTTGACTATATACCTTCACCAACAGTTTGTAAACCTGTCTTTTTGGTAAAAGTCATTCTACCAAGTATGATTATTATTGAGGTTGGGCATCTTTTCATGTGCTTTTTGCCATTTTTACTGTCACTTAACAGAACATACAGGGATCCCACCCCCTATTTCTTCCTCTTCTTTATCTTTCCCATTTGTTACAACAGTAGAGTCCTTCAGTAACTTTGGTAAGTAGTATAATAACTAGTAGAGTCCTTTAGTAAAAATTACAAGTTTAACATTATACTGTTTGAGTACATCATGGATGGTATGCTTTTCAATGCTGCCTGCCACTCAGTAAAGGATGCAATTTCTCAATAATAGCATCCCCCTCCACTACGTCAAATTTATAGATATATATCAATTTTATATTCAAGTTTATTTTATATATCAGCTATATAAAAATACATAATTATATGTAACAGATATAATTTGATATAAACATTTAATTATATAAAACCGGGATCAATTATATATAAATCTTTAATTATATATAACCTATATCAATTACATATGTCAATTATATATATGCATAAAATTTGGAGCATGGATTAGTTCTTCATTACTTACCAATTAATCCCATGGATCTCAAATGCAAATAACAACTGAGTTTTCTTGTAAAGAATTTGGTTAGCATGAAACTGCTAGAACTGAGGGGCAAGCAGTGAAATGTCATTTCCTATAATGTGCCAGACATCTCAGGTCCCAGGATGTGGGGCAAATAATCTGTTTTTGTACCCAAACTCTATCCTGGGTCATGCTCTGCTTCTGCTCGGATAAGTAGATGAACTGTACTGCTTTAGGTTCCAGAAGAGAACAGGTACAAAGGACAGGGAAGGGGAACCATTTCTGTCTATTTAGGAATATGTATGTGTGCTAGGAATTGAAATGTTTATAAATGTGTATCTGAATTGATATTAAATGGCTAACACCACACTTCCCTTTCTACTTTGGCACCCAACTGAGAAGCTTTTATAAAATTATAATTTTATAATACCTTTGGGTTGATCCTGATAATCAAACAGTTTAATTCTGTAGAACTGCATGTTTCCAGCGTGGCATAGTAGCCTAATGGTTAAAGTCCTTGCCTTGAACGCACCGGGATTCCATATTGGCACCAGTTCTAATCCCAGCAACCCTGCTTCCCACCCAGCTCCCTGCTTGTGGCCTGGGAAACCAGTCGGGAATGGCCCAAAGCCTTGGGACCCTGCACCCACATGGGAGACCTGGAAGGAGCTCCGTCCTCCAGAGTCCTCCGGGCTCTGGATCGGCTCAGCTCTGGTTGTTGTGGCCACTTGGGAGTGGTCCAGCGGATGGAAGATCTTTCTCTCTGTATCTCCTTCTCTCTGTATATCTGCCTTTCCATTAAAAATAAATAAATCTTCCCCCCAAAAAAGAACTGCATGCTTCCTTGAGTAATCAGAAACAGCAATGAGATGCAGAGTGACCTAATAAATCACTCTCCATAAAGGACAGAGAGGTGCTTCATCTTATGTACAAATGGTTATTGCACTTAAATGCTCCTGCTTTTTCGGAGTCTGGGTGGGGAGGATGCCTTCCACATGGTTCCATGGAGCAGCAGAAAACAAGTACATAGGAATAATTGGCCTAACAGCCAATTTAATAGAGAGCTTTCACATTTACCATGAAGTAAATCCCAAATGAAAACAACTAGGAGGCAGATATTTTAGTCCTTTCTTTAAAGTGACCACTCTGCGGCCTGTGAACATGCACCTGAGTGGGTCCCCCACAAGATGCACTGCTTGCCCAGAGCTTTGTTTGAAGGGCCTGATTCAGTGAAGGAATTGTACAAAGAATGCCTGAATATACTGCCCAGAATATCAATGTGAAAAATGTTTCAGGAACACGTGCTTTCAATATTTTGCTTTGCTCTGTTGTTAGGAAAAATCACCTCCTGGAAAAAAAGATCATCTCTCCTGCCAGAAAACCAAATGATTGAAAGAACTCCTGGTTTCTTTCTTGCTTCTGAGAATCCAGCATCAAACTGGCTACTTCTGTACCATTCCATCACAGGGGCTGCAGTGTTGTTTGACCCCAGGGCTTCCTGTTCTAAGACAGGAGACTTCTTGAGGGCAAAAAGCCTGACTTAGTTAAGAAAATGATATTCCACTCCCTTGTTATAGGTATCCTCTAAAAGCAGGAACAAATTGCACAATGACTCCAGGGAAACATTTTTCTGGAAAATAATCAGTGGTCTCATAGTGTGTGGAAGAATAATGGATGTTATAGGAAGGAAAGGAAAGAAGGCAAGAGATCAAGTGACATTTTACTGAAATTACGATATTAAAAAAAGAGAAATGCTAAATGGGTTCTTTATAGTCATTGAAGGAGGATCTATAATAACAAATAGTTGATTTAAAACAGGCCTGTCTATCTTTCGCCAGGGGCTACATTTTTCAGGCTCTAAGACGACCATGGGTCTCAACCTTTCAGTGGCAGGCAGGCCAGCAGGCAAGTCTGATAGCAATGATGAACTAAGGCAAGTTTAATGAGGTTTGCAGTGAGACTCTGACATCTCCAATTCAGAAGAGAAATCTCTAGCTCAAAAGCTGTGATTGCCAGGGTGTCTGTAATGTCTCTTCCTAATCTGACCTATGCCCATCCTCCACATGTTATAACCACTGTGCTACATTTGCTTACAAAATCATTATACACATTGTGCATATTATAATCATTCAGGTAATTATCAAAAAACTTCAGCCACATAGGTACATATTTGTAGTTTGAAAAGGCAGTGCTCAGATTTGCCTCTTTGTAAAATGTATGTGAATGGATTATCCTGATTATCTGCCATAATCTGGATCTTCCAAGTCTTCTTTTTTGGGGGGGGGGTTAACTTGTTTCAAAACAGAGTTTTACACACCTACACACAATGAAATAAAGAAAGAAAGGTAGATGGGTAGATAGAGAGAGAGAGAAAGAGAAAGAGAAAAAGAGAGAGAGAGAAAGAGAGAGAGAGAGAGAGAGAGAAAATATCTTCCATTTGTTGGTTTACTTTGCAAATAGCCACAATGGTCCCAAGATGAATTGCATCTGGAAATCTCATGTGAATGTTAGAGGTCCAAGTACTTGGGTTATTTTCTAATGCTTTTCTCAGGAAAATAAGCAGGGAATTGGATCAGATGCGAAGCAGCCATGACTCAAACTGGCACTCATTTGGGACGCCAGCACTGCAGATGGTGGCTTTACTTGCCATGTAACAATGATGGCCTCTCAATTTTGTTTTCAATGTCTGTTCATGCTGACTGCCTGTGGCTAATAGGATTTGTATACTATTACACAATATATACCACGTTCTACTTAATTATATAACTGCAGAGGGATTTTGGGCTTGTTCCCAGTTTTTGGCTATTGTTTGCTTTTTAACGAACTTGTTCTAACATCTTCAGGAGATATTCTTCACACTGAGGGCTGAGATCTGGAGGTGAAGGCATTTTATGGGGATAGGAAAGGCTCAATTCAATGGGACAATGTAGAGCATGTAGTACAGGGAAGAAATTTTATATGGCATAGTAACTCCAATTTCCTATGAAAGTAGGGATTGTTTTCTAATACAAATGTCACCTACGTGACCATTCCTAATAAATAGAAAAAAAGTACCATATGACCAGAAAACTCACTGCCCTGACTCATGGAAGTACTAGCCTACTTGCACAGGTATGCTTTTCATGTAAGACACTAGATGTAACAACATTGGCTACACAGAGTAATGGGCAAGGTGAAGTGCAAAAAGATATGGAGAAGAAAAAGATATTAAGATATGTCTCTTGATGGAAGGATCTCTACATATGTAGAAAACTACCAACACAAAGTTCTGTTGCAAGGCTGCTGAAAATTTTCAGCCTTCTCCATACTGCTCAGACTACAGAATGGCAAACACCATGTGGGGCCACCAATTTAAGGGACCCTGGGATTGCAAAGCAGTCACCTCAGGCACTACTGCAGAGTGAATTATCAAACAGAGCTCACCTGAATTAAAAATATTTCAACACAAAAGAGGGAATAATTATAACACAAAAAGAGCAGCATATCAGAGAAAGGATTTACCATAATGGATGTTTAAGAGTCTAAATTTTTGTTATTCTGAGGGTAATTACTCAAAATACAAACCTGTTAGAAGATAAGTAATGAGGCAGAAGACAGAAATAAAACGGATCTTATGAAAATAATAGAAGCAAGCAAATAGTTTCAGTATAAAAATTTCAAACCTCATGAAAAGTGGCAACGCAGAGGGTCATCCTGAATTAACTGGATTAAACAAGTGAAGCAGGAGAATGACCGTAAATCTAGAAGCACATCAGAAATATAAAGTGTGTGAGTATAGGGGTGTGGGACCCTAACATATATATTCTTAGCAACAGATGCAAAATTTGTGTTAGTGTGTCTTGGAAGAGGCTAAGAATTCTGTATTTGCAGAAACAACTTTAGGTGATTTTTTTTTACTATGGCAAAAGGAAATTATGTTCTTTTCCATGAAGGAAAGAGTTGTTTATTTATCTCACAGTTTTGGAGATGAGACTGAAAATCCAAATGTGTGATACAGGCTCTGGCAAAGGCACTATAGTGGCCTTGAAGGAAAGTAAGCCACACAGTAAGCCAAGAGGGAGACAACATCAGGTCCAAACTCAGGCACTTACAACTATCCTCTTGAGAACTACTTCCTCAGATACTAAGGATCTCCCACTAGCCCCAGTTATTCCATAATTTCCAGTAGCATTACCCTGGGAGCCAAGTCTTTAATGCATGGGCTCTTCAGCGAACATTCAGCTTCTAAACCAAAACAGTGATTCTAAAAAATCAGTCTGGGTTAGAAACCCTTAATGTGAAGAAAGACTTGGAACTATCATCCAGAGTCAGAGAGAGAAAAAAGGAAGTGAAAGTGATAACTGAGACCACTCTTAAGAATAAAGACATAGTATACAACCACAGAATTACTAGAAAAGGAAAGAACAATCAGAATTTGTGCAATGAAACTAATTAGAGATTATATATTGAATAAAATTTCATGGTAGTGAGAAAAATTCTTCTAGTTGATAAAGTTTTACTATGAACTTAGTGAGAGCTGATAAAGATGAAGGGGTTGTTTAAGAAACTGCATGTGATGTCTGCATTCCCATATTGCACTGCCTGCCTTGAAGTACCAGCTGTCCTTCCAACCACAACTTCCCGGCATTGTGAACACTGGGAGGCTGACCGCTCAAGTAACTTGGATCCCTGTCATCCACAAGGGAGATCTAGAATGAATTCCAGGCTTCTGGCTTCAGCCTGTGGAATCAGGTTATTGCGGATGTTTGGGGAGTGAACTAGCAGATGGCAAATGTGTTTTTCTGTACATTTCAAAAGTACATAAATGACACAAAGACAATTGTTAATAGTAAGCATATGAAAGGGAATTTTACAAAATTTAGGGGAAAACAATAGATTCTCTAAAAAAAAAAAAGGAAAGATGACACTGTAGATGACCCTGGTGTCCAGGGCAAATGGCTACTCCGTGATTTCCAGGCTCTAATCAGCCTAAGCTATCAGCAGTAAGTAAAGGCAACAAGACAGTTGCAGCTAGGAGAGAGCTTGAGAAAGCCGATGTCCTCTATGGTAACTGAAAGCCACCAAGAATTCAGAAATAGAAGAACGCAAACATTTTACAATTATACCTTTTTTGGGAAGAGTGTAAACAACTTCATTCTTAAAACAAGAGGTCTGATTGTATAAGGAACTACAATTCAACTGGGATAGAAATGCCACAGGATGCAAAATCCAGGAGAGAGGGGTGGTACCTGGAAGAAGCTGGAGGAAGGAAGGTGCTGTCATTTCATATTTGTGTATGCGGGAAACCAGTGAACTCTTCTATTTTTGTATTAAAATGTAGATTTAGAAGATAGTGCTTAGCTAGCATACATCATTATCGCTTAGAAATTTGAAAAAAAATCCTATCAGAGTAACACAAATCAGGTATTATGTCTTTAAAATCCCTGGGATCGTGTTGAGAAAGAACTCAGAAAATTTGACACCATAAAGCAAAATTTGTCCCCTCTCCTTTAAAACAACAGAGTAAGTACAAAGAGAAGGAAAACATTAGAATAAAATTTGAACTCAGAGGAAATAATGAAATGGCTAGTTTTTGTAATTACTTGTATTCAAGAAAAATCTTAAAAATATATACTAAAATGCTAATTGCCATGTTTTTTGCATGATGAACTCAGAGTAACAGTATGCTTTTCTGGCATAGCTAAAATTTAAAATGTTCAGATAATAATGATACAGTCTACGTGATTGAGCATGAAAGCTAAACCTGGAATTTTGCCTTCATCTGAATGAACACAGATCACAAGGCTGCTAATGAAAGCCGGAAATGACCAGCATAGCGGCAAAGAATAAGATTGGCATCTATGTGTTTTGGTAATTCAACTAGTTTCTCCAACAGGAGGCACAGGTGTCACTCGTTTATTTTGTCACAACACTAATTACTCTTTATCACTGCATTCTTGTCTGCTTTTTCTCAGCATGACCACTGCATTGAGAGGCAACCACCCTTAGGTAATGACTGTGTGTGTAGTGTGCATGCAGAACGTGGGAGAGCTTGGCTCACAGCCACAGAATAGGTCCTGCACCAGGGGGTCAGTTCCTCAGAGGTGGTAAGAATTCATGATGCACATTCCAACACCTCAGCCCTACACACTTCCATCAGTGCTTTAGCTCAGCCATCATAACTGCATTTCCAAACTCAAACTCAAGACTGAGCAAATTGTTAAATCTTGCTGCCATCCCTAGATGTTTCGTCTCTTTGGCCTCTCAGTTCTGGAGTTCCTTGTTCACAGCTTCCTGCTCTCTGACCCTTCCCATTTGCAGGGGAAGCCAGAGACCCCTCTGCCTCAGTCCCTTATTTCTCAAACGTATTGTTGTGATGGATTAGCAATCTGTCTCCCCCGGAGGAAACGTCTCTCTTATTGAGAAGAACACTGGGATCCTTACAGGCAAAGAATGCATAGTATTTGCCTTCTAGCATGAGTTCACTGCCCGAAAGGTCTTGGACATGTATTAACTTAGGAACGGCTTAGCTCCCTGTCTTTTCTTACATGTCTTCTCTTGGTCCAAGAGGTCCGAAGGTCTGAGAGGTAGCATTTGTCTTCAGTTTATTCCCAGAGTTCTAAATTCACAGAATCACCCTATCCTGTGCACACCGGAAATTTTTGTACTTGACAAATTAACTTTGCATGAACTTGATGCCCAGTTCATTGTGCTTTATCTTTAAAGAATCCAGTACATTTTGAGTTCCTTCTCATCTAGCTACCAAGTCCCACCACCCACCAGTTAAAAGCTAAGACCAAGCTTGTTTGGCTTTTTTGTATCATGATCCCAAAGGTGTCATTTCCAAGAGGAAGGACATCCACAAATAGCTGATGCTGCTGTCAAAAATTCCCACGCAAAGAATAACTTCACCCACACCTATTTATCAGAATACGACTGAGTCACGTTTCTTTTGTTTTACAAATGTACAGTGAGGAGCATGAAAGAGTGTCTTATTTAAAGGACAGTAAAAGTAACTTAAATACAGGCAACTTGATGCACATTATGTAAAAGATTAGAGGAATTAGGAGCTTAAGAGACACCATTTCAATATTTATAAGAGCAAAGTTACACACTTATTCATTTGATTATTTTTAATATCCTTTTCCTGTTTTACTGCTTGGTTATAGACTTGTTAATTTTTATTTGTTGAATTCTTCATTTAATAGAGCCATTAAGTATTTGACCATAATATAATCTAAAATGTTAAGAAGAATGGAAAGCATTGGGCTTATGCACTTGATTCTCCTCTAGGCTCCTCTTCTATGACTGGTGCTGTCTTTGCTGCACTTCAGAAAGTCCAATCACTCCCTTCTGGTGTGTGTACACCATAGCTCTAATACCATCATGCAAAGCTAAAAGTCATTTTTGAAGATGCATTTCCAAGCAAGGTCTTCTATAAGGCATTCCCAAATAACTTACTCTATAGAAATTATAGAAATACAAACAGTAGCTATAATATTTATGTCATTCCATCTTTTTACCCATTTCCATTCTTGTATTTAATCATCAACTAGTTGTTGAACAATGGGCACAAGTCACTAATCTCCCTGAGGATCTGGCCGCTGTCTGCCATCCCTATCACCCAGGCTTGAACCTGCACTTAGCATGGTATATGCACACAGTATCTCGGGAACATAAAAAGCAATACACAGATAAAACCCACTTTGCTGGTTTTGTCATAGACTGATGCCTGCCTTTGTATTTAACACAGGCAGAAATATCACCACAACATTTTCTTCTTACTTTACTCCCTCTTCCTTCAAATAAAAAAACAATATTTAAAAAATGCATTCTTATTTATTTGAAAGGAGTAAAGAGAGGAGCGAAAGTCATTGCTCCTGTTGCTGGTTCATTCCCCAGATGCCTCAACAGCATCCGAAGCCAGGACCCTGGAACACTAACTGTGCTTAGCAGGGATCCAAGTACTTGAGCCACACCTGCTGCCTCCTACCGGTGTACACACATTAACAGGAAGCTAATTGACAGTGAAGCTGGGACTAGAACCTAGGCATTCTGCAATGGGAGATGGGTTTCTCAAGCAGTGTCTTAACTGCTATGCTAAACTCATCTCTTTTTCAGTAGATTACACTATCAGGAATCCTTTTCAAGTTTACTCTGTATCACATCTCTGTGATGCTAGCTGCCTCCATATTCTCCATTCTTCCATCCTTTTAAAATGCCAATGCTGCCACTCATTACCCTTTAGATACCCCCAAATTATTCATTTTCTCAGCCAATTCCATATCCAAAAAAGGGGGTGAGGTTTGAGAATATCAATGAACTTTATTCTGCTTATGGAGACCAGAGTCTATATCTTTTTAAAAACAATGTGAGTCCTGTGAAATACGGAAGGTCTTTGTGTCACACTGAAGTTATGGGTCCAGAAAGTTCTGATCCTGGTGAAGTTCAGCCACACCTGTGGAAACAATCGCCTATATCTGGAAATAGCAAACACCCTCTGCTCTCAATGTCCCTTACCTGTTTACAGTGCCAGCCTTATGATGCAGTATAGTTAGTACGTCCTTGTACTTGCCACACATCCAGGCTTCCCCGCCCATTCCATTCATGTATGTGACTCTACCATTTGTGTTTTCCAATCTTTCTGGCTGGTTTTCCTAGGCTTTGTCTTCTTTCGTATTTAGAGGCTGGCCACAAAGCTAGTTTGTCCTCAGTTCCAAGTACAATGTCAAGCAGAACGTAGAAGAAGATTTTAAGTATGTCTCGTTCTCCAATATCTAATGGGACATATTATTTGTCCCTTTTGCTTGCTATTCTGAAGGTGGCAAACCAGTTTCTCCTAAACATTTGTGCCATCTCCCAGTTACACCACACTGTTTACTGCCTTAGGGAATCATGAACCTACCAACCTTCTTCTTTTGCATTAAGGTCAGAGTATTAAAAACCAGGAATTCAAGATGAGGTGCCAGCTCAGGCAAAAGAGCAACCTGGGAGGAGCAGTCATTGTGACTGGCCCTTGCACATGTTTGCAAACGATGTAAAGATGATGCTGTTTATTCTAATATTGCAAATCAGTTAAATAAGATTTACCATGATCGGCAACCTGTAGATTGTCACCTGGACAGATAGTGACAGCACAAACATCTGAACTCAGGTCTGATTCTGAAGCCAAACCAAGACTCTCCTTCTGGGGCAGGAAACTAGACATCAGGGATGGTTATCAAACAAAGCCAAATGCCATCACTTTCTTGAAAGCTTGAAAAAAAAAACACACTATCATCTTTTATGGATATGCTATGCATGGGTTTACCTGAAGTCAGAGCACAGTCCAAGCAATCTTTCTAAGTTTCTTTTGGGTCTCCAATTTTTAAGGTGATAGAATCACCTCCAGGAACTGAGGAAGGAAAGATGTTATGCCACATGAATTTTACCTGTGTCATCTTCTATTTGAAAATTTTCAGCACTCAAGATTCAGACTCATGAACACATAGTCATGTGGGAAATAAGAGATTTTTCATAGCAACATAGCTTTTTAGTCAATCAGCTTTAGAATACAAACTAGCCAGATAATCACATCAAACTGTAAACTATTAAAATTAAGCAAGCAGTAAATAAACTACAGGGAAGGCAAGACAACTTTCACTGATATAATAATGCAGTGCTGGTGTAAAGACTGAAGTGTTGGGCCAAGAAAGTCTAGAGTTGAAAGTATTAAAATCACCAGGGGCAGCAGAACACACAGGCAATCCTGAAAACAGGAAAGAGCAACAAACATCTAATCTACCCATCAAAGAAAGCATGTGAAAAATTATAAAAGAGTTAGCTGTTTTGTTTTTATCAGAAAGGCAGATTTGAAAGAGAGATAGAAATATCTTCCTTCCACTGGTTCACTCCCCAGTGGCTGCAATGGCCAGAACTGAGATGATCTGATGCCAGAAGCCAGGAGTTTCTTCCAGGTCTCCCATGTGGGTGCAGGGTCCCAAGGTTTTGGGTTATCCTCTACTGCTTTCCCATGCAATAAGCAGGAAGCTGGATGGGAAGTGGAGCAGCCGGGACATGAGCTAAAACTCATATGTGATCCTGACATGTGCAAGGCAAGAATTTAGTCACTGAGCTATTGCACCAGGACCAGGATGTGAAATTTTAAAAAAATATTTAGAAATAAAAATCAGTGAGAAAGATATTTTCATGAAGATTGGAAGTCTGTTTTGGTTAGTTTCAGATAGTTAGTGCCATATTAAACACAAATTAGTAATCACTTACTATCCATAGTTTATTTATTTCTTGCTTAATGTTAAAAGTTTACAGTTTAATGTAATTATTTGCCTAGCTTTGTATTCTAAAGCTGAATGACTAAAAGCTAGGTTTCTAAGAAAAATCTTTTGATAAAGATAGCATTTTTTACATCAAAATTTTAAAATCCTGATAAACTTCTAACAAAACATTTAAAATATTTATTTGAAAGGTAGAGCAGGAAGGTGGCAGAGGGAGGAAGAAGATCTCCCATTCTATGGTTTACTCCCAAGTACCTGTAACATTCAGGGTGGGGCCATGTCAAAGCCAGAAGCC
The DNA here is from genome assembly GCF_030435755.1 of Ochotona princeps. Taxonomy (NCBI): domain Eukaryota; kingdom Metazoa; phylum Chordata; class Mammalia; order Lagomorpha; family Ochotonidae; genus Ochotona; species Ochotona princeps. Next base: position 18,535,582 of record NC_080840.1, on the reverse strand, counting down.
TGGAACTCCAGCCAGGATTCTTCTTTACATGGTAGATACCTAAGCACTTAAACCATCAACCGGTTCCTCTCAAGGTGTACATTTGCAGAAAAATGAATTGCAAGTAGAGTTTGGACTTGGACTTGGCACTCCCATATGGAATAAGGCATCACAAGAGGCAGCTTAACCCACTGTACCACTCACTATGAAGAAGAGTAGAGTTTGCTTCTCACTACTGTTACCTTTCTTTTCAGATTTCTACAGGAAGTCTGTTGAAGTAAGGCAGCAAATTCCTGACTGCTAGGCATTTCACCAGGTTCTACTTTGCAAGCACAAAGTCATTGCTACCTACTGCACTCAGCCACTTCTGGCTGAACACATTCGCACAGTTTGGAAACTAACAAGACAGCAAAGACACCTGTCTCCCGCAATTGCCTGTTCTTGATATTTAACATAAACCAAAGGAATCATTCAAAACCCCAAAGAATTTTAATCAGCATTTTATAAAATACTGATCAATATATTGACATTGATGCTCAAACCTACAGGGAGAATAAAGACCTATATGTCTTTTTTTTTTCTGAAATTAAACAAAGGTCTTTGTTCCCCTGCTATGCAACTTCACCAAAGTCCCCATTATGAGGAAAGGAAGGAGAAAAAATCCAGAAGCTGACACTTTGCCAAAAATACTGAGGATGGAACAAAGATAATTCTCAAAGTCCTTGGGGCGGGGGTCACATTGCTTAAAATCAGAGCCTTTCTGAAATCTCTTTTAAAATGAAATGGAGCTCCAGACTACTCCAATCTTGCAAGCTAGCTGCAGGCTTGGTGGAGCGGTGCTGATGGAGTGGCCTTGCTTCCATGTCTGTAGTCTGACAGGCAGAGCCTGACTGAATGATATGCCAGTGATCTTGTCCCTGCTTTTCTGATGGCTACCAGAGGGGGATTCTGAGGAACTGTGCCCTCGTTCCTGCAATTCTGATGGGCTGTTCCTCTCTTCCTCCTTCCTGTGCACTCAATGCAGCACAGCAAGGCTGTCTTTTCTGGGTAGGTGGTTTGCAGCCTCCCACTTGACTCTGGGCTCCCCCAGGGTATGTTCTCCCATACCTTGTTGTTTCATCTGGATAGAGGAGTGAATAGCAGCTAGACATAGATGAAATGGTTTTTCCACATAAAAGAATGTGCTAACCCAGGAGGCATGAACAGTATTTAATTTGCTGCCCGTGTTCAATAGACTGTGAGCTCCCGAAGGGCAGCGGCCATGTCTCATTCGTCTTTGTACCCTTGGTGATGAACACGCATTCATTTGTTCATTCATTTATTCAACAAGTATTTGCTGAGAGCTGACAGCATAAGATGAGTGAAACCTGGGCTTCCACAGGCTGGATTGCCAGGAAATGAACGCATTTCTAATATGGTACAAGATACATACACATGTACTCTGAGTAAATAATACAAAAGCCAAGCTATTTTGCTCACAGGCTCATCAGTGTCAGAGATGAATGAAAACTGCTTGTACAGATAAGGGAACCAACTCTCCGAACTACCCACTCCTTGCACTTTTGTTCTCTTCACTTTGAGCAAGGTGGTCCATGGGAGATGAAGCTCTTCAAGTTGGAAAATCCCATTGTTCTATGTATTCCTCCTGGCCTTACAATTCAATTTTGCCATCCTTTGATGTCCACAGGGATGCGTTTTGGAATTTTGCAGGTACCACAACCCACAGATACTCAAGTTTTTTATAGAAAATGGTGTGGTGCTGCCTATAACCTATGTAACCATCTACTTTAGATCAGCTCCAGGTTACTTACAGTGCTCCAGACAATGTACAAGTTGACTTAAATGTACTTGTAACTCTATCCTATGCATGTTTAGTTTATGTGTAGTTCCCTCATCCCCATTTTTTTTCAACCTGTGTTTTATTAAATCTATGGATACAGAATCTGCAATTACAGGGGTCACTCTGTGTATGTATCACATACATATAAAGATACCTCAATAACCTGAGGATAAGTGAAATTTTACAAAATAGGTTCAATTGAATCAAGATGGCAGAATACGGTAAGGACGTATTTAAATGGATGGAGAAACATTAATCAGTATGAAGCAGAAAGGACACATTCCAGGAAATAGGAGAGGACAGAATAACAGCAGAGGGGTACCTGGAGACTGCCAGACACAGGAAAGCAGTGGACACAACGGTGTAGTGTTTCAGTGACTGACACTCCAGCGGCATTCAGCTAATGGAGATCTGAACTCCACCAGCAGCCAGAACTCTACCAGCAACCAAGTGGGAAGGGAATTTCACTGGGAGCTTGGGAGGTGAACCTAGACAAAGAACTGTCCATCCTGTTGATCCATTTGATTTGACCAGGAGCAGAGACAGAGCTGCAGATCCTAGACTGGCAGTGTGGGAACAGGATGGATTTCACAACCCAGTCCGCACCCCTCCTCCCACCCTTTAGCCAAATCGGGCTTCATTTTGTGTAAGGAGGCAAAGGCAAGGGAAAGGACTGAGCATACGCTGAACTTATTTCTGACTCAGTGAAATGCAATAACGTGGTATCCTACAGGTTTCACCCAAGACAGGCCCAGGCAGCTCTCAGACCTGATGGCCAGCAGATCAAGAACTCTAGTAGAGGCATGTCAGGTGCCATTTTGTATGCTGTGGTAAAAGCTTTAGGACAGCAGGGGACAACAGTGAGCTGCACATGTGCTGAGCTCCTGAGAACTCACTGAGATCAATGCATTGTAGTGGTCCTGCAGGAAAAAATGCCAATTGTGGCATCGTACCGGTCAAAATAGGTCTATGTGGCCCCCAGACATAATGGATAACAGGTTTCTGGCAAGATTACCACCACCAACAACCTAACTATGTAGGATACCTGGTGTCTCCCTAATCCTGGGACCTGCTCCAACCGGAAGTGGGAGAAAGGTTGCAGAGACAATTGTGCAGCCTCAGCATGGAGTCACAGGAGGTGGAGAGTGGTGAGCCAGGAGCTGGGACTACAAATACCATGCACTGGTTTGCGTGAGGACCAAGCATGAAGTGGGTAGGGTCGAGTTAGACTACAACACCCATTGGTTCAAGTGGAAGACAGGGCTGGAATCAGAACTGACCCAGCAATTGCAGCTACCAGCATGTGCATAAGCTGATTGGGGCGATGGACGCTGCTGGACCCTGTACTTGCAAATGCACATAAGAATCAGGTTTGGGATCATTTCAGATGAAGTTTCTTTGGAGATCCCTCCAACTGAACTGGGGTTCTGACCTCAGAACCCCAACCATGAAGAGACCATGTCAGCCAGTGGATTCTGAATAGGTTTCATCGTGATTGCAACAGCGAGAATGCAGCAATTCAGACCTGTTGAACTATCAAAACTGCTTGAGCAGGACCCTTAGAGCGTGCCTCACATCGGGGACCTGGGATGGGTGGGAGGCTGGGTGGGGCTTTTCCCTTTGTTTCCCCCTGATGATATTAGTGTGGAAACAATGGTATTACTCACCTTCCTGTGTAAAAAAAAAAAAAAATTAAAATAAAGAGGTCACCTTGACCTCTGGAAAAAAAAAAAAAGACCATGCTGGAAATCTAACATAAGAACCCAGACCTGGAACTTGCCGAAAGTGGCACAAGTGGCTGCAAACAAAGAACCATGTACCAACTGTAATAAGCAAAATCAAACTGTAGACCTGTGGGTGACACAGCTTAGAAACCTGCCCCAATGAGAAGATTCTGCTAACCAGAAGTACAATGACCAAAAGAAGCAAAAGAGCAAAAGAAGAGACAAAAGCAAAATGAATATTACTAAATACTCCCCTGCAAAGGAGCAAAACCCTATGCCAACCTCAGAGTTAACTGAGGAAGACATCGAAAAAATGGGGATACAGAATTCAAAACACTTGTTATAAAGCTTCTTATCAACAACAAGAAGCACCTAAAGCAGGCATTCAAGGAATTTAAGGAATGTCACACAGGAAATGAATCAAACGAAAGCTGATATATCAGAAGTAAGGAACATAGTGGAGCAAATTAAAAATAGTGTGGAACGTCTCTAACATAGAATGAAGGAAGCAGAAGAAAGAATCTCAAAATTAGAAGATATTTCCTGCCACCAGGGGGAAACAAACAAAAAGCTGGAAGCAGAGCTGGGTCAGGTCAAAAAACCAAAAAATTCAAGAATTGAAAGACACTATTAAGAGGCCTAATATAAGAATTATGGGAGTCCCAGAAAGTGCAGAAAGAGAAACTGGGATTCAAAATGTACTCAATGAAATAATAAAGGAAAATTTCCCTAACCTGGAGAAACAATTTGGAAGCAAGATCCAGTAGGGGCACAGAACTCCCAAAAGGGTTAATCAAAAGTGATCTTCACCATGACACATGATCATCAAGCTCTCTTCAACCAAACATAAGGAAAAGATCATTAAGTGTGCACGGAAAAAAATCAATCGACAAATAAAGGAATGCCAATTAAACTCACAGGAGATCTCTCACAGGAAACTCTACAGGCCAGAAGAGAATGGAACGACATATTCCAGATCCTAAAACAAAAAAATTGTCATCCCAGGATAGCATATCCAGCAAAACTTTCCTTTGTCTTTGAAAATGAAATAAAATTCTTCCACAGTAAAGAAAAGCTAAAAGAATTTGCCTCTTCCAAACCTGTCCTACAAAGCGTACTTAAAGATATTCTCTCGACAGAAAAGGGGAATAGCACACATCAAAACCAAAGGCCAATGTGAAGAACATCCCAGTAAAATGACAACAGAAGACTAAATCAATGAACAGCCAATTGCTAAAATGACAGGAGCTCAAACGTCATAGATTAGTAGACTGGATTAAAAAACAAAACCCATCTATTTGTTGCCTACATGAGACACATTTCACTAACAAAAAATCAGCAGAAACTATATCTCATGGATTTTTTATAAATTTATTTTCACTGCAAAGTCAGATATACAGAGAGGAGGAAAGACAGAGAGGAAGATTTTCTGAAACCAGGAGCCAGGAACTTCCCCCAGGTCTCCTGTGAGGGTGCAGGATCCCAAGATTTTGGGCTGTCCTTGACTGCTTTCCCGGCTACAAGCAGGGAGCTGGATGGGAAGCGGGCTGCTGGGATTAGCACTGGTGCCCATATGGGATTCTGGCGGGTTCAAGACGAGGACTTTAGCCACTAAGCTACCGCGCAAGGCCATGGATTTTGATTTTTTTTGTTGTTGTTAGTTTCATCTCTTCAAAACACTTTTTTTTCTGATTAAATTCTTCAGTGACTCATAGATCATACAGTAGCATCGTTTTCTTCAAGAAGGTTCTTGATTTTCATTTCTTCAGCAACACATCAGTCATTCAGTAGCATGTTATTTAACTTTTTGGTGTTGTTAATTTATTTTTTCTTCCTGTTGTTGATTTTGATTTATGGCTTTTTATTTAAGGGGATGTATAGTAGCTGTGTAATGGAGACTCTCATATCTAGTAATATGTTATTTAATTTCACGGCACTGTAAATTTCTATTTTTCTTCCTATTGTTGATTTTGTATTGTGGCTTTTCATTTAAGGGGATGTACAGTAACTGTGTAATGGAGACTAACATATCCAGATGTGAAGATAAGATGCAGTTTGCATCCCTACTTCCAGACTAAAGATGGACTCCCGATGAAACTGTTCACAATATGACAATATGATGCTGGACTCTCTGCCATTGTCCGTGCCCACAATAACGGACAAATGACTGTGTATGAATAACTATGCTTTAATAATGATACAGGGGAACTTGGTGTGTGTGTGTGTGTCGGGGGGGAATTGGATAGGGGATAAGGCAAATCCCAGGGGGCCTATGGAACTGTATCAAAAAATGATGATGATAATGATGATGATGATAATAATAAAAAAGATTAAAAATAGGTTCAATTTACTACAAATTATTTTGCAATCTTTGCAAAATGGAGCCTTCCCTTCCAATTGTTTGTGAAAAAACCATGCATGGATTTCAAAGTAAGTAAGTGTCCCAAGGTATAAAAGGCAAGCACTGCTAGTTTCTTAGAACCAAGGCCTGGAGACTAGCTTTGAATCATCTGTGCCATATTTTACTGACTGGATTCAAGGGGCAGTACCCAGACTGCACCTCTCAATTGGAGGGGAGTTAAAGAATTTATGAATATCTTCAAGCTGCTAGAGTCTGTTTAAGAGAACCATCTGCATGCACCTGATTGTTATACAGTGAGACCATGGCTGTGTCCTCTACTGTTCTGGCTGTCATAAGAGAATACTTGGAATGGTGGTTTATAAACAAGAGGAAGTTGTTTCATTTCTGGTGGCTTCAAGTCTGAGTTCTGGGAGCCAGCATGGCCGGAGACTAGTGCAGTCCTCTCTGGACTGTAGACTGATACTTTCTTGTTGTGAACGTACATGGCAGAAAGAAAGTGAGAGAGCCCCTTGGGGTTTGTTTTAAAAAAGGCACTGACTCAATTTATGAGGGCTCCACTATCAGGACATAATGGCCTCCCCAAAGTCCTATCATCAAATGCCCCCTCTCCGAGATTAGTGCTTCTACACGTGAATTTTGGAGAAAACATAAATTTCTTACACAGGCCCAGGATAAAAATAATTCAATAATTTTAAAACAGAAGATAGAAATTTACATTTTAAAATGAGGAAATTTACTTATTTTTAAGTGTTGACAACTAAAACAAATTTAGTGAAAGTGTGTGAAAGACATGGACATGCAAATACTGCCATTCCTAGCAGTATACACCTTCTGCTTCAAGCTTGAAGCCAAATTCTTATAAAGCGGTTTTAAGAAAAACTGGTACGTCTCTAGAATATCATATCTACACTCAATAATGAAAGTATTAGAATGTTTCATTATATTTGACAGAATACTTTTATTAAAACACACCACAGAAAGAGAGGAGCTTGCCATATAACTCAATAAGGACTCGCAAGAGAAAACTATGTCTCCTATTCTAAAATTCCCTTCTCCCATTTCTATCCCTGCTGTATCACAGTGTGATAAAAGCCACAATGATTTTAATTTTTTGCTAAATTTGACAGAAAACTGGAAATTAAAGAAGATAGAGAGGTTGACTCAAGGCCCCAAAGGAATGAAAAAGACACGAAAACAGAGTGAGAAATCATTGACATTAACCGACCCAAATCCAGATTTCTTATGCTCTTGTGACAAAATCACTTTCTGTCTCAGAAGAGAATGGAATGTCTCAAGAATTAGTGCTTGAGACAATTCTGATGTGATTAGCCAACAAGCCAGATTGCCGGTAGATAATCACACAGGCTTTTGAGAAAGCAAAATTGGGCACAGCAATAATGCAAATGATTCTTTCGAGAGTCGGTGGTCACACAGTCTAATAATCACTCTTACTATAGTCATGAGAGAAACACACATTGTGTACTCCATTTTCCTGACTTGTGGAAAATGAGATAGGAAGAAAAGAAATAGGGTTTGCTCTTTGAATTTCACATTAATTATCTAGGCACACTTATGAAAGTCATTTCCCTTTTCAGAGCCTGAATTGAAGATGTGGAAGGTGGTACTGGATGCCAGAAAGTACAAGTGAAACTTCTTACATCACGTGCCAAGGGAGAGCCTGCTCACCAGTGTACCACCTGCTCATCCAGTACACCAAACTATCTACTCACCCTGGCTTCACAATGCTCGGCTGAGCCATTTCTAGCATACGGCATCTAGCAAAAGGGTTGAAACCAATTTTCTAGCCTTGATGAAGCATCTTAGTGGTTTCTTGCTCTTCCTATGTAGTTATACAGTATAGATATTTATGTAAAAATTGGGTGAAAAATCCATGAGAGGCAGTTTTGTAGAGGGAAACAGTTTGGCAGGCAGAAGTTATACAGAAATGGCAAGATGCTATATGAGAAGGGTGGGAAAATGAAGGATTCAGCCAGTCTCAAGCCATTCCTGGTTTCCATGGGTTAGAGATCTTTGTGTAGTTGCCCCTTTGGAATCCCATCAGCTATATATCAACAATAGCAGAAGCAAGGTTTAGCACTAGGACCAGAGTGAGCAAAGCTGTGGTCTGACCATACAGGAAACTGAGAGTGATTGCCAGACATGTCCTTCTAACCCTATTTCCAGCCCAAAATTGGAATAGTAGAACAATGATGTTGAATATTTGCTGTGAATTTCCCTCCCCACCATAAATATCTTAGAACCATTGGTAACGAGTTGCACAGACAGGGAAATGCAGACGGATGATCAGTTTACTTAACCAGAACTTGCCGTGGATTTGATTTACTGCTGGGGGTTAATGTAAAAAGTAAAGTCTTGAATCTGTGTTGGGTTAGCTAGGCAACTTTGGACAGTTTGCTCAACTTCCTTAAGTCTCAGATTTCTGGTATGAGAAGTGGGGACAAGGAGATCTTCCCTGGCAAAGATGTTGTAAAGACTGAGACTGTGTGTGTGTGTGTGTGTGTGTGTGTGTGTATGTATGGCACCTGGTACACAGTATGTGATAATTATATGGAGATTGTTACCTTCTTTTCAATTTCGATTCTGCCTCTAGTGACTTCCAGCAAATGAAGTAAGTCAAAAGGAACAACCTTCAAGTCCAAAATGGATGTGGAGGCCCACATCCGTGTGCAGAGGAAGCCTGGCAGTGCCTTATATGCATTGTTGATTTCATGACTCACCAATTGCATTCTCTTTACTCTTTCTATCCCACTTAAGATGGGCCTAATGTAGGGAAGTTGAATACAATGCTGAGATCTAGCCCACCAGAAAAAGTCTACTAGGGCCTAAGTTCCAGGAAAAAATACACACACACACACACACACACACACACACACACACACATTTGCACAACAGGTCAGTTCTGTTTGAAGTATAACTGTCATTTATTTACATGATTAGTGCTGGGTCCAGTGTTGGACTCCTTATAAACATTACCTAAGTGGGTCCTTACTGCTCTTGTAAGAGATAGCTGTGTCGAATCGGATGAGGTAATACAGGCTAACCTGGTGAGTGTACTGTAGAAATACAGCTGAACTGGACCTGCTCCTGAGTCATTAACTACTAGTTACTATTGACCACTCAGCATTCTGGAAATAAACAAATCATAGGAGTTATTCTTTGCTGTCGTGAAGCTTGGATACAAAGAGAAGAAATCAGCTATAGGATATGATAAAGAAGAGTATTAACTAAGTGTATGCTAAGATCTGAGAGACAGAGGTTTCATTTTTATTCTTTTTTTGTATTACTATTTTTAAGCAGTGAATAACCCTTAGTAGGAGCTTACTTGCTCTGTGTTGGATGTACAAGAAAGCAAAATGATATGAAAGAATATGCTATAGCAGAGGTATCAATAGATATTCTAAGGCCTTAGGAGTATAAGGAAAAAGCCTAGATTCATAGAATGCAGAATGGAGACTGAGGTGAGTTTTGGAGTGCTCAGTGGAGAAAGACAGAGAAGAAACACACCAATGAAGGCAGGATGAAACAAAAGTATGAGGTATGGGACAGTGAGGAGGATGAATTTCTGAGAGAATTATCTGTTTGTCCATCTATCAAGTCAGATTGGCAAAGGGCCAGTGAGGTCAACTAGTAACTGGTGTGTTATTTATATAAGCCGGTCTGTTTTCTGGAAACAGGTCAACTAGGGCAGTAAGCACAAAATCAAAGGAAAACAGGGTCAACCGGTCTAGACATAAAACACAGGCAATAACATGGAGCTGGTTGGGTGGCAGGAAGTACAGTTCTCCAGCCTTGGTAGTGGATGTGCAAATATAACTCTGGCAGCTGTGAAAAACATAAAAGGACAAGAAGTCAGGCATGAAGAATGTGGAAGAGCAGGGGCACCTGGGAAGATGCTTAGAGGAACACACACTGGGACTAACTGCACTTTTGTTTTTGGCCGCTCATATACCCAGCAGCCTACCTGCTCTCCAGAGACCCTAGCGCATCTGTTTCCACTGCAAAATGAACTCAGGGAAAGCACATTTACTGAGGATGTCACAGCCTCAGCCACGAGGGGCAAAAGGCTACCCAGTCCTATCTGTGGGTTAAACATTTTACAAATAAATACATAATTGAATATATTTTCAGAAAAATCCTAATTTTCTATAATTTTTGGAAACAACTCTAATCTGGATTAAAGAGCTAGGCTGAAGATGGAAGACTGTAAAGAATGGTTATTTTGAGACTATTGGTTCCATCCTTATCCTTCCCACTCATTTTTTTCCCAAAAGGATGATGAAATTGCATCATTTTGCTTTCCCAATACACATTTAATCTATTTATCCAGTTTGGGAGGAAATTGTTTCTTACCAATGGCTTAAAAAATTATATGCTTGAGGAATCCAATTTTTTTTCTTTCTCTTTTTTTCTCTCTCTCTCTCTCTTTTAACCAAGCCACAAATAATGATTCAAAGTTCTCTACATTTACTTTGTATGATTGAACAGCTCACCATATCTCTTGGAGGGGGCTGTATAACCGACATGACCCATGATATGTTCAAGGCATTGGTAAGGAAAGAATTTTCTGCATGTGATGGGAGGGGAGTTCCAAGGGTTTCTGCAGGTTTGGTGATTCACTCAAATATACCCAAGACAGCCAACAGTTGTATATCCATGACTTATTACAAAGAATACCATGCAAAATAAACAAAGGGAAAATATTCATTGTTGTCCAGAGGAAACCAAGCATAAGCTTCCAAAGGCCCTATCCCAGAAGACTCAACCAGGATACAATTGATTGTTCCAACAATACCTCATAACATGTATGACATTTCAACCAGGGAAGCCCATGAGACACAGAACCAAATTTTGTACCTGGGACTATTCGCTGAGCATACTCCCTAGCATGTACCAAAATCACAAGCTCCCTGGAAGAAAGTAGGTGTTCAGCCTCAATTACCTTGTTGCAGAGTGATCCACTTGGCTCATGGAGTTGCGGAAAACCCTCCTGAGATCCAAGTTTTCAAACCATAGCATAGCAAAGGGTAACCTTGTAATAAGACATCAGAGGAAAACAACTTTAGGCCCATTAACTGCTTTTTTTTTTTTTTTTCGCCACTATGATAGGACAATTACAGAAAGCTGGAGGAAAAAATCATGGCTACTTTCTAGAGATTAATATGCAGATTAGTATAGTTAGACTTTGGCTGCATCTGTCACTATTTGTTAAACACACTAATAATATCCTCTAGCACTTATGAGCACACAGTTTATTCTGTGTTTTGAGCTTTTTATAAAAGAACACATTCAAAACTATGGAAGAGTAGGCTGAGTCACCTCTGAGCAGGGCAAAACAATACCGTAGGGGAATCAAAGCATGGTCCCTGACTTGACTGTCTGGTTTATTTCCCATCTTTTTGCCAGTTATCAGTTACATTACAAGTAGCTAGGTAGCCTACTCTTTGTGTGCCTCAGTTTGCTTATTTGTAAAAAACAAAATTAAAAAAAAAAAAACCCTGAGTGTTTAGTAAACAGAATGTGCCACAAAAAAATACCTATTTTTGCCCCACATAAATGAAATTCTTTCTAGCTCAAGCAATTTGGAACTGCTGCTATGAATCAAAATAAAGCAGAGATAACAAACTTGTTTTGGCTTCAGAGGGTATGAGATGGTCTGGTTAGATGAGATATAGCCTGAAGGCACCAGAACAGTCCCAGGTTTAGTTGGCTTCAGCTCCAAGAAATCCCATATCTACTGCTAGTCAAAGCCAGGGACCAGCTCCAGGGAGTAAACACGGAGTGTCACAGGCTAGGAGGCGCCATTAATTTCCCGGGAGTCGAGGACTAGGGCCAAGAATAGAAGTGATCTGCTTTTGCCTGTAAACAGAGCAAGACCCTAAATTGTCTTCAGTTAAACCTGGCAATCTTATCCATTTGCTTGAGGAAAGGCACTTCACAAGAAAATCCCCGCTGACTCAAGACTCTGTCAGACCTACATAGTAAAGAAAAGGGAACAATGCCAAATTGAAAAATGACAAACTGCCACCAGGAAAAAAACAATTTTTAACATGCCTTAACACGTTCTTTATCCCTTCTCAAGCTATCTTTAGATGAGGAATGTTCTACAGAACCGAATAATCTTTCATCAAGATATATGAAGAGTCAGCCATGTCATCCTGGAAAATGAAGGGCAGTAATCTATTTTGCACTGTGTAGCCACAGGTGGATATAAAATGTGTGTGTGTGTGTGCGCGTGTGTGCGACACTTTCATGTACAGGGTGTGGGGTAAATAGTTGCTTGGGTAAAAAAATTAGTTTGCTATCTCTAACAGACAATCCTAGGTTTATCATGTCTACAGCTATTCTCATGGAAAGTTCCATGTAGCCACAGGATCTTTCTGTTGTTGAAATCACGATCTAAAACATCCCACAGCCTTTGGTTGTCTTGTGCGTGTCTACTCTGAAATAACATTGAGTTTAGTGCACAGCATAAGCATGATAAATGTGCATTGAATAAATGGGCTTTGTTCACAGATTCTGTTTCAGCTGCTCAAGCCCAGCCTCCCTCTCTAGAAGGATCAGGTGTGTTAAGACCTGCTTGCTTCCTCAGGCGCAGCACCAGTTCTCAGCGCAGAGGCACCTCGTGACCAACAGTAACGCTCACCATTGTGGGAGCCCTAGTAAGTGCTTGGCACTGCTCTAGCATCTTTACGTGGATCAGCTCTTTCACTTCATATCACCACCTGTAAAGATGGTCTGTTTACTACTCCTTTCACTTTACAGTCCAGAGAAAAAGAAACTTGCCCATAGTTTCAAAGCAGGAGTGGGGGAGTGGGATGGCAGTGGTGGAGCAGTGGTTGAACCTCTTGCTTCACTGCCTCAGACATAGGATTTACCAGGTTATGAAGTGGTTTATTAGGGTTTAATCATTCACTAATTTAAGTTCACACTAACCTGGTAGCAGTGATAACTAAATAAGCAAAACCAAGTTTTCTGTGATCAGTCAGACCTGAGTTCAAGCTCCAGTGCCTCCAGGACCTAACCATGTGGCCCAGATCAAGTTATTTCAGAATCTGAAAGCTCTGGATTCCTCTCCACAAGTAGCAAACTTGGAAGAACTTATTTTATGACTTAGGCTGTGAAAATGAGTTAAAGGACATGAAGTGCTTATCCAAGCGGCTCATACAGGGCTTCATTAATACCAGTGCTCTCTCAAACATCTCTTTAGTAACCACAGGGTCTGAGATTTGTCTTAGAATTAATGGATATCTGAAAAATGCCCAATCAGTTGAATGAATATGTGGGTGGATATCTACATAATCTGACTTTATTTGATAGTTCAATTCTGTAAGACATACAGAGAAACATCAATGGTATTTGATTATCTCACAACAGATTTCGTATTTCTAGGATGCAAGTGTCATGCAACGAATGCCAACTGATGTTTAGTTCACAGCATAGCAGATTCTACCCAAGTAGCCATGCTGAGGGCTGGAATCCCCTCTGCCTCCTGCAGGGAAGTCCTACTCTCTTTTCCATTTCTCCCTATCATTCCTAGGCCTGATATTTTCATTCTCTCTCAGCTGAAACCATAAAGCCAACACCTAATGATAAACCGTAGACAAGATGGAAGATACCTCTCTCTGTGTGTCTCTCCATCTCACTCTCTAGCTGTTTTTCAAATATATAAAATCAATCATTGAAAAAAACTGATTCTAAGACTTTAGTTGTACTTAATAACTATCAACTTAAATTTATCAAGCTTAAATTTTACTTTGTCTTACCATTTAGGGAAGAATCTTACGTTTAGTTAGTTCATGAAGATGGAGCCATGAAAAAGTAAGTTTTAAGTAAGTATGACCCATACAGCAAGAAAGAACAAGAGACAGTCATGGAGCTGTGTTAGGGAATCAAAATCAAAGAAACTAAACTAAAACATCAGACCTAGGAATGATACTTTGAACCAGACCTCACTTGGGATGTTGGCATTGAAAATGGCAGCCTAACCCCATGTGCTACAATGCTGGTCCCTGTGGTGAACATCTTTTAAACTGACTATCTCACAGGGCAAAGGGAATATCTCCAAGCAATGAAGGATACACACCAGTCCTGCCTTAGCTGTTGCTGAGTGGTAGACACCTAGATCTATCAGGAAATTTGAAAATGTGTTGGGTAGGGGGAGAACATAGGAACAGAAAGTTGCAAAACCAAGAGAACACCTTAAGGGGATGTAAGGGCTCTAGCCGTAGCCAGAAAATATGAAGAGGGACAGATATTTCCTGCCATTCTGTGAATTGAATCACAGAGATATTATTACTGGGTATCACAACCAAAGGAAGAAGAAGGTAGAAAAGCAGAAATAAGAAAACAAGGAATAGATTGTTGTCTGGATTTTTGCTGGTTTTTGCAGCTCACAGTTCTGTTTTAGCTTCTGCTGTCCTTGCCTGAAGCCTTGTTAAACACCCTCAAGTGGGGACTCACCAATATGCTGCACCTGTCTTGCTGGAGCCACCTTCAGTTGCTTTCTATTCCTCATAACAAAAAGAATCCTAACTTAGCATGACAAAACCAGTATTACAATGAGGGTCATCAACAGTAATCCTTATATGAATTTAGCATTGTGCACATTTATAAACTGCTTGCATTATTAATATCTCCTACAAGCAAGTACTATAGTTATGTTGCTGAAGCAGTCATCCAAGAACTAATAATTGGGTAACAGCTGGAGGTTAAAAAGCAAGCCAGGGAGAAGGAGTGCATTTACTGAAATGATAGTTAATGTGAAAAGTCATCAAATCACTGGAGATAATTCCTTTTACAAGAGTCTATCAGGCCAAATGAAGGCAGGTCAGTGAGACAGAAGGAAGATTGTTTTGTCCCAATAATGTCAAATAAAACAATGAACTAGATGGATTGCTGGTTTCAAGATTAAGATTACAGAGGCTAGTATGGTGGTGTAGTACATAAACAGGCTGCCTACAACACCTGCATCCCTTATAAAACTGGTTTGAGACTCTGTTGCTTCACTTCTGATTTAGCTCCCTGCTAATGTATCTGGAAAAGCAGTGAAGGATGGTCCAAGTGTTTGGGTCCTCACCACCAACACAAGAGACCCAGAATAAGCTTTTGGCTTTGGAATAGTCCACTTACGGCCAATGCAGCTGTTTTGAGAATGAAACAGCACACTGAAGATCTCTGTCTATCCATCTCTCTGTAAACTTTGTCTTTCAAGTAAATAAAGCTTTTTTTTCCCCCATGATATGGTTACATATCACATAACAGGATTTCCTGTTCCACCTCCCCATTTCCCCACACCCCCATTATTTTTCCTCATCTTATTATAATAGTATAGTCCTTCAGTTACAGTTACAAATCCAACATTCTGCCATTTAAGCATATTATAGCATTGTAGGTATAGACAATGGTAGGAAGTCTAGTACTACTGTCAAGATATATTTAACAGCTTCCTTGGGAGTTCTCTTTTTATTTGGGGGTAGAGGTGCATACGGTGACATATTTTCTTTTCCCAGTATGCTAGTTTCCATTGTACAGTTAATCCGTGAGAATATATGTGTGTGTGTATATATATATACATATATATATATATATATATATATATATATATATATATATATATACTTATGTATCTAATTGTTTTGGATGTTGAATAAAGGTTAAAAAATTAAGACTGCAAGAACATAAAACACTAGCCAAGCTTAGGTAGCTTTGAAACAAGAAGAATGCTGATGTTTCCACAGTTCCTAAGAAATATGGTCTGTCCTTACAGATGTCAATAAAGCATTATGCAACTGTTAATTTCACAGTGGAAGTGCCACCAACAATTCATATTTAACAGAGACAAATTTCATAGACAACGGGGAAAGGTGGTTGATGGGGCCCTAAATTAACTAACCATGATTGAGGAAATAATTGAGGCAATGAAAAGATCAATAGGAAGTCAAGTCATTCTCCAGGGTTTCTTAGAATATTTTAAAAGAAGAACATTTTATTGATTTGTCCTATTTTTAATGCTCTAAGAAATACAGTGTAAGCTCCTGGCCACTGCTGAAATGGGCATGCAAGCAGACTTAAGCTAAGTATTGAGCCAGTGAATGAAGAATGAAAGCAAATTTGGTCACATACCTCTCTTGATGTAATATAGCCCTGCTTGTGGACCAAAAACAATAGAAACACTGCTCCAAATGATGAAAAATACAGTGATCATACTGCTTGAGAAAGTGTGGAGAATCCAAGAGAATGCAAAGAAGCAAGTCCAAGATCACTGTTAGACCAGAGACAGCACTTGTGAAAACAGGGATGTATTGCTTGTCAGTATTCTTTTCTATGTGTGAAATGAATATTTATTTATATTTCATTATAAAATATTATTAAAAATACTTCTATCTTCCTGCATGTGCTGTTCTCATATTTTTCTTTCCACTTAATATCTGGTGAGCATTTTCTCTCACCATTCCATGAAATTTTAGGCTTTATCATAATATAACCAACCATTAGACATTTAACTGGTTTTCATCGTATCATTTTCTGTGGACCTAAGCCTCATGTCCCTGAAGAATTCCTCTGTTCGTACTGTAAACTACAGTGAGAAGGTATTTGGAGATGGGGCCTTTGGGAGGTAATGAGCTGGATGGCAGGGTGGAGGAATCAGAATGAAATTTGGAGCCTGATAGAATTGAGTCCCAACCTTTTGTCCTGTATTGAAGTATGTGTAAGGTAATTATCTACAAACCAGGAATAAGACCTTTGACAGGACCTTGGTCTGTCAGTACCTCTATCTCCATGATTTTCAGAACATACATTTTTGTTAGTTAAGCCATCTGTTCTATAGTAATTTTGCTATACATAGCTAAACTAAGACACTGCTTACATTGTTTGTTTAAAAAGCATCATTTGCAGTTTCCTTCTAACACCTTGCCTTGTTCTAGCCAGCCTTCTCTGTCCAGCTCTGTGCTATGGCAGGCTGACCCTGATGAACTACTCAATGGCAATCCCTTGGTCTCCAGCTGTTGTCAGTGAGCAGCACCAGCAGCAGGACAGAAGTGAGAGATGCCCTGGTGACATTTGATGGCTCTCACTGAATCCCTCTGCAAAATATCCACCCTGTTGTTGACTGAGTTCTACAAAGCTCGGCTTCTGCCCAGACCTCTTAACACATTCCCTCCCCTAGTCCTCTCTGGCTATTTTTGCTCTGTTTGTCTTTGCTTAACTCTAAAACTACCTTTGTGACGGGTAGAACAATTGTTCTTTGGTTTTTTTTTTTTCAGATGCCCACTTGAGTGCTATTGGACGTTTCAATGAACAGTTGTGCATTATATGTCCACTTCTGTGGAAATCATTTACTTCAGAAAAACAAAAAAGCCAAAACATGCAATCCGTATTCCAAATAACAGGGGACTTGGTTCAGATAAAGTACTCATTATAAACTCATAAAATCATGAATGGTTTAAACTAGTCTTCTTAACATTTTCAAGATCTCTCTCTCATCTTATCATCTTTGGTTTCCTTACCTCATATTCATAAACTGCATATTTTTCTCTTTTTCCCAGTCTTAGATCTTGCTATTACTGAAATGGAGTGATCCCTCTTTTTTTTTTTTTTTTTGGCTAGGTTTTAGGATTGCGCTACTGTCTTTGCGAGTTCTTAGAGAACACAACCTGTCCTCAGAAGAACTGGCGCTCTGCTGCTCAATAAGGTGGCTTGTGGTTACAGGCAGGAATCTGAATTTAAATAGATTAAAGTTAATCCAAAATTCATAGGTGGATATTTGATGCCGTAGATGGGATACCAGGTGCAATGGCCTCCATATCACAGTGCCTGAGTTTCAGTATGGGCTGTATTCCTGATTCCAACCTCCTGCTCACATATACCCTGTAAAGCAGCAGATGATGGCTCAAGTAGTTGGGTTCATGTCATCCACAAGGGAGACCTGAATTGACATCTGGGCTCATGGTTTTGGCTTTGGTAAGGACGAGGCATTTGGGAATGAGCCAGTAGGTGGAAGACTCTCTCTCTTTTTCTCATTGTTGCCCTGCTTTTCAAATGAAATGAAAAGAATTTGAAAATCAAAAATGTTCAGTCATCATCTGTTCTTAGTGGGTACTGGACTGAACAGGGCATACGTAGAAAACGTCCATCATTCAGAAAGCTGTGTGAGACAGAAGGGCTTTATAGTACTGAATTGTGTTTGATTTGAATATTCATTAAATCCTAGGTAGTCCTGTATTGTTAAGTCATACTGACAGAGTCAAGAAATGACAAAGAAGGCGTCTGCTTTCCTTATTCTGAGTCAAGACAGTGCTGGCTCACAGGACATAGTAAAATCACTTGTGTACTTGGGAAATAACCATGAATACCTGCTACTAGACCATCTCAAAACAAGGAATTATTAACAATGGAAGCAAGCGTATAGAGAAGAGGCACAGCTAGACAGTTTTGGAGGCAGTGGTGAGATGGATTCCTCTAGTTCTTACACTTAACACCAGCACAAACTCTGTGCTGTATAAAATGTCCCTCTTAGGTAGTCAGAAATAACCTATGTGAAACATCAGAAGTGATTGCTCAACAAGCTACTCATCCCGATCAAATGGAATCATGAAAAAGATCCAAATGCATAACTATATATAGAAACCACCATACATTCCCTAGACTTCTTCACAATAGAAATGTCTTTAGATATTGGTACGTCTTTGACTATGATTCTACTTGACAAGTTAACTGGCCTATGTCTGAAGCAATGGAATGGAAGTGATAAAGCTATATAACCTCTACAAAAAGCTTTCTCTCATCTCACTCTTTTGAGATGATTGCAATTTTTTTCACAAAAATTTAGTGTTTGATTTATTGTAATAACCTTGTCAAATACATATTTCATCCCTATACTAATCTCAGAAAAAAATATGTCCTTAGAGGTAAAGCCAATTATGACTTAACATTTGCTGTGGTCTAAGTCACTTCACAAAAATCTCTCTTTTTTTCCCCTCATAGCAACCCTATAAACTGTTATTTGCATTTTACAGTAGACAATAATTACTTTCTGAGAAGGTATGTTGTTTGCCTTGTATAAGTAATGAGCATCTGGGCTGGGATAACCATTGAGACAGATCGTTTGACCCTGAAGACCATGCGCTGGGCCCCTGTGCAATCCTTTACGCCAACACCGACAAGGATGGTGCTGGTGATGTAAAGCTGATGGAGCGGGTGCTCACAGGATGGCCTGCGCTTTTGTGATCTCTCTTCCTTAGGATAACTTCTGATCTTTCTAAAGGCCTTTTCTGGTAATTTATTTGATCAAAACTTTATCAAAAGCAGCTCATGATATGCACAAATGTTGACATAAAACTCAGTGTAGGAGGAACACCTAGATCTCTTGGAGCCTGCTTGTCAAGCTCTCTTATTTGACCTAAATAAAGTCTGATATGAGTATAGGATGGGAATGCTCAGGGGTCAAGTGGGTGTTCCACCTTCATGGAATCCTTGACATAGATGTCTTATGAATCCAAAACTTAGGAGTTTTCAAATTCTAACAGCTTTACCTGTAGGTTCTCTCCCTAAATACCCAAAACAGCCATGGGCGGTGGGACAGGCCAAAGTAGGGGAACTCCGTTTAGGCATTTAACATGGCATCAGGAACACAAGCACTTTAGCCATCAACCACTGCATGCATCAGCAGTGAGCTGGATGGGCAGAGTACATGGGGCTAGGTTAAGCAACAACTTAACCTAGTGTGTCACAACACCTACCTCCTTATTTCACTTGTGATCCTCTACCAAAAGCAGCTGGGAGCCCATCAATCTCCCCACTGCAAATATCCCAGCAACATGACTGCTTCCTTCTTTGGGGAAATCTGTTGCTTTCGGTCAGTTTCCAGAAAGTTGTGAGTTTCAGGGCTCAGCATATCCTTCTCGCTCTTCTCCTAGTCTCCATCTGACCAATTCTCATTCCTCCTTCTTATCACTTAAATATTAAGTCTACTCCTCACTCTAAATTTGAGCCTCTCTTTGCATTCTACTTTTCTTGCAGTGTGCACTTACCACAGTTTAACAGTATATATGGAGATCTTACTATAGTCAAGATAGAGATTCCTCCTTATCATGGAGAAATGGTAAGTACTGCTATGAATCCCAGCAAATCTCACATGCCACTATCCGTAGCTTTTTTCAAGAACCACCTACCAACTTCAGAGAGTAGTGATATTCATGTTGACTTTTGTTAAATTAAAATAAATCCTCATTTCCCACTTATCTTTATTCCTGCTTCTTTGGCAATTACCTTAAAAGCAAATTTAAGTTACTATAAAACCTGCATTTTAACAACTGTAATTAGCTACTTTAGAAAATGTCTTTGCTATAATTTCAACTCTATCCCTTGCATGCCATTTTGTCATTATGAGTCAAAACTGGCCACCAGATAACAACATCAGTATTATAGAGGCAAACACTAGATAAAATAACCTGGAAGTACCTTTAGCTTAGGATAAAAAGAAAGATTAGCATTGGATGAGCACATTCCAGAGATTTATATGGGTATGTAAGCACTCAAAGTGAACTGTACCAATTCACTGGATAAGAGAGTATGGTAGTATTCAGATAATGGAAATAATTTTAACATGTACCTTATTAGGCAGTTAGAAATGTCAGACAAGTTTCTAAAGAAAATATTTAAGTAGTTAAGATACATCAGTGACACAAATTATTTCTCTCTCTCTCTCTCTCTCACACACACACACACACACACACACACACACACGCGCGCGCGCCTGTGATGGTGGCCTACCATATAGGTGCTGATTCAAAACTTGGTTGCTCCACTTCTGATCCAGCTCCTTACTCAGGCACCTGAGAAAGTAGTGAAGGATGGCCCAAGCACTTGGGCCCATGTACCCACTTGGGAGACCCAGGAGATGCTACAGGCTCCTGGCAAAGCATATACATGTGAAAATGATACTCATTTACTAATTAACTATGCTTCAAATGTCTTCAGTTGTGATCCCCCTGTCCCCAGTCAGTGATCATCAATATGATCATCTTTCTCTCCACACTGATAGCAGTAGCAAACTAATCATGGGGAGAAAAAAAAGTGCCTGGCAGTGTGCAGTGTGCTAAGTGACAATGAATTAATGTATTTTTGCTTAGAAGATATTTTTAACTCACTACAGGTCTATCAAGATGCAATTGCACTAAAAGTTGTACAACAGTTACGGCTGTGTGCTCTTTCCTAACAATTACCTCTATTAGGATACGGGCGGAGGCCTGAGCGTCTCAAACCTTGGGCAGCCATGCTGCCCGGGGTGCTCGGGTGCTCCACCACGAGTCCAGCCTAGCACAGCCAGGCTTACCACCACCTGCGCAGGTACATGGGGTGAGTGGCTCGCGGGCGGTTTCCAGATTGCCGGAATCTTGGTTTGATGGCCCTCTTTTGGTGTTGGGGGGGTTGTCCCAGGGCTCTGAGAAGCTGATCTGGGCCTCCTCAGCGCGCCATGTGGCTGGAGTGGGGGAGGAGCTAGGAGGATCCGGGCGGAGGCCTGAGCGTCTCAAACCTTGGGCAGCCATGCTGCCCGGGGTGCTCGGGTGCTCCACCACGAGTCCAGCCTAGCACAGCCAGGTTTACCACCACCTGCGCAGGTACATGGGGTGATATGCTACAGGAGTCACTCCATGCTGAACCCACTGTTCTCTGAGAATGTGTATTGGTCCTCAAGATTCTCAATGGCAGTAAATCTTCCTCTGAAGAACCTGTAGTCACTTTATAGTGCAGATTGCCAACACCAGTCCTTTCAAAAGCAAAATTCTGGGCTTGTCCAGCAGGATACCCCATTACCTGATAGGAGGAGGAATCAGCAGAGGGGTCACAGAATGCAAGACTATGACATTGTCTGGTATATGAGAACCATACTCGGGGCTAGAATGTGTCAGGTATGCGTGGACCAATCCCTGTGCCAACTCTGACCCCACTGGATGGTTTAGAAGAACCGGTGGAGTCTGTGCTGGAGGCATGACAGTCTATGGGGTGCGTTGGACTTACCCAGAGCAACCTCTGGCATACTTAACTCTGGCTGGGAACAGGCCTGGTTGGGGAGATTGAGGGAGGCCTTGGCTGGGTGGAGCTTACCACTAAGGGGCGCAGGAACTGGAAGGGGGCTGAGTTCTGGTCGGGTCATGTAATCCCTTGGCACAAATATCGATTCGGACTTGACGCACCATGCCGGATTAGACCGCAGCACAGTTTGGTGCTCCGGAGGACCAGGATAGATGTTGGACGGACTTGGCTAGGTTTCAACCCCAACTGAGCCATGTATGAGATATACGTGGGTATGGACGAGCCATTGCTGGGCTGAAACTCTCAACAGCAGGAACCAGAATGGATCGAAGAGCAGTGCTGGCCGAAGGACCTGCTAGTCTGCGTGAAGCCTGACACCAGGAAGGGGGCGGATGGAGGAATCTGAACAATTCCTCTGACAGGACACTGACCCTACAAATAACCGAAGGAAGCATGGAGGTAAACAACCCAGAAGAGGCTTTGGAAAGTGACCCACTGGCATGCACTTGGCTCGGGTTGGGGCAGACCAGGCTGAGTCAGTTCACGTCATCCACTGGCAAGCCCGAGCGCTGGAACTGTGTAGGGGCCTGGTCAAGCTTGGTTGCGATAAAAAAAAAAAAATAAATAAAGTACAAAACACCAAGGCGAAATGGCCTGTGCCAGTAGGGAATGCAGCACCCGACCAGCACTCCTCCTGCTGGTTTAAGTGAGGGACGAGTGTGTGATGGGCAGAGCCGGGGAGAGCTGCAATACTTATTGGTTCCAATGGAGGTCGGGGCTCAGAATAGATCCAGCCCAGGGGTTACAACCACCAGCTGATTGGAGTGAACCAAAAAAAGATGGAAGATGGAGTAGATCAATCAACCACCTCAGCTATACGCTTGCAGCGAAAAACCTGGACAAGGGGAAACTCTAAGATAGACTATGTCAATCAGTGGACTCTGCACCAGCCTCATCGTACTTGGACTGTTGCTGATGGTATGTTGGAGCTTTTAATTAACTGGGATGATACTCTGCTGGCTCTGCCTTCAAACCTGAGAGGGCCTCCCTAAGAGGCCGTTGATCTTGACTGGACAGTGGGATGCTGGACTCTGTATGGTGTGAGCCTGTAATTAGGGAATCCCAACGGAACCTGAGCTGTGGTTATGCATCATGGTGAAGGAATTCACCATGGGGGAAGGGTTTGGGGTGAAGGGGGGAAAATCCCAGTACCTATGAAATTGTGTCATGTAATACAATGTAATTAATGAATAAAAAATAATAATTAAAAAAAAACAATTACCTCTGTTAGGGACTGAACTGTTTCCTCCTCAAAATACATATATCGGAGTCTTAACCCTGACTATGTTAAAATCTATCTGTGCATGCACGCATGGATTTCAAAATCTGTGCCAAACTTTTCAAATTCCATGAGCCCTTGAATATAGGGTTTTATAGAGGTAATTACATTAAAATGAGCTTACAAGGGTGGACCCCAGGCAATCTGACATATGTCCTTAAAATAAGAAGACATTAGGACACAGGCAACAGAGGAAAGACCTTGTAAAGACACAAGATGACAGTCATGGATAATTGAAGGAGAGACACCTCAGGAGAGTCCCTCTCTGTTGATATCTTCATCTTACATTTCCAGCCTCCACAGCACTGAGACAATGAGTGTCTGTTGTGTTAGCCACCCCATCTGTAATCCTTTGTTATGATCATCCTAGTCAACTAACATGATCTCTCATCAGGTTCTGAAATCAGCCAGGATGGGGACTGTGTATAATGTGTTCTCAGCTTTAGCTCCAGTGCCTGGAATAGAGCAACGATGAAGTATTATACTCCCAGTATATGCAATTAGAGCAACAAACACAGCAGACACCTGAGAGCATATGCTCTTGGAGAAATTTTGTGTGCAAATCCTAGCTTCATCACTTCTTAGATTATATGACCTGCTTCAAATAGCTTAACTTCTCTGTACCTCAGTTTATTTTAAAAATGTTTATTTATTTAAGAGCAAGAGGGAAATCTTCCCATCAGCTAATAGCCAAGAACAGCAACTGGGTCTTCTGTGTGGGTGGTGGCTGGACACCAATTATTTGAACCATCACTGCTGCCCTGTAGGGTTGGCATGGGCAGGATGCTAGACTCAGGACCATTGAGTTTAAACCCAGATATTTCAATGTCGGATGTACACATTTTAACCACTAGACTGAATGCTCAATTCATGTACCTCAATTTGTTGAGGTGCAGAATATAAATAATAATAGCCTCTATCTCAGAGTGACTGTCCATTAAAAGTGCCAAGGCAAATGGAGTACTTAGAATAGTGCTGATACATAATAAAGCATATAAGAAACAATACAGAATCCAACTGATGCTATATGCCCTGGCCTCATATGTGGTCAAGAATGTTGGGCTGACATACCAATTCCTATAAGATTTGGAAAAGTCTAATTTTTGGAATAATCATTGGCCCAAAAGTTCTTTAGGTGCCACCTTGTACCTACTAAGTACCCAACACATAACAAGTGCTTAGTAAGTGTTTATATGATTGTCTACTCTCCAGAACTGTCCTGTTGTGTCTGAGATGGAACTGCAAAGTCGAAGCCATTTTCCTACCCCATTAAAGATCTACACAGTCACCATTTCTGCTCTACCTGACTAGTGAGATTTCAGCTAGCATCAACACTTTCCACATTATTATCAAAGAATAAAGAAGTCACTTCTTTCTCAACTTCTTACTTGTATGCCTAGGGCTTGAATAGGATGGGCTCCTGGAATTTAGGCAATAATTATTTCAATTATCTTTACTGTCATAGAATTCAGCACATCCCACGAGCTATTTTAAGGATGGAGAAAAAACTCTGGCAGTTCTTGACCCCATTGCAAGCTTCACCCAGGGGACCAACCTACTCCCAATACAACTGCCTCTCACAACGGAAATTGCTAACTTGTCATAATTTTAGCTCTTATTATATAGGAAAGTCAAAAGGATGATTTATTTTTTCTTCTTGGATGCATATGACTGAGTTTAATGTAGATCAAAATAAGAAACTGGGGTTACAGAAAGTGCGAGGTGCAAGAAGGCTTTATTCCTGAGTCTTTTATTCCCAGGCTTCAGCATTCCCGCCATGGATCCACTTGATTCTTCTGCATCAACAGGTTATCTCTGCAGTCATTTCCATGTTGTAGACCTTCCTCCGGGTTTCATAGTGCTCCTCCTGTCACCTGCAGCAAGGTTTTTCGTAGTACCATCATTGCTT
The DNA here is from genome assembly GCF_030435755.1 of Ochotona princeps. NCBI lineage: Eukaryota > Metazoa > Chordata > Mammalia > Lagomorpha > Ochotonidae > Ochotona > Ochotona princeps. The sequence continues at coordinate 18,510,373 of NC_080840.1, read as the reverse complement.
AATGTCCTCAGTGAGCACATCCATAGTGAGGATTCTGTTGAGCTGTTGTTCACTTTTCCTTCCAGCATGATCACAGTCCTGGCAATGAACTCCAATCTGCTCTCAGCACCATGAAGTGTTCTCTCTGCAGGACCTGCCCTCTGCTAGGCCTTCCATTCACACCTTCCCTCCCTGTACCACCCAGAATATTTTATTTAAAGATTATATTTGTGTCTGTTGTATGCAGTAACTCCTTAAGCTGTTGAAACTAAAATTTCTAGTCCTTCAAACCTAGTTTTGTCTACAGACCACTTACGGTTAAAAACCACAAGAGGTGGAGTCAAAGGCTTGCTTGCTCCACAGGATGCAAAGTGATAGAGTGTGTATGAGGCATCTCAGAGCTTCTCTGTGCACAGATGAATCTGACCACAAATGCTGGCCACTTAGGAGTCTGTGATGGAGAGACAGACTACCTGTGCAAGGTGGCTATCAGTGGCCATTCCTACTTTAATTGCATTTGTTTTCCTGTGAAGAACTCAAGGTATTATTTTCCTCTTTCTAGTATGAGGTCTGTGCAACCACAGTAAAAACCTTCACGAGTAACAGATCAGCCTTCTAGAATGCAAACATGATTTGATCCTGTCCAGAAAACTTGACTGAGTTCTTTGCAACTAGCCTACAGTACATTTCACAGAGGGAGTATCTGTGTTTTTCTATGCTGTGTAACAAATTTCCATGAAGGGATGTTTCCAATGAATGTCTGAAATTTTACATGATAGGGAACCTTACATGTGTGTACACTCACATGTATGCACACACAGTATATAACTACTCACATGCCTGACCTGACTGTTCTACAGTGTCAGAGTTAACTTTGTCTTGCCAGGTTTTATGCCCTGGCACCTCCTTTGCATCACTGCTCTGGTGCTTTTTATCTAGGATTGAGTAACTAATGGTTACTTGAATATGAACATGTGGTATCCCAAAGTTCCATCTGCTAATTGATATGCATATTAAATGCTTAATGGGTGGATAATTTGTAGAATGTAAACATCTTGAATAAAGAGATGAATCATATCCTAAGCAAGCAAATGCAGAAAATGTAGGATTTTACCATATAGAAAGGCAAACTATTAATTTAAATTTTACTTATTTGAAATGGATAAAATCTATGTATGTCTAAGCATATGCATGTACTAGGTATATGTGCAGATATGTTTATATACCTGTTTCTGACCCCCCTCCCTTGATTTCCTTCTACCCACAACACCTGGAGTCTGGGCCAGCCAGAAGCCAAGAACCCAGCCTGGGTCTCCCATGTTGGTAGCAGGGATCCATATACTTGAGTTTTTACCTATTACTTCTCGGGGTATGCATTAGTTGGATCAGAAGAAGAGCTGGCGAAACTTAAACTCAGGCACTAGGATAGGGGTTACAGGCATCCTAAATGGGCCCTTAACCGTTAAACTAATTTTTTGCTCCCAAGGAATTCAAGTTAAAAATTATTTCTGGGATTTTCCATTTAATATTTTTAGACCATGGGTAATTGAAACTGGAGAAAATTAAAGCATGGATAAGAGTAACTGCTATATATGCCAGGCACTATGTAGCCCATGGACTTGATGTGGCATAAAGAGGCAAACTGCTAGTTAGGACTGTGTCATAAGCTACAGCATTTGCTGTTACCCCTTACATGGCAACCTATATGTCTGCCTTCCCATAATACACCTGTTACATCTGGGATTTGCACACAGAGGATATCAAAAAAGTAGAAAATGGAATAGCATCCTCTTTCCACCGTGGACCTTGCTTGAAGACAGTGTATATATTTTTGTGGTATAAATACAATGTTTTTATTTTCTTGCATTTCTAACCCTGCACAGATCTTCCCTCTCACAGCTTTCGGCTTTTTGGACAGCTCTTTGGTCTGCTCAGGCTGTCTACTGTACAGCCATAGCATAGCACTGTGTAGAGCTGTCCATATTTGCATGCAAATGCATATTTGCTCCCTCACCACTAAATAAACTGTTCTTGTTTGCACACAATACCAGTCTCTGATAAATATTTCTCTCTTTGCATAAGAAAAGAGCCTGGTTTGAAAATTAACATTGTTCATTGCTCGCATCATGATGGTGAGTCAGAGAGGAGTGCATAGCCTCAAAAACACAGTCAATGAATAAATTTTGTTCTTTGGTTGCAGTTTTTTTCATATCTTGGTAAAACCACTTGCTCAGTTCAAGGGTTTTTTTTCCCTTATGCTCTTGGTGGGGTGGGTGAGTCTTGTGATGCAAGTGTCTGCTTTTGTTAAAAACATTGTTCTACACCAGTGATGGGCTGACGCCTGTGCTGGATGTGAAATTTCTGGAGGCAATGTGTTTTTAGAACTAGCATTTGAGGTGGAAGAGGTTGGTTCTTAGTAGTGAGTGAGCCATGACCTCTGTATAACTTGCATCTGACCTAGCTTTGTCCTCCACACTGTCTTGTCCTCCTTATTCTCTTCTGCTCACTCTATGGATCCTCTGCCATACAGGAAGGATAAGAGCAAAGAGCCATTTCCTGTTATGTAGCTGTTGCATCCAGCTGCAGAAGGAGTGGTGCTTTCCTCTCTATTTGAACTATGGAATCAGGGAATCCATCCTGGTTGTAAGAACAGTCCGTCAGTGACAACCATGTTTGAATGGCACCAGCTTACTTACATTTTAATTACCACTTGAGAACTAGTACAGCCTGTACTCTAGGACTAATAACCATGAGCAATGCAGGACTAAAAGGCAGCTGGATTTGGTTCCTGGAGTATAGGGAACCTATCAAGTTCACACACAGTCAAGTCCTCCAGCAGTGTATGGATCTGCTTTGAAAAATGCTAATGGTGGAGTTTCCTGGTTCCAAAATCTGAAGATGTATGATCGCTGGCACCACCCTGGAGAATATACTCTATATGTTGCATTTATGATCACTAGTGGTTGAATATCCTAGATGTGGCAGTGAAAGTGTCTAAGATGTCTTAAGGTACAGGAATTTCAGAGCTTAAGGAAAACTGATGACTGGTCTTAGATTTATTCTGGATTCTATCACTTAGGAGTTTAGCCTCCAGGCGTGAGGCACAATTCTCCTATGGTTCAATTCCTAGCAGTCCTGATGATAGCCCCCAAGCTCATTTGGAAGTTTGGGAAAATACTTCCTCTAATACCCTGGCATCTTAGCAACATGTTAGTGTCCCCTAATGACCAGCTGCTTCAGGTATGGTGGCTGGGAAAATTCAAACGATATTGTGTACTGATGATAATCCAGATCTAGATCAAACTGCAGGGGAGCCTCCAAGAACACTGAAACAGGAAACCCCACCTTGACATTCAAAGAAATTATGGGGTCACAGATCTTATCCAACACAAGGAATTTAAGTCACAAATCTTGAGGACAACCGGAAGCACAACAGAGAGTCACGTCTACTCTTGTCTTTTCAAGTTCTACAGAGATGGGTTAGCTATATATAGTTGTGCATTCATTCCTATGGACTCAGTCCTAAGGGTACAACTTCAAAAGCTGTTCACCAGACCCCAAAACCCCATGACTCTGAAGGTACAAATAGCATTATAGGCATTTAATAATATAGGCAGTGCTATAAGAGGAGAAAGGGTTTTCCAACATGAGAAACAGTTCAGATAGCAGGCTCACAGAGCATCAACTGTTTGAAACATTGCTCAGCAAGTGCAGAATCAGAAAAAAGTCTAGTCTGGCTGAAAAAATCCACAGGAGCGTATTTTAGGTGTGGACAGCCAGAACACTGCAACAAGTAGTGTTCCTCCATGAAGGACCTCTATGTTCCATGCCACAATCATCAAAGGGGGGACTGTCCCCTCATCTGAATGCAGGAGAGAACTTTCACTTTGCTCATGCCTTGTCTTAAGACTGACAGGTTATGAGGACTCAGAAGGTTTCTACAGCCTAAGGGTTTCATGACACCTTTGGGTTATCAGTGATATCATAAATTAGAGTTATTAATTTGTTCAATTAAGAATGGGGTTCACTTTGTGCTAATTTCCCAGGCAGAACTCCAAACCTGAAAGATTTGCATTATTTGTGGAGTTCTAAAAATTTATTTGGACTTGTTTGTCAAGTAGAAGATGTTTTCTCTCACCAGGTCTTGGTAATGCCTGAATGTCCAGTTCTTTGCTTGGAAGGGACTTGCTATTATCATGGACAGTTTCCTTCAAGAAGTACTCTTTCAAAGGAAATTTCCAGTGATAGAATGAGATCAATTCTGCAAAATGTGGAGCTATTCATTAATGTCCCTTCAAACAGAGGGTATAAATGGAAGTACCATCTAAGTCTTCAACTTTCAGGAAAACAGGGATGACGGGTTTCTCCAATCACATCTCAGATTTTTAAACAGGATGTTGACTGCTTGGGATGAATTCTGACAATAGGAAAGCATGTTTTCTCTGAAGACAAAAGAGGTTATTTACATACAGGGCCACAAAGAGACAGCTAAGGACATTCCTGCAAAGGGCAGAGCTCCATAGAATATAGATTTCAGGATTTAGATTGATAGCCTTAACTTTTTATCAGCCTTTAAATGGTTCTGACATAGATCCATTTCTTAGATGGAGCAAAAGGAAGCCTTCCAGAGGATTAAAGAGCTATTAGCAGAAGTTCCAGCACTAGGGGTTCCTAACTTGGAGAGCCATTCTCTGTTCACAGAAAGGAAACCGGGAGTAGCTTTAGGTGTACCGGCTGAGAAATTGGGTCTATTTCCACAACCAGTGACCTATTTTTCTAAACCGCAAGATTCAGCTGCTGCAGGATGGTCTGTATGCTTAAGTCTGGTTGCTGCAACAGCAGTTTTGGGGGAAGAAAACCATCAAGCTGATTTTGGTCCAGTCACTTGAAGTTCAAAGTCTAAACCAGCACAAAACATCAACAGAGATTATAGTACATCATTAGCTAACTGGAAAATGCCTCACAAAAACACCACTCTTTTGTCACTTACCTCAGGTTCTCTCAAGGTATGCAAGACTGCAAAATAGCTATTTTATTGTCATCTGAAAAGACCATCACTACAGCCTTTCCCAATTAGGAAAAGATCAATGAGTTGCAAACTCCAAATATGTGTCTCTTATTACATGCATGGGAAACATTTGGAAAGATTTTTAAGGAAATGCGTAACTCTACCCTTCTAGGAAGAGGATTCTTGATGCAAATTGATTCTTGAGTGTTTAGAGGGAAAGAATGGCATAATGTAATAAAGGAAGTAAATCCTTCCAGTCTCCTCTGCAAAATAACCCTGGTGGTTGATAATAACACATCCCCACCTCCTTTGCTCATGTCAGGTGAAGACTAGCAGGTGGACTTAACTGACATACCTTCAGCAAACAATTACAAACACATACTGGTCCTTCTTGATATTTTCACAGCATAGAACTCAAAGCGGCTAGTAATGGCAGTCATCAGGTAAAGTTGAAAAGGCTCATCAGAGTTTTAAGGAAACTCTTTAAGATTTGCTAAGAGACCTCACAAACAGGATTTAAACTACTGCTGTTTATGTCCCCCCTCAAGAAAATGGCACTTAAAGTTGCTTTAAAGGTTAGTCATTTTGAAATGTTATATGAAGACCCTTCCTTACTTCTGACATTCTTGTTGATTTAGGAGATCAAGATCAGAAAAGCTACAGTATTAAAAAAAAAAGGCTCTGATAGAGAATTGTAACAAAATTCACCAACAGCTCATTTCCATGGAGACCTCGTTTGCTTAATGACATAAAGGATCCCTCAATCAACTACAATCCAGCTGAAAAGGACCATACCAGGTGCTACATATCCTCTCAACTGTAGTTAAGTTACAGGGAATTCCAAGATGGATACATGTGTCAAAAATTAAATATCTGCTTCCTGAGTCTTCCCAGGTGCACAGTGAGGACAAGTCTGCCTATGTTTCTGAATCAACTGAAGGCCTGAAGCATCTCTTCAAAAGGCAAGAATATAAGTGAAGTCTTCACTCATGTCATATCAAGGTTACCACACTTTATGGCAAGACATGTTTTACCTGCCTCTTCTGATACTCTCAGGAAGGTACTATGGGCAGAAAAACTAATTAAGCTTTCCTAATGTTAGACATGTAGTCCATGCTAATGGATCTTAAAAATTCTTATGGAAAGAATGGGTAGAATTTAAATCTGTATGATTAATTAGCATTTGGAAAAAGCAAATACAAGCACACATGTGGTCAAAATATTGCCTTTGACATTTTCTTTAAGTCCTAAGTTGCATGGGGATGGTCTTGAGTTATTTTCCTGCTCTGACATACAGGTACATTTGAGTGCATAAGTATAAACACAAAAACATCCATACCTATACCCAGATAACAACTATACAAAACAGAACAAAACAAAACAAAAAACCACCTACACATTTATTTGTTCATCACAGCTTTGTTCATGTAGTACTCTCCGCATGGTGGAGGAATCATTTATGAGACTCTTAAGCTGATGTAAAAGACATTTTTCAGTGGGCAAATGAGACGAACCCAAGTCCTTACTAAGAAATTCAAGCCTGGAGAATTAGATAAATACATATATAGGAATTCATTTGACAGAGTGACATTTTCATTTAATTAAGGCCGAAAATCAGCTCTAAAACAAACGATTATTCCTGACAAAGAAGCAGAAACCTGTCCTTAATGAATACATTTCCAAAAGCTCTTCCCTGGGATAAGAGAAGTCTTCAGCAGAATACATTTGGAGTCAGGGCAGTGGGGCAGCAGGAGAAAATAATCAGGTTAAAAAGGTGAGAAACAGGAGGAAAAAGGGCACAAAAGATAACCAATATTTATACTTTCAAAAACAGAAATAAAATTGGGGTTATTTGTTTCTTCATTAGTATATGTCAAGTAAAGATCAAAATTATTGTAGCAAAGCTGCTTTGTAACAAAACCAACCTCCAAGTTTCAGAAGAGGATTGATTTCCTTTAGTATGAAATAATTTCATGCTAATAAAATTTGTTCTAGTTTTTCACTTCTTTCTCCTTTCTGTGTTGTATGTGTTTGATGCATACATATGACCCAAGAAAAAGTTCAAGCTGAATAATACTTTGAAGTAGGTGTATAATAATTCACAGTAAACATAAATGTCATGACAATAAACAACATGATAAAAAGGAGATGAGAAGCACAAATGCTTTCTATGTGCAATAGTGTTTGCTTCCAGTATCACCTATCACGTTTATTTCTGTGACATGTCTTAGAGTTTTCGATGTAAAAATCAAAGCCACATCACCTCTTACACAGCAGACAATTGAAACCCTTGAGGTCTTTGTTAATATTTTTCTGTGCATTCATTTATACCAAATCAATTTCAGTTAAATCAATTAAAATGGCAACTACCATAATTTCATGTCATTGATCAAATTCAATCAAAATTACTCAGGCTATCTGGAGACACTGGGAAATGCTATGCTGGCATCTTTGTTTTTATGGTATCAAATTGGGAGATAAAAAAGTTTGAATTCTGTAATAAACTAATAGCTCAGGAATAGACAAGGCAGCTCAATGAAGTCTTATACTATTCTTTTCTATTAGCCCAAAAGAACAGACAATGGAGGATGTGGAGCTGTTAACTCTGTGATTAACAACATAAAACATATCTTATGTTGGGCCTGAGTGCAGTAGCGGCAGCTAAGGTCCTCGCCTTGCACTCGCTGGGATCCCATGTGTGCACTGGTTCTTGTCCTGGCAGCCTGGCTTCCCATCCAGCTCCCTGCTTGAGGCCTGGGAAAGCAGTCGAGGATGTCCCAAGGTTTTGGGATCCTGCACAAAAACAGGAGGCCTGGAGGAAGCTCCTGGCTCCCGGCTTCAGATTGGCTCAGCTCTGGCCATTGCAGCCATTTGGTTGTGGATCATCGGATAGAGGATCTTTCTCTCTGTCTCTCCTCCTCTCTGTGTATCTGATTTTTCAATAAAAATAAATAAATCTTTAAAAAGTATCTTATTTGAATAGTCTCATGTTAAATTTTAAAACTGCATCAAATACAAACATTTTTATCTTTAAAAGGAAAAACAATGCATGTGTGAAACTTGCCTAAAGAAGTAAGAGTATTGATTTTGGAAGCAACAAGTCTTCTCTCTCACCACGATGGTTAATTTAATCTGTCAACTAGAAAAAAAACCCTACAGGGTGCCCAGATATGTGCTCAAACATGATTCTAGTTGCATCTTTGAAGGTCCTTTCAGCTGAGACAAACTCGTGGATCTATAGTTAATAAGCATGTGCTGGCCCCCACACTCTACTCCCTACTGACACCCTATGCACGGGGTCATCCCATCAGTTTTAGGCCTGAACAGGACAAAATAGGCTGATATTTTTGGGAGCGATAAGGAACCCTTCTTAATAACTACTGTTAGCTGGGACACTGGCTTTTGTTCTTGCTTCCCTGTATTTTTTGGCCTACTGGATTTGAGACTGAAACATACAAAAGTTGCTTGCCTGGTACTCAGACAATTTTACTTGGATTAGAAGAGCTTCCTCATTGGCTTGAAGCATTTCAGTCTATATCATGTGAACTGATTATCCATAATAAACATCTTTCTGAGAAGTATAACAGCATTTGAAAAAGCTTGTGGGAAGACAAAATTAAAAGATAATTTTATGATAGAAAGAAAAGATGGCACAATAGCGTGAGGATAGGTTTAAACAGTTGGAGAATTATTAGCCAAGGTGAAGCATAGAGGGAGTGATCCCGGGAAACAGGAGAGGACAGGTTGGTGGCAGAGGGATACCTGGAAACCTGTGGACACAGGGAAGCAGTGGAGATAGCACAGTGGTGTTACAGTGACCAGATAGTCCAGCAGCAAGTGGCAATCGGAGCCCCAACAGTGCTCATGTGGGAAGGGGAGTTCACTGGAAACTTATGAGGCGAGCCTAGGCATAGAACTTCCCATCATGCTGATTTGCTTAATCTGACCACAACTAGAAGCAGAATGGTAGAGTCTCAGCAAGCATGTATGTAGAGGAACAAGGTGGATTTCAGAGCCCAAACCTCCACCAGTGACCCATTGGACGTCATTTTGTATACTGAAGAAAAGGTTGTGGAGCTGGAGGAACAACAGCAAGCTGTGCATGCACTAAGCCAGTAGACAACTCACTTCCGGCTCAATGCATTGCACTATTCCCACAGGAAAAAGAGTACCGACTTGGCATTCCAAAGGTTCGACCTAAAATAGGTCTAGTTATTGATCTAATTAGGAGTGGAAGAAAAGTGCAGGCAATGGTGTAGCCACTGCACAGGATCACAGCAGGTGGAGAATGATGAGCCAGGAGTTGAGGCTACAGAGACCATGGTGGAAGCCTAGCACAAGAGCCTGGGATTGAAACTCACTGGAGGGAGTGACATCAGTGACTGCAAAAGAAAAAAACAGGTACAGAACACAATCAGTAAAATAGACCTCTAGACCTGTGGGCAACACAGCTTAGAAAATTGCCCTAAGGACAGGAACCTACTCACCAGAACAGCAATGACCAAGAGTACAAGAAGAGACCGAAGCACAATGAATGTTACTGATGTGTCCCCCAGAAAAAAGCAAAAGCCTTTGCCAACCTCAGAGTTAACTGAGGAATACATTAAGGAAATTGGCGATCAAGAATTCAAAACACATGTTATAAAGCTTTTTAACAACGAGGAGCACATACAGGAGTTCAAGGAATTTAAGGAATATGACACAGCAGCAATGAATCAAATGAAAGCTGATATACTAGAAATGAAGAACACCTTGGAGAAAATTAAGAATTCAGTGAAAGTCCTCAATAATAGAATGAACAAGGCAGAAGTCAAAGTGGAAATAAAATTTGCTTGACACAAGAGAAGACATCAACACAACATAACAAAACTAACAGGACATGACCAAGGCAGTGTCAAGAGGAAAGTTTAACTCAATCAATGCTTTTGTCAAGAAATTAGCAAGGCACCAAACAAATGAGCTAACCACACATTTGAAGGCATTAAAAAAAGAAATAATCAAAACAAGGGAGGAAATAACCAAAAAGAAACAACAAAAGCAGCATATAAGTTCAATGAATCAAAGAGTTGGTTCTTTGAGAAAATCAACAAAATAGCTTCTCCACTAGCTCGACTAATTAAAAAAAAGTGTGTGGTGGGGAGGATAAAATACAAATCAATTAAATCACAGCCAAAAAGGGAAATATAACAAGAAATAACTTGGACATAATTGGAATAATCAGAACTATTAGAAGCAATCATATGCCCAGAAATCAGAGGAATTAGAAGGTATGGACAGATTTTTGGACACACATAATCTATCAAAATTGAATCATGAGGCAATAATCTAAATAGACTTATAATAAGGGCTAAGATTGAATCAATAATTCAATCCCTCCCAACCACGCAAAATTCTGGATCAGATGGTTTCACTGCAGAATTCTACTAAAAGTTGCAAGAAGAACTTACACCAATCCTCCACAAGCTATTCCAAACAATGAAAAGGTAGGACGCCCTTCCAAACTCTTTCTATGAAGCCAGTATCACGTTAAACCAATGCCAGATAGAGATAAAACAGTTGTTTATTTTTCAAAGGAAAAATTCAAATGGCTAATAGACACATGAACTACAGAAATCCTTGATGAACACGGAAACTAAAATCCTCAACAAAATACATCAGGCAGATCATCCACCTGGACTAGGTGGGATTTATTCCTAGCATGCAGGGATGGCTTAATATTTGCAAATAAGTAAGTGTGATTCAGAAATGAGGAATTAAAATTGTCCCTGTTTGCACATACCACAATTCTCTATATAAGAGAACCAAAAGACTCAAGAGACTATAGGACCCACAAGAGATTTTGGCATGGTAGCAGGACACAAACCTAATGAACCTAAACTGATGACACTGGTACAAATAATTCCATGGCTGAGAAAGAATATATAAGTATAATTCCTTTTAAAACAGCAGAGAGGAATTTGTCATGAAAACTGTAAAACATTAGGAAAGAAAAAGGAGAATACATTAAAACCTGAAGAAAACGACCATGTTCCTGGGTCACCAGGATATACATCATTAAAATGTCCATATTACCAAAAGTAATGCACAAATTCAACATGATCCCAGTCAGAATTTCAACGTTTTTCTCATAAATAGAAAAGATGATATAAAAAGTTCTTCTTGAAATACAAGAGAGCAGGAATAGCCAACATTATCTCGAAGAATAAAAACCAAGCTGGAGGAATCACAATTTCAGACTTCACGATATACTATTGGGCAGTGGTCATCAAAAAGTCAGATACTGGTACAGTAACAGATAAGAAGTTCAAGAAACAGAACAGAAACCCCAGAAAGGAGCCCACACATGTACAGACAACTGACCTTTGACAAGAGAACTGAAAATAATCTAGAGAAGACATCTTGGTCTCCTTGACAAATGCTGTTAAGACAATTTGACAGCAGCTTGGGGAGGTAAGAAGCAAGGCAACCACCTGTCACCCTAAACAAAAATGAGTTCTAAATGGATCAAGGATCTAAATCTGCACCCAGAAACCATCACATTAATAGAGGAAAACATAGGAAGCACTCTACAATATACAGAAATTGGGAAAGAAATTTTAGAAAAACACATTAAAAGTATAGGCAATCAAAGTCAAAATAAACATGAGACTACATCAAACTAAGAAACTCCTATACAACAAAGGAAACCATCAACCAAGTGAAGAACATGAGGAAATCTTTGCACCACACAACCAACAGGGGCAAAATATCCAGGATTCACATGCACCACACAACCAACACAGGGGCATAATATCCAGGATCTATTAAGAACTTCAGACACTCAACAACAGCAAAATCAATAACCCTATGAAGAAATGCATGAAGTAAATAAACAGATATTTTTCAAAAGAACAATTCAAATGGCTAATAGACATATTAAAAATGCACAGGTTCCTCAGCTATCAGGAAAATACAAATGGAAACCACATTGAGGTTCCACCTAACTCCAGTGAGATTGGCCTACATTTAGAACTCTACTAACAACTTTTGCTGGCATGGATGTGGGGAGAAAAGCATCCTCCTTCCCTGTTGGTGGCAGCCTAGGCTAGCACAACTACTATGAAAGTCAGTGTGGAAAGGGTTAAGAGAACTGAAAATAGCTATTCCATATAACCCAGCTATCCCATCTCTAGGAATATGTCCAAAGGAAATGAAATCTACATATAAGAAAATGACCTGTAATCCTATATTTGGAGCAGTGCAATCTACAATAGCAAAGATGGAAACAATCCAGATGCCCATCGAAAGAGGAGTGGATAAAGAAACTGTGTCACATCTATTCTATGGAATACTATTCAGGCATTAAATACAATAAAATTCTACCATTTGCAACTAGATGGTCCTAACCAGAGACCATTATGCTCAGTGAAATAAGCCAATCCAAAAAGGACGAATATCATATGTTCTCTCAGACATAAGACAACCTTCATGCAAAATACAATATCAATAGATACACAGATACACATGCAGGTACGTATAACTATCTAGAGGAACTGTATGATAGAGATTATCACATTGAGATGTGAAGATACAATGCAGTATGCATCTCTACTTCCAAATCAAAGATGGACTCCCAATGAAACTGTTAAATATATCTTAACAATAGAGTGCTGGACTATCTGCCATTGTCCATACTTCCAATGTCAGGATACACTTTAATAGCAGAATGATGGACTTACGACTGTTTTTTTAAGGTTATACTGTCATAATATGGGGAAAATTAGTGGGGTGAATGTATTTGGGGAGGAAGGCAGGGGAAATCCCAAAGCCTATATTATCATATCATTAAACAAACAAATTTATGTTAAAAATACTTTGATCTCTACATGTAGTCTGTTCATAATATGCATTTTGTGTTTCCTAGGACCCTTCATATGTGCATCCTATTGTTTCTATTTCTCTGGAGAAACTATGACCTTGGGCATGCACTGTAGCCCATGACATTTAGTTTGAAGAAATATTGAGTGGACTAAGCATAGGACTTTAAAATGCAAAGTGTGTAAATAGGTGCATAATAAGTATAACCTTCAGATTTCAATTTGGTGAAAAATTGGAGATCTTGTAACCTGAGCCTTCATGCAGAAATAAAATTACAGTTTCTCAAACTACTGCTAACTATTGATTTTTAAAATGGTTACCTAACTTTTTGAGACAAATAAATGCCTTCACTGTTCTTTATAGAGCTAAAGCAAGTGTCTTTCCTTCTTTTTGCCCTCTTTTGTCTTTATAGTACATGACAGATCTGCCCTTACCTTATTGAGCCCAGAAAATACACTACAGATTCTTTGTTGCTGAGCATCTTTATATTAAAATGTAAAGTCCATGAGTATGAGAATCATGTGTATCATGCATACTCTTATCTTACTAACACCTGTAGCAGATTTTAAAGCGGGCACTCATGAACTACATGGCTTTACAGTAAATCTACTATTATGGCCTGGTATACCTCTCTAAAACTTTTACCACCTTGGCAATTGTATATAAGTGTGATTACTAAAGAGAAAACACAAATTATTCTCAATATAAAGCCTCAGTTCAGACGTCACTTTTTCTTAGAACATTTCTTACCACATTGCTTTTGAGTCAGAGGCCGTATACAGACAGTTCTACAGATACGAATTTGTATTTCTGTCACACTTTATTACTTTTCATGATAAAACATTATATGTAAATGTTTCTTTCACTTGGTTTTAAGGGCAAGAGCTGCCATGTACATGCCAAGATCTCTAACTTGTAGAATACAGACATTGGTTTGTGCATGTACATTCTTAACGGGTTTTTGTGTCCATATTTGAAATAAATAATGACTGCAGCTGATAACTTAAATGTATAAAGAAAACACAAAGGAGATGCTAGTGCAGTAGATACTCCCAAGAAATACAGAAGGCTTTATTTTTGGCTGGGGCTCAAGGTTAGACCAATGAGTGAACCCCCTCAAAGTCCATTCACATTGCAAGTTATGCTTATGGCATTTTCTGGAACTGGAGACTATAAACTTGGTTGCAAGAAGAAGCTTGAATATCTACATTGTTTAGGACTTTATACCAGACAGAAAAAATTAGTGACCCTAAGAAAAAAGAGCACATAAAAATCAGATAATATAAAACAAAAGAAAGGAAAATGTCAAAATACATAGAAAGGGTATTTTTCTCTGCTTCTTGGAAAAGCTGTAGAAGTTCAGTGAATTACAGAAAATGACTTTCATTTCTTCTCATCCAATCTGCGTTCTAGTACAACTGTCTTTCTAAAAGTCCCTTTGGACATTTGAAAGTCACAGAGACAAGATTGCAGACTCTAGAATGATCTAAATAAAGAGACCAATGTCAGCTGTGTAAAACCCATGATGCATCTTTCTGCAATGCAACACCAGTCACTTAAAAGTCTTCAATTCTACAGTCAGACCACAAGGTCAAGGTGGCATAAAAACGAAACCCCATGAGCATCTTACACTGTCCAAACATGAGACAGAAGATACATTGTTTTCTCTTGTACGTTTAAATGCAAATGGGTCAATAATGCAGAATGTTGAGGTTGGAGTTCTACAGATGCAGACATGAAAATACCATTGCCATGCAAAGAATGACATAAAACACTGAACTGTGTCAAACAATGACTACAATAACTCCTCATATACAGATCCAAATTAGACAAACAGCACGTGAATAGTTCTCCCACATGCTAATTAAGGAAATCTTCAGGGGTACTAGAACAAATATTTTTCTACCATGAAGAATAGAGGAAATGTAGGAGTCAATTTTAAATCCTATTTTGAGTAAAATATTTTATTAAATGAACTTGCCACAAAGGCATCCCAGAATGAAAATTAAATCAGACATAATAGTAATGAGGTTGCATTTGTCATAGTTCTAACCCCTATTGATTAACCAATGTGTGATTTTAATAATCTCCCAAGGAGAATTTCACTGGTTCTTTACAACATGACAAAATTAGAAATATCCCTGGCCATAAAATGTATGTAATGGGGTGTGTAGATTCTGAAATGCATATAGGAAAATCTTGGGGAAGTAGCAGTTTGAAGACAAGTTGCCTTTGAAAAAACTTGGAAGAACACATAGTTGGCAAATCACAGTGAAACACTGAATGAAGAAATATTAGTGAAAATCTGTAAGATTACTCTTCCAACAACTTCATACACCCTGAGTGACTGAGCAATGAGATGAATTGTAGAAGAAGAGGTATATTTTATAGTTTCTTGATATTGTCACTGAAGACAACACTTAAGAATTGAAAATATTAGGCAAAACTGCTCAAAGCAGTTGGGCACTTCAATGAGTTTTTCAAACAGCTCATAAGAAATGAACGTTATGAAAAAACCATGCATGGATTTAAAAAATACTTGCATCAAAATAAATGTATCTTTCAATTCTATTTCCTTGTGAATTTTTTTAAGTACTCTCATGTAATTAAAGGTCTTTGCCAAATGTGTATATATATATACATACATATATATATTTAAGAACACTTACCATTGTCTTTATGACTTCAGTCAATACAGAAAGAACATAGGCAATAAAAGAGATTCTAAAAAGGGAAAAAAGAGAGAGATTCTTGATGTTGCTCATCATAGATGATTCAAATGGCTTTGAATCTACTCTTACATTATAAATAAAAAATGATACTGTATTCACTGCTTACAGAAGACACAGTGGAAAATGAAATAAAGTTAGAAACTAAATGAAAAGAGCAACAACTCAATTTAAATCAGCAAAAACATACACAGGAGTCAGTTTCTGCTGGGCAGTATGCTACAAGTGCAGAACAAATTACAGGATGACTAAGGTCTCTTAGAATATATAGGGAATACAGAAAGAACAATATCCTACAATGGCTTTATAGAATCTCCTCCCGCTTCCTGTTGGTTGGTATCTGTTAAAACCTTTATCCTTCAAGGACCATTTCATATATTGTACCACTGGCAAAACTTCAGTATCTTAACATTCTCAGGCAAGGCTAAATTCCTGTTCTGTGTCATCACTTTGTACTTCCATAAACATGTATGATGACATTCTCCATTGTTGCCTCATATTGTTAGAGTGGATACTTATTTTAATATTTATTTATTTTTTATTTAAAAGGCAAATTTACAGGAAAACAGAGGGAGGGAGGGAGGGAGAGAGGGAGGGAGAGAGAGAGATAGAGAGAGAGAGAGAAAGGACAGAGAGATCTTTTGCCTGTTGGTTTACTCCCCCAATGACTGCAACAACTGGAATTGGTTTGGTTCGAAAGCAGGAGATTCTTCTGATTACTGCAATGAGGTGCAGGAGTCCAAGGACTTGGCCATATGGGATGCTGATTCTCTAGGCGGAGTCTTAACCTATTACAATCATGGCATTGAAACCCTGGGCAGCTAATTTTATTGCTGTTGTCTACCTGGTTCTGAAGCTCACTAGGTTAAAGAACAAGTGGATGCTGTTTCATGAACACAACATTATTAGTATGAACAAAATGCTTCATAATGCAGAGGCTGTAAAGATTAGTTCTGCCTAGAGAGGATGTAAGGTTTTTTAAAAGACATGGTATCTTATCAGGGAAAGGTCCTTTCACAAGTTTCATTACAGTATCTTCTTAACAATCTCATGAAATGGTCCCTACCTGCATTTTTATAATTGATGAATCTTAATTTCCAACATTCAAGTTACCTAAAGTTAAGACCTCTTTGAAATATCTAGAATTGCTTTCCAAAGGATGCTAAGGACTTTAAATTTTATGTTGCAGACAATGGGGAGTTATCAGATATCTTAATAATTAAACTAATATAGGGCCTTATGTGACAGTCTACTAGCTAAATCCTTGCCTTGCAAGCATTAGAATCCCATATGGGTACACCAGGATCCATATTTCCTGGCTGCTCCACTTCTCATGCAGCTCCCTGCTTGTGGCCTGGGGAAGCAGTTGAGGATGGCCCAAAGCCCTGCACCTGCATGGGAGACCCGGAAGAGGCTCTAGGCTCCTAGCTTCGGATCGGCTCAACTCTGGCCATTGGGGCCACTTGGGGAGTGAACCAACGGATGGAAGATCTTTGTCTCTCCTTCTCTCTGTACATCTACCTTTCCAATGAAAAAAAAAAATAAATCTTTAAAAAATGATAGAAATAATATTATCAGAAATTTATGTGACTTAATTCTGGTCACAGAAGCTGAAAGTTAAGACGAAAAATGAAGGCACAGGGCAGAGACTGGAGAAAAAGTGATAACCAGCTGGGTTTCTTAATGACATGGGGAAGGAGCTCAAAGGCATGACTTAAGAGTGGCAAGGAAAGTGGAGTAACCACAAAGGACTCTTAATCCTCTTGATGAGGTCACAGAGGGAACAGTAAGGATGTTTACCTTGAGAAAAAAAAAATGGAGGAGGAGCAAATTGGGAAGAGCAGGGGAAAGACAATACGGTTAAAAGTGAATATTTAACTTCTGAGATGTCTGGGAAATATTTGAGTTGATGCAATCATTCAGGGAGATTAAAATAGGGATCTGAAGTTTCAGAGAGATGAAATTTATTAATGAAAATTGCTATGAAGCGGTACATAGCTACAACAATGAAGGGAATGCAGTTTTACAGACAGCATGCAAAACCACAACCAAGAAGACCCAACCTCTGGAGGCATCAGCACCTGGGAAATAGTCAAGGAAGGAAGCTGGCTACTAGCCTGAAAAAGAGTCATGAAAAGGAGAGAACCACGAAGGTCATTATCACATACAAGAGAGCAGGTGAGCCCCAAGGAAGAGCTCAATGTTTTCTAATTACAAAGCAGAAATGATGAGAATGTCAAGAAATTGTATGTGAACAACAGATTCATAACACTAGTGGCATAGCTCGTACAAAAGCTGGAAGAGTCTGGAGATTCAAACAGCGCAATTTTCAGAGACAACAGAAAACAAGCCTTCAGACACACTTCATAAATGTACAGAAAAAGAATCTGCTAATCCGATATTTTCTTTAGCAGGAGCAGGAAGAAAGACAAAAGAAGAATTTCTTAGTGACGAATGGGAAAGCCATATCCTCTTGCCTGGAACATAGATGTTGATAAATTTCTTATCAATCAAATAAATGAACTAACAGTAAACATATTTGACATGAACATGAACATATTTGACATTTTAGAGACTCAGTAAAGCTCTTCGGTTGGTGTTGACTCCAAAAAAGGTTAGGTAGGATTTCTACAAAAACACACTGACATTTGAGAAAATATTTTATACATATTGGTGCCAGTCTCCAGTCCTGTTATCTGCTCTTATTATTTTCAGAATATTGACCAAAAAGTTTTTCATAAGGTAAAATGTGTATTATTCTTGATACTAAGCCAGTGAAATGGAAAGCAATATTTATACAAAAACCTGCATGTGAATGCTAATAGTAGCTTTATGTGTATCTGACAGAACTCAGACAACCCAAATGTTCTTGTAAGAGGGAAAGAATAGATAAACAATGGTTATACATCCAGTGGAGTACACCGCAAAGAAAAGTAAATGAACTGATGATACGCACTACAGCTTTGACATGTTTCAGTGTATTTCTGTAAGTGAAGAAGGCAGATGCTACAATTCCATTTCCGTGACTTTCTGCAAAAGGCAAAAACCAAAAGAACAGCAAACATCCGTGGTTGCCAGAGGCTAATGATAATATGAAGAGCTGACAACAAAAGAACACCTGGGGAGAGGGTGTGCAATGATAGAACTTTTATGTCTTGCTCATGATGGAAGACACACCACTGTGTGTACTTGTTAATACTTGCAAAACTGTGCTCTAAAGGGCAAATTTTGCTAGGAATAAAAAAATGAACGATGGCACGGGAATGGGAAGAACTAGGATCCAGTTTCAGCTATGGTGGTAACGAGCTGTGGAACCAGGACAAGCCGCTAAACTGCTTTTGGGTCCTGGTGCTGAGATGTATAAAAATAAGATTGGAAAATTTCTCTATTCTACAAAGCCTTCCTTCTTTAAGCAAGGTGGTGGGCCAGATGGCCTATTTCAGCTCAGATGGCCTGCTTCAGTAGCTGATGCATCTTTGTGAGGTGACTGGACTAAAATACCCAGCCAGTACACATGGTTCAGAAAAGTCTTCCTGGATTAGAAAGTAGTGTTACTAATTTTTGTCATTCCAGAAGATGGGGCTCTGGGAAAGTCCATCTGGTCATACAATTCTCAGCTAAAATTTGACACATATATTTGGACAATGTAGAAAAAAAATCCCTTCAGGGAACACTGATGTTTAATGAGCCAAAACTGGCCTTGTAAAGAACCGTGCTGTTCTTTTCTCATTTTGTAGGCACGAAGTACAAAGGCATTTAAGGATGCAAGCGTTTACTACTATCATCTGCCTTATCTTCTGGCTGTGACACTGTTTGCTGCTGCCTGAATCTACTCAGTCCTCACAGTTGCTAGTATGTACATATTTCTAAGTATTCACTTATTTTTAGTGAGGCAAGTCCTTCAAAGTGATACCCGAAGAGTAGCTTCCTAGGGTCGGGTCCCTGGAGTTGCAGGAAGTGTTTACAACACAGAGGAAAAAACACTGAGCCTAAAACAACGGTCTTGATGATGATGAGACAATGATGTCAAAAGCACATATATATTTTTTTACTTTGTAAAGCAGACTGCAGTCTACTACAAACTCAATTACAAACTACAATTCAGTAATATTTTTTATTGCAATAAAAACCACAAAATGAAATTAACCATCTAACCAGTTTTAAGCGTACAGTTTAGTAGTGTTGAGAATATTCTGGCTATTGTGCAACAGTCCTCCCTAACTTTTCAGAAACTCTGTACTAGCTCCTTCTCCCCGAGCCCTTGGCAGCTATGTTTTCACTTTTTGGTTCAATGACATGACGACTTTAGATGCTTCAAACAACCTAACATGCCTTATGGTCATTCAGGTTACAGTGTGAAATGGGCTTTCTTTTTAAAACCTGGATAATGTTCCACTGTGCATTTGTATAATATATTCAAAAAATTCATTTCCCAAATCTGGAAATTTGGATTGTTTCTGTATTTGGGCTATTCTGATGAAGGCTGAACTTAACACTAATGTACAAATATTTCTTCAAATTCTGCTTTGAATACTTTTAAATATATCCAAAAAGTGGGACCACTGGATTGCACAGAAATATTACTTACAATTTTTAAAGAATCCCAGTGTTGTTTTCCAGAGAAGCTGACCATTAACACACAATGGTCCCAATTTTACTGCATTCCTGCTAGTATTTGTCATTTTTTCTACTTTTGATAGTGGATGTTTTAATGTCTCTGAGGCAATTTTTCATTGTGGTTTTCATTTGCATTTCTTAGTGATTAGTGAAGCTTAATATATTTTCAATACTTTCTTAACCATTTGTGTAACTTCTTCAGAGAATTATCTGTTCAAGTCCTTTACCTATTAATTTTGTTACTGTTGAGTTGTAGAAATTCCTGCTACATGCTGGATACTAACCCCTATCAGAAAAACAATTTAAAAATATTTTCTCACATTCCACAGATGTCTTTTTACCATGTTGAAAGCCACAAGCAACAGCAATTATTTTCATAAATACTACTGCAACATGGCAATTCCCAATCCATTTGACTAAATATGCTTGCATGATAGGGTAGTTGCAATACATTTCATATAGTCCATGAAGAGAAAATATTTGCTATCTTAACACTTTATGAGAAAAACCTACAAATTCTCATTTAATCATCATTATACCATTGGAATTACCAAATCAGACACAATGAAGTGTAGTGGATCCAAGCTTGCTTTGAAGTCAGAAAGACCTATTCTATGCTTTTAAAATGGTGGTCTGATTTTGGGGGTGTTCCTTAAGCTCCCAGGAATCATTTTCTCCCAGGCTCACAAACAGTACTGCTCCTGGTGGAGAATATGCAACAAAATTGCATATTTTATGTGCAATACACATTGACTCCTCACTAGCTGTATGAAAAATAGTGAAAATGCAGTACATCTGGGGAGATTTTCTCCTAAAATAGTATCCATTATCAAAAAGCTACGGGTACTCTTGTATTTTTGGTATAGATTAATTTGCAGGCTCTCAGCCTAATTCACCACTTTTCAAGAACCAAGAAGGAAAAATTAGATATCATAATGTTTTTAGCTGCATGCTACTTTCCAAGAGAAAACTAGAGGTAGCCTGGCCTGGCTGTTTCCAGTTAGAATATGCAAGAAAAACTATCAGATTGAAACCCTGACTACTCCACAGACAGGACTCAGAGGGATGAGAGTTACCCAGAGACCACCATCCTACAGGCACCAAGGAGAGTCAGGAAAGCAAAGCCAGGCACTGATTAGGAAACTTGTAAATGTCAGGCTGTTAAAGGCATTGTGTTTCATGGAAATCAGAGCCCAGGATTCCAGCAGAACAACTCTGACAATGAGCTGTTATAGGAATCTTTGTATGATTCATCAATAACATGTATAAATTGTTATCTTTCCTGTGCATCCACCATAAAGCTTGTAAATATCTTACAGTGTTCATCTTTTGTTCAGTATCCAGGAGGAGGACAGTAAGAAAAAGCAGGGAAAGTAATTTATTTCCTTGTGTTCTGCTCACTCTCATTGCCTAGAGGGTGCTTTCCTGGTCTTTTTGTGGTTATCATGGCCACAGTCACAGGGCTCCTGGCCAACTGTGTGAAAACATCATTGAAGAATCAAAAGCTGAAGATAAGTTATAAAACAAGGATTGGAAACTGGAAAAGGGGGTTAATAATCTGTGATATCATGTCTCCTAGAAGCAATGTGAAATGAATTTGAGGTATGCGTATCAAACTTGGAGATCAAATTACAAACTGATTCACCAGCTTGAGCTGTGTGTGTGTGTGTGTGTATGTAAGGAGGAGTTCACGCATATGTGTGCGGCTTCATGTTTAGCATCCACATCCAAAAGTGTGTTGTTTCGGTGACAAAAACAATATTTAGGGGACATTCATTTATTTCATTCTGGAGTTGATTATATAGTTTGTGATAGTGTGTAATTGATTTTATAGGTGCTTCTGAGTGTTCTTGGTGGGGCGAGACTTCATCCTTTGAGGACAGAACTTTGCTTTGGATATAGAAGGCAATTATTCAGCTATTTAAGGTGGACAATCAAGCACAGTTAAACTTGCTTGGCTAAAAACAAAGCTATGATAAAAATAATAGCCCCACCAAAACTTTTGCAGGATTTGACTAGATGTCTTTTGTTTTTAAGAACGTACACAAAGGACCAGCAATCATCCACAAATGAAAGGTGTTCAACATCATTAGTTATCAGGGACATGCAGTTGAAAACCACAATGAGAGTGGTATCTCCTCACACATACCAAAAAATGTATGTGACAGACAATAATATTAGCGAGAATGTAAAGAAACTGAAAATCTTATGTGCTGCTTTGGGAATGTAAGATAGTGAAGTGACTTGGTTTTGGTTAAACTCTGAGCTGTCATGTGAACAAGCACTTGCAGTTCTACCCAAAACACTTGAAAACAACTATACATGCAAACACTTGTTCCTGGATGTTAGAAGTACCAACAGCAGAAACCAGAGAATACCCAAATTCCCATTAACTCATGGAAAAATAGAATGTGGAATATTCAAACAATGAAATACTATTTATCAACAAAAATCAAATATTGACACATGATTATAATGTGAGGCTGCCTGAAAGATATTATCTATGAGAATATGCAACCACCAAGATTACATATGGCATAGTTCTATAAGATGCACAGGACACAGCTCTGCAATTAAGGTAAAAGAATCACTTAACTGTACACTTTAAGTGTGCATGTTATATGAGTTTTATCTCAATAAAAATGTCCAAAAACTTATGTTTACTATAAATTTATAAGTCTGATTTACTTACATGGCTTCTACTACTGCTATTTTTTTGTGATGAGTGTAACACACTGAGATATTTTTATATTAGTTCTTAGAATATTCCTATTGGTTGAGCAGACTTAGTGACCCCCATTTCAAATATTAGAAAATTGGTGCGTGGAGAGATTAAGTATGTTTGTTAGATCCGGCAGTAGCTGGTGCTAAAATTCAGTTTTTCCCCATTAACGTTTCTTTACAATTTTTGTATTTAACTAGGAAATACACTCATGAACTTCAAAATTCAAACTCACATAAAGGCATACGTCTTCCCTCCATCTATCATCTTCCATTTCGTGCAGGAGCAGGTGGTATACTCTTGTGTATCTTCTGGCATGTCTTTAAATGGAGAAAGCTCTCACAGATACACATGGTTTTTGAGACTCTTGGGTACGAACAGCATAACCATACATATCATTCTGCATTTTCCTTTTTCACATCTCACAGCATTCCAGAGATCCTTGCATATTAGCATTCCCCATTCCTACGTTCATAGCTCCACAGCACTCCACTGCCCGGATATATCACAATTTAATTAGTTGGTACCTTAAAGACTGACACTTCAGTTCTTCTCAAGATCCTGTATTTTGAAAACTGACTGCAAAGGCAAGCAGGAAGCTCAAAACAGAAATTCCGTGAATTTTGAAATAAATTCCCATCATGGAAAAAGGACTAGACTGTAGGTGATAAGCTTATTTTAAATGTGCTAGTAAAAACACTGGTTAAATGACAATGCAATGGGCTCAGCATTATGCCCACTTGAGAATCACACGGTGGTATTAGAAGTTGGGGCCTTTGGTATAAAATTACATCATGACCGGTGAGTCTTCATGAACGGAATTAGTGTCTTCATCAAAGAGCTTCCAAAGATCCCCCTCTTTCTGCCAGGTGAGGAGGTGGCGAGATGAACATTCAGTGAGAATGCCAGTGAGAAAAAGGTCTCTTATCAGACACTGATTTGAGACTTCTCAGGTTTCATTCAGAATGTGAGAAACAAAATGCTTGCTGTTTACAAGTTACCCCGTTTGAAGTTTTCTGTTACAACAGCACAAATGGGAACAATATCACCACCAACAACAACAAAAATGAAATGCCTCATACCAAAGGGACAATCCTACACGGGTTGTGGGAAGACATTACATTTCTACTGACTGGAACTGTGAGTCACACACTTCAAGGGGAAAGCCCAGGGATTTTTAGCAGCTAAGTCACACTCTGAGATCTCTGTTTGTACTCACTCACAGTATGGTTTATGTTAATATTTGGGGAGATGAGCAATCTTAAATCCAACACTGAATTACAAATGGTGAATTTCCTTATGACATACATGTTAAACTAGCCAATTCACTTATGAAAGATGGAATTCCACTTCTTATTATAGCAAACCTAGACTCAAAATATTTTAGTTATCCATTACCTTCAGAAAATCTATCAGTCATAAAAACAAATTCATCCATTTTGCTTCCAATTTTTTTTTAAAGAAAACTACCTCTTCAATAAAGTAACATCTTCTAAAAAACTGTGACATAAAATCCATATGAATGTTAACATATAATAGACAAACACTAAAAAAAGCTAAAATGAGTGTAGACAGAATATCCATAAGCTAGAAAACGGCGATGTCTTCTAATGGGAATAGGATGAAAAAAGTAAAAATGCACAGCTTTTCAAAGCTAAAGAAAATGACAACAACTGAAAGGAAAAAGCTGAACTTGGCATTACCTTCCCAGAACACAATATATATTTAGCTTAATAGACTTGGAAAAACTTAAATATTATGCATTTGGGGCAAAAGGAGCTGTAGAGAATGATTTTATAGTGCAAACACACTCCAAGGGGACAACACAAGAGGGCCAGAGTCAAAGGCACGGGCAAGTTTAGGTCTCATTCTGTCTGGTGTCACGGAATAGTGTCCTGGGAGGAAAACAGAACGTCTGAGGGACCACCACAGGCTAATAGAACTCAAAGGATCTAGGGTTGTGGCTGAAGTTTTAAAAATATGCATAAGTGCGATCTGTAGCTTTAATCATACATACATTGGAGATCTTAGAAAATAGAGAACAAATGTAGTGAAAATGATTTAAATCACTCAAAATCCCACCATGCACAGAGTGCCATTATCAGAATACCGGCAAATTTACTTTCAGTCCTCTTTCTATGTTCATATATGAATATTCAGGTTTCAAACACTATGATTATGCCATAAATAAAATTTTATATATGCTTCCCACTCCCTAGTTTGTATTCCCACTTCAGTAATTTCCTATGTTGAATGTGTTCTTTGAAGGTATAATTTTAGTTATTGTATTATATTATATCTTATAAATTTCAGCAGGATTATTTGAGTCTTTCCATATTACCAAACTTCTAGATTGCTTTCAGATTTCCTATTTTACAAGTAGACTGGAAAGGACTTTCATACACATATCTACTTATTTCTTATATGAATACTAAAAGTATATCAATACGTCACAGTGAAATTTAAATCAGTCTGTGTAGTAGTATCTGCAAATTCACCACTGGAAATCTCTTTAGGACAAAATTGAAGTAACACACATAAAATAAACAACACTATTTTCTTATCAGTCATAGTCTATATTTATCCATCTGGAGCAGTCATCTTGCAGATAGTATAGTATTTCCTCTAGGCAAATGAATAATTACCAGGTTCATCTAAATGCAATGACATGAAACTTAACATGAAACTTGGCTGACCCAGATTTCTCCAATTTCAGTATGCATGCAATTACAATATTTTCCAGATCGGGAAATACCCAGGGCTCTCCAAAACATATATTTTATCATGTTTTTACTTAAAGTGATGCACAGTGCATTCAAAGCAAAATAGGCTCTAGACAGTGGAGTTTGGCAGCAACCACATCTTAGGTAAGTACTCATGTACAAGGTACAAGCAGTGTAACTTAAGGTTTTCTTGAGATTCTAGCATTACTGTCACCTCCACAGTTGTAAAGATTGTAACAGCTCTCATCATATGAAGTTAATGATTCTTGTAAATGATTATATGATGTCAATAGTCAAATCTTAAATTCCCTGTATTTTATATTTTAAATTATTTAAAGATGCTGAATGTGATTCTTATAACTCTTTCAAGCATGTTTTTATACACATTTTTATAAGAATGCATTTATACACACACATTTCAAATAGTTTTATCCCTTTTGCCAGTGATAAGTAAAGTAAAACAAAACACAAAACAATCCCATTTAAATCATTGGTCACTTCTAATTAATGAATTAGTCAAACTCCAAGGTGTCCTATAGGTTGGTAGTTGGATGAAGAAAATTAGGGATGCACTGTATATCTGTGTAGACTGCACATTGAACAATTACAGGGAGTGCAACTGTACCCCGAATGAGGTGACCAGTACTTTCTGTGATTGCAGAATGCAAAACATATATAGGTATGTGTGATGCCTTTGAAGTTAGCTCAGACAATGCTGTTCATTCATCCACCCCTTACGTACATATCGTCTCTCTAGTGAGCTATGAAAAACAGACACAGGAAGGAGGGACATGATCCTTATATGGCATTACTTTCAATGAAAGAAATTCTGCAGAGAATTTCTGCTCCTTTCCATCATCCTGGTAGGGACTTTTTTTTTCTGGTCACCCTCCCGACCACCAACAAGGAAACAACAGGGTACCTTGTGTGAGTAACTGTAGGTTTCTGACTTCTTCTCGCACCTTCAGCTGGAGCACCTGCTGTAAGATGTGCTGCCGGAGGTTCTCCTGGCCAATCCCCATTCGCTCAAGCTTTTTGTCAGTGAGTCTCAGAAGGGCTCTCCCTGGAATATTTTTTAAAAAAACGGGGAAAAACAAATAATTAATTTGTTTAGGAAGGAATTCCATCTTAGTCTTGGCTAACTATCATAGAAATTTTTTCTAACAAGAGATACTAGAATAGAGGGTCATCCATTATTCTTGCTGATAGGAATGGATTATAAAGATTAAGAAAATCTACACAATTAAAAAAAAAAACACTGCTTATCAAGTACCAGCCAATTTCCAGTTGACCCATACATTTGGGCAAACAAAACAGCAAATTTTTAAAATTTTTAGTTTTGATGATTTTCACATAGATGACCAGGGTGCAAAGGGTCAAGGGCTACAGGAAAGTGGGTGAAACCATTGTTTCCACACTCTCCTTTTGTTTTTATTTTTGATTCCTTCTTGCATCTGGGGGAGGAGGGAGCAAAGGGTCAAAGGCTACAGGAAAGTGGGTGAAATCAATGTTTCCACATTCTCTCTTTTTTTCCCCCTTCCTGACTCTGGGAGAAGGGGGGAAGTCAAGGAGAGAAGCCACACCCAGCCTTCCAAACGCTGCTGTACCCTGGGATGGAGAACAGCCACCTGATACCACCCCAAGGTTCCCAATGTAAGGCAAGCTACAAGGTTCCTGTTTCAGAAATTTTGATAATTCCACGGGTCTGAATTACTGCCACTCCAAGCACAATGAAATCTTCCCAGAATCCATTGGTCGACATAGTTCACCTTAGAGTCTTGTTTGCCCAGATATTCACTGCCAACACCTGGTTGCCGTAGTTGATCAATTTGCTCTGTCCTCTGTTATGGTACCAGGTGTCACACACAGGCTCCAATACACCGCCATATTCCACATGTGCACCTGGATATGCCATCCACTGCTCTGTCTAAGCCACTGAGGAGATCCAGCTCTGATATATGCATTCCAGGGTCAGACCATGGAACCTGCCATTCTCTACATCGATGGTTCTGAGTCCAGCAATTAAGCTTGGGGGTTCCCCACAAAAACTTCATCTGAGGTGATCTCAAACCTGATTCTTGTGTGTGATTTCCAATGCAGGGTCTGGCACAGTCTGTTGCACACACTGGTAGTTGCAGTTGCTGGGTCAGCCCTGTCTTCTACGCAAATCAGTAGGTTGGAGTCCATCCTGAACCTGCCAACCACATACTTGGTCCTCATACAAACCACTGGGAGCTGCAGCTTGCTGACCCCCAAGGTCTGGAACACATGCTCACCAGAGGGAGCTATGACCTTGTAGGGGAGTTTCCCAGGTTCCCCTACTCGGTCCACTCCCAGACCCAGACTCCATATGTGCCAGCAGGTGCTGGGTCCTTGCTTGACATAGCCTGCTCCTTCATCTTGGCCTTTGTATGAGCTGGTGGATGTTGCGGCCACACCCGCCACACACCCTGTTTTAGGATCCACATGCAGGTGCTGCAGCTTGGACCTGCCCAGCCTACTCTTGGCTCAAGTACCTGTCAGTGTTGGTGGGTTCTATGATTACACCTAGTACAGCCCTCACCAGCCCAACTCTTAAGCTAACCAGTGGGACTTGTATTTCCACAGGGTTAGGCCCACTAAACCTCTGCAGAATCTACCTGCAGACCTGGTTCTCTCATGTTCTGGTTAATGTCATGGCCCTGCCAAATGTAACCCGCCCCCATTCCAACACTCAGTCAGGTACTGGGATTTAGCACTGCTAGACCGGCTCCCAGCCCTATCTTTCATGTGAGCTGAGGTGTAGCAGTCACCGATGTTCTGTGCCAACAAGCCCTTCTCAGGACTCCCACACGGGCTGGTAATCAGTCTAACCCAAACAGATCTTCCAATCTCTCCCTTTCAAACCACCAGGTCTTAGTCCCCTTGCTTGCCTGCAAATACAGTGGCCGTGTTGTTGGGAGCCTCTCAGGATTCATTCCTCATCTACACGTATGGTGGTCTTATCCATGGATGTCCCTAGGCAGTAATTCCTCAACCCCAAGTCCCCAGAGTACACTGGCAGCCTAAGCTAAGATGGTGCCAGCTGATTTTTAATCAGTCGGGCCAGGCTGTGCCCCCAACTAATCAGCCAAAAGCGGGCAATGGAGTGGAGGTTCTGATTCTTATGCCTGGTCCGAGCTAAGATGCAGCCAGCTACCTTTTAAACAGTTAGGCCAGGCTGCAACCCCCACCCATCAGCTAAAAGTGGAGGATGGAGCAGAGGTTCCGGTTCACGTGCCTGGTCCCCAAACAGCAAATTTTTCAAGAAGATTTAGGTATTTATTTGAGATAAAGTTACAAAGAGAGAAAGAGAAACAAAGATAGATCTTCCATCTCCTGTTGAACACACCAAATACTAAGTTTGAAGCCAGGAGCTTGCCCCTGGTTTCCCATGGTACAGGGGCTCAAGAAAGTTTTCCTCAGGCCACCAACAAGGAGCTAGGTCAGAAGTAGAGCAGCCAGGACTTCAACAAGTGGCCATTTGTGATACCCATGCTAAAGCTGGAGGCCTATTCTACTATGACAAAGCTCTGGCCCCAAAATGACAAAATTTTATCCTGGATATTCTGGTTAAAGATTGAAGATTTTAAAATGAACAATACTATGCTTTGGGGATGGGTTTTTATGAGTCCAAGTCACTGATAATGTGCTTGGGGCAATGAATGCTTTGTGTTTACACAGCAAACCCCTACAACTTAAGCCAAGATACAGTAATACTTTAGTGGAACATGCACTGACAAACCAGTTTTATTCTGCAGGCATCCGACATTCCTACTGGATCCCCAGGGTTGGACAGGAGTTCCCTTTACAGCTGATGAGAACTATGGCTTCATTCCAATTAGAGGAAAAGGGAAAGAGTCCCAGCATGCTCAAAGGTGAGAGGAGGGAGATAAGTCGGATATCTCAAGACAGAAAACTCAAGGAACCTTAGAATGTGAGGGTCCACATTGTTCAGACACCCCAGGCTCTGGTCCTCATAGCAGCATGGCCTCCTTTCAATCCCCGTCTTTTCTAAGAGGCCTATATGTTTCCCTTCCTATTGTAATTTTTATCGAGTTCTCAATCTTCCTGCCACTTTGTGCTTGCATTCAATGCCCTTACCATTACCTTTTTTTTTTTTTAGTAAAGAGGGGAGGAGAGACACAGAGGAAGATCTTTCATCTGATCATTCACTCCCCAAGTGGCCACAATGGCCGGAGCTAAGTCAATGAGCTTGGCGCCTCTTCTGGGTTTCCCATGTGGGTGCAGGTTCCCAAGGCTTTGGGTCAATCTTGACTGCTTTCCCAGGTCGCAAGCAGGGAGCTGGATGGGAAGTGGGGCCACTGGGACACGAACTGGCATCTATATGAGATTCTGGCACGTGCAGGGCAAGGATTTTAGCCTCTAGTGCCAGGCCGTAGCATTACTTTCCACTTTCCCTTAATACGCCTCCTTATCATACCTGAAGCGGTTTTCTCATTTCCAAGATGAAGAGAAGACACAGACTACATATGATCAAAGATAAGATTTTGGGCACGTTATCATCTGTGCTTTAGAAACTAAATGCTCTGCCTCATTGGAAATGAAACTTGACAACCAGAGGGTAGGGCGTAAGGGGATTTTCATCAAAGGAACAGAAAGCCTGTGAGACCAGTAAATAAAACAGATAAGTGACGGGAGAGAACAAACTAGGAGCAGACTATGTGGTTTATTGTTTTTATTCCCTTCACTATATTTCTTCTTAACTTCATCAGTTGGCTTCCAAATGGCCAGTTTGCTTTCAAAGTATTTTGCATACTAACAGCACGTTTTCTGGCGCTAAACATTTCTAACCATTTTATCAGAGATGAGGAAGTGTTGGAAGATCTCTGCAGCCATTTATAGATTAACGACAGGAATGAATCATATAGACCTTCTCACCTACAAGAGGACAATGAATAAACTTCCACTATATGTCCAGAAGTAGGGGAGAGTGTCTAAAATATTTTAAGGGAAGCACTGAGAAGAAATGTAACAATTATAAATGTGTTGGACCAGTGTCTAGTAAAAACGTGAGTTCAGGAAATGGGTGAATGACTGTGATAGTGAAGGACGGTTGGCTGAAGTTTCAGTAGACTCTGCATCTGGAAGAGGAATCCTAGTTAGCTATTGCTCCGGCTTCACAAAGCCAAGGAGGTCGGCGCTAGTTAGGAGAAAAGGAAACATACGATCACACTCAGGTAGCTTCTTTGCCTTCTGTTGCTACCACAATAATGGCCCAGAAAAGATGATCATGTTCTTACCCTTAAAATTTGTGAATTTGGAATCTTACATGACAAATTAACTTTGGCAAAGGTAATTAGGGCAGGAATCTTAAGTTGGAAGAGTGCCCTGCACCATCCATGTCAGTCCAATTGCTAATCATATTGATCCATATCAGTGGAGGAGAGGTGTAAGATATCCAAAGGGAGAATGAAAACCAGCAGATGGTGAGGATGGAAACAGAAGTCACAGCAATGTGGACAACAGCTGCCTGGAGAAGCAGGAAAAGAATCTTCTCCAACGCCCACAGGAATGCAGCTCTAGCAACACCTGAGTTTTGTCCTACAGCACCCATTTTAGACTTTTGACTGTCACAAGTGTAAAACAATAAATTTATGCTGTTCTAAGCCACTAAGTCTGTGATAATTTGTTGCAGCAGCAATTAGATTTGTAAACGGAACTCACATGTTTTTAGGAAGCCAACAGATGGCTTTCGATTTCCATTTTCTCCCCAGTTTCTGGGTAGTGATTTACACAAAAACAGAGAACAGAGGAAGCTCAGAAAAGTAAGACCAACTTCTAGGCTTCCCGGACAGTTGCTACCTTCCAATTATTGTTCATTATCAGATCTTAGTCTTGAAGCTGCATTCAGAAAACAAAGAATGGGGCTTGGTATCACTTATGTGTATGATTAGTTTCCTAATAAGAGACATCTAAATTTGTATACATGTTATAAATCCTAGGAATTTGCAAAAACGCTCTCTGGAGTACAGATGCTCTAAATCCTTGCCAACATCAAAATGTACATCGCTCTTTTTTCTGTTCCTAATTATTTGTGCTTGGCTTCACAAGCTGTAACATTCCATGTTGAGAGCTACTGAAGCATCAGTAAAACACATGGTAGCTTTAATTTTGAGAAGTTGGTTGGTTTGAAGAGAACAAATTGTTAATAATTTGGAGTGATGGTTTTATTTCAATGTATTATACCCAACTTTGTTTTGATGTCCCAGTGGAAATCTCTGATCTCAGCCATACATTGTTTTATCAATATATGGATACTTAAGTGCTACCAGAATGTTATTTCTGCTCAGGTGGATTAATTGTGAGATTTGAATATGCAAATTTAAAAAATAAATCTCCATCACATATGGTCTATTTATTTTGACCGTGTGCTACAGATATTGCCTGTTTAGGAATATTTTACATATTAAATGCCAAGCTGTTCAATTCAATCCTAATCACATGTATAAGGGTGCTGTGGATGCTATCATTATTTCTATTTAATAGCAAGGGGTTTGAAAAGTTAAAGAATAGTTAAAATGCGATATTTTCTTACCTTTTTTCCCACTATACTTTATTTTCCATGATAGAAACATAAGAGGTTCACACTTAATAAAGCTAAAAGGTAAAGTGAACAGAAGAAATTTCTTAATAAAACCACTAGAAAGATCATGATCTGTATTCTGAGGACCTCATGAACAAAGTCTGACTCACTGTCTTGTTTGCACAGCTTCTACAGTGCTGTCTGGGTTCTGGGACCCTGGAGAATTTTTATACAATTAGATCATTTGCAAGAGCAAATGTCACATCCACCTATCTCAGCATTTCCTGCGACCACAGAAATAAGTGAATGTCTAAAAAAAAATGTAGTGCTATTTTCAATGCAGTAATCAGTGACATGGTAAGTCTCCAATAATCAGCCACCTGTTTTATTATAATTTGTTTTCTTTTGTTGCTTACTATAAAACTTTGTTAATGAATGTTCCATATTTACTTGATGAAATCTGTCCCTGTCATCTGGATATTTTCTCCAGGCATAATGAACAGCAAGGCAGACAGGGTCACTCTCGGAGCTATCAGATTGACAAGGTAAGCAGGTAATGACAAATGTGTATACATAGCACACTGGAGCTCAGAACTGGGTGTCAGAATTAGTCTGTATATTGGTAAGCCTTCATTCAGCAAAACACATTTGAGCTGCAACTTTAGAAGTAAATGGGTGTTAGACACTAATAGTAATTCATTTGAAGAACGGGAGGAGAGGAGCCATTCTTCATCAGACATTGAGGAAGAGTGGAAAAGTCGAGCTGCTGATGACTTGACATGTTGAGTTGACATTGCAAGTGTGCATTGAAATGTTGGAATATTCCCATCAATGCATACCAAATAACTTAAAAATTCAAAATATAATAAAATGCAAATTTTAAATGCCTTGGATAGATAAAATATATTTTTCAGAGTCCAGTAACTGTATAGATAAATAGGGAAGCTGACATTATAGCTGGGCGCAATCTTAGAACTGTAGATCCCTGCCTCTTTTTAGTAGGGTATCATGGCCATCTGGTCCTGCAACCACCTGCCTACACAAAGAATCAAGGAGTGAAAAAAAAAAAAAAATCAGCTCAGCTTCAAAAAAAGCAGCAAGCAAACTGAGTTTCCTGACACCCCCAAACAGGTTATAAATGGCATTTAGGGGTGCTAGAAGACTGCTCCACTGCAGATTCATAAACTCAGGGTGTTGGGAGAAGTGTGAGGTCCTGGCTTTTACTTCTTTTTCTTCATCAAGTATGTATTGAATCTGCCCTTATTCCTGGGATACAGAGATGAACAATGCCCCCCTCTGCCTCTAAGCAGCCGATCATCGAATGGGAAGAAAGGGATAATCTGGAATCTGGATCTAGATACTGACCTGGAGATACTGATATGATGGCAATTAGTGACAAAGATTCTGAAGAAAAATCTAGTTACCTGGGAGCAGATGGGATTATTATTGGAAAAACGGAGCTTATCACCATTTGGGCAGGTAGAGAAGGCCTCTTTGGAGAACAGACAGTGGTGCCAGAGAGAAGGCAGAAAGGGACAAAAATATTGAGGCCATTAGAGGAATTGTAGGAGGGTTTGTGCTGCTAACAAAAGTCAGCTGAGAGAAGGCAGGGGCCAGATCATATAATCACATAGGATGCCCGAAGTCTTGGGGAGGACTCTGGATTTCAGTATGAATATACATAATTTTGAGCAAGGATAACTTGGGCACGGCACCAGGCATGATTCCCAGTGATTACTCAGTATAGAGTTGATGAGGGAGAGGGATTAAGTATAGGAGCAGGGGGAGAGGCAGCAAACTTCCAATGCAGTCTGAACAGGAAGCAGTGGTGCCTCTAGATGGGATGGGAGGTGGAGGGGGAGGAAGTGGTAACAAGTGGAATTCTGGGTGTACTTTAATGACTTTACAATGCCCAGACGTGGGATATAAAGGAAAGGCAGACACATCAGAGATGACTCAGGGTTTCACATGGATCCACTAATGGCTGCTGGTGCCGTTTCTGAGCAGGAGACTGAGTCACTGCTCTAAGAGGATGTGCTGGGGGTGGGGGGGTCATGGTAGTGTTCCTGCTATTTTCCGTTTGTGAACACATGGATCTGGGAGAAGTAATAAAAACTATGGAATTTAAACAAAAGGGGATGCTTAAATAGCCCTTCTTTCCTCTAATGCTTTTGTTACTCTAGGCTCTCCTCAAATCCTAAAGCTCTGAGTTGACCGTGGCCAAGGTGAGCAGAAGGATACTCTGGTGGAATTTAGAAAAACAGAATGGATCTTGGATGACCCTCTACTGTGGGTTGACTGACCTGCAGAGCTGAAATGATTTCCTGAGACTCACTGGATGGAGCGCTGAGGGCTTCACCTAGCAAGGGTCTGGTTCTCAGATTTGCTGTATTTCAAAACTCAAGCATATGCTCAGCAGCACTGCTGTGTGATCCACTGGAATGCCAGCCCCAAGCGGGACAATGTGATGGTTAATTTCATGGTTGGCTTGACTTGCCTCAAGGTGCCCACGTTACTCAGTCAAACAGTGATCCAGGTGTATCTGTGAGGGTGTATTTTGTTTTGTTTTGTTTTTTTGAGTGAGATTAACATTGAAATGGGTGGACTGAGTAACTTAAATTGTCCGTCCTTAGGGCCAGAAATGTAGCGGTTTCTGGACTTGGCACTTGGATGCAGGCTCTGCAGATTTCTGGGCTTGGCAGCCTGTATAACTGCATGAGCCAATTTTTCATAATAAATCAAGCCCTGTGTATCTCTCTTGTTTCTCTGGAGAATCTTGATATATCAGGGACTCTTTCCTGTCAGCCCCCTTCCAACCACATGTTGCTTCTCATTGGCTGTGCAAAGTTCAGCAGCAGTCATAGATACTAAGCAGGCATAGATACATTGCCTTTTTAATTATTTTTATTTTTGATGATAGTTGTTTCGGGTGATAAGGGTCAAGGGCTACAGGAAGGTGGGTGAGATCACCATTTTCACATTCTCTTTTTCTCTCCTTCCTTTATCTGGGGGAATGAGGGGAATAAGAGGGGAAGGCACACCTAGCCACCCAACCATCCCAGGGTCCTCGATGTAGACTGCCTTTTTCACCCACATATTCATGATTTAAAGGTCATTAAATCATGGTCTCCTCTGATGGCAGTAATAAGGAGACTGGGTTGGAGACCTCGAGGTAAAATAACAGACACTGAATGTAGAGGAGATGTCATTCCATCCATAGTGACCGGAGTAATGCATGGCATGTCACAAGGAAAACATGAGACAAAATGAACACTCTGCCTTCCAGCAGGTTTAAGAAGCATAAATTCTTTGTTCTGTTTTTGAACAAACATCAGGTAAGATTGCATACAAGCCTTCCTGGCAGATGGACGGCAAGAACAGATGAAGGATAATCACATCCCAGAGGTTTTTTTTTTTTAGTTTCCTCTGGTTTCTATAACCAATTACCACACACAGTAGGGTTTTAAACAACAGAATGTACTATCCCATAGGTCTGAAAGTCCTAATATGCTGTTCATGGGAATGTAAACTCAGAAAACCATTATGAAAAATAGCACAGAGATTTTTTGGAAATGTGAAAATAGATTTACCATATGACGCAGTCACCTCATGCCTGGGAATTTACCCAAAGGAAATGAAATCAGCATATGAGAGTTATTTGTACTCTCATGCTTTATTGCAGCTTAATTCGTGTAGCTAAGACATGAAATAGATCTACATGCCCATCAACTGATGTCTGATGAAGAAAGTGTGGCATACATATATATCACTATGGAATACTACACAGTCACAAAAGAATAAAATCCTGTTATTTTTTTGTAACAAAATGATAGGCAACCATTGTGCTAGTGAAATAAGCCTAAGAAGATACATATCTTGCTTTTTGTGATATGTGGTTGTTAATACAGAACACCAAAGATGTGAGCCTGGTGCTGTAGCTAGTGGCTAAAGCCTTGCCTTGCACATGCCAGGATCCTGTGTAGGTGCCAGTTTGTGGCCCAGCTCCCCCACTTCCCGTCCAGCTCCCTGCTTTGTGCCTGGGAAAGAAGTCGAGGACGTCCCAAGGCCTTGGGACCCTGCAACCCGCGTGGGAGACCTGGAAGAAGCTCTTGGTTCCTGGCTTCAGATCAGCTCAGCTAGGGCCGCTGCAGTCACTTGGGGAGTGAATCATCGGATGGAAGATCTTCCTCTCTGTCTCTCCTCCTCTCTGTATATCTGACTTTGCAATAAAAATAAATATATCTTTTTAAAAAACATATATAGGAATGGGATGGTCGTTTTTGATATGATGGTTGCTTTTAGGCCTTGTGCATAGTTCTATAGAATTGTGGTTTCCTACACTTTTTCTTGAATATTATAGTTAATGGTGAATTAGGCCTGTGACTATGGAGTGAACTGAAAGTATGTCTTTGAAAAAAATTAAAGAAAATAAAAAACAATGAATGAAGAAAGGAGGTTGAGGAAAGGAGGGGAAAAGGGAGGGTTAGCTTCTGAGAAACATACTTACGAGATGCATAAAATTTATTCTCTTTATGACAATAAAAAACTTCAGACAGGGGGAAAAGGTTCAAAATTCACCATCAATTTCTTTGCGCTAAAATCAAGTTGTCAGTAGGGCCCCATGTCATGTAGAAGCTGCAGGGGAAAGTCCATTCTGTGATAACTGCCACGTTTGCTGGAAGCCTATATTCCTAGGCTTGCAGGCACGCCACCTCTAATCTCTCCCTCCCCACATTCACATTCTTTTTCTCTGCTATGGGTGTAATCTCACTCTGCCTCTTTCATTTCATATTATTTCTTTATTTACTTGAAGAGTTACAGAGGGAGGTGGAGAAGAGAGAGCAAGGTATTCTATTGCTGGTTCGCTCTGCAAATGTCCCCAAACAACAGGACTGCATCAGAAAAAAGCTAGAAGCTTCATCTGCATCTCCCACATGAATGATATGGGCCCAAGCACTTGGAACACTTTCCACTGTTTTGCAGGTTGTATTAGCAGGGCCTGGCGTGGTAGACAACTGGCTAAAGTCATTGCTTTGCGAGCACTGGGATCCTATATGGGCACTGGTTCTAATCCCGGTGGCCCCACTTTCCCATCCAGCTCCCTGCTTGTTGCCTGGGAAAGCAGTTGAGGATGGCCCAAAGCCTTGGGACACTGCACCCATGTGGGAGACCCAGAAGATGCTCCAGGCTACTGGCTTCAGATTGGCTCAGCTCCAGATGTTGCAGCCACTTAGGGAGTGAATCATTGGATGGAAGATTTTCTTTTCTGTCTCTCCTCTGCATATCTGATTTTCCAATAATAAATAAATAAATCTTAAAAAACACAAGTTGTATTAGCAGGGAACTGGCTCAGAAGCAGAGCAGCTGGGCGCAGCACAGGGTGGTCACTCAGGATGCTATTTTGCACGCAAGCAACTGACTATACTTTGTTGCTTTGATCAAGACACCCATGAGCAGACTTAGCATCTACATGAAAAATCCAAGGTCATCTCCCCAGGTGAATATCTTTACCATAATCATATCTGTCAAGACAGCCTGCCAGAAATCATTTACAGGTTCTAGATATTAGGACCTGCTATCCTTGGGTGTTTGTTGTTCAGCACATATGACTTGAAGACATGGGACTGAGACAGAGGGGTTTGGTACAGGATTCACTGTGTTCACTTGCAGAAGTGAGGTTCATAGAAAGTGACTGGACTACAACCACATGAGGCAAAGACTTACGTCTAGGCGCTTATTTCTGACTTTTAAGCCCCATCTAAATGATGATTCTATTTCAAATGCCCTCCATATTTTGCATATGGAACTTGAACACATTTATCGTTACATTTTTTTTTAACATAAATAACTACAGGCAGTAAGGCTACAGATTATGCTCAAGTGTAGCTTTAACCCCTTCATGCTTGGAAGTCTCAATGCCACCTTCCCCACAAAACATTCTGAATTTCAAAGCTTCTTTCCTGTTGCAAACAGATATCCTGGACAGCTCTCCCCACAAATGGCCGTATTTGCACTGGGTTTCTTTCTATCCTGCGCTTAGGTGAAAGCCTGTATCATGCCCTAAGCAGGCAGCCTTGGTCTACCCAGTTCCAGCTGGGACTGAGCAACACGGTGTCAGGCACTGGGCATACAATCAGTGTCCCTTAGTCTGAACTTATATTTCCCAGTTAAATCATTTTCCAAAATCAGAATTTCTGGAAGAAACAAGGGGAAGAGCAGCATCATATAAACACCAGGGTTTGTCAGCTAATAGGCAGAGCTTAACACCCAGGAAAGCACAACCCAAATCTTCCAGTCTTCATCTCCACAATGTGGATAAAAATGAGGCCATGAGGGTACCTCAAACAGTTCATGGAAAAGCAGGATTCAAAGATAAGTTTATGGTTGGTGCATGTCTGAAACCCATGCATAGTTCTTTTCTATAGGCATGGTCAATGAACCTTTTTTTGGACATCTGTGTCTTTCAAGGAATGACCATGAGTGCCAGAGCAAGTGTTACATACACATGCTCTTTTCAACTTCGATTCAGTCTGATGATACAGCTTGGGTCCAAGGGATCCTGAGATGATCTTAATCACTTAATTCTACTTTTCTTCATCATTACCATGTTAATATCAGCCACCAATGATGGTAATAAATATGTTTGAACATTTACTATGTGCTAAGCACAGATCTAGGAGCTTTACAAAGATGCAATTCTAATAATTCTATGAACATACTGTTATTATCTAAGAGCAATTAAGTACAAAATTAGCTGAAGTTCATACTCTAATAAACTGCAGATACAAATACAGGTAAAGGTCATGCTCTGATTCACCTCCCTAAACTTCCACACAGGAATTCTTCATAGGAACCTCGGGTACTCTTCAAATCTGCTTCTACCAATTCTCCCACGGGAACCACCATTCAGGCAGGTGAGGAAGACTGGAGGTCAGGAAAAGGCCACCATCTCTGAGGACTTAGAGACAGGCTGCAGGAATGCCAGCATAATCTCATCATCACGCACAAGGGTGTGATGATCTGCACAACTGAAAAGGAAAAGTGAACTAGGGAGCCTTTGAGGGAGCCACTAAGCAGATTCACCCAATCTTTCATTAGAGACTGTATATGCAGGCACCACGGATGGAAGCTATTAGTCTGTAAAGAACCAAGGACACTAATTCATAAGATGACTTCCTTGCCAGAGGAATAAGCTCTGACCTTTTCAGGGGGCACAGTGGGGGCACCTGACTCTTGGGGGAGCCTGAGCAAGGACAAAACTCAGGGAGGTGAGTAACATAACTGAGAGTATTCAAAGCATGGGAAACAGAACACACGAAGTGAATGTGAGACCCAAAATGATATATTAAGGGAATTCTAGGAAACTGACAATGCTGTATGCAAAACATGTGTCAAGAAGCTCACGGTACAGGGCCCTATGCGCCATGTTTTGATGTTCGGTATTTTGCTTGACAGACAAGCCAGTCTTTGTCTTGTCCTTGTTCCTCCTCTCACTCAGAAGCACTCAAGAGACACAAGAGATGATGTAGTAAAAAGCTCCCATTGTGGAACAAACATTATTAGCGCTTCAGAGTTGTCTACACTGCATCATTGTCTTAAAAGTCAAAACACAACAATCCCTCCACTGAGCCCCTCATTGTTTCTGTCTTTTCGGACATTCTTCTTTTTATCTAATAGGGCTTTTAGTAATTAAAAAGAAAGAAAGAAAACCTTCCCATCATACTTTAAAGTAAAGCTTGAGAATGACTTGCTTTCTGATCTCATTCTGCCTAGTTCTATAATACAAGCTGCATGGTACACAGCTTCATTGATGTTATCAGGCACCTTGCACGAAGGCACTAAAAAATCTTTCCTAAATTAATGCTGTATATATGATCCAGACAAAGTCAACAAAAGTGCCTTAACGGAATTGTTATAGTTGGTAAGAGAGAAGTTCTGCTTCCTTATTGGAAGAGATCCCAAAGGACATTACAGTTTTTGCATTATTTTTAGTGAATACCTTTGCCACATGAGGTTTAGAATCTGCTAAGGCATGAAGTTCATAGAGGAAAACCGAAAAAGCTGGGTGAGATGAAGAAGGTGGAGAAGGGAGAAAGACAGCTTTATTTCATTTCCTGAACTCAGCCCTGCTTGAAGTCAGCTTTCCCCAAAGTTCTCAGTTATGGAATTTATATGATGGCACCAGCAGACTCTTAACATATAGATTCTAGTTTAGGTATCACATTCATCCCAGTTCGAAGTCTCCCTTCCCACCTGCCTTTCTAGAAAGCCCATCATGCCGTAGGTAAGTATGATACAGATTGAACCTGCAGTCATTGCTTCCAAATGTTCATTAACA
The DNA here is from genome assembly GCF_030435755.1 of Ochotona princeps. Lineage (NCBI taxonomy): Eukaryota > Metazoa > Chordata > Mammalia > Lagomorpha > Ochotonidae > Ochotona > Ochotona princeps. The sequence continues at coordinate 18,469,835 of NC_080840.1, read as the reverse complement.
AATGTTGATATTTTGATTATTATTCCTTACAAATAGTTTGAATACACCTTAAATTGATTGACATGTCTCTGTCTGATGCACTGGGCAAACCTCTTAATCTGGTTACACCAGTACCCGTATATTCAAGTGCTTTGCTTGTCAGCACAATTTAATTGTAAAGGAGAAAAGCTCTGATGGATGATGGCGATTAGCTGGACCACTGGTAGATTGTACTTTTTTTCCCCCCTAACATGGGAGATTTCAACTAGTGTTTACTAATAGGGACCAAAGGCTGAGTATTACTACTACTGTATTTTAATAACAAAACACCCCAAAGGTCTATGAAGTCCCTCAATTTAAAATTTACCCATTTTCCTCCATACTATAAGATTAAATATTAATTTACATTAAGTAAACAAATTTCATATATTTCATGATACAGATTTAGGCAAACGGTGATGTTTCCCACTCCACCATCCTTCCTGTCCACATTTCCCACCATCCTTCCTTCTTGCTTTCTCCTAATTTTTATAATGACATGTTCTGATTTTTAAAATTAGTATTTTCCAGGTTTGGTGATGTGGCCTAGCGGCTAAAGTCCTCACCCTGAACGCGCCGGGATCCCATATGGGCTCCGGTTCTAATCCCGGCAGCTTCCCTTCCCATCCAGCTCCCCGCTTGTGGCCTGGGAAAGCAGTCAAGGACGTCCCAAGTCCTTGGGAACCTGCACCCGTGTGGGAGACCTGGAGGAAGTTCCTGGCTCCTGGCTCCTGGTTCCTGCTCCGGATCAGCACAGCACCGGCTGTTGCACTCACTTGGGGAGTGAATCACTGGACGGAAGATCTTCCTCTCTGTCTCTTCTCCTCTCTGTATATCTGACTTTGTAATAAAAATAAACTTTAAAAAAATTGTTATTTTCATGGTACAGTTTGTTGGGGTTCCTCTCCCTCCTCCCCTTCAGCACTCCTTATTCTTCCCTCCTGTCATTTCCTCCTGAATTATCACAGTAGCACAGTCCTTCAGTAAGTTACAGGCTTAACTTACTTTTATTTAAATGTATCATGGTAGTTGCAGGCAAAGGTAGAAAATCTTGCGTCGTACTGTAGGGTATACTTAAATGTTTCACTGGGACTCTTTACTTTTATTGGGGAGTAGAGACATGTACTACATTGTATCTTTACTTCCCAGTCCACTAGTCTCCTTTGCAGTTCATCTATGAGATATATGCATATACTTGCTTATTTCTAACTATTTATTTTGCACTTTGCATAAAGGCTACACAATGACATATTTTCATTTCACTTCGCAATCATAGGCTTAACACTCCATTAGGTAAAAGTATCAACTCATAGCAAGTAGGAAAAAAAACCAAACAAACAAACTTACTATTCCTCAGAATGGACAAAGGCTATGAATTCAGGCAGCTTGCCTTCAGGGCATCATCTGACTCCTGGGACCAGACTCCAAGAGTTGTGACTCTTAATTAATCAGTGCTTAATTAACAGATGAACAAGATAAAGGGAAGCTGAGGATTAAACTAGTCCTCCTTTTTTTTTTTAAAATACACTAGTATTTTTTCTGTAAATCCATCTTCCTAATTAAAACCCTAGCCCGATGTTTCCTTTATGAAAGGTGACAACGAATCACATAATACCAGGCACAGCAAGGAGTCAAGGTCAGCCTAACTTACCTGTTTCCTGGCAAGAATGTACTCAAAATCTTCTAATAACAGTAAGTCTCCTCTCTTTTCTACCTGTGAACACAGCTCAATGTCAATTAGCAGTTAACTGAAGGCCCGCTCTCTCGGATGGGTAAAAGGAGGGTTAACAGATTATTTGCCATATGGCTACTATAAGTAATTCCCTATGGGAACTGTATATTGATTTTTTAAAAACAAGTCTTGGGTAAAAAGACTGTTTTAGTACACTTTTAACCAAATGTATTCAGGTGCTGATGATGTTAATAGGAGAAAATTGGAATTACATTAATTTCCACCTGGAGTAACTCCCACTAGGAAGAAATTATATTTTGATGCTCTTGAAGCAGAGTAAAAAAAAAATGTGTTTCAGCATTCTTTTCAGCCCTGTAAGAAAGAATGTGTAGCACCTCAACAGTATATTAAACTTTAAATATTTTTAGGTTATGGGTAGTACATTCAGTTATTAGAGCCTTCTGAAAATTAATTTGAAAAAATGTAAAAATATTTTGTTTAGGGATTTTCAGTCCCTGAGAAGACTTGGTAATTACTTCCCTTGTACCATATAGCAGATTTTTCAAGCAAAGAAAGCTAGTAACAACATAATAAAGAACATGGTTGATGATTTATGATATAATCAACAACCTTCAAGGTCTTTTCTGGTTTTGATAGGTAGACCAAACCTCCTGGTACGTATGCTTTTATTTGTCAGCATTTGTATGCATTGTTTTGGGACACTCTGTTAGTGAACTGTCACTAGATGAGCCACCCACTGTGTGTTAGGCATCTTTTACAACTAATTAACAAGAAGACTATAATGTCTTCTGACAAGCATCCTCTTTCTATTTATAGCTATAATAACTGATCACATATATCACTCATAAGCCAAAAATGATGGGCACTGGGAATGCCTCCACATATGAATTAATTCAAAGTAGTATCTACAGTCAAGATAATATTTAAAGAAAAAATTCAGGTTTACTTCAACTTTCATTCTATAATAGCCAAGAAAAAAGTTTTTTCTTTAAATATTTCAGAGAGACAGAAAGAACGATTAAATGTTTTAATATTTAGTTTTATTAGTATTAAAGATTGCTTTGCTAGAAAAATTATGACGTGAGTAATGCCTTAACTTCTTACAGATTCCACAGAAGAGATGGAAAACTACTCTTGCCTTCATGGAACTTAAAAATACTTGTAAATACATGAGTAGTAAACATTAAAGAACTAAAAAAAATAATTACATGACAACACTCTGTAGCCATGACCAATATGACTGTGGGTTCTGTTACGAAAGCTCTAAACAGAAACAAAGAGCTCTTATGGTTGGAGCTGGAAGTCCAGATCTGGGTCAATCCACAGTTTTCTATATGACTGCTGTTGTATTAATTAATCTCTCCAGGTTTTAGTTGTTTCCTTGTCTGCCGGTGTGCTGATTAGAGTAAGCAGGATAAAAAGTATTGTCCTTGCTATTAGGGAAAAGACCGAAAGAAAGATCTCTTGATCACCCAAAACGCAATGGGGAGCTGTGGCAGCTCACTCAAAAAATGTGATGGGGCTGTTGAAAGGATGGTGTCCTGATGCTAACATTGGCAAACAGTTCTCAGGGGAAAGGAGTAAAAAGAAACAGGAAAATTTATCTGCTACATGCTGCACTTCTAAAGTCATCTATATGATATGCAAGTAGAGTTGAATTTTACTGTTTTACTTCATCTTTTTGTGGGATGCTGTTTACTATATGATTGGGTATTTTTCTGGTCTTTTATCTGGCGATATCCCAGTTTTGTCTCTAGATTTTTTGGGCAGTTTTCTGTTGGTGCATAACATTGTCTTTGGTTGAGAAGCATTGACACAGAAGTTCGCATTCCACTAACTAGAATGCATACAAGAATCTTCAGTGTGGTACACCAAAAGACGGACTAATTCCTCGTGCTGGAGAATTATAGGACTCACTAGATGAGATGGTGAACCAACACTGAACTTCTGGGAATGCATCTGTTAAATAGTAGGCTTTCCCCTATCAAATGCTTCAACATAATCCACATCACTACCCTGGGATGTATTCTTATCTTCATTTCAAAGATGAATATGTTCTTGGATAGAAAGTAAAAAGCACACAAATTGCAAAAACAGAGATTCCAACTCAGGTTTATATGTAAAAATTTCAATCTATTTGATTTGGAAATGTCTCAAAGCCCAGAATGATAGCACCTCAAGTGAAAGTTAAGTTAACGGGCATCATGAATAAAAGAGCAATGAAAGTTGACTAAAGTTTAATTATTTCTAGAAGACTTAATGAATTAACATTGAACAGAATCATTTTATAGCCAAATCTAATCCAGAGAGAAAATTGCATCAAAGTATCTCATATCACTTTTAAATTCAATTTCTTCTGTGTTTTTAACTTACTATGTGTTCATTTTTATGACTGTATACAAAAGAACATAGAAAGAGTCTATCAATGGGGGAAAGCATTATAAAAAGAAGTAGCCAAATAAATGCAGTTTCAATAATAGAGCAAAATGTTTTTCATGAGATCATGAGACGCCTAAATTAGACTAAGATAAAAGGAAGACATATTTGTTGATTGAAATCTGAAGAATTAGAAGGAGAGGAAAGTGGTTTTAAGTTTTTTTTTTTTGCTAATTTCAATTGATTTATTGGAGACAAAAGGAGAAAGTAAGAGAGACAAAGCTCCTACATCTGGCTCATTGCCTACAAGCCTGCAATAGTGGGGGCTGGACTTCGATGCTGGGAACACAACCCAGTTCTACATGGGAGGTAGGAACCCAATTACTTGAGCCATCACCTAATGCCTCCTACGGTTGGTATTATCTGGAAGCCGGAGTCAGGAATCTAATCACAGCACACGCTATGGGAGGCAGGTGTTTTAACTGCTAGGGCAAATGCTGGCTCTCTGAAAGACTTTATGAGGCAAAACAAAAACCAACTAATCAAGCAAACAAAATACATGAAAATGTCCGTCCGTAACAGAGCTATAAGTGAAGAACAGTAAGGTGGAGAAGTGGAGAGAGTGAAACCAGTGATTTCAGATTAGGCTCTTGTTGCAGAGTAGTGCAAGGTCATTCATGGTCTGGAAGTAAATCAAAGATCTTGGTATTGACTCTAAGAGTGATGGGGAGTTAGTACAGTTATCAAGAAGGAGAAAGATATGACGAAATTTATGAGTATACTGCAAGACTATATCTGGTGCCAATAAATAGTAATTTCAGCTGAGAATTTAGGTGATGTTTGAACATAAAGAAATCAGTTAAGAAATCAGAGCTATTATTGAGCTGATACTTCATGGTGGTTTCTAGTAGAGAGGCAGTAATAATATATGCAGAGGGGAGATATTTTACATGCAGAATCAAAAGCACTTGATGAAAGATGAGATATTTGAAGCAAGACTAGGGCTGCCAAGCATGATTTGCAGATGTGTTTCTGGCTTGGGCAGTAAAATAAGAGACAGTGTAATTATTGACATCAGTGAGAAAATATGAAAGGAATGAACATGTTTGGGGTGTATATGTAATAAATCTAACCACATATTCACAGATACTTACTAGAAAACAAAATTTACACATAGATGCCAAACTACATCGGAACCCAGGGACAGGGGATGGTCCTTTGAGGTGCTTTAGAGACCCTAACGTGGAGAATGCTCAAAGGGTGTTACTTGAGTGGTTCTGATAGTTCTGAGACATTGTTGGCTTCCTTGCACCAGGGTTGAGAGAATCCTTCCAAGGTCTAGTGGCTGACCTGGTTCACCTCAGTGCACTCCTGGGCCCAGGAACACGTTACAAAGCTTGGCCAGAAGAATGGCCCAACCTGTCCTGGTTTCTAGCCTCTCATGAGGCATTTGATTTCCTCTGTTGGCCTAGATGAGCTGGTTGGCATGTCCCCCATGTGCGTCTGGGTATGCTGTCCACTGCATAGGCATCAGCAACTGAGGAGGACCAGTCCAGATACATACACACTAAGGTCATACCACCACATATGTTGTGATTTTCCCTGTGGGTTGGAGTTGGAGTCCAGCCATCTAATTGGGGAATCTCCCCAGAAACCTCACTTGGGGTGATTTCAGACTTGGTTTTTACATGTGTCAAACAGCGCAATGTCAGGTTCAATCTTTTACCCGAACTAGCCAATGCACCTACTGGTGATTGTATTTGCCTAGTCAGTTCTGCCTCCAGTGCCATCTCTCACACGAACCGATGGGTACTGTGGCCTTGCTCAGCCAAGCCTGCACAGGCCCAGTCTCCAAACATCAGCAGGTGCCACAATCTAGTCAGGGCAACCCCCAATAACCTCCACCAGGTCTGATCCCAGCCCTGGTCATTGAGTATACCAGCATGTGCTGCAGCCTAGCACGGTCTGTTCTGCATCCCATCTGGCTCTTGTGCACACCCAAAGGTGCTTTAACATAGCTCAGCCCAACCTGAACTCAGATGCAGCCTATACATATGCCGATTGGTGCTGCTGCCTTGACCAGCCTGGCCTGACCCAGTCCTGGTAATTATAATCATCAGTAGGAGCTGCAGAGGAATGCCCACTGTTCCCCTAACAGGCCTGTTTCTAGCCCTGCATATTTTGCCTGCCAGAAGGCACTATGTTGTAGCCTAACCTGAATTACACCCAGTCCTAGTGATTTTCTACCCAACTGGTCTGTGCCTACTATGGCTCTCATGTACGTCAGCAGGTGTGGCACTCTGTCTCAGACCTGCCAGCCCCCAGACTTGCCTGCCCAACAGTTCCAGCTCTTATTCACCAGTGGACACAGCAACCCAGCAGGAGAATCCCGAAGTTCCCCCACCAGGCCCACTCCCAACCCTGGATCTTGTGTGAGCCAGCAGGTCCTTATGGCCCAGGCTGGTCCTCCATCAGTCTTTGCATTTGCCAGCAGGTGCTATAGCCTGGTTCAGCCTGGCCTGCTCCTAGTATCAGCCATTGCTGGTGGATACAGCAGCCTAGCCCAGCCTGGGCCACCAACAGACCTGGCTCTCATGTAAACTGGCAGGTGCTGCAGCCTAACCCAGCCTATCCACATTCAATATGGTTCTCACAATCATCAGCAGTGTTGGGGCCTAACCCATTCTGGACTGCTCCCAAACCCAGCCCACACACATGTCAATGGGTGCTGCAGCCTTGCCCAGCCCTGTCTGCCTAGCAGAAATTCCTACCAGGCCTGTTCTCAGTCCTGGGTCATGTGCATGCTGGCAGGTGTTTTGACTCAGCCTGGCATGGCCCACCTGTAATCTTAGCTCTCCCTGGCAGGTGTTGCACCCTAGTCTAGTTGGACATGGCCCATAACCTTTCCTGGCTCTTATGCATGCCATTAGATGCTGTGGTCTGGCCCAGGCCAGCCTGCCCACACAAATACTGAGGCCTGTCTCCAGACCAGCCCACAGAGATGTTGCAGTCTTGCCTGGCTTGCTGTGCCCCGCAACCCTGCTATTGCATTCCCCAGCGGGAGCTGTGATTTAGCAGGGGAATTTCCCAGATTCCCTTAACAGGCCTGCTCCCAGCCCTGAATCACATGTACGCTGGCAGGTGTTGTGACCCTGTTTAACACAGCCTGCCCTCAGTCCTAGCCCAGCCCATCCCTGGTTCCTGCAACTGTCAGCTGAGTTTCATGGTTCAATCTGGCACAACCTGTCACTACCCTCAGCTCTCTGAGCAAACCAGCGGTTACTGGGCAAACCAGACTCACACAGAGGTGAGCCTACAAGTCCCCTACAAAATCTGTCCCCAGATCTGGTTCTCTCATATTCAGCTGCAGTTCAGCTGAAATGGCCAACCCTCTGATCTGACACTTGTGGATGAGGCCCAGTCAGGCATGCTCCCCAGCCCCAGCCTCTGCATGTCAGTGGGTAGTGGGCAATTCTATTTAGCCCAGCCCAGTTCTCCTACTTAGACAGATGTCTTAGCATGTAACAGACATGCCCTCCAGTTTCCCCCTCTAAACTACCCCATCTTAGCTTCCTTACCTACTTGTAAGTGCAGTGGCCCAGTTTGTGGAAGCCCCCAGAAGTCATCCCTCCCCTGTGAAAGATGCCCTCAGCTGTTCCCACTCCAAAATATTCCCAGATCCTCTTTCCCGGCCAATTTTTAGCACCACACCCCCAACCCTCCCCGACATGTGGGTCTAGGTGGTGAATCCTGGCCTGGTGTTCCCTGCCTTCCCCACACACTGTTCTCTGCCCTGTTTTTTTAAAGGATAGGCAACTATGCTGGCATACTGGCATAGTTAACACAAATTTGGCATTAACCAGGTCCAGAATACCCACTAGCTCTTGGCTGCCTTTCTTCCAGCAGCACAGCAGTTGCCTAGGTTCAAGGTTCTTTACACATGGGGATCAAGCGCATTTCTAAGAAGTGCCTGGAGATAGTGAAGAACTGGGGTATTAGTACTTTTCTGGAATGAGCATAGTGCCATTTGTTGAATGCTGAGAAGTCAAGCCACAACAACCTAGAATATAACCTGACTGTGAAGTCAGTTAAGCAGATACCCAATGTCTAGGGATATGTGAACAATGGCATCTATAGATCACTCATAGCAGATTTCCCCCTAGAATCCTTTGTTTAGCCTAAAATACATTGGCAAAGGGGTTAAACTGAAATGGATCCATTATCCTTTGACATAATCACCATGGTTATTGTAACAAAAGCACCAACAGGTTGTAGGAAATTAGGATGGGCTGAGTTTAACTGTTAATCATTTCTCATTCTGTAATATTTCTGACAACCCTCTGGATAGATTCAATTATATCCCCGTTCTAAATAAAAGAAAAGTGGGACTTAAGAATTTAAATAACGTGATCACAAATTCGCAAGGGACAGTCAAATTTCAAATTGTGAATTTTCTAATTCCAAATCTCATTTCCTTTCCCCTTGTGGTCTGGCCATTCTGTGTATAAAAATGCAGCCTTTCACAAAAACAATTTCTTTGTCTTTTTATTGTCTCTTAATATTTACAGTGCCAAAACTTCATTAATACACAATTCCAGAAAATTGAGACTTAACCACTTGATAATGTAGATTTATGGGACTGGGAGAGAAAGGTTGAGAAGAGAGTGATGATAAGAAAGGAAATTGGGCAACTTGGAGGCGATTAAGTGTGCATTAGCTCAAATCTGGTGGTTGTCTCACAGGTGTAGTTATAGATCAAACTGATCAAATTGTACAATTAGATACGTACAACCTAATTGCACAACAGTTATACTTCGATAAAGCTATGAGAGAAAAAGAAAAAATAAGCATCAGGTTAATTGGATGGGAAGGAAAGCAGGAAAAACAGAGAAAGACCGGAAAAAAGTTGAGATCAGATGATCTAGGCTGAATCTGATTCCAATTCCCAACAATAACTGTATAAACACTGATGTGAGATTTAGGCTGTGTATATTAGGATTCACTTCCTCCCTTTCCCCATCCTTTAAGTGACTAAAATTACAGCTTCTAGTCCCGTCTGGAATTCCTGTAGGGTAAACAAAGCCACCTTGTCACAGATCTTTTCTCCCCTACCTGATAGTAGCCTGAATCCAAGGACTTGTGGGGATACGGGAGAAGGTACAAGGGCACATGTCCTTAGTTACCCAAGCTCCAACTGGCACAACTTAGAAGGGTAAGCCTGGCTCTGGAGTTCTTATGGGCATGTTCATGGTCTTTCAGTGGCTGAATCACAGCCACATTTCCTCTTTTGCTCAATCCTGCTGCTTTTTATTTTCCTCATAAGGGCATTATCCAACAAAACGCCCACAAGTCCATGTCATTCTCCAAGCCTGCTTCCTGGGGAAACCAAAGCCTGAGAGGTTTTCACTGGGTAAATCGTGATTCTCTGACAAAAACATTTCATGTGCCTGTGGTGATTTTAGAAGAGCTCAGGTGCCTTCCCTGTACCATCCAGCATGCTTCTAGGTCACCTAACTCCAGAGTCAGCGTGCATGCAGGGAATAGAGATGAGTTTTCGTAGTGGCTTCTGCAATACATAATTTGTGAGATAAATCTGCTATAAATTCTATGTGGACATTGCCTATTGATTGTATGTATGCCTCATTTTCCATAACACCATGCATGCTATATAATTTTCAGCAATAAGCAAATCATCAATGCATATGTATTTATGCATACACACATGTATTTTCACAGTCACATAAACATTTAGCATTGCTTATTTAACTGAGAGCTTGGTACTGGACTAGGTGGGGTCTTGGCATGAATCAGCTCATCAGAGTATCATAGATGGGTGTGATTACTCTCCTCTCATTTCTCAGATAGAAATTTGAAATTTCAGAGAAGTTAAGGATCCTGAGAAAGATTTCCCAGCTAATATAGCTGAAGCATGGGGTCTAATCTAGGGGCGTAGACTTCACACAGTACTCTGCCTTTCCCATCACTATACTACAACAAATGGTATGTTGAGAAAATTACACAAACTTGTGGATTTTCTAAAATAAAATCAGAGAAGCTAAGTAAGACTCTCTGATCCTTCACTTTACAAACTTAGATTTTGTATAATGTGATTCCTTCCATTAGGAAACGCTTGCATGTGTGAATAAGTAAAAGTTACAATGAAGCCACAGGGACATGAATCATTGTCCTCCGGCCCATGCAAAAGCTACATCTCAACAACTGAAATGAGATCACTTCTACAACTGAAATGTTTTCCTTTGTACGCAAAGTAATGGAGCATAGCAGAATCATGCCTTGAGCTACAGAAATTGGTAAGCCAGCACACACTACCCCACATTGTGACCGAGAGCAACGCAACCTCACAAGCTAGGAGACAGCCTCTGTCCGAGGCAGGGCTGATTCCAATGAATACTGATCAGGTACTAAAAACAGAATTGAGTTTTAAAAAGCATCTTATAACTGATAAATGTGTGGCTCCCATAACATCAACATCTTGAATTCGATGAGAACTACATTGGTTAAATTAAATCTTCTGTAAAGCTGTCGAATCCTATGGCTGTCCTATTAGAGAGGAGAATAGCTTCAAAATGTGTCTACACCGAAGAACAGATGAGCCATCTTTGAAATGACATTACTGACTTATTAGATGTAAAATCATAAATCTCCAATGAAAGCTTCAATTCTTTTGGTTTGAGTTAAATGTTCCAGTGTGATATACCCCAGATCCAAGGCATTCAAGTCATCTTTGCTATAACAAAAAGAAGAGGCATAACTTCATAACAGCAGTTTCTGGAGTTTTCTTTTGTTCATGGACTCCTGTAAACACTAGAAGCTCCTGATAATTTCACTTTGTAATATTTCTTTCACATTTTCTTTAATGTTAAAACAATACACTGCCTAGTTTCTTTTTGCCTTAGGACCTGTGTCTTTCCGGACTGGATTATTATAGCTCTGGGCTTTATTTAAAATAATTAAATGAGAAAACATTAAAAACTCATTAAGTCATCTAAGATCTATGAGAAATCACCTTTAAAATGAGTGATGTCCTGAAATGCATAGCCAGATACGCACTCTCTCTCTCACCAACTCTCGGGCATGCATGCGCGTGCACACACACACACACACACACACACACACACACACCCCCCTACCTTTTGAAGATACTGGGATCTCTTAAATATCTACTAAATGTACTTCAACATTTAACCTTGAGATTTTATTTTCAGAATGTCTTCTTCTCACTTGCAAATGAACCCATGATTTTCCATCTAACTTTCAAGAGGTAACTAAGCCTTTCTTGAGGATGATTTACTTTGCCTTTATTTGTTCCTTATAAATTATATTTCAAGTTCAATATTCTGATTTATAAGACCCATTTCCTTGTCTTTCCCAATGAAAAAAGGCACATGTTTTCAAGATTAGGTTCTAAATAATCCACTGCATTTAATTAGGAAAACCTATGCACCACAGGGAAGTTTGGGGAGAGGAAGAAAATTGTATGCTACTAAAGGAAATAATTCAGTATTACAAAATCATGGAAATTAGAGTTAGAAAAGCATTATTAGGTCATTTATCAAAGAAAGTACATTCATTTGACACTCATATTTAATATGCCATAGATGTTGGGTCACTGGAGGTACCTCCAATCTTTTGATAAAGTAGAGAAACCGAAAAAAGAACATTTAAGCAGTGAGCCCTTAATCAAAGGCAAGTCCTCATAGATCAAAATATCAGACAGAAATATGTAAGATGCAGAGGAGAGGCAAATGGAGAAAAACACTGAAACATCAAGGAGATAAAATTTATTTGAAAGTGTAGTAGAGAATCAAGGCATGTATGGTACCCACACTGAAAAAATATCCAGGGATTGGGGTTTATAAAGCAATCATACTGACAGGAAACCCAGCAAGGTCAAAGGCTAAAGGACATTGCTGTGTGTAAAGCTGCAATATTTATTCTATGGCATGTCATTAATCCTTGGAAATACCTGACTCTGTTTCCTTCTGGTAAAGGGCAATGGTTAGTAATAAACACTAGTCTGAATGTTTGTATTAAGGCACGAGTGAGAGAGCAGAGATGGGAATTCAGGGCTCTGGGTTAAAGAAGTAAAACCAGAAGAGTGGATGCTGGAAGGTTTGAGATAATTAGATCAGAATTATCTGAAATTGTTAATCACTTTCAGATTTCATCAGATGGTCTTTGATGATACAGATTTTGGACAGGTTCTAGGCTTGATCTTTTACTGCTTTGCTTCATTAAAAAATGACACTAGAAGTAAGTTGCCATAGGACACTTCAAACAGGGAAGTCTGCTGGAATTCATGATGGAATAAGATAAAAAGTTGGTGGTGAGCAATTGCTAAAATTTATCAGAATCCCTGCCAAGAATTTGCCTACACATGCTGCACCTTTAACGAGGGCACTAAGCTTCTCTTGTGACGTAGCACATCTCTCTATACAAACATGAAGGTAGGATCTGCCTGTGTAGGGAATGCTGCATCTACAGGCCAGCGTGCCAGTCCCTGTAACACATCTCTACGAACTGAAGAGTGTTTGCTAATTTTAATGAGCTCATCATTGGAACTGGGCTAAAGAAAATAAATGGAAAGGGACAAAACATGCTCTAACCTATAAAGCAAATTGGGCTGTCTCGGTAGAAATGGAAATAAACTCTGCTGTATTTCACTAACTATTGTCTATTGTGGTGTGTGTGTGTATGTGTGTGTGTGTGTGTGTTCTAAAACTGTGAGACAAAAAAAAAAAACCTGTGAGACAGCATAGAATAAGTAAGAGTAGAAATTGAGGTCTGGCAGTGCACCGTAGTGGGTAAGGCCACTGCCTGGGATGCCAGCATCTCGTATGGGTGCTGCTTCATGTCCCAGCTGTTCTGCTTCTGATCCAGTTCTGCACTAATGGCCTGGAAAAAGCATTGGATGAGGTCCGATTGTCTGGGAGACCTGCAGGAAGCTCCTGGATCATGGCTTTAGCCTGGAGCAGCCTTAGCTGTTGCAGCCATCTGGGGAATGGAACAGCAGATGAGAGATTTCCCTCTCTTTCTTTCCTCCTCACTCAATCCCTCTCTGATTTTCAAATAATCAAGGAAAAATAAAGCTACAAAGAAATTCTATAATAAGATTCTTCATAGATTAGTAAATCTTCTGTTAAATAAGGAACAGTAGGGTTTATACACGAAGGTTGTCATGAAAACGGGGATGAGGAAACATGATTGATACATGTTTAACATTTTTCACACACACAGGAAGGCCTTTCAGCTACCATTACTGAAACAAAAGTCAAAATAAAAGACCTGGTTTCTTTAATTTTTTTTAAAGATTTGTTTTATTTACAGAAAGGCGGAGTTAGAGACGGGGAATTTCAGAGGGAGTGAGAGCGCACGCATTGAGATCTCCCATCCATTGGTCCACTCCCCACATGGCTACAACAGGATTCCCGAGCCTCATTACATGTGTGCAGGTGCCCAGGACTTCAGTCCTTCTCTGCTGCTTTCCCAGGTGCATCAGCAGAGAGCTGGGGAGGAAGTGGACCTGCTCACACTGGTACTCATGTGAATGGTGTCACCACATGTGATGGCCGGGGTTGAAATAAATTGTAAATATTTAGAGAAAGTGATACTCAAGGGGCAATTTTAAAATTGAGGTTTGGCAATTCTATCATGATATAAGACTATGAAGTGTTCCAGAGAAATAAATCAGGGAGAGAGGAAGACCTAGCGGGGCACAGAAACACTGCATCATCTACTTACAAGGGAATTGTGCTAACTTGAATTCAGAAGGCTGTGGGCTTCTTAATGATTACAAGGTTTACCATCTTTGGAATACAGACTTCATATTACCTTTGTCATCAATAATTTCAGTCTCAGTATGATGTGTTTTGTTTCCTTTATTGCATTTTTTAAATGATTGATTTTTATTTGTTTGAAAGGCATAGTGATTCATTCTCTCTCTCTCTCTCTCTCTCTCTCTCACACACACACACACACACACACAGGTAAAATAAGAAAGAAGCCTTTTATTCATTGGTTAAAATTGCAAATGCCCATAATGTCCAGCCAGAAGCCAGGAGTTTAGAATCCAATTTAGGTTTCCACCATGGGTGGTAAGGACCAAAACACTGAGCTAGTTTACTGCCTATCATGGAACATATTAAGAGGAATCAGACTGCAAGTTGAGGTAGAACTTGATCCCAGGCACTGAGATGTGGGATATGGACATTTCTACTGGTGGCCAAATCTGCCGTGTCACAATCCCCATTACTGCCCTTTGTTCTTGGCTAATCCTGCTGTATCCAGTTCAGAATGTTTGATTTTTAGTGTTTATCCTGATGAGTGTTCTCTGAAAATTTCTAGACTCTATGGCTTAATGACTGAATTAATTTTGTAAATTTCTTAAAGACACTTTGATTTTTTTCTTTAGCTTTATTCTTTTTCTCTCCTATCTGAAATTCTAATTACCCATATGTTAGACCATTTGATATGAAGGGTGGCTGAGATTTTCTGAGGTAGTTCTGATTTCAGAGTGTCTCAGTTGTTAGCCTGAAAATACAGTCACTACAAATTTAACTTAATGTTTTTTTAGTTGCCAGTAGAGATCTCTATTATGTAGGTTTAATTAAAAAAATTAACTGGCCTTTGAGGTTTCTATTATTATTGGTAACGGTAGACATATAAATTTTAACAGCCAGGGAGTTTGGATTACATGTCAATTTCACAGAATGAATTCTGACTCTCTGGATCTGGGGCAAGGCTGTGGAAGGTGTATTCTTACCAAACAACTGGAATAAGGTTGAGACAAGTCATTGAGGGAACTAGAAAGAAAAGTTAGCTCAACAAATATGTTACCTGTTGTATATATAAGCATCATGTATGCTTTTAAATGCTAATTCCTTTTTAAATCAAAAGGAAGGCCATTTTTCATTTTAAGATTTTTTTGGCTTTTCATTTTAAGATTTTTTTTCCCATTTTAGTCTAAAAAAGGACTGTTCTTACAATTCTATCCCAATGGCTAAAACCCTAAGTATGGACAATACTAAGTGTTAGCAGTGATGTATAATAACTCAATATGCCATAGTTTGCTGAACAAAATGCAATCTGAAATCATTAACTTGGAAGACTCTAGGCTATTCATTAAGATCCACATACAAAAGATCTGGAAATTCCATTTTTTGTGAATATACAAATAAGTAATCATTCCTACTAAATTATGTGTACCAAAATGTTCATGGAAGCTTTACTGGAAATAAGCAAATGCAATTTAACAGAAAAATGAGGTAGTATTCACACAATGGAGTAATGTCCAACTATAAAATAGCTGAAGTTAAAGCTATATTCAACATCATGGAATAATCTCATAGAAAAAAAAACGAAAGGAAACAGGTAAAAAGAATTTCATACATAAACAGAATTAATCTATAGTGGTAGAGGTTACAAAAGCAGAGTGAGAAACCCAAAGGAGATGCCTAGGGTTGCAAAACTTTCTGCTTAGATCTGAATGGGTTTTATATAAGAGTGTGCACATATGTAAATATTCACCATACTGTCCACTTAAGATTTAGAGACTTCAGTGTATTTAACAGAAGAAGAACAAATGAGAAGCGGAGAATCATGGAAATGAGCAAGGAAGCAATTAGAAAAAGAAAAATCATTCTGTTCTAGAACTTGAAAATTTAGAAAGTAAGTTCGAAGCATTTTTGGGTCTTTTCCATGAATCACTTCTCAGTCAGTAGTGTCCCTGCTCACTATCATAATTCCAAGCTATCAAGAAAGTTGAGATGGAGGTAATATTTTCCACTAGTAAATATTAGTAGATAGAAGTCATGTGAAAATACCATTGCCTTCTTTTGGTGTCCTCTATTGTCATAAAAAATATTTGCATGGAGCAATGCAGAAAGATTTAATGACAATGGAAAAAAGATTATTAGCTTAATTTAGTTATATAAGTTGGTTTGAACCAAATTTAAGAATTTCTCTCCAATTACAAAAGCAGAACATTTCAAATAGAATACATGAGTTTCCCTCAAATGCCTGTCTCCAAAATTTCCTGAGAAAAAGTCTAAGACATATTATTCATTCTTTTTTTTAATCTATGTTAGTACACATACACAATTATTTAGCTGAACCATTTGAAGCATTTAGTTCAGTAATGTCAAGAATATTCCCATTGCTGTGTAACAGATTTCCATACATTTTTCATTTTGCAAAACTAAAACTCTATATCTGAACTACAACTCCCCATATACTTCCCTTCCAGCCGTGAAATCCATAATTTAACTGTTTGTTAAAATGAGTTTGACTGTATTGGCTATCCTTAAAATCACGTGATATTCAATTTTTTTGTAACTTCTTTGTTAGATCTAGTATAACCATCTCAAGTTTCACTTGTGTTGTGACATCTGGTAGCATTTTCTTTATAAGGCTAAATAATGTTCCATTATGCCTCTGTGTATGTGTCCATGTGTATGTGTATGAATATGCATGCATGCGCACACACATTCTCCTTACCCAGTAATTTGTGAACAGACATTTAGAGTGCCTGCAACTCTCAGCTACAGTGAGTAATGTTGCAATAGAAATGGATGAACCAACGTCTCTTCAAGACCTTGGTTTCAGCTCCTTTCGCTATATCCGGAAACTGAATTTCTGGACCATGTAACAAGTTCATTTTTATTTTTTGAGGAATAGAGGCATTGTTTTGCATACCTGATGCACTGCTGTGTGCTTTCATCAACAGTACACAATGTGAGCATTTTGATACATGCTTGTCAATACTTATTTTACACTATTTATTTACTTAGAAGAAAGAGTTACAGAAAGAGAGAAGAAGAAACAAAAAGAGAAATGTCTTCTATCTGCTGGTTCACTATCAAAGGGCTGAGCCACAGCCAGAAACCTACAATGTCATACAGCTCTCCGACATGGGTGGCAAGGACCAAAGCATTGGGGCCCTCTTCTGCTGCCTTCTGGAAAACACTATCAGTCAGTTGGATCAGAAGTGGAGCAGCCATGACTTAGTTGGCATTCATATGGTATGCCTATGTAGTATAAACATCACAATCCTGGCCCCTCCCAAACTTCTTGTTTTCTTCTCCTTTTTTTTTAAATAGTAACTATCTTAATGACCATGAGGTGCTATCTTACTATGGTTTTGATTTACATTTTTCCAATTACTAGGGATGCTGTACATTTCTCATACACTTGTAACACCATGAATTCTTTTTTTTAGATTTATTTATTTTCATTGGCAGATATACAGAGAGGAGAGACAGAGAGGAAGATCTTCCATCCACTGATTTACTCCCCAAGTGGCCGCAACGGTTAGAACTCAGCCAATCTGAACCCAGGAGCCTGGAATGTCTTCTGAGTTTCCTACGCGGGTGCAGGGTCCCAAAGCTTTGGGCTGTCCTTGACTGCCTTCCCAGGCCACAAGCAAGGAGCTGGATGGGAAACAGGGCTGCTAGGATTAGAACCGGTGCCCACATGGGATCCTGGGCGTGCAAGGCGAGGACTTTAACCACCATGCTATCACGCCAGGCCCAACACTATGAATTCTTAGGAAAAACAAATTACAAAATGATCTAATACATTTGGAGATGAAAGTGACAAGGATAGAAGAATGCTTATATATTTACATTCATTAAGCTATGAAGGGCAATTCAGAGACAAGCATTTTTTTTTTCTCCTAGCTTGTCAGCTAGAAATATCCTCTTTCTTGACATCACTCGGAATATAACAAGTGAAATGGGCACTAAGTAATTTTGGTAGCAGTTTCCTATTGCTGTTTGCAAATAATTATTGTTCCATGCTTCTACAAGACAATGTTTTCCTGTGCTTTTTATGCCACTCTCCAATTGTATCTTCCTCGCTATTGACATAATGTACCTTCTCAAACATCCACACACATTCCCTGATGAGTCCGGTTCAGACTTCAGATTTCCTCAAATTTTACTCCCTTTGCTACAAAGGAATTAATCATACTTTTAGCCTTCCCCAAGCTTCAATCCTTATAGAGTGATAATTTTAACTTTTTTTTTTGCTTTTTAAAATCACAATTATCCCAGCTGATAAAGTTTGGATGTCCTATCTGCACAGCTGTTTGTTCTCTCATTGCAGCATTCCTGTTCTTCAACACTGTCTACCTTCACATTTCTTATGCTTCCTTTCCATTCAAGTCTTTTGAGTTCACTGTTTTATTTCACTCCAACTCAGTGTCCTTTGTACATACTACAAAAGACCAGGGAAATGGAAACATCAACCACTTGTTTTTCAATCTACATACCACTGAGGAAGGTGCATTGGGGTGTAGACTACTGTCTATACAAGTCATGGTTCCAGTCCGTCATGACCCCCAGATCTGTCACTGGTTCTGCCAGTGGATCTCTGCAGTTCTGCACCACTGTGAGTTACAGTGCTCCAGGATTATTCAGCCTCCTGCCCAACTACTGCCCATCATTGCCATCAAACAGAAGAGGTCTTTCAGACATGCCTGGGAGTTGGAAAAAGAGAGTATCTTCAACTTTATTCTGTAATATGAACTAAACAGCTTCTGTGCTGTTGGGTTAGACCTAGACACACTACGCAAGTTTTCACCTATCTAAAAGGATGTTAAAGACTCAAAAGTCTTTCTTGGTTCTTCCGATTTAATAAGCTATTTTGCAGGAAGTGTACTTCATAAAATATAACTTCTGTTAAATTTGTTATGCTAAAAGTTTTTAGTTTTCAGAGCTCCATTATTTGCTGATTGAAAACTTACACATTTAATTATCAAGAATTCCTTCATGTTTAGCAAAGCTCAAAAGGCCATAGTGGCTCAAAGGAATAAAGGTAAAGCTCCTGAGTTATATTTTTAAAATTTGATCTCAGCACGGTTATGAGAGATTCTCTATGCGGCCTTAAGCAAGGGATTTCAGTCCACTTTGCTGTAGCTCTCTATTTAAGAGAAGAAAAAAGATGTTAATACTGCTAACTCAACTTCGCTAATTTTCAAAGACATATCATTTGTGAGAGTTATAAAATCCAAAACTCAAGATATCAAGCTAAAACTACAAATGAGAAGACTGTAAGGCTAGGAAACATTATTAATTTCTCTGAAACTGAAATTAATTTTGCAAATCAGCCTCCAGTGGGAAAGCATTATATAGGAAAATAAGCTCTAATCTTCCATAGTGCTTTTAGCTTCATTAATATATTTTATTTAATTAATTTGAGTGGTTACTTCTATTTCCTTTTAAAATTTATTTTATTATTCCTTACTTATTGTCTGTATATAAAGTGAACAAATTTCACATGTTTCACATATTTAAGAGGTGTGCCAAATGACCAGAGTGTGGTCAGAATGGAGACTGGAGCAGGCTTGCCCCGCACTGGGTAAGCTGCTGATCAGGATGCCTCTATCTGATTCTGTTCTCCAGTTACATTTCTGCTGATATGTACCCTGGGGGCATCAGGTGACAGCAGCCACTCCTGTTCCCACATCCTGGCTACGACCTGGCTAAGTTCCAGTCAATGTAGGCAAATACAAAATTCAGTCAGCAAATGCAAGAATTCTTGCTGCCTGTCTCTGCAATTCAAATACAAAAATTAAAAAAGATCCTCTGTTTTATTCTGTTTTAATTCAAAAAAATTCAGACTCTATTCAATGAGAGGTCCTAATATTTCTAAAGTACTCCCCAGAGTAAGGTGTGAGGAGATAACAGAATTGCCCATTGATCAGGATTGAGGATTTATTATTTATATGTGACTCTAACAGTTAATACTTAGTTTTCACTTAACTGGCACATGCAAGACAGATAAAAACATTGAAACAGTTCTTATCAAACCAGTAGTAGAGAAACTGCACTTTCTGTTCTAAAGAAAAACATTGAGTGATCTGTATTGCATGCTAAAACCAAAGCTGCTGTATCATTTTGACAAAAAAAAATCACCCGAATTCAAAATTATCAGGAAATACTAATTTGGGTAGCACTAATATTCACTGTCATTGAAAGCACAGCCCTTTGCCTTGAAACATTAGATAATAGGAAATTATCACAATTAGCAATATATTAAAGAGATTTCGTATTTATCAAGTTCATGCTTGCTTTTTATTCATAAGTAAGTTGCATAATGAGCATAACCATGAGATTATACAGTATGTATCTTCAAGTCTTGATAGCTGTTGGGGAATACATGCTCAAAGTGTTTATTCTTCGGGGTGTATCATAGAATACAAATTGGAAATGTCATGAGAAGTTTGAAGAAATGAATGTTCAGAGAGTGTTACGTGATATCTCAGTGGCAAAAAAATATGGGCATTCTAAGTCAAAATTAAAGTTATTTCAAAAAGGGCTATTATGTTTCTGTATGAACCATTATGGCGATTTTAACACATGCATTTGAATATTGAAACTACTTTCACTTGAAGCTAAGTCTCTCTCTCCCTCTCTAAAGATTTATTTATTTTATTGGAAAGGCAGATTTACAGAGAGAAGGAGAGACAGAAAGAAAGATCATTAAACCACTGGTTCACTTTCCAAGTGACTGCAATTGTCGGAACTGAGTTGATCCAAAGCCAGGCGCCTAGAGCTTCCTCTGGGTCTCCCACATGGGTGCAGGGTCTCAAGACTTTGGGCTGTCCTCGACTGCTTTTCCAGGCCACAAGCAGGGAGCTGGATGGGAAGGGGAGCAGCTGTGATATGGACTGGTGCCTACATGAGGTCCTGGCATATGTGAGGTGAGGACTTTAGCTACTAGGCTACCATGCCGGGGCCAGCTAAGTCTGTCTCCTGTCTTTGAGACATACATTTGTTTTTGACTACCACACTTTCTTGATGAGTTAAATCTGCTCATGTTTCCTCTGATAGGGAAGATGCTACTTGCCAGACTTGATGTCATGTTAAGAATGCCAGGCAGGAGAGGCCATGTGCTGGTGAACACTTTCAGTGAACCGAGTCATCTGTCAGCCGGGCCATATTGGGTCTTCAATGAGTATCAGCTGGGCGAATACCAATGCATGACCTCATAAAACCATCAGAGACATGATGTCTGATTTTTTTTAGGTCACAAAATTTTAGAATTCTTTGTACATAGAAAAAATAGAGCTCCAGCAGAATTTGTTTCAAGAGGTAAAGTGCTTTGTATGAAAAGAAATTAAAGAAGTGGCATTGACTTTGAGACAAGGTGTTGCACCAAAGATAGAAAGACTCTTAAGAGACTTGTCTAACATAGCACAAGAAATTTTAGAAACATTGCTAGATATAGTATCATAGACAACAAAAAATATGGGATTTGTGCTGTGGTATAGCAAGTAAAACTTCAGTCTGCAGCGCTAGTATGCCCTATGGCCAGCAGTGGGAAACCTGGCTGTTCTACTTCATGTCTAGTTCTCTGATAATGGAAGATGGTTCGAATCTCTGGGCTACTGCACTGACACGGGAAACATGAAAGAAGCTCTTGGCTCTTGGCTTCAGACTGGTCCAGCTCCAGTTGCAGTGTCCGTTTGAGGAGTGAACCAGATGATGGAAAATCTCTCCATCTTTCCTTCTCTCTCTGCAACTCTGCCTTTCGAATAAATAAGTAAGGCCTACAAAAAAAAAGGAAGAAAAAAAAAAGAAATGTACCAATTCACTGATTCTAGCTAAATAAATTTCAAGAATATAAAAAGTTTCTTTTAACTTTGTTTTCTACGTTGTAGGAAAATACAGATGAGTTTAAAAGTAATTTGAAGCTTGCAGGAAGGATTTAGAGAAAAATAAAGCAAACATTAGTTACTTACTTCTAAAATAAAACCATTTCTCAACACCAGTGTCTCTCAGCAAAACACTATTAATCCAGGAAAAAGAATTAGAACCAAAATGGTACATTAAGGATTTTATGAAAAAAGATGTGGTCTCATGGTTACTGTGCAAAAAACACTGTTTAACAGCTTAGAATATCTTAGATAGCCTCTCAAAGATAATCTTAGGAGAAAGAAGCAACATAGATATCTTGACCAATTACCTTATAGAATCTGTTCGAAAATACGTCTTGGAAAAAATCTTAAAGACATTGTTCCACAGTGTTCCTCCACAATAGAGGAAGGCATATTTCCAAGAGGTTCAGGCCTATAGCCTTGTCTAGTAGGATGAATTCCCATAAGATTTCCTACGAATTATATTGTAGTATATACCAACAATTTAGAACAAAAGGTCAGATAAAGAAACAAAGAATATATGTGGCAAACAAAATCAAAATATTTACCATCTGACAAATGGCAGAAAAAGTTTGGTGATATTTCTCTGGATTGGATAAGTCCAAGAATCATGGAGACTCATTCCCTTCACACAATAAGATGTGGGGCAATATTTCAGAACTGGTAAAGATTTGTACGTATTATTGTTAACTTGGCTCTATTCTAACATTTTGTGCTGGAAAGCAGGTGATTTAGTGTCTTTAGCAGTGACCTTCAGGTCAAGATGAGTGATATTAGAAAATGGCTCCTCAAAAGGACTCTAGCTGAACTGCCACCCCAATTACCTTAGATGAGCCTGGATTTTGTACCTGATCCTGTTATCCTAATGAGATGGATATCTGGTGGGTAGGTTTTATGAAGAGCTTGAGTATAAATCACATTAAAATATTTAAATAGGTGGTTGCCTGAGCAATGACCATGGGGTCTTGAAAATATGTCTGAAAGAGAGATGAAGTCTGCTCCTTAGACCCTGGAAAGGCCTATGTCTACTCCCACATGAGGAGATTACTATACAAACCCAGGGTTAGATTGGGAAGGACTTCATTTTCTACATAACTCTTATGAGCTATTTGGTCTAGGGGAAGTTTCTATCATATAAAAGTTTTGATTCCTCTCAGCACCCATCATGTTGGAGCAGAGTGTAATCATTTTTCTTGATAATCCAGCTAGGCCCAGACTCCTGGATAAGAAAACCAGATAAGAGAGGGAAAGCTGCCTCAGGCCGGATTAGTTCATTTACCATTTGAGTACTGCTGATGCAGGGGTGATCAGAAGAATTGCTTAGTTAAGCCCTTCCAAAATTTTTGCCAGCAGAATTTCTGAGATATAATAATGGTTGTTTTCAGCTGTTAAGTTTTAAAGTACTTTTGCTATGATTGAATAGAAGCAGCTCAACATGTGTGTAACAGAAATATCACAGTGGAAGTACCATGGACCCAGTCATGGGACTTACTTTGATCAAATGTGACAGGAGCAGGAGTTAAAGCAGCTACAAGTTTAGGTTTCTCTTCACTTGCTTTGAGAAGATGTACTTGGGCCAGCACATTGGAAAACAAAAGGCATGGCAGCAAAATCTGTCCCAAATAAATGAACAGCCAGCTGCTTCCGAGACAAGTACTGGAGTCCAGCAGGGCTACTCATCAAATCTAGCCAAAATTTCCAGGATGCATAGTGGTGAGTTAATAGTTACTGTTTTAAGTTACTCATTTTAGATGGTGCATATATACTGTGCTGGACAATTTTAGCAGTAATAAAAAAATAGTACAATGAAATTTTTATTTTATGGCACTTTTGCAATAAAATACTTTGTTTTTAATCTTCTAGCTTCTGTATTATCTTTAATGCACGCAACATATTTAATCTACTCTATTGTTTAATAATGCCCTTTCTTCTTTGGAGATCCATTACCTGTTTTCTGTCTCTGCTAATCCTGCATGGCACTTACATCCTAGCTTAAATGCTGCAACCTTAGAATCAGGCAGGATGACTCACTGCACAATAGTCTTTCCTCCGGATTCCTATAGAATGCAGTTTTCTGGTCACTTCTACTTTCTCTTCTTTGTTTATATGACAGAGAGAAAGAAGGAGAGTAAGAAGGAGAAGAAAAAGGAAAGGAAAAACCGCTATCTGCTTCCACTGATTGGGCTGAAGCTGGGGTACAGGAAGTCACTCCATGTCTCTGTTGTGAACAGCAGGAACCCAAACCCTAGAGCCACCACTGTGCCTCCACCAAGAAGCTGGAGTGAGAAGCCAGACCTGGCGTTGAAGCCAGGTACCCTGACAGGGATACAAGTGTCTTAATGGAGATTACACGTGCTTTGCCAAAAAACTACCCTTACATTATTCTCTTGAAAATTACAGATGGCTTTGAGATGCCACTTAACTGACATGTGTGTTATTCCTTTCCTATATTCCAAAATCTGTGACAGCAGATATCATGGGTCATATGACCTCTCTCCCTCACCTCAAGTCCTAAAGCATTTAGCCCAGTTTCACGCACATCATTGGTGCTCAGTAAGTAGAGCAAGAAGGCCAAGAATGAGCCAAAATATTTGAAAGGGTCTGGGACAGGTAGAGATAACAGAAAACATATTTTATAACACTGCTTACAAGCATAGTCCATCACTTCAAATTTGAAAGAATAACAGAACTCTTAATGGGAGATAATTAGGCAATTTGGAGCAGGGTCAGGGGTGGGAGGGAAATCTGCTGAAATCCCAAATGTTTTCACTGAATCAGAGTCTTTAAGGGTAAAAAGGTATTAAACAATTGCTGCTAGACTTGACTATCTGCCAAATGACTGATCACAATGGCAGAGCTGTAGTTCCCAACTTGGAGGTTTTGCAAGTCATTAATAAACTGTGCAACACTTACCAGGTGTTTGGTTAAAGCATGCTTACAGAAAGAGTTTATAAGTATTTATATTCCAAAGACATCCTCCCACTGTACACAGAGAGCTGAAACAGAATGATCATTTTCCTTTAAAAAATGTATTTCTGATAAAAGAGTATTATCATTTCAAGAACTGTAAAGATAACTGCTCTTACTCTGAAGCTTTTTGTCTCAACTTTCCCTTGCAACAAAATTCTCTCTGAGGATAAAAACGTAAACAGTTACTGCCAAAGATTCCATTTTAATGACAAAGTACTATATCCATTTTTTAAAAAAAGAGAAATAGTAAAATACGCCTTCAGCATCTGTTGGGAAAATGTCTTCCTCAAACCAAATGTATTTGAGTTTTGTAAGAAGTAAGTGTATTTGCTAACTTATTCTTTCTCTTTCTCTTAAGAGAAATGGACTTAGCCAGTCTTTATCCAGAAAGTAAAATGATTTTACATGTATTCTGCCACTGAAATAGATATTGAAGGACTAGGGTTTTGTGGTGGAGTGGCAAATATGTCATGAGGTCTCCATTATTACTACTATTAGACAATTAGAGCAATTATTTCATATTACCCATAAAGGAACCCAACTCATATTTCTACCTACCAATAGGAGATGGTAGGTTTCAATTATTCCATCTACAAAGAATGTTCTAAATAATACACACTTATGGCCCAAATGCTAATGCTTCCTTGACTAATGGTTACACTGA
The DNA here is from genome assembly GCF_030435755.1 of Ochotona princeps. Lineage (NCBI taxonomy): Eukaryota > Metazoa > Chordata > Mammalia > Lagomorpha > Ochotonidae > Ochotona > Ochotona princeps. Next base: position 18,444,434 of record NC_080840.1, on the reverse strand, counting down.
TCGAATAAACCACTCTTTCCGTATCATAGACAGCTAACATTGAAGTTGATCAATTAATATCCAAGGAAGGCCTAACTTTTTAGAAATTATTGTGACTGACTGTTTGTCACTTCCTAATCCATCAGTTAAGATAGTAAAACCTACCTACCACAGGCAGATCTTGAAGCACAAACCAAATAAGGAAGTACCACAGAATGCCACCCAGTACCCTAGAGTAGTTTGTGTGAAAGCTCCCCCTGCAGGAACTATGAACAACTGCAAAAGACAACCAAGAAGTTGAAACAAAGAAACAAAGACACAAACAAACAAAACAAACAAAAAACTCTTTCCCACGGCTTCTGCCAAAGGCTACTCCAAAAACATATCCTCCTTTCCTGCATTCAAGATCCTTTATTATTTACCTGACACCTCTAATTTGAACTGAGACACATACAATGAACCTCAGCACCATCCACTGTTGCTAAGTTGCTCTCCAGGGAAAAAGTAAAGAATAAAGGTAATGGAGATTGCAAGGGTCTGATCATTCAAGACAAGCCCAGATAGAGGTGGTACCTTTTGTCTCCACCCTAATCATTAAGGCCCTCAAGGAATGACCCAGAGATGAGAAAGAAACAGAAGTACAGCAAACACCGTGCGTGGAAACGTGGCTGCTGAGCAGACTGCCAACACTGTCTGGCAGATACACCACTGATCTTTAGCCAGAGAACTCTGGCACTATTAAAGAGATGCTGGGGACTGTGCTGTTTGTGGGCTACTATCCTGATGGCTGCAACCCTCCTGCCATCACAGATGACATCAACATTGATTCAGTAGAATGCTAGGTTAGGTAAGAAGTAAAGAGGAAGCTTTTCAATGCAGGATCACCTGACAGCCAAAAACAAATGAATAAAGATAACTGTTAAAGATCTGAGTGTGTGCATGTGTGTGTGTGTGTGTGTGTGTGTGCAGACTGACATCCAAAACTGGTTGTTTAATAGTTCGAAAACAACACAAAGGAAGTAACATTTTTCTTTTACTAAAGGTAATAATTAATTAGAAGCATTTTTATTTAACTGAGAAGTTGGAGATTCTGTGTTTTGCTCAAGATAAGCACACCATAAAGCTGACTCATATTGAGCTTTTCCAAGAATTTGGAGATTTCCTTTGGTTTATACTCTTCAGTGACCTTCCTGTCCAGGATAAGCTGGCTCTTTTTCTAAGCACATTGTCCAATTTACCCATTTAGACAAATAAGCAAGTCCTGGGGGAACATTCCATGCGTGGAAATGGCAGCTCACACATGAAGATCTGCTTGCTATGCGCTAGGCTGGAAGGAGGGTTTCATCCCAACAACACTGTTCCAGGACTCAGTGACTCAATGGGATCTTCACTAAAACTGTCTTAATGTTCCCATTTACCTAGAACTTTCCATTTCCCTTTACAGTTTTTGGATATGACTTTTTTTTTTGTGAAGAATGGAAATCAGTTATTGGTTTCCTTTGTCTCAAGGAAGTGTGGTTCCATTGTTAATAGCTAACCAGTGAAGTCAGTCTGTAACACACATGCTGGCGTTAACTGTCAGATGTAGGAAAAAACCTGCATATTACATGAAATGATGAGATTCTTCCATGAATGATTAACCAAATTAACTACTATTAATCTAAATTATAGTAAGTTAAGCAGGTCAGAGAAGCATTTAGGCCAAGAGACATTGAGGCTCTGCCCCCCTTTCATAGGGCATATATTCAAATTCTAGAAAAGAATAATCAATGAACCTACAGTTTTACTTCATCTCTCTGAGGTGCCCAAGGGAGTTGACTGAAATAAGGAGATCTTAAAACTTGTGAGAAATCCAACAACAAAGATTTGGTTTCATCTAAAATAACATTTGTCTTGTTGAACTGAACATTGCAGCTGCCAGATGGAAGCAACTGTGAAAAATCAAACCATCTAGTTGGTAGCGTTTCATTCATCCAGGCTTGATTAGCCTGACAAGTTCTACCCAAGACAACTGGCACAAAGGAATCACAAGATAATCCCTACCCTTCATTTAACTCCACTCAACTCTTCTGAGCTTGTTCTCTGTTATTTATCTGCAGCCAGCTCTCCTTCATCCCTCAAGCACTGACGAACAACATCTATACGAACAGTCATGGACGTAGATTACTTTTGATTATAATATAAACTCTGATTTGGGTGATTCAGATAACTTTGTGAATTTTCATCTTTTCCAACTGCTTCTAGATTTTTGAGTTTCTTTTTCATTATTTTTAGTTTTTGAAAAACCTACAACAGATACATTTTCTAAATATTAGCTTGTTTTGAAAATTTTTTTAAAGTGGAACCAACCAGAATTGGGTTAGTAGAGAGGAACTGTGAACACACGTGTTTGCAGTAAACATGCACCTTCCCAGAAGAGCACACAGAATTTTCTTCTTTGAAAAGGGAGCCCCATCTCTTACTAAGGTCTCTCTGTCTATTCTCCTGGAGTTTCCCATCTAGTAATAGCTCAACAAATGTTTATTGAGTAAATTAATGAGCACTAACTCAAAGATAATTGAACAATTAGTAGGTAATGAATGACTTGTAAATTAGCAACTTATAATAAATTACAAATTATTTAGTTCATCAGTAAATAATTAAACTTCAATAGAGATAACAATGGATAAAATATTTAGTAAGTAAACAAATGGCCAGAATAAAAAGAGAGATCTGCAAAAATTAAAAGTTCCATCCACAGGCTGTTTGCAATGGAAAGGTATGTTATAATTTTCAACCACTGTGTGATACAAATGGGTACTGAAACAAAATTAGATAAATTAGTGTGCAGTGCAATTCACCGTGCCATCTCGCATAATAACCTATTATTAACAATGCTTTAATATTCAACTGCCAAACACCCAATTTGGAATCTTACTGTTCATATACATGTGAGGTTTTTCTTTTCAGACTCCACTGTTCCTCACAGGCGGATTTCATGAGCTGTTTCTTGACACACGACCTACTCAAATATTCTTGGTAACGGCACAGCTGGGCTTCCATTCAGTTGGGTCATTCTTTAGTTCTATTCCTTTTACACATCATTGATTCAATCTTTATTTCTGCAGGGTCTAATATGTGTCATTCCTGTGGCAGTAGACAATTTGTGTGTGTGTGTGTGTGTTGTGTGTGTGTGAATTTCGATGTTGTGGCTTCCAAACAAATAAACACAGGAAGGTACTTTCAGAAGTTCACGGAGGGTCTAGCACTGTGGCAAAGGGTAAAGCTATTGGCTGCAGCAGTGGCATTGCCTATGTGTGCCAGTTCAAGTCCTGCCTGCTATACTTCAGGTCCAGCTCCCTGCTGATGTGCCTTGGAAAGCAGTAGAGGATGGCTTGAATGCTTGGACCCCTATCTCCACAAGAGAAACCGAGAGGACGCTCCTAGCTCTGGCCAATGTGGCTATCTGGGGAGACAGCCCATGGATGCAAGGCCTCTCATTCTCCCCACAACCCCTCTGCCTTCCCAATAAATAAATAAACAAATAAATAAATATTAAAAGTTCATGGAAAATGAAAGTAAAAGAGAAGTTTATATTAGTGAAATGAATGAAGTACTTGCATAATTTTTAAAATAAAATCCCCTTCCCATGAGGTTTTGGAAAACCATTTGGGCTAATCATTCTTTTTTCTTTTGTTTATGTGTTTCTTCCTCTTTCTCTTTTTTCCTTCCTTGCCTTTCTTTCTTTCTTTGTTTCTCTCCCTCTCTTCCTCCCTCCCTCCCTCTCTCCTTTCCTTCCTTCACAAGAAGGTGGTCACCTCTTAAACCCATTTTCTACAGACTACTTGAAACAGTCTTGTATTTGGAATACTTATCTTTTTGAACTGTGAAATTTCAAAGGTAGACATCATATTATTGGTTACCTCCCCCTTATTGCTTTCAGTCACCATTGTTTCTATTGACACTGCTTCCAAAGTAGCAGAGATTATCTGCTTGTAGGATTCAATTTGCTTACTAGACTCTCTTTCTAAATGTACTGTGAACATTCAGCTCAGACATGTGTAGCCGGAAGTGATAAACACAGAGCTTTACATTTTGCGAAAAAGTTCTAAAAACAAAGTCAACCAATTTTTCAAAATAAAAACTGGAATGTCAAAGACAATTTTACAACCAGGAAATGCTTTTACCAGTTCTAAATCCAACACAGGATCAAAAGAGAAACCTTGGTGAGGCATATGTTTTTCCATTATTTCTAGTCCATCTGTCTCTGATAGTCTGCTAATTATCTTACAAAACGACTTTGGCATAATTTTCTTTTCCCTTCTATTTCTAATTAAAGGCAACAATTTCTCCTGGTGAATCATAGCTTCAGAGTTAAATAGGCTTGAACAACTTGGGACACTGACATCAAGTAGAGGTCTGAATCTCCTAAGAGATTCTTGGTATAGTAAGTCTTCCCCTATAGTTGCATGTTAATAGCATAGACCGTTCTATATTTGATAAATATGATTATGCTGAATATTTAATTAACAAAGGTAAAAAGGAGTGAGGCAGGTTGAATTTTCCTTCAATTGGAGCAGAAATAATTAGTCTTGGGAGTCAGAAGAACTCGGTGCTGCCATCTACTGGCCATGTTGGTCTGCATCAATTTTATTTTTACATTGGTTCAAGACTGACCTGAAAATTGATTCACACTCACATTTTATTAACAGGGTTCTGAGATTAGCCGAAATATCACTTCATAAATTTCAAATAGTATGCAGAGATCAGCGGCAAGTTTCATATCAGCAACACAACCTGAAAAACTCTGGGGATCCTGAAAACAATTAACATCTTCAGGAAATTGCTCACAGGACTAAGTGCCCTCACTTGGGTATTTTGTCTACACTCAGCTATCATCTCATTTTCTAACTGTGTAGCCACCTATGCTAGGAGGAAAAACTGTTTGGTTTGGACTTCATGGAGATGTATTTTGCGGATGTAAGTATATCATTCCCTCTCTTTCCCTAGGCTTTTGATGGTTCACCGCTGAATTTATTACTAGAAGGAAGATCTGGGAAGCAAGACGCTGCTGCAAAGACTACACTAGTCCCTTCTCCCCTCCAACCACCCGAAATGTGCCTCGTCATTCATGAAAAGATTCACTAAGAAGGACAGCGCCGTTGCGGCACATGACCTTCCGAAAGGGCTCAAGGAGTGTTCTCCCCTGGAAGTGATTCTAATGTCCTCATTTCTTATGTTACCTGCTGAGAACCAGCCACTGGGGAAAGAGTGAAAATTGAATGAATTTGAGAAAAGCTGTGCAAGTTTCTTTTTTGGAGAGGCCTTGGGGAAGAGGAAGGCAGACAGAAAGAAAAGTCAGAGAAAGTACGCTGTCCCTCATGGTGACATCTACACAGGAGAGAGAGAGATGTACAATTTTTTTTTCTTCTACTCTTTTACTTATAGGGATGGCATCACCATCACGGCTGGACAAAATCACGGCCGATGGGAGGAAACCGGATCAGTATCAGAGATGCAAATACTAGAGGAAGAAACCCATGACTCTTAAGTGAGAACTACTGACATGAGGTGTTGTGTTGTGTGTGTGCCTGTGTGTGTGTCTGCACATGCACACGGGGATGAGGTAGAAGAAAGAGCAATCATCTATCTACTGGGTCATTCCCTCCATGCCTGCATTAGTCAGGGCTGGTTCAGGCCAAATCCAAGAGCACGAAACTCAGCCTGGTCTGCCTTGGGGGCGGCAGGAGCCCAAGTAGTTGAACCATCACTTGCAGCCTTTCAGAGTGTGTATGCCTAGGAAACTGGAACAGAAACAGAGCCGAGACAACACAGAAATTTCATTATTGGATGCAAGTGTTCCAAGCATCATCTTTACCAATGCACAAAATGTATAGCCCAAAATGTGATACATCTGTGTCATTAAATATTCATTCGTTTATTTGAAAGAGAGAGGGGAAAAGACACAGAGAGACCTTGCATCTGCTGCTTCACTCCTCAGCTGGCCACCAGAGCCAGGGCTGCACCAGGTTAACCCTGGGAGCCAGGGACTCCTCCATCATTGTGGGGCCTAAGTACTTGGGCCATCTTCTGATACGTTCTCCAAACCCCTCTAGCTGGGAGCTGGATGGGAAGTGGAGAATCTAGGGCAAACACCAGCCTCTCCAAAAATATATATTTTAAAGTGGAAAGCAGAAGGCTGTTGTACCTTCTAAGGCATTATGCCATTTTCAGCACAAATATGTGCACAGAGAAAACTGTTTTGAAAGCATGCACATCAAATCAGTCATTATCTGTAGATGCTGGAAACAGAGGGAAATTTCATTTTTTAATTTTTTCCTGTTTACGCAGTTTCTAATTTTTCTAATTGAGAATAAGACAGCAAAATACTTTATTAAAATTGTGACTTAATTTCTTTCATAAAGCTCATGGGGAAAACAGATTTGGGCAGAGAGGATGAAGTCAGAACACAGATCTGAATACTGTGACCTGTTGGCCACATCGGGGCAGCTGCTTGTTTCTGTGAATAAAATCTGATTGGCATTTAGATACCTAATTCATTTATATACTAGCAAGTCAGAGCTGACTACTGTTGACAGAGATGACGCAGCCTGCACAGCCAAATAACCCTTCATGAGCAGAATTCCTCCTGCAACACTGACTGACTCACCACACAACCATTTCCAGCAGCAGGAACCTGGGAAAGCCAGACCCTGTATGCCTCTGCTTCCCTATAAGTAAATAAAGAGATAGCAGATCTTTTGTCTATTTTAAAAAATATTTATTGTTATTATTTTTATTTGAAAGTCAGATATACAGAGAGGAGGAGAGACAGAGAGGAAGCTCTTCCATCCATTGGTTCACTCCCCAAGCGGCCGCAACATCCAGAGCTGCGCCAATCTGAAGCCAGGAGCCTCTTACAGGTCGGCCACGTGGGTGCAGGGTCCCAAGGCTTTGGGCCATCCTCTACTGTTTTGCCAGGTCACAGGCAGGGAGCTGAATGGGAAGCAGGGACACCAGAACACAAACTGGCACCCATATGGGATCCCAGAGCATGTAAGGCGAGGACTTTAGCCACTAGGCTACCACGCAGAGCCCAGGATAACAGATATTCATGTTGTTACGAATATTAAATGAGTTAATGCTTTAAAAGCACCAAATTGTGCATGCACAGAGTAAATAATAAGTACTATGCTTCTGGTTATTCTTCCCTTTGATAGGGTACATTATTTCACGATCAATGTTGAACCTCATGAAACTGCCCCTCGCGCAGAGTGTGCAATATTGACTTTTTTTTTTATGATTCCCTGTAACTACGCTTAAGCTACTTCCTGTTCTCATCCCTTCTGTTTAGGCTGTGATAAGCTAAATTGCCAGAAAGGCATGGAAATCAAATTTTAGCTTTCTTATAACAAGCTGCAGGTTCGGATAGCCAAAAGAACACACTACATTTGTATTACCTTTTGTGTCATGTGACATTAGCTCTCGTGTGCTGCCCCTGAATGGAAGCTTTTTGGATAGATATTTGTTCCCATCCCACAGAATGGGAACTGATTTGAGTTTCAGCAGACACAGAGTTTCCACACACTGACAAGCATGCCTGGCACCCAGCAGGGTCCCCGTCCGCCAAAATATCCTGGGAAAACCTGCTCGAAGGAAATGCAGGATATTGCAATCTGGAATGTCTGTCATTCAGACATACTTCAAGATGGCATTTCGATGCTTCATACAGATCCCCAAAAGCATTCTTTTCAAAAGTAAAATGAGGCTTTCCCAAGGACAGGAGAAGAAGACAGACCCGAATATCAACAGAACATAATTGTAAGAAGCTGTAGATAGGAAAGCATGGGATGATCTTCACTACAAGGAGGCAAATCAGGACACGGCAGGGCTAATCCAAGCACTCCTACCAACAGAAATGAAGAAAGCCTTTAAGTTCACTGCTAAGTCTATCAAAGGAAGAACAAATTCAATTGAATCCAATCACTACTTATTAGATGCTGATTTTATACCAGCCTCTGGGTTTACAGGGCTAGAAATAGTGAGATAAACCCAACAGTGTTTCCACCCTAGAGGAATTTCTGGGCTAGTGAGAGGGTAGAAGCATAACCAAAGAAGTTTAATAGCGTGTGGTAAGTGCTACAATAACCCTTACGGCTGTCACTCATTCAGTGCATATAGTGCAAAGAACACCCAAGAATGGGAAAATTAATTCTGCTTGTAGAGGTCTGCAGAACCCTCAATAGGACCTTGAAAATGATTCCACGTTCACTAGATGCTGAGGCAAGAGAGAGAGTGATTTGTCGCAGGGGCAGAGTAGGATGGACAGCAAACATGCTTAAAGGCCTCACTGGCCAAACTTAAGAACCTAGGCTTTATTTAGTAGGCATTTAAGACTCATTGAGTAGGAAGCAAACTGATTATATCTGTGTTAAAAACACACATGAATAAATGTTTCTTAAAGAACCCTGAGGCACAAGGAGCCGGTGAAAACTTAGCCCAGAAGGAGGCTGGTAAGAATGGAGAGCAGACGACAAAGTGAGGATGCAGCCTTGTGGAGACAGAAAGCTGATAGACTTAGCGGAAAAGGAAAAACAGATGAACCAGTTCTGGTGTGTGGATAGCCAGGGACGAGGAGAGTATAAGCTAGTGTTGGAGTGGTAATGTCTTTTCCACAAGTACAAACGAACCAGGTGAGCAGGGATGAACAGGCAGACAATCCTGCAGGAAGAGGTGTGAGTCAGAGTGACTGCTATGGGTGTCCACTACAAGAATATTTAATGAGAAGCGGGACTGAAGCTTTGAGGAAAGGGGTTTGGATATAATACCACCCTTGAAGTCCGGGACAAGTAATAACCTAGAGACAGGTGAGACAACACCCACCAGTTCCAGAAGCTCCCTGGGCCAACAAGTCCTGCGCTGGTGGTGTCTCTCCTGAGCACACTTATTTGATTTCTACCAAGAGTGCTTTGAGCTCGACACTTCACTCATCATTAATTGTGTGTCACATTATTAATGGCTATTGAGTGACACCCAAGAGAGAGAATCAAATTTCTGTAGCCTGGCCCTCGAAGCATTCTGTAAAGTAGCGCTCCACCTACTTCACTGTTCCCAGTGCAGGACCAGAAACTGAAACGTTTTCAGTGCTCAGGCTGGTAACACAGAGTATGAAGATACTGGGTCTGTGAAAGCTGTATGGGAGCAACTTCAGCGTCTCTTCCTTCAGTTGAGGCAGGTTTAGCTATAGCCCCCAGACAAAATACAACTTGTTTCTCCATTTAATTATTTGGGATTTCAACTTTTTCAGAATTGTAGTATTAAACCCCCCAAAATTTCCATAGCCCAGATGTTTTTAGCCATCTTTCAAAAGGCAACCAAGAATTCAAAAATTTGAAATTCTATGCTTTCCCTTGGTATTCTTACGAGGCCTCAAGAATGCCAACAAATTAATCTCCCGTTTTGTGGAGACAGTTAATCAGGTTGATTAAATGATATTAAGATTATTGCCAAATGGACGTGACGCACATCCAAGAGTTTGGGACACTAAAGTATGTGCATGTTATTGTCGATACTTGCTCTGGATTTATTCTAGCTACTCCTCAGTCAGGGGAACAAGTCAGGCATGCTCTAGCCCACTGCTATGCATATTTTTCCATATTGGGAACGTCCAAAGTTATTAAAACTGATAATGGCCTCTGCTATATCAGCAGTACATCTTCTGATTTTGCCACCTCCTACCAGATACAACTAATTACAGGCATTCCTTATAATCCTCAAGGGCAGGCATTGTGGAACGCACCAACCATACTATTAAGGATTACCTTGTTAAAACAAAAAAGGGGGAGTCTAGCACTCCTGAAGATCATTTGAACCTTGTATTATTTATCTTAAATTTTCTAGCATTGGAAGCTGAAGGACAGTTTGCTGCAGATCGTCATTGGAATCCATCTCAGAAGCAGAAGACTTACGTGATGTGGAAGGATCCCTTGACTGGTCAGTGGCAAGGCGCAGATCCCATCCGCATATGGGGGCGGTTTGTGTTTTCCCAGAAAAATGATAATGGCCCACAGTGGATTTCTGAGAGGCTTGTCCAGCAAGCTCCTGCTTCTGAGTCTTGTGAAAGCTTGGGTACTGGCCACGGTGATGGCATTTGCGTCAGAAGATTGATGGGACAAGCAAGTATATTAGGTCTTTATATATTATATAAGCATATTCATATATTGTTAAGCACCCCTCTTTTTTCTTCCTCCTATGAGCACCGAAGTTCCGATATTTCCCGCCTTTTCTATGTTGTAGCCTCCCTTATTAAGGGAGGCAATTATTCCTATGGAAATTATTAGTTCAGTCATTCCTCTGGATTTGAGGACTCACTCATGTGGGTGAACCTTAGCTCCTTGAATTTTAAACCCGTGTCTGCCTGTGTTATCCTCCCTTTTTCGTCTCTTACATAGAGAAAACATCTCTGAAGTGAATTACACCAAAGTTAGCTGACCCCTAACAGCATGCTGGAATGGTAATGGCGATCCTACTGCTGTCATTCGGCTGCCTGGAATCCTGCCTGTGCCTGTCGGGGCTAATGGAGAGGCCTCTGTTGGCATGATAAGGCATAAAAGAGACTTTGGCATAACACTGACCGTCGTAGCCAGCATTGCCCTGGCGTCGGCAGCCACCACCACAGCAGCGGTGACCCCAGGACACCCTACAGCTACCGCGGAGACGGTGAACAAGCTTGCGGAACTGACTGCCTGAGCTATGGAGCAACAGAACTGTATAGATGAACATGTGCAGGTGGGCATGCTTATGTTGCAACAGCAGGTTGATTTGTTGGCAGAGGAGCAGCAGATGCCATGGGATGTGGTCAGGGCCTCTTGTTCCCCATCATATGTCTTTGTGTATGTAACACCTGTGCAAGTACAAAATGTTTCCCAAGCCCGGGAACTGCTGTCTGCTCATTGCTACTGAGCTAAAGATACTCCTAGCCATGGAACAGGGTTACCAGCCTCTCCAAGTATGGTTTGTGCAGCTGCAGCAGGCAACGCATTGAATGGCAGCCAGTGACGGTAAGACAGGGGCTCTGTCATGCTGCGGACATTCCCGATGACGGGTAAGGCTGATGACCTGAGAGTCCACAACCTAAGACTGGCGCATTCAAGTCTGCTTTAAAACAAAAAAAAGGCGGACCTGTTGTGGACTAAGGAGTTGATTAGTGCTCGTTGGAATGCGCAGGAACAGGAACTGGGCTTGTGGCTAAAAACACCTAGACTAATTGGACTCATCTGTATCCAATATCCTGCTATATGAGGATGTGGGGGGAAGAGTATATAAGGAGAGGTGAAGGGGCAATAAAGCAAGACTTGGCAGAGACTTCTACCATCACAGGTCTCCTGTCAATGCTTCATCCGCAGCCCCTCTCCCTGTCCACATTACTGGCTCTGCTGGCCGGAGCATGAGATAATAGGGAGAAGGTGACCTCCCAGCTAAAACATGAGGCTTTTCCTTTTAAGTTCCCTGAGAGCCAAACAAAATACATGCACAACTTGACCATTTAGGAGCTTTTCCTTTATCTTTGGGAGATTTATTTTCAAAATTTGGTGCAGGATAAACTCAACCTTCTTTAATCAGACTTTCAACTCAACTAGGCTCACAGGTCTGGGTTTTCTTTCACATAGCTTCTTCAGCACTTACACCCCTGTTTACTTTCTGTACTACACACTAGCACTTACAAGATGTGTAGAGATGAAGACATAAGCTTTGGATTTAGGCAGTCCTTACTCAGAATCTTTGTTGCATTTGGGCTTGTATGGCCAAGATAAGCTACCTATGACCTGTGTGCAGCATTTTCCAAGTATGCAAAATGGGAATAATACCTACTTAATAGGGCCATTATGAAGAAAAAATTAAAGAACACATGTGAAATACTGATTGAAGTCCAAGCGTATAAACACATAGTCAATGTTTTAAAGGACATGCTTTTTTTCCAAAGTGATAATAATTTAGAGGTGGCTAAGAATCATATCTTAGGAGTTTTCAAAATACTTTGAATTACTTGAGAAACATCCTGGGAGTGTTTGATGCTCCATTTATGATGAGTTGATATTTGTAATAACAATTATTAATCAAAAAATGCACCAGACAAGGCCAAACAGATTGGTTGATAGGTCTTAGGACCTAGCACACTGAGATACTCTAAACCAAAACACACATAGGTACACTTGCAAGTGCTTCGCTTCTCAGTCTTTACGCATGTAACTGAAACAACTACAGATCAGTAATAACCATGCTAATATTGCCTTGTAAGTGTACCTAATGCTATTGCTGAGACAGGGCAGGATTTTAAACAAAAATGCCCTAAATGAGTGCTGGCAAGGCCTTTTGAAGAAAACTCCATCTCATAAAAGTGTCAAAGGATCTTAAATGTAATCGCCCCATGTTGGTGGGCTTTATTTTGCTCCATTATTAACATATGGCATCAATATCACCACGGTAAATGATGCCATCTGAAGGAAGTTCTAACTTCCAAACTCCCAATAATATTCACGTGCAGGCATTCTCCATTGCAACAAGGAACTTCATAAAAAAGAAAACTCAGACAGGAAAAGAATACTTGATATGTTAATTTTCAAACAAGAAATGAAAGTCTGGAATGCAGCAATCTGACTCTAGTCCTCTTTAAAAATCTGCAAAATATAAGCACAACAAACTACAAGAGTAATAAAGTCCTCAAAAAGGAAGTAGTCAAAGGGAAACAGGTAAAAAATAGAAACTTACCAAATCATGTGTCTTTGCCTTAATTCCTCTGATATATCATAAAAAACACAAGCAGAGGATATAATTTTGATCACATTTCACTTAGTGCCAAGCTACACGTTCACAGAGGATGAGAAATGTTAAATAAAAATGGGAGAAAATAAGTAAGACTAGATCTGGTTGAAGGTAAGGAAATGAATAAAATTCATCACTGTAAAATCCGTTGCTTCTTTAAATTGGATAAACACATTTTTTTTTTTTGCAATAAGAATGTCTACCCTTTTCTCTTGAATATGTACAACCTAGCCTTGAACATGTTCTACTAATCTAGAAGCTGTGTGTCCTTACACAAACAGTCAAGCTCTGGGACTGTTCATTCTTGTGGAAACAGGGGAAGATTCACAGAGCCATGCATACACTGATTTCCCATCTCCCAGCAAGGGAATAAATATCACTTGCCACTATTGGCAGAGTTTATAAGCTAAGTGTAGACCACAATGATGATGAAAGGAAATATTAATTCCTATAGTGGCCAGTTCATTATCAAATTTTCTAGATTTTAATTGTCATCTCCCCCAAAAGCAGTGTGGTAGGTCCTGCTGATGAAAGGACCTTCTCTGCTTTCCCTGTGTGGACAGCTGATCTCTGAGTCTCACTTCCTCTCGTGTATCAGCTGGCAAGACAGCTGAGATCTCTCACTCTCTCTCACTTTATTTGTTTGAAAGGCAGTTACACAAAGGGAAAAACTCCATCAGCTGTTTGGCTGAATCATTTCTCAAATGACCAGGACAGCTGAGACTGGACTCAGGAACTGGGTTTCCAACACGTGTATCAGGGCTTATGTATTTGGGCCATCTTCTGCTGTTTTATCTGGTGCAGCGGCATGCAGCTTGATCAGCAGCTGAGCAGCTGGCACTGGAACTGGTGTTCCAATACAGGAGTTACTACTGCAGACGATGGCTTAATCCACTACGCTCTGATGCCAGCCCCCTGAAAGTTTCTAATTCTGGACTTTGAATAGTTCTAGGCATAGCTGTGTGTATGTAACAGGCTTAGCTCTGGAGGCACATGGTTTTCAGCAAAGCCTCCTGCACAAGGAAAACCTTCAAGAACCAAAAGGCATTATCAAAGAGGTAAGACTGCTGGTACTAAGAATATTTTTTTCTGTTCTAATTCTTAGGTCTATAAAACAAGTGCATTCATCGAGTGAAAACTTCCACTTATCTGTAAGTATTATCACTAATATTAAGTAAGCTTGGCATACAAATCCATAACTGTCCCCATGGAGCAGTTATTGCATTACACTGGTTTATAAAGCACTGCTATTTGGGATAGAAATGGAAAAAAAAACTCATCTGTGAAATCCAAAAATCTTGAATGCATAGGTATAGACTCAGACAAGCAGAATCTCAAGAAGATAAGTGAACTGTTCCCTGCTCAACAGGTGGCTCCATGATAACTATGCATTTTGGGGACCAGCACTGTGCCTCAGTGAGTTAAGTTGCTGCTGCAAGACCAGCATCCCCTCATGGGTGCTGTATCAGGTCCTGACTGCCCCATTTCACATCCATCTACCTGATAATGATCCAGAGGATGCAGAAAAAGATGGTCCAGGTGGATAGGTCCATGCCATTGCAAAAGGAAGTCTGGATGGAGTTCCTTCCTTTGGCTTGGCACAGCCCCAGCTGTTGTGGTCATTTGGGCAATGAACTGCTAGATGGAGGATCTCTTTCTCTAGATCTCCTTTCTCTGTAACTCAGTCTTTGAAATAACTATGTGTTCAAAAGCAACAACAAACAACTGTGTTTTTATGTAAGGACAGATTTGTCATCTTAATATTCATACAGTGCATTTTCAGACTCAGTCCTTTTACTTATATTCATCTGAAATACAGAATGATACATGTAAAACCATATTCATTTATCTTTACTCTTTTCCAAATGACATTATAAGCAGAATGGAAAGATGAAGGATTATATACTTTTTCTTTTAAAAATATTTCTTTTAATTTCAAGGGCACATGGCTTTGTTCCTTTGTACAGCCATCCTCCTTCCTACTTCCAACTCTAGAAAGCCACCAATCATATTGTTATCACTATATGCTAACCTTGTTTCAGGTTTTCACATGAGTAGCATCACACAGTGTGCACACTTTTGTACTTAGCCTGTCTTACTCAGCACATGGTGGGGTTCATTCACAGGGCATGCTTCAGCAGTTAGCTGTTACTGCAGAGAAGTGATCTTTGTGCGAACATATCATAATTTGTTTCTTTCCTCTTGAAGGATACAAATATTGTTTAGAATTGTTGGTGGTTCTGAGTAGGGCTCCTCTGAGTGCTGGTGAATCTTTGTGACTGTATGTTTCCATTTCGGAATCCCCTCAGATTAGAATTCTCCGAGGGTAGAAGAGCAGGATGATTTCATAAATGTGCGATTAACTTTCTAATGAAGTTAAGGTATCTGAATCAAGTGATATCACATTATGCTCATAGCAATAATATACAACACATTCATTTGCATCATGCCCACAATACTTGGTATTGCTGAATATTTGAGTTTAAGCCATTATACCAAGCATAAAATAGCATTCTATTGTGATTTTACTCATATTTTCCTAATAACTTAATACTGTTAAGCATGTTTTGATGTGCTTATTATCTTTTATCATCTTTATGAAATGTGACTTCAAATATTTTGCCTTATTGGATTCCATGTGTCCTGGAGTTTTAAATATTCTTTACATAGACTGTATATAAGAACTTGTGAAGATATATATGACAGACATACTTTCTTCTAATATGTGGCTTAGCATTTTTATTTCCTGGATGGATTCTTTGAAGGGCACAAGGTTTGAACTTTGATAAAGACCAATTACTCAATTTGTTTTCTTTTACAGTGTATGTTTTCATGGATTTGTCTAAGAAAATATTGAATATTTATTCCCAAAGCTGTGAAAATTTTCTCATGTGCTTTTTATAAAATGTAAGCTTTACATATAAGGGTTATGTCTTCAAGTTAAATGTTACAGATAGTGACTTGTGTGGATTTATACAATTGATTTATCCAATTGTTGTAGAATATCATTGATTGAAAAATCTATTTTATTTCATTGAATTTGCAGATCTTTCTCTGCTATTAAAATAAATGAAGTCAAATTAAAGCGTTTTGTTTCACTTTCATTTGTTGCTTTTGCTAATGTTTTCTCTCTTCATGGAAGTCTATATTTCTGTCAATTTTTTTCTTCTGCTTACAGCACTTTTAATATTTCTTGATTTATCTGGCACTGAATTGCTTCAGTTTTTGTTCATCTTGAAAAATATTTACTCCATCATTTTTAAAGAAATTTTTCTTTTGAATATAAAATTGAAAACTTATTTTCCAGTCAACCCTTCAACATTATATTCCACTACCTTCTTGCTTTAGAGAGTTTTCTAATGGGCAGTGCCCTTGCATTTGTATCTATCCACACCCTCCTCCCCTATGTTCCAACACTATGCCAACAGGGGAAGTTGTTTGAAAACTGGTTTCCTTCAAGACTTTACCTTTGTCTTTTCATCATGTTAGCACACACCTACGTGTATTTGCTTTGGACTTTATATACTATTTGGTGTTCTTTGGACTTGGCGTTTGATCATCTATCATTGATTTTTTGGAAAGCTCTAAGTCATCAGTTTAACTATTTCTTCTGTATTCTCCTCATCTGGTTCCCCAATAATGAGTATGTCATATCTTTTAATTTTGTCTTACAGGTATTTGAAATTGGCTATGTTGTTTTCACTCACTCATCTATGTGTTTTTTTATTTGGATAATTTTCTATTGACCTACATTTAGGTTCACTGATTCAAATGGTTAGTCTACTGGTGAGTTCATTAAAGACACTCATTTCTATTACAATGTTTTTTTATTACTATTATAGCATTTCTTTTTGATACTTTTTAAACCTTTCCATTTTTGCTGCTTATACTACTTATCTGGGCTTACAAATGACTTAGTTTCTGCTGTATAATCCTTAACATTAATCATAATTATTTCCAATGTCCCATCCCATAATTCCATTATCTTGCATCATATCTGTATTTAGTTCTGATAATTTTTTTGTTTTCCTCCAGTATGTGATTTTTTTTATCACATGGGCTTTCAGTGTTGTGGAAAAAAGTGTGCATACGATATTTAGTAATAGAACTTAAAGTTAAATAGGGAGTACAGAGAGTTATTATTCTCAGACTAGAATCCAGGAGATAATTAATACTTGTTTACGGTGAAAGGCTCCGAAGAATTTTTCCTCCCTTTGCAGTCCAACAGTTGTTTTCTACTGCCCCGTAGACCTTTAAGCCCCATCAGATATATTCCACAGCTATTATCGGAAGGTCCTAGAGTAAGGGTGGATAATATGGTGGGAATATCTAACTTTCTAGTCCCAGTCTCTCAGTGGATCTGCGTCTCTGGAATGTAGTTTTAAGCAATGTTTCGGTCTATTCATTAGCAGTACAGCTTTATTTTTGGCCTGTTGTGCCTTACTTTCTTCACCAGATAAAAAATTCCCAGATTATTTTCTCAAAGCTCTCTCCTCTGGAGACCAGGGCGTATGCTGTTTTTCAGTAAGGAGATTTGTATTTTCTCAAGGACTTTGGTTCGTGTTGAAAGGGTGTACTGATCTATACCATAAGATCAGTTATTCCATAGTAAGCTTAAAATATCCCTTATTTGATTCTGGTATTTTTTATTATTCTGATTATCTAACCTAATAAACATTCTTCTGGAAGTGCTTCTGTTTTCTTCTATTTCCCAAAGAAATCACTTGAAGTTTAGCGTTAATTCATTCTTGATTATCTGAATTTACCCTAAAAGACTTACGGGCTTGGAACTTTCTTTGTGGGAAGTTGTTAGCAAAAATTTAATCTACCGAACCACAAGTGAACATTCAGATTTTTCAATTACATCTGAATCTTTTGCAGAAGTCTATTAGCCTGACTCATTAAGGAACTAAGTTCAATACTGTTACTTTAAGAATGTTGAGGACTGTGCTACTGGAGACATTTTTATTTTATATTGGAATGCCTGTGTTCGAGTCAAGTATCCTGCTAAAGTGTACTCTTTGGGGTAGGTAACAGTGAGGGCTCCTATAGTTGAGACTCCCCATGTGGGAGACCTAGAATAGTTCCTGGCTGATTTAGTCATCAAGGAGTAAATCAGCAGGTGGAAGATCTCTCTTTCTTAGATTGTTTTTCTATGTCATTGCCTCCCAAATTAAAAAAAAAAAAAAGTAAAAAGTTAGAAAGTTGGTAAGTTCCTAAGTTAGAGATCTTTATAATCAAACCTTCCCATCAAAAGGGGTTGAAAATGAAAAGTATATGTTATTATTAGGATATTAACATGAGAAATAACCCATGGCCTAATGATGTCAGTAGCTTCTTTACATAGATACATATTATGTCCAAATTTCAATTAAGAAGTGTAGAGCAGTTCACACAAATTAAAAATGTCCTGAAAGACAAAACAGAAAAGTAGAACACAGTATCTTGAGGGAAACGTAATAAAGATGAGAAAATGTGCAGATTATGTACTGTGGTAGTTAAATCAGTCCATATTTTACTTGGTTACTCTGGATTCTACTAAATAGTATCCTCATAGGTACATCACATAAAGTAATTATTCTATTTTTTTTTTTTTTGATACTTGTTAACTACCACCCTGCTGGTCTCTATGGGGAACTCTAACCACTATAAAAGACTGAGAAGATAATAGCAGAGAAAGAGAAGAGTGGAACAGCTCAGGAAATTCAGCACTGAAGACAGCAATGTTAGCAAGCGCACACAGGCACCTTTCAACAGTTTCAAGGAGACATAGTGGTTTCCCTGTTATTCAACAGTACAAGCAGAACTGCCAACTCTGGGAGAAGCTCTGTCTCAGAAGAAAGGGGAAAAAGGAAAAACTGGGGAATGAGTGAAGCATGAAAAAGTACCAGAAGCATGAACACACTTTATAGGAGATCATAGAAAAACAACAAATGCAAAGCGTCAGTGTGGACCATTTCTAAGTGATACTTACATGCTGGCTGTCGTTTCTGACAGTTTCTAAAAGATACCCATTGTGGTTGCATAAAGTAGGTCCAAGGAAACATTTTACACATTCAAAGTGGTTTTAAAAAGATAGTCTACATTCTGGGGAGCTCTGAGTGCTTCACCTATGAAAATAAGTCTTTCAAGTTGGCAGGAGAAAGAGCCCTTCACAGATGGAGGATTTGAAGCCAGAGGAGTTGAGGCGACTTAGTAATCATCATGCGAATAATATCAGGCACAGCCAGGGGCTGAAATCTCCTCCAACCCGAAAAGATTCTTAACTGTGCATAAAAGAGAATCCAAAAGTTGCCTCTCAGCTTACACGTAGGAACCACAGAGCCTCCTCAGCAGCACTCGAAGCCAGGCCTCAGAAAGCAAAATAGACAAATTTCTTTCCTTCATGCCTAATCTGATGATTTAAATCTATATATCCTAATGCCTCTCTGGTATTTGAAATGTCTTCTTGCTTTTTAAGAGTGCTTTTGCACTGAATTAGCAAGCGCAGCTTCGCTTCCGATTAATGACATCAGGCACCAGATTGCAGGTGCCTCTGGACACAGTGAAATGATCAGAAATTGTATTAGGAAATTTGAATGAGGCTTTGAATACTGCTGGGCTAGAACATATCTCAGGTTTTCTCATGCTGTAGAGCAATGGTTGGGGGGGGCAGGGATTTGTATTTAGCATCCTTCAAACTAAGGCATAAGAGAAATGCTAATACAGTGACACTGTGAAAACCTAAAAACAAAACATTTTCATTACTACTGACATTAAAGCGTAATTTTTCAAAAAAGGTTACCATTGTGACTCTTATACAAATACAAAAATGAACACATGCTTAAGATTTTAACTCGACTTATTAATGAGGAAACTGATGAGCCCATTAGAACAATCTCAAATGAGACTCCAAGCAGCAGCTACAATTAAAGGTCAGGGATGAGGAAACAAAACGTGTGATGCAGGCAAAACTCATCTTTTCCCTAGTGACAGGGAAACAGTTACAACTCTCTGGGACAGAGTCCTCAGGCCAATAGGATTATCTTCCTCCCACAACCCTTCAGGAATGTTCTAAGATCCCTGGTGGGAAAGAACATTTAATCTAGTGGTCAGGAACCTTGACTTTTTTTTTTAAAAGATTTATTTTATTTTTATTACAAAGTCAGATATACTGAGAGGAGGAGAGATAGAGAGGAAGTGGAGCTGCCGGGATTAGAACCAGCGGCCATATGGGATCAAGGTGAGGACCTTAGCCGCTAGGCCACACTGCTGAGCCCAGGAACCTTGATGTTTTACCACTGTCTGTACTACAATGCCATGAGGCCAACAGCAGAATGTGGGACTTGTGACTGTTGCTGAAGGACACTCCTATTATAAGAATACAGGGAGAAACAGAAGGAGGGGTGGAAAGGGAAATCCCTGAGCCTATAGAACAGTATCATGAAATGTTAATAAATAAACAAATAAATAAATACACAGCATTCTGCATCAGAGTGTCTGGGTTTGAATGCTGAATCCTGCTGCTGAGTCCAACTTCCTGGCGGTGCCCATCTTGGTAGGCAGTGTTGCTGTCGTGGGATGCCTGAATTAACTTTCCACTTTGTGGCCCTGGCTAGCTTTAGTCCTGGACACTTGGGGCATCTGGGGGAATATGCTCTTTCTTTTCCCATCCTACCCATGCCTGTGTTAAAAAGAAGAAAAAAATAACAAAAACAAAACTCCCAGTGAATACCTGGCATAAAATAAAGTACCAAATCCTGCTCCTATACACATATTACTTGGCCCAGGTTTAATTTATAAATTTAATTCTGTAAAGAATTAATATAATAAAATAGAAAATTTAGAATAATATAGTATACATAATGATGGTATCTTCCATTGGATCTTTTCACACAGTTTTCCAAAATTTGATATGTAGTGGATGTTACAGAAATAAATACTTGCTAGATGGATCAAAGTGTATGAAGTGTCAGGCACTCAGGTAGGTCATACACATCCTCCCGCTTAGACTTGCCAACCAGCCTTTAAGATCAACATTATTTTCAATTTAGAGACTAACATTTGTGACATTATACAACTATGATATGTCAAAGAGGGCTGTGGGTTAGAGGTCAGAAGGGTGATGTGATGAAGCGGAGTTATCAGAAAGTACACACCTTGTTTTGATCTACTCAGCACACTTCCTTTTTATTTGCCGTCATCAGGTCATTTGCTTCCAAATCAAGGATGTTTGTATGTTACACTGATGTAACACGCTTCCTTGGTGATCACACTGTTGGAGATCCTCAACTTAAGAATGCCTGGTGAGCCTCTAGTGAAAATATCGGTCACTCAATATCATGTTAATTAACTTCATGATGGTGTTAATTTCGTTGTTTCTTCCTGTAGTTGAAGTTGTATAGTGACATCTCATTAAAAGAGATGATATTCTGCCAGCCCTACTTTCAGATCAAGGATGGTCTCCCAATGAAACTGTTGAATTTATCTGGACCATGAGATGCTAGACTCTCTGCATGGTCCATGCCCACAATGAAGGAATCATGACTGGATATGATCTATACTACTGTAACAATATGGAGGAATTCACTATGGGGGGAGGACTTGGGGAGGGGCTGGGGGAATCCCACAGTCTATGAAACTGTGTCATAAAATTATATATATACATACACACAAACAGAATGCCTGGAGCACAGCCCTCCCGCATCTCAGCCACATGACACATGTGGACCATTTTCCTGTAGCCTTGCACATTACTCCTGGATATCTGGTGTTAGATGTTCCTTTGCCAGTTATCAGAACAATCATGTTAAGTGAACTGAACTCAAAGCTGTGTGTGTTATTTTGTTTTTACTGAAAGCAGGATAGCACTTAGGGATCAATCACACCTCACATTCACTGTATGCTGCAGGACCTTGACAGCAACACCAGCAGGTAGGATCCATCATCATCATCTCCTTTTTGTAGGTGAGGAAAGTTCAAGTGCAGCAAAAAGGGTCCAGTCACATAGCTATACTGCAATGTGAGGCTTCCACCCAGCCCTTATAATGACTCTCCTGCTTTCTCCTTAAGTCATTCTACCATCTGCACTGCCTGCTGTGCTTTGCCCTGGCATTCTGTCACATTGACAAGCCTTTTGCCTCATGTGTATCAGTACCTTTCAGAGTTCTGAGTTTCCTGTGTCTGCCAGCAGCACAGGGTTGGGAAGCAGACTGACTGGCGTAAATCCTGGAAGCTATTTAGCGGCTATCTGGTGCTCTTGGTCGTTGGAGCACTTCACATTCACTTTAGAGAGGCAGAAGACAACGAAAAGGGGGAGAGGGTCATCTTCAGAGGCCTCCAACAGGGGAAAGTCAAAGACATATGCACCAAATGTTTGTCTAAAGTCATTCTTTTTGCTCCCTGAATTCCTAAATAATTCCCTCCTTTTTTTACTTGCCAGAAAATAGGCTGCCCTGAGAACAAAGAAACAGTATGCTTTTTGACACTTCCAGATGAGGCTTGACATGAATAACAGCATGATGCTGGCAGTGCAATGGTTAGCTTAGTGGTTTATCTGGATGATTTCATTTCATCTCTGCAGTGACTCTCTGAGACAGGTGCTATTGTCATCTTTGGACATGAGGATGTGAGGTTAAACAACTCAGATTCCAGGGTTGTGATGTCCCAGTACAGGAAGTGTTTGGCAGAGATGAACTGGGTCATCATGATGTGAACAGCTACTTGAGATACAGCCCCATTCTTGTCACGGTTAGCAGAAACCTTGGGAAGAGGCACCATCACTCCATGAGCACTGGGGCTCAAAGTCTTTCCCTTGAGAAGAGCGTAATGCTCATCTGAAAACCACTACAAATGTTCTGCCTTCCCTCAAGGGTCCCACATTTTTCTCAACCCTAACAGGAGATGATCCACTTTCTAGTAACAGATGATGGGACATGCTTGGCCACTGTTATCATATTAATATGGGAATCTGAAGTTAAACCCCTTTGTGATGCACACCATCTCAACCAAGTGAGTGGTGACTGATTACTTCTAGGGCTGGAACAACTGACCCTCCCTAAGATTCTGCTGTATTCTGAAGGGAGGGGCTGAAAGCATACGATGTTAACACTTGGAATCTGAGCTAAATATCACAGTGCCTTTAGGAGTTCAGGGATTCTTATCCCATAGGGAGGTTAGCTTAATTGAGGGAAGAAACAAAGTTCAGTTTTTATAATTTCAGGATTTCACTCTCATTTGCTAACTCAGCTTGGGCTATACTGGAGTGTGTTAAGGTAGTATATATTTAGATATTTTCACATATTTAGACATTACTATCTTGGCCAGCAGAAAGCCATGGCAACAACTGAGCAGTTTTTTTTTTTTAAACACTTATTTAGTGCTAGGAAAAAAACCCAAGATTTTGTATACGATTTGCATATGGTTGGGAGCTGCTGCTGTTCAACACATCCATTTACACACAAAACACACCTGCTGCTCCTTTGGCAGCAAAGGGCTCCAAGCAACCCACTTTGAAAGCCACCAGCCAAGCCCTGCTCTAGGAAGGTTAAGGGACCTGTACTAGACCACAGGGCTACAGAGAAAGAACTGAACTGAAAAAAAAAAAACCTACTACTTTTTACTTAACGTATTAAAGTAACATTTTAACATTTTAACATTTTAAAGTAACAAAAATGCATAGAATAACTAAAAGGGTTAGGATTCCTCAAGATAGAAATGGGTTGGAAAGCTACTCTAGCATCTGGAGTTCTGCTGGGCTACTCAATGGCAGGTTACTATCTATCTCCCAATCTAGCATGTTACACATTTTCTTAGGAAAAGGAAGGATCTACCCTTTAATCAACATTTCTCAACACGACCATGCTCAGGCATGGCTCAGTTCTTTGCAGTGCAGGTGAAACATAGGAGGGAGGGAGGCGTGTCCCTCACATATTGGGCAAAACCTATGGGAAGGAGGGCAGGAGGAGTCTGGCAGGTTCCCCAGGTGGAAAATTAGATCCATCTCACCCGACCTTTCCTCTGACTAAGAGACTTAAACTTAATGACCATTGTCATTAATCATGCTATTGTAATTTTCTGGTGCCCAGCGTATCTTGACCTCCACATATATAAGGCTAGAAAACCCTGTAGCCTTGATGCAATGCTTCACATGTTTTCATCTTGTATGCACTCAGGTAGTGACAGAATTCATAGCAGAAACTTGAAACATCACTGAATATGGCTGAAATGTGAAATGTGTCATCAGGAAACTGCATGACGGGGGATAGAAATCTTGGGCAAACTGACTTGTCATCTTGAATTGTTTTACAAGCCTGAATAGCTTACAGGTCAGAAAAGTCAATAAAGTTTAACGTAACAGAAAAAGAAAAGAATTTTCCTACTTAAAAGCTTTCCCCAGAAGAGCCACTTAGTGATCTTATAACCAAGTTAAATTGAAAGGCTTTCCTTCTCTTTTTTTCTCTAGGACTTCTAGGCTTTTATATTCTCTTGGTTCCTGCAACTTCTCACACTGAATATATTATTAGAGTAGACACAACCCATGGTTTCCTATAATAAGCACTTATATTTGTTAAGTAGCACAGCTTACATGGATCTGGAGTTTCTCACCCCTTTTCATGTAAAGCCATGCCAGAACACTGAGTCAGGAGGATGTTGCCTCATTGGAAGGGTATGGGAAAGGCCATGGAGATGTGGATGGGGAGGCAAGCAGGGAGGGAAATATTTTGGATACTGCATACTTTACCAGTTATGTCATGCTGTTTGAATGACTCACTGTAGATCTGATACTGATTTGGACAGTGTTTCTTCAACCATTTGCAGACATCCTGCTGGGTCCACAGAGCCACCGGCTTTGACAGCTTCACCGTAGCTGACTATAAATAAAGAAGGAAAGGAAGGTCTGTTACTGTTAAGGAAGATCCCAGGCCTGGGAAGATACTACCGTGAAACATCCTAAGGGTAATAAAGGCCATAGCCTTGATTCCTGGAAGATAAACATCTATCTGTTCTTGTCCGCCTTTTAATCTCAGCAGCCCTTCTTCATACTACTGAGAACCACAGTTAAGACCCAGGTGAGGGGCCTGGCATGATGGCCTAGCAGCTGAAGTCCTCGCCTTGAACGCCCCGGGATCCCATACGGGCGCCAGTTCTAATCCCGGCAGCTCCCCTTCCCATCCAGCTCCCTGCCTGTGCCATGGGATAGCAGTCGAGGATAGTCCAAAGCCTTGGAACCCTGTACCCACACGGGAGACCTGGAGGAAGTTCCTGTCTCCTGGGTTCAGATCAGCTCAGCACCAGCTGTTGTGGTTAGTTGGGGAATGAATCATCAGACAGAAGATCTTCCTCTCCGTCTCTCCTCCTCTCTGTATATCTGACTTCCCAATAAAAATAAATGAATAAATAAAAAATCCAGGTGGGGAAAACCATGAAATTTATCTTGTGATCTCATTTCTACCAGGAGAAATTCCTAGGAATCCCTAGGGAGTATTGTTCACTAATGAAAACTCTAAAGGCCAGGGAGTGCCAAGGAGTGACTTACACTTCATAGATGAAAGAGTTGCCATCATATGTCCTTTTCTGTATTTTAAGCTGTCTGTCTCTTATCCTTGACACCTTTAAGGCTATGTACAGTACTTGTCCCAGGAAGTGCTGAAAACTATTAGGAATGAACGCTATATGATGCAGAGATCTAAATACTAAAAATTCAGTCTTTGGAATTAGGGTGGCACTATGAAGCCTGGAAACACTAATAACACCACTCTGGGAAAAAAAAAAACATCATTTCTACTACATGTGTGAAATAGCAATAAAGTAGTTAGGCTTGATAGAGAAGCCACCCAGCTAGGACTTTTATTGCTCACGGACAGATCTGGGAGGAAAACAATGAAAGAGGTATGCGAGGTACAGACTTTGACAAACGCCAAGCTCCAAGTACATTTACTGAAGCCCAGGCATGAATGCTCTGCTAGCCACTGGTCTCCCTCACAGACCCCAGGATAGCTGATGCTAAATGAAAGCTTCATCATTAACACTTTTTTTAAAAAATGGATGAGTGTTTGTTAGAAATGTAGGGCTACAATACTGAATAGTGCAAAGACCAATGCTTAAGTATCACTGCCCTTGTCACTTGGCATCATATTTCTTCATTTCTCTTTCAATATTTCAGATTAAGACAGGAAGAGAAGCTGAATGTGCTAGGGTAAGAGAGGAGGTATTTAAAAAGTTCCAGGAAAAATTATACAATACAAAAATGATGCATGAGTTCAACTTTCTTGCATCGATTCACTAGTCCTATGAACTTCTAAAAGTACTATTATATTTAACTCCTTTCAAATATTATATAATATTTAATTCCTTTCAAACATTCATTAGCTTTTTTTTCGTGAAACAGAGCTAATGTCAGTTTCAGAATCTGCAACAGAAAGCAGCAAATAGGTCCAGTGACTTTACAGTATCTAATTTACAGATATAGCACCACCAACTCCTGTTTCACTCCAGCTACATTTATTTTATGGCAAATGAACATATTTTAAACTACAATAAATCTTAATAATGTAAGTAAAATTTTATTTCTTTCTCAAACGTTCTTTTTTGTAATACATTTCTATTTGTGTGATTTCTTAGACTAAATCACTTACAAAATAATTACATAATACTTAATACTTTGCAGATTTTTTTCCTTTAACTCTTGGACATGGAATATTGTATTTCCAAAGATGATATTTTTATGTTTGTAAATACAGTTACATATACTATGTTTGTGCAGGTGCATTTATATGTATTTCTGTTTTTCATTCACATACCCACTGGCATGTGGAGCTGCTGTTTTCTCCCTTAGAGTTCCAGCAGGTTATGGGTCTGCCCTCATCAAAGGGTACAGAAGAATGGTGCTATATGATTTCAGACACTGCACCCTAAAAGGTACCAGTGATACCAATTCTGTCTGAATATATCATCTAAGACCCACCCTTGGGACCCAGCTGTGTAGTGAGGAAATCCAGGCCATGCAACATGATCACAGCCCAGAGCGTTAGTCTCCCACTAACTGCTACAACCAAGTTCCAGCTGACTCCAGCTACCAACCTTCAATCAGGACACCTCGGACAATAAGGTGCAGCGACATGTCTTGCCTTCTGTGCTCTGAGTCAGTTCCTCACTTCTGCTCCTTGAGTGTTGTAAATAGTCATCTTACACCACTAAGATTTGGGACACTATCTTCTTGCAGTTCTGAAACTGGAACATTGTTACAGCTTCCACAAGGATCACAGCTGTTAGAGCTTCCTGTAATCCTGAATGTCTTGCCTTTAAACAGGGATACTCTGTACATGTACAATGAGTCAATGAATGAATACACAATTTTCATGACTTCCAGACTTTACAGACTCACCTTACCATTTGCTCAGAAGGTAATTTTAGTCTAGCATTTGCAGGTCTACCCACTGTGAACTGTGACACTGCAGATGTAATGAACACATTTGCCTCTGTATGCCATCCACAACCCTGACTCTCCAGTCACTCTAACTTCAATTCAAAATCATACTGAACATTTCTCATTTTAATGAGAGAAAGAGTTTGGTTACTGAGGATGGAAATGAGTAACTTTGTTTTTGTTGATCTCCAGGTTTCCCTTTTTGTCCCTCATTACCTAATTTCTCTGGCACAATTAGGAAACTAAATCATTAGATCTTTTAGCTAGTAAACCTACTTGCCATTGTGCTTCACAAGTCAGCACCTCTGAGTCTGGCTCTTCCTGCTCTAAAAATTTCCCTTCAGATTAGCTGAATGAGTTTATAGCTGACACATCATTACTCCGGAACTCTTGCAAGTAAAGCTAATCACATCTTTTGAAAACTCCTATAAACCAGTGGCAGAAGATTGTAAATTAAGTTGGGAAAGCTGGAGGATGAAGTTGCTTATACATCAATAACCCAAACCTCCTCTTTCCTGGAAGGTTGTATTTTACTATCTCATTTCCTAGCAAGCAGAGGACTCCCCACACCAAGACTAGCCCATTCACTGAGCATTCTGGATAAATAAAGAATGTGCCCTCATAGTCTATCATGTAGAATTTTGCTCTGGGTATTCCTTTTGATCATAAATACAGAAGTTCTGCAGATATGACTTAAGCAGACATGTGGCTTTTCCTCATAGTATGTTCTTTCACTTGCTTGGATCTCTGTAAACTCAAATGTTTAGGCACTGATTTTTTTTAAAGATTTATTTATTTTTATTAGAAAGGCAGATGTACAGAGAAGAAAGAGAGGAAGATCTTCCATCTGATGATTCACTCCCCAAGTGACCCCAAAGGCCGGATGTGAGCCAATCCGAACCCAGGAGCCAGGAGCCTCTTCCAGGTCTCCTACATGGTGGATGCAGGGTCCCAAGGCTGTGGGCCTTCCTTGATTGCTTTCCTAGGCCACAAGCAGGGAGCTGGATGGGAAGTGGGGCTGCTGGGACTAGAACTGGTTCCCACAAGGTATCCTGGCATGTGCAAAGTGAGGACTTCAGCAGCTAGGCTATGGCGCTGGTCCCTGGGCACTGATTTTTAAGACCATACTATGTTACAAGGATATACTTCCAATATATTGATCTACAAAATGGGAAATAGGGCAAGGGAGAAAGACTCTTACTATTCATAACAAACGTGTCTCTTCTTGTCCAGATGGTCATGGACATATTGAATCCATTTATCAGGTGATTCTTAGTTTTGGCTCTAACAAAAGTTTTATCAGTTTGTTACATGTTAACTTTTCAAAGCAAAAATGACTCCTGAATTTTCAAGCTAATTTTGATTCTTTTTGTCTGTACTTTCTTTTTTTTTTTTTGTGCACCCAGGTCAATCTCAACCACTATTTCCATCATCATTTCATCCATTCCAGTCAGCAACCATGTTTTCAGAGTGAATCCTATAACCTGTGTGATTCCTTTAAAGAGTTCAAAGTTTACTTCCCAACAACAGTGTATTAGGGTTCGTTTTTCCACACATCTTCACCAGAATTTATTATCTTTTTAATTTTTGGATGAAATCACTTGAATTCAGATGAGGTGAAATCTCATTGTAATTTTTATTTATATTTTTAAAAGATTCGTTTATTCTTATTGCAAAGTCAGATATAGAGGAATAGAAACAGAGAGGAAGATCTTACGTCCATCGATTCACACCCCAAGCGGCTGCAACATAGGGAGCTGAGCCGACCTGAAGCCAGGAGCTAGGAGCTTCCTCAGGGTCTCCCACACAGCTGCAGGGTCCCAAGGCTTTGGGCTGTCCTTGACTGCTTTCCCAGGCCATAAGCAGAGAGCTGCATGGGAAGCAGGGTCACCGGGATTAGAACCAGTGCCGATATGAGATCCTGGTGTGTTCAAGGTGAGGACTTTAGCTGCCAGCCTACCATACTGGTCCCTATTTGTATTTTTTTGGAAGTCATGTGGCCGTTTACATTTTATCCTTTGAAATGTGCCTCTTGAAAGTGTATACTAGCATAACCATTATGGAAAACAGTAGATTCTTTAGAGATCTGAAAATTGATCTACCATGTGAAACAGATATTACACTCCTGGGAGTTCATCCAAACAAAATGTAATCAGCATTTGAAAGAATTATATGTACCCCTATGTTTATTATGGCTCAATTCACAATAGCGAAGCTTTGGGATTAATCTAGATGTCTGTCAACTTATGGCCATCATGCATAGCGAAATGAATCAGTCCCCAAAAGTCAAATGTGATGTTTTTTCTGATATACAATAATTGATATAGAATAGGAAAAAACCATACATCCTGTAATTTGATTGTTGCTTTTAGATCTTGTTTATACTCCTGTTGACATGGGCTCTTTCTACCTTTTACTCTTTGAATATTATGGTTACTGGTGTATTAAGCATTTAAGTTATAATTTCAGTGTACTCTATAATTACAGGCTTAATGCATCACTAACCAGAATAGTCAACAAGTAACAATGGAAAGACCACAGTAAGTAACAACATGGAAGGAGCTGAATAGGAAATGGAACAGACAACTTGAACTGGTGCCCATAAGGGATGCTGGCACTACAGGTGGCAACTGAATATGGTAAGTTATAGCACTGGCCCCTGCATTTACGGTTTTGCAAAAATTAAAGCAAAAGGAAGGAAAAAGAGAGATGGAAATAAAAGGAAGGGCTGTATGCTTATCTTCCTAAGAATTATATCTCTGAAATACTCAAAATGTACTCTCTTTATATTAATAAAAACTAAAAAAATCCACTTAATTCCTATGTGCAACTTGGAACAACAGGAAGCTTGTTCTTGGCGTACAGCTCTCTGATCTACCATACTCTCCCACAGAAGGGAGGTGCAGAACCTGCAGAACTGTCCAACCCTGTCACTGTCCTCCCTCCTCTGCCTCCAGACACTGATGCCTCTCTTTACAGCCATTTTTGCACTCTTCTCTGGTTTGTTGTCATTTCTTTTTTTAACAGCAGGAACCTAAACCAAAATAATGGTTCATAAAACAAAGAGATAAAGCATTGTACGTTTACCAGGAATAGCAACCTAATAAGAAAAGAAACATCCTGCCCCAAGGCAAACATTAAAAAAACATGGGCTCCAGTTCTCTCTCCACTTCCACATCCATCACGTGGCTTCTAGATTACATCCCTGGAGATGATTTTGGCTTGTTTTGCTGCCTTAGAAGAGGCCCGGGGCAGTTTGTTATCCTAACTCCTGCGTACTGTGACACCAAACAGAATTCCAAGCAATGTCTATCTAATTTGGTCCCAGTGTTTCAGACAAACTGAAAGTGCATTTCAAATGCCTTTATTTTTTATTTTACACAGGGACTTTATGCAAAATACACATTCCTTTGAGAAAAAAGTTGCTTGTGAATTAGATTTTTTTTAACAAGTGATTTCTATTTCCATGTATCCTTATACAATAACTCAGGTTATAGTTTACACTAATTTCTGCCTTGTGTTTAACAGCAAAGAAATCTTAAGCAATAAATGATAGGTACTCTTAGTAAAACTGAAGCTTTTTGGTGAATAAAGTAAATAGTGTATACACAGTTTGATACTAAAATAATAAATTTATGAAATTCCTATATATAATATACATACATATATACACAAGTTATATCACACATATACTGGTAGTTCAAATAGACTTTGCCTTTACTTTTCTGGGCTTTGATTTATAAGAAAACACTGCCATTTTAAAATTGGGAATGTCTATCCCAACTCTGTACTACGCGAGAATACATGATGTCCAGGTGGTTGACTGTGAAAAAGCAGACGACACTTAGATTGACATCCATTAGTAGCAAAAAGTGAGCTTAATGGTCAAACATCAGACAAGAGAATAAACATATTTCCAGGATCTCTTTCTTCTCTGCCTGTTCTGCAATGACTTTCAGCTCTAAGATCTCTCTCATTTTGGCTGCTATTTTGCCATCATTCTCAAGACAAGGAAGAGAGGAGGAAAGAACTGGAATGAAACAACAACAACAGGAGTGCAGGGAAGAAACACACATCTGCAAACCATGAAAACTTACTTTAGAGGTTGTTAGTGTTCCTTTTCCCAAAAAAGGATCTGTAAATTTAACAAGAATGGCTAGTGCTCA
This sequence comes from Ochotona princeps, assembly GCF_030435755.1. Lineage (NCBI taxonomy): Eukaryota > Metazoa > Chordata > Mammalia > Lagomorpha > Ochotonidae > Ochotona > Ochotona princeps. The sequence goes on along the minus strand of NC_080840.1, from coordinate 18,413,081 downwards.
AAATACTCGGTGTTTAAACAAATTAGTTTTCAAAGTGTTAAACAGGCCAACTTGTTTCACCCTGACTCTCTCATAGAAGAAAGTGCTTAGGGCATACAATAAAGTATCTTTAATATAGACAAGATACCTATTTAAGAGATAAATATTCCCTAAATGTAGGACATTAATATTTCTTAAATAAATTTCTTGTCTATATTATAGGGTACTATAAAAAGTTCATCGAGAATGGAATTAAAAGGAAAGTTTATTTTGGCCCAAAATTTCTTGACATTTATTCCTTTTTTTTTCCACAATGAGAACTTTTTTAATGTTTCTGAAGACTTCTATTATTGTGTTTTATTTCCAGAGAGACAGATCTGGACTGCAAAAAATTTATCAAACAGTATATGCGTGCACAACTTTGTCAGACAAGGACTAAATGTCAGCAGTTAAATTAAAAATGATTGATAGTTTTTCTTCATTCTTTTCCTTCTTTTTTTCTTGAGCTTACAAAGTTTGGGAAACATTAGTCTAGATTCAGGACTTTCCTAGATATTCACAGAGCAGAAATTGCATCCTGTGAAACAGAGCACTCTACTGCTAATAAGTAATAACAGTTTAAAATTTTCTTTCATGTTGAAGCCAGAGTTGGATATCTAATTTTTTTCCCTGATGTTTGAATCTGTTTATGGGAAAAAAATTCAAGAGAAATATTCTCACCATCAGGGTATTGGTTTCTGTTTCACATATCACATCAGTTTTCTCCATGAGTTTTATTACTTTTTTCCTTATCATGATAACGATTGATGAATACCAACCCAATCTTCCCTCCAAACTGTGGAAGTATGCAACTGATGAAGCCACAGTGCTATTTATATATCCAGTAAATACCTCAAATTTTACATGTCTAAATCAGATTTTCTATTCTTACCCTCAAATTTCCCCACCTGTTGCTTTTCAACATCTCACTTGATAGAAACACTGTATTATTTCTTGCAGCAGTCCCAAATTTTGGATTCATCACAGAACAAGAATCACTTCTTTTTTTCCCCAGGCAATCTATCAAACCTGAGGGCTCTTCGTTAAAATACAGCTAGACTCCAATCTCCTCCTCAACATTGCTGTAATCCTGATGGGAAACATAACTGTGCCACACCAATATTATGGACCCAAAAGGATACTTTGTTCTTCTTCTACCCTTATTTTAAGTCTTTCAAATGCCTTATAAAGCTTCAGACAATCTGGATATGTAGTATCTCTGACATCTTTACCACTTACCCTAATATATTCTGCTCATATCATACCAATCTCATTCTTGCCAACTATGCTCATTTCTTTTTTCCAGAAAGGCTCTACTCTCAGCTCACCACATGCATCACTTCCTTCAAGAATCTGTTTAAACATGCTCTTCCATGTAAGAGATGATCCTGATTTTCCTATTTAAAAACACTACACATCTACCTTTGATGCTTCCAATGCTTCATTATCATGCTTCACTATTCCATTAATGGTGGCAAAGTTCATTAACAGATGATATCATTCACTTATTTGGTCTGTATCAGCTTGCAATGTGCATAAAGGCATGAGTCTTTCTTCTTTGTGAGAATTTCCAAACATTAGTATAGAACCTGGCACAAAGTAGGCATTATGTATTAAAGCAATGAAGGGATTCTCCGGACTGTCATCATATGTCACAACTTCTATGTCCTGTGAGTCAGAACACCAATTCAAGGGTGAGGTGCATTCCTGACATTCCTGGGTTGGGATTAAACCAGTCTTTCCTTGGATTAGATTTCTTTTTTACTTGTGTTGAACTGAAATGCAGAGGTAGTCTAACACTATAGTTCTTAGCAAGATAGTTACAATCTGTGGTATTTTTTTCTTTCGTGATTGACACAGAGTGATGTATAAAAAAAGTTTGCATTTGGAATCACACACACCTGGAATGAAAGCCAGGTCTGGCAATGACTAGCACTGTGGAAGCTGGGCCAATTGCTGAACATTTCTCCACGTATTTCTCAACATACAGGAAACAACATCTATCTGATAGCCTGTGAAAGGATTAAAAATGGCTCATCTAAAGCAATAAAAAAGTTCCTGCCATATATTTTATGTCCGAAAGGCTTATTTTAGTGTCTCTTCAATGGCATCAATTTGGTCTGCCGCTGGGTTTTCAACTGGAATTGGAGAGGTTGAAGTGCACCTGAGTCTTTGGGATCAAGCTGACTTGAGTTGTGGGTACTGTGAGTTTCCGTTAGCTAAGACAGAAAAAAAGAGCACAAAAGCAGGAAACATATTAAAAAAGGTTAGTAGAAAGATAAGCAAAGGAAGAAGAGAGAAAATGTAGAAGAAGGATAATAATGGAAAGATAATGACACCAAATTAAGAAAGGCGAAGGAGTTCTCATTCTGGCTGGGCTTTTTTGCAACTACTGAGATGCCCCTTTGTACCTTCCAATGATGAATCACGCAGCTGATTTCCTTTGAGACTCTGAGTCATCTCTTCCCTATCTCCACGGACAGTTATGCACAAACTGTCTTCAGATCTTGTTAAAAATACAACCCAGGGGCCCCTGGTATTTCCCAGGGTACACTATTCAGATGTGTAGGCTCTGCTGTTCATGAGTTGTGAAGCAGATGCCTTTAGGAAATGCTGGTAAGACTTGCTGGCCCTCAGGTGATATGGCTGGGTATCAGTGTTTCTGACAATAAAGCCTAGTAGAATAAGCAGATGTGCACAGGCAGTCAACAAGTGAGAAGCTGTCTCTGGCATCCCAGATGGCTCTGTTATGAAGGCCTGCTTTTGCTTTCGTCCCAAAGTGTGCAGGTTGTCAAAGAGAAATAAGGAAACTATGGAAGAAGATGATCAGACTACATTTTGTGTCTGTTCTCTCAGCAGAAAAATCCATCATTCATTCACATGGATGAAAATACTCAATGGAGGTCGTACTGTGTACAAGATACAAAAGCACACACTTTTGGAGCACATATCTTAAGGGCAAATATTTGTAGTAAAGGTGGATTACCAAATACCCGACAAAGCCAAAACCTAGAGAGACAAAAAACGTTTAAGTATCAACATCACCATCTCATTACAATTCTTCCATAATAACAGTGAAGTAGACTAGTAACAATGTCTTAGTGTAAAAATGGACTACATACAATGTGCTGGAGGTCCTACAACATGAGATGCCTTCTATGTCTCCGCTCTTTGAGTATGGGGCCAGTGGGAAGCCACAGGATTGATGTTCACCAAAGAAAACATGGCAGAGACGATGAGCCATGCCGGACCTGACTTTTCGAGGCCTTGCATCCTGTGTCCTCTTGCCTTTCTGAAAGCCCCATGATAAGATGTGTGGCCAATTCTGATCAAATCAGGTTTGTGAATGTATAGAAGAAGATGCAATTTTAGATATTAGATAAAAATTGGTACCAAAGAATATTGGGAGGGTTCTGTCAAGAAGCTTAGATAAATTATGCCAGAAATTTTAAATAGCCTATAAGTTAGTTACTACTTTTAGTTTATTGAGAAATAGACTTAGGGAAGAAAAGAAGGTCATCCAAACTCATACGGCTAGTGAATCCCAGGGCTGCCTCAGTACAGATCGGTAACTTCAACGTCCACACTTCCTTCATAGGACATCTAGGTTGATGAACACGGTTTGAAAAATGAGGCTCTGAAATGTAACTTGCTTTACTGAGGTTCCCAGGGCTAACTTCATTCCTGATTAATCCACCAAGATAAATTTTATCAAAAACAACACTGGATATACAAATCAGTGACCTGGTCCATCCTCCGGATCTCTTTCTACTACTCTTGTTGTGAAATAAGGGACATTTTCTCATTGACACAAAAGGGCACTGCTACTGTCTCTGTCCATCTTATCTTATCTTATCTTACTCTTGCTAACAAAGAAAACACACACAGGATTCAAATAATTAATGAAAGAGTTTTTAGCAAAACAAAAAATCACTCTTCCTCTTTTCTTTCACTGGCAATTCTGTGCTCTTTAAACTTAAATCCATACATTATTCTAATTCAACAACTTTCTACCTCTCCAACTTCATTTGCAATTTTCAGGGCAACCTCTTAATAGTTAATATTTTTGGTCTCTTTCACTTATTAGCCTCAGGGAATTCTCTATTAATACCCTAATGAGAATGATCAAGTATTAGAACACAAAAGTTAACTTTCTCATTGTATTAGTTTTTGTAAATGTTTGTGCTTAATATTATTAATTTTGGACGTGTTAATTGTTTGCTAACTAAAATAACATTTTACGTCTATGATTTAAAAAATAACGAATGCATTTTTCTGTATTTGTTTCTTCCCTTTGACGTCCTAACTTCTGGCAGCCAATGTATTACCTTTATACTGTTAAGGTTAATTCTGTCCACTGGTCTGTTAGATTATGATTGTGAATGGACTCAAAGCTAAAAAAAAATCAATAAGCAGCATTTATTTTATTATCACTGTGTAAATACTGTCTAAATGCTTTGCAATTTGGTTTGGTTTTTTCTTTGATTACATTCTCAGCAGTCCAATGTCATATCAATTGAGAATCTCAAAGCAATTTCTCAACATCGAAAGCATATAAAATTCTTTCTCTCATGTGCCAGTGGTTGCTTATTTATGACACAATTCAGTTTATTTTCTGCGGAAGCAGATATAAAATTTAGGGTCTTTGGAGTATTTTTTTGCTCATTTTTGTGATCAAAATTTTCAAAAATTGTAATCATATTCTATACTTCTCAAATTAGTTTCTTATGGATTTACTTCATAAAGTCTTTCTTGTTCCAGATAAGCTCGGATCCTTACATCTTGCCCATCTTCAACTCTGAACCCATTAAATAAGAACTCTCCATAATTTTCCCTTCAACATACATAAGTGAACTTATATGATATTGGATTTCTTTCACTGAGCATAATGTCCTCAAAATCAATCAATGTTGAAGGCTTCTGAATTTCTTTCTTTTTTGATGTCAAATGATATGCCACTGTCTATAGACACCAGATTTCATCTGTTCCTTCATCTTTGTACACACTGTTTTCTGTTACCTTTGGTTTTGTGAATAATACGGCTGTGACTCTGAACTTGGAGTACACACATCTTGTGAGTTTGCTTTCAAGTGTTTGGCATTTTTAGCCAAAAGATGAATGGCTTTAAGAAAACAAAAAAGAAAGAAAAAGAAACTTCCCATGATCACTCATATCTTTCTTCAATATTATGGGTAAGCAAAAATGCCTGTGGGTCAAATTGAGCTTGTTGCCTATTTCTGTATAACTAGCAAGCTAACAAATAATTGTCTTTATATTTTAAACATCTGAAAAAAATCCAAAGAATAGCTATAATTTATGATATGTGAAAGCTATGTGGAATTCAAATTTCATTGTTCACAAAATTTGATTGAGATGTAGCCATGCCCGTTTGCTTTTATGGCATATAAACCAGAGGCGGAGTAACTGCAATGAAAATTACAAGCTTGCAAAGTGAAAGTGTTTACCATCTGGCTCTTCACAGAAAAAGCTTGCTGACCACTATTTTAGGACAAATCTACAACTGTCTCTTAAAATTTGCAAGCTTTGTCAGAGGTAACTGAATCTGTTTCCTACCTTGCAACATCTGACACCTAAGTGGATTTATTTCTCACTCTCCCACCGAACATGATTTTATTAAGGTCACTGAGGCATGCATATGGCTAATTCTAATACCACTTCTTCAAACTTTATACTTTGTTTCTTATGGTCTTATGGCAGCATCTGACACAAGGGACAACTGTCTTCTTGAAACACTTCTTTCTCTTGACTGCCACCAGTCTAATAGTTTTCTTTTCTTTTTTTTTTTAAAGATTTATTTATTTTATTGGAAAGTCAGATATACAGAGAAGAGGAGAGACAGAGAGGAAGATCTTCCATCTGATGATTCACTCCCCATGTGAGCCGATCTGAAGCCAGGAGACAGGAGCTTCTTCTGGGTTTCCCATGTGGATGCAGAGTCCTAAGGCACTGGACCATCCTTGACTGCTTCTCAGGCCCCAGGCAGGGAGCTGGATGGAAAGCGAGGCCTCCGGGATTACAACCGGAACCTACCTATATGGGATCCTGGTGTATGCAAGATGAGAACTTCAGCTGCTAGGCCACCGCACCGGGCCCTCTAATGGTTTTCTTTCCTTATCACTACTTACATCTCTTCTTGCCAGTCATGCATTCCTCCTCTCATCTAAGAGATACGTTTTGGGGTTCAGTTCTACCAACCATCCTTTCTATCTGCATTCTTTATTAGGGTAATTCCAAGTCCCACTATCTTCAAATTTTGTCAATAAGTCAGTGACTCTCAAATGTATACTTTCATCTCATTATCGCTCCTTAATTTCCAAATCATCTATATGAGCTGCCTTCTGCTCTCTCAAAATTAGATATTTGGACCCGGTGTGATAGCCTAGTGGCTGAAGTTCACGCCTTGAACATGCCGGGATCCCATATGGGCACCGGTTCTAATCCTTCCCTTGCAGGTTTCTGCTTGTGGCTGGGGAAAGCAGTTGAAAATGGTCCAAAGCCTTGGGATCCTGCATCCACATGAGAGACCTGGAAGAAACTCCGGGCTCCTGGCTTCGGATCTACTTAGCTCCAGACATTGCGGCCACTTGGAGAGTGAATCATTGGACCAAAGACCTTCCTCTCTGCTTTGCTTCCTCTGTATAAATCTGCATTTGCAATAAAAATAAATAAATAGTTAAACAATTATATATTCAACAGGACTTTAAACATAACAGGTCCAAAACATAATTAATTATTTTCCTCAAAATTTCATTCTCTGTCAATGTCTTTTCCTCTAACTGTAAGACAGTGACAAGCCCAGTAAACCTTGTTTGGTTTTTCCTCTCTGCATCCATCACAGTAATTCATCCATCCATCCACCCATCCATTCTGTGCTCCATGCAATATTGTGTAGACTACAGCGAAATACCTGCAAGACCCACACACTTACCTCTATCTGAAATACTGCCACATTGCTTCAAAAGGCAATTGTTGGGACTAGCACTGTGGTGTAGTTGCTACTTGTAATGCTGTATTCCTTACAGATGCCAGTTCCAGACACAGTTGGTCCACTTTCTATCCAGTTCCCTGCACTGGGAGAGCAGTGGGGGATGATCCAAGCACGTGGGATCCTGCATTTAGGTGGGCGATCCAGAAGAAGCTTCATCCCTCGCTTCAACTTAGCCCAGCCTTGGTTGTGGAATTTGGGGAATGAATCAGTGAATCAAAGATTCTCTCTCTTTCCTTTTCTCGCCCCTTTCCTTTTCCCTCTTTGTCATTATCTCTCTTCTCCCTCTTTCTCACTTTCCATCTCTAACGCTTTGTAAAATATAAGTATTTTTAAAAAGACAATTGTTTCTCAGGCTATGCAAAATAACTCATGATTTCCTCATTTGCCACCTCTAATCTATTCTTATTAGCACAATAAAATTAAACATATTCTTAATTTTTGTAATTGGAAAGGCAAACAGTTAGCCAGAGAAATATTTCCCATCTGATGTTAAATCTACAATATCTGTAAACAAGCAAAGCCCTCTGGCTCTTGAACACGTATGGCAGGGACCCAACTACTCCTTTGCTAGCTTCTCAGGTGTGAGTTAGCAGGAAGCTGGATTTAAAGCAGGGAGGGGAGCAGGGACTTAAACCAGGCATGCTGATATGAAATGCAGATATTTTAACTCTTCTGTCAAATGCCTTCTCCAAAGGCAACTTTTCATTGTGTAAATCTGGTGTTCTAAAACTAAGTCATTCCTTTCCTGTTTCTATTTCCCGAACATACTGAGCCATTCCTAATTTATTCCCAATTTACATTACCCTAAGGTAATCAAAGCTATTAAGCTATGTCTTCTCTCCGGCAGTCATACTGTTTTGAGTTGACATTTTGGTTCTAGTATAAATGTCACCGCAATCCTGTTTGTCTTCCTTGATCAGGTGATCTAAATTTATTCTAATATATTTTTTGAGATATTGCATTTTCATGCCAGTCCTAATCATTATCTGGTAGTCTGTTATTTCTGTTTACTACAATGTTTCTGCATAGAGCACACAGTAACTTAATACACATTCTTTGGATGAGTGAACTATATAGTAAATATGGAATTTTTTTTCTATCCTCCAGGCTACTTCTTGCTGGTGTATAAATTCTAAAGTTGAGTACACAGAAGCAAACTTCCTCTTATTCGTCCTTTGTCCTAGTTTGACAGAGGAATAAAGTTTTGGTGTTAAAGTGATTGGAAGCAACAAAGCAACATTCAATGGCAAGGCATCCCTTGCACATCTCAGTTCAAAAATAGTGCCTTCCTGCTTTGCCTCATTCATTTACTCAAATGCTTGTGCCGAACACTTGTTCAGTGGCTAGAACTGTGTCAGAAATGGAGTACTAAGCACTGAATAACACAGAAAGGGCCTTTCCTCCACCGTGCACTTCAAATTCAGTCTCAGCTGAGCAGACCAAGAAAGCTAAGGCAGAGAGGCCACCTAAGACTATCACCAGACACTCAGCCTAACGGCTCCAATAGAATTTCACAGACCTGTTTTTCCTTTAGATGATTAAATTGTACTTCGTTGGTTTTAACTTGCTAAGCCTGTGTTTCTTCATGAAGGAAGGGAGATGACATATTTATCTCACAGATTTGCTGTAACGATTAGATGTCATTTCATCTTGCTACTAATGGTCATTAATAAATGGCATTCTCTGCCTTTATTTCATTCTGTTATTCACACTGTGGCTGATTTGGCTGGTACTCCCACTCTCACTACAATATTCTTTCACTGTAGAAGTGTGGGGCAGATGGAAATCAGAATTAAAAATGTACTTAAAAAAATCCAATCGACAGCTACATAATAAGCTATGTTAGTGATTTCTCAGTGGCATAATCTACTCAGGACAATAGCAAGGCAAAAATGGAAATTTTTTTGGTGGTAGTCATTTGTAGTTCTCTTTCAGGGAAAGAAAAGCAGGAAAAAAAACACAGTACCACATCTTGGCCATTTTTTAGACCTAAGCATGAAGCTGGCTGTTATTAGAATGAAAAGTTTCAGCATTTTGTCTGATTGGCTGCAAATACCCAATTATACAGAAGCCCGAGCTCCCAATCAGCATGCACACACCTTGGCCAGAAAGCAGTTTCACTTGTTCAACGTTTTTTTCTCTCCCAATTGTGACTTGTCCTCTGGGTTGTCCAGGCTGACTGACCTTCTCTAGGGAGGATCATTTAGAGCCAGAAATAGGAAACTGGAATCTCACTGAGCATGCTCATTTGGCTAATGGACGCTTTTTGTGGAAATGAAATCTGGGATCCCATGGAAGTGCTTAGCAGACCACAGAGAAGAAAAACTGTCACTTGGCGCCATCACCCAGAGTCCATGCGAACAAACAACAATGCTAAAGGATGCATCAGAAATGCAGTTTCCCATGTAACTACATATTTCCCTACAAAAAACATCACTCAGAATCCTCTTTCATGTTTCCATTTTTCTACTGCCTGTGTTTTCTCTTAACCAGCTTCTCATCTCATCTCTGTGTTCCATTCCCAATTTCTCCTTGAATGTATCCAGGCTGTCAAATTAGAAATGCTCATCTTTGCCCTTGCATGCACATTATTTTCCATTTCTATTCTGGGGCTTAATTCGGATCCTTTAGCCATTTGGCATTCTGAGCTGGGCATAAGGAGGCTAGAAGTTCAAAGTTATCTTCTGAATTTCTAGACCTTTGATTTGAACGCACGATAGGCCTTAATAATAAAAATATCTGGCTAACACATTTGATATGGAGACTAAAGAGAATCAAGTGCAGGACATTCTTTTGATCCTTTAAAAAAAATGCCCAGAAAAGGATTCAAAACTGATTTGACACTGATTCTATGCTCATTCATTACATTATTTTCTGAACCTTTAATACGTCAGCAGAGCCCTTCAGAGTCCTATGGAGTTATTGATTATGGAGTAGCAGAAATCTTTCACACTTAAGAAGGGTGATGCTAGCCTCTCTCTTACCAGCTTTTCAATCATATAATTTCCACTCATCACGTATGTTTCATTCCATAATCTATTTCAGAATCAAACTACTTTCCAAGTTACTCTTACTCATTGGAAAGTGAACACATAAAAAGTTTAAAATCTGCAGATTTAATGTGCCCAACACTTAATTTCATGCTCTATTTGCACCATTGTTCAAAGCAAACAGTAGTTAAGTTTCTAGTTATATAAGTGTGTGTGTATGTGTATTCAGTTCAATACTTTGGTTTAAAAATATTAACATATTGTTATTTTTAAAATCTGCTACCCAGGAAACGTGCTAAACAATTTCTAATCTAGCATATTAACCTGTATTTTCTATATGCAAAGGGTTCTGATTTCTAGGGCTAACATACTCAACAGGACCGCTACATTTTTCTTTGCTTTTTATTGTAACGAAGAATGCTGTTAAATGATGAAGAACTGGACAGACGAATAGCAGTGAAAGCAGGTAAAATGCTTTATATTCACGGTATTTAAAAGCACTGAAAATAAGCAAATGGTTATTAATAACTATGGATGATTACTTTGCGTTAGGTATATGCAAAGATTCTTGAATTCACTGAATAAGTGGCCTCTTTCAATTCCTGAAACTTTAAAAGGCAAAAACTTGAATATAATAGGTGTTTAAAACCCTGTTTGAAGGCAAATAGGAAATTTTTGCTGTGAATAACTGGAAGATTCTTTCCCTCAGGCAAGATGGGATCAAGTCCTCACTTCATGGATGGTAGTTTGGGATCTACTGATGAGAAATACAAACACAACACCCACCCACCCACCCACCCACGGCTTACATCCTCACTTGAGAGGTCGATACTAAACATGTGAATAGCTCAGTGGTGACAGATACCATGAGGAGAACAGATCTGGATGAAGAGAAAATCTAGGACTAGGAGAGGAGGTCTACTGAGAGGCAAGGCTTATTTTCGGTGGGTTGATCAGGTTTATTTCCTATTGCAACTTAATGACTGAAATTAAATCTCTGCTACAAGCTGGAAGCATTTTACATACAGCTAACCTATGGAAACTGCAGCTTGTGACATGAAAAGTAAAAAAACAAACTGCAATAACATTGATTTTATTGAGAAGATGCTACTTTTAAAGTGAAATGTGTTTCTCAGTAAATAGCTTTCAATCATCTCTGAATTCTAATAAATTGCCTATCTAATATATTACATCCTATTGTCTTTATCTAATCAATTTTAAAATTTGCATTGTCCTATAGCCATGTCATTATAATGTGCTTTGAATATATGTGGTACTATATTTTTAGGTGGGCTGAGGATAAAAACACGAGACAATAATCAATAAACCATCTTTATACTAAAGGAAAATTCATTATTTAACTTGGCATTCACAATATACGTTATGTAGGAACTATGCTAAATGCTGGAGACACAAAGATGAAAAGTTAGGACTCCTGTTCCAAGTTCTCAATGAGGTAACAGGAGCAACAGGAGTTCTCAATTATGCAAAAGTAGTACACAATGGATGTTTAAGCACAGGGAAGAACGACAGACAGTTGGGGTACCCATGTGAATATATCCTGGTTGTCTTCTGCATGGATGTGCAAACATGGAGTTGAAACAGAAGTAGAGCAAATGGAAGAAATTTTAGGAAAGAGGTTCAAAAGGAGAACAGTGTGATAACAAGAAGAAAGTATGAAAAAGAATCAGAGGGAAACACTATTGGATGGAAAAACATGGAGGAGGATGGGAAAGAATTGGGGAAGACGGACCATAAACACTGACATAGTTTTGTTCCCATAAACAGCAGAATTATCCACATGAACACAGAAATGCATTCTCTCAAACTCTTCTGGGCTGGGTGCTAGCGATGTAAGAACAAAACAAAATGATGTCTCCACTTCAATCTGTCCAACCTGACATGACTGGTGCCCAACACAGCTTCCTGCCTCATCACTCATTATTTCCTTAGAACTATTTGTCCAGCCACATAAATGTCTGCAGTTTTCCCACCTCTCTGCTGTTGCTCATCATGTTCTAACTTGGTACAAGGCCATTTTCTGCTTCCTTACCTAAACTAACATCTGCATACCTTTCAAACCCCAAACCAAATATAATAACCTTATTTGGAGGGCATCTCTGAAGCTCCCTGCTTTCTTCCCGTAGTTCTTGGCAATATTTTCCAATTAGTACCTGTTTCCCAGAGAGGCTTAATTATCTGTCTAAACGTCTGCTCCAACACAGAACCATGAACATCTCAAAGGTACTGACAGTTCTATCCATCATTTCTATTCTTCCAAGTTCCAACACATGTTCTGCCACATAATAGTTGCTGATTATATAAATGCTTTTAAAAAATATAATTAGCTATTCTAGTACTCATTTAATAAAGATTCAGATAACCAGGACAGAAAACACCATCCTATGGATGTTTTGGTAATTAAGTACAGTTATTTTAATGTATTCTTTAAATTTATTATTATTATTATTATTATTATTATTATATTATTATTATTTTACAATGTGGTTCCATGGGCTCTGGGGTTTCCAAACCCTCCTCCCTAAATATTTTGTGCTCACTGATTTTTCCCCATATTATTGCAGGAGTACAGTCCTTCATATACAGTCACATGTCCATCACTCTGCTATTTAAGTGTAACCTTACATTGCAGGTATGGACAATGGCATAGAGTCCAGCATCCCATCATCAAGACATACTTAACAGTTTCTTTGGGAGTTTATCTTTGGTTTGGAAGTGGAGATGCATATGCACTGCATCCTCCCAACTGGTTTTGATAGTTTATATTACACAGTTACTATACTTCCCCTTAAATGAAAAGCCACAAATCAAAATCAACAACCAAAACAGCAATTAAAAATTTTCAACAATATGAAGTTAAATAACATGCTACAAAATGATGCATATATCACTGAAGAAATGAAAAAGAAAATCAAAACCTTCCCGAGGAAAGCAATGCTGCTGTATTACCTATGTGTCACTGAAGAAATTAGTAAAAATAAAATATCTTTGTTGAAGAAGTGAAATTAAAAAGGAAAATATCAGATCCCACAAAATTTATCAAAGGCAGTATTAAAAAGGACTTTTATAATGCCTCCTCTGCACTGTCCCCTCTGTTTTATAGTAAAATAGTCTGTCAAGTGTATTCTTGACTCCAACTTTCTATTCTTTACGTGAGTCATAACACTGTAGGCACAGGCAAGGGTAGAAAGTTTAATATTCTGTTGTCTAGGTATATTTTGAAGTTTTACTGGGGGTTTATATTTATTTAGTTTTTAATGCATTCTTCTGCAATAATTAGGATATAGATGGACAAATAAACTCAACATGTTTTTTTTTTAATTTATTTATTTTTATTGGAAAGGTGGATATACAGAGAGGAGGAGAGACAAAGGGGAAGATCGTCCGTCCGATGGTTCACTCCCCAAGTGGCCGCAATGGCTGGAGCTGAGCCAATCCAGAGCCAGGAGCCAGAAGCTCTTCTGGTTCTCCCATGTGAGTGCAGGTTCCCAAGGCTTTGGGCTATCCTTGACTGCTTTCCAAGGCCACAAGCAGGGAGCTGGATGGGAAGCGGGGCTGCCAGGATTAAACTGGTGCCCATATGGGATCCCAGCACGTGCAAGGTGAGGAATTTAACCACAACACTATTGTGCCGGGCCCTTGACATGTTTTATATTAATGACTCAATGCTAATTTTTCTTTTCAGAGGTAAAACCTACCAACACTGTGAGGTGCAGCATGATCCATAGTCTTTTTCCTATGTATCTCACACATATGTGTGAGTTAGGAATGGATGATTTACTGAAAATCCAGCCCAGCCCTACAAATGGAACAGTGCTACCTGCCCTGTTTTTCAACTCACCCTTGTTACTAAGCAAGAGCTTGAACAAATATTTATAACCCTAGAATATACAGGCTCACACCATTATTTTCAATTGCTGCATACTGTTCACTAGAAAACAGAGAAGTACAAAAGAGTAACTGGATGTTCACTCAAGAAATATACAAACATAATGCTCAGTGGGAACATGTGTCCTTTCAGAATATTTTTCCTTTTTTAAGTGAAAATTAGTATTTATCTAACAGTAGATAAAAATTCCATCTCAAGTTTTGCATCCACTGGGAACAGAAAATATATGCTTAACAGGGCATGAAGAATTGTGTATAACTATTGGATTCATAACATTGAAAGCTTACAAATCTCTTAAATGCCCATAAGTATTGAATGAATTATAGTCTACCTGTACTTGATCTTATCAAACTCAGGTACATGTATTAAATGAATCTTATTTTATTCCTAGTTCATATCCATTTCTTCCTAAGGCTGCCTTACACTAAATTTTTCTTATTTCTAATATTTTCAAACACTGCATTTGAGGATTATATACATATCAAACAACGTGATCCCTTTGGAGACATTCTTATTTCCAGAGATACTTAATAGTCTTGCTTTTCTTTCTACACAAAGTGAAAGATACAGTTATTCTGATAAACTTCTACAACCCTCTTTCTCATTCTGACAGAAAACTGGCATCTGAAAACAGTAATTTCTTACTTTATTATTAATAAAAGGCATGTGTTTAATGCCAGCCATAATGAAGGCTTACAGAGAGGGGAATAATAGACAAATCTACAGCACTTGTTTCCTGGAGACCAGATACTTTGACAGTTATGGATCATTAAAAAGAAAATTAGCAAAATGTTTGTATGCTTGTCTGTCCATTCATGTGTCCATCCATTTATCCATCTGCTAGATAGACAAATGTAATAAAATATCAAATCAAAACCATGTACAAAGTCATACTATGGGAGGAGGATCAGGAGAATATGAACAAACACCAAGTCTATACTGACTGAAAAGAAAAAGGATTGAAATAATGAGCCATTTACAAAATCAAACATAGAACAAAGATCACAAAAGGCAATTGTTGGTGACTGCAATATGCTAGGATAAAAGGTCAGTCCTTTAAGAAATTAACGAAAAGAATGAGCACCAGTTTGAGTCCCAGCTGCTTCACTTTTAATCTGTCATCTTGCTCATGTGCTTGAGAAAGCAGCAAAAAATAATCCTGGTGCTTGATTCCCTGCCACACACGGGAAAACAAAATGGAGTTTTTGGCTTCCAACTTTACCATGGCCCATCTCCAGCCCTAACAGATTTTTGGGGAGTGAACCAGTGGATGGCAGATATCTCCCTGACCACCCCTCTTTTTGCAGTTCTGCCTCTCAAAGAAATAAACGTTCATAAAGAAAAAAATGAAAAATTAGGGATATTGATGAGTCCAAGCAGAATCCTTACTACGTGCAGGAGTTGGTGTCTTTTTTCCCAGATAAGAACTGGAACTGCACAAGTGGCAGACTAAGGTTAGAACCTCGAACTTGAACACCCAGAGGGGTAGGGCTGATCCACATCTATGCCCTACAGAAGTCCAGGTAGGTGGGAGTGGCACAGGTGACAGGCATATGGGGAGACACAAGGGCCAAGCAGGTTTGAACTAATCAAGGTGTCTAGAAAGGAGGACAAGGATTTATACAGGAATTATAGGGAAGAAAGTCATGGCACTTGTGAAAGTCAGTGGGGGGGGCAGCAAGCCAGTGGTCGGGGGGGAGGGGGAGGGAGGCAGCAGAAAGCAAGACTGACCTGGCTTGGCAAAGACTCAGAGAAAGAACACTGAATTGGGAGAGGTGGGGCAGTCACCAAGGCAGGGCATCTCGAGTCTCTGAGGAGCTGGGTGACAACTGGGAGAAACCTGCCAAAGGCAAACAGAAAGGTGATCCTCTTTGTTATATGGCCAAGTTAAAAAAGTGTTACTGGGCCACTTCCACAAACGAACAGCCAATATGGTAAGACCCGACTGCCTTAAATGCCCTGAATCACAGCCAAAAACCCCACACCCTCGGCCTGGGGTGGAAGCTTTAGATGTGATCAAATGGCTTCAGCTGCAGGGACTCAAGGGCTTAGAGGGCAGAGGGCCAGGCGGGTCATCGTACTCAATTACTGGGTTTGGCAGGCAGAGTCGGGGGAAAGTGTGGTTTTGGCAACACTGTTGGAATTATAAAACCTTAATTAGATTACTGGATCAACCTCTGACTAGCAAGGAATGTCCTTGGGGAGGTCGTTTAATCTCTTTGCGAGACTATGTCTGAGTTCTCACAACTAAAAAATGAGAATAATATTTCAGAGGCAGCTTACAGGAGGAGCCCCTATGAGCAACAGTGTTGCTAAAAGGATTAGGATTTCAGCTGATCCTTCAATTATCTACTGCCCTTCATTCTCTGGCCTTAAAAAAAAATGTAGCAGAGCTGGGAGAAGTCCCCTCAAATGACTACTGCAAAGAAATGTACTTATTTTATATTTATGATAGGTGATGCAGCTAACTTTGCTGAGCTGAAATTGATTGTGTTGTAAAATAGCATGACTGAGTCATTCACCTTCAAAACCTGCAAATGAGAAGTAGCAGGGATGGAGTGACTTTGTATTTCCAGTGGCTCATGAGAATCTGAACTGACCAATCAGAGTTGTACTGAACTTTAGGGAAAACACTAACCCAGAAAAAAAAAAAGAGCATTAAAAATTGACCAAAGGGAGAGCCAGGGAAAGAATCAGATTAACAAAGCTGTTTACACTTAAGAAAAATGGTATTAATTTGGAGTCTAACCAATGGAATGCTGACTAGTGAAGAATAATTATTTTTTTTACTCTTACAAGGCAAGTCAAGAGAGGACACAGAATCCTTACAAATTACACACATAGAAACAATTCTATTTGATAGAGGAGGATTTTTGTTTTAAGCAAATATAAGTCCTGTTAAAGGCTTAGGATGCGTTGCTCCCTTAAGCTTTCAGAGTGAGATTTTCAAATGCTATTATCTAAAATTGGAGTTAACAAGAGTCAATTACAAATGAAGGACATTAGTCACTCAAAGAATTATCCTACCATAAGAAATAGCTTGAATGACACTCGCCCATCTCAGTAATATATGCTAAGCTTTGCTATGTTATTTTAACAGCATGGTTAATCTTTATGGCATTAAAGCAAAGTGCATGGCTTTCAGCATGTCTGGTGCTACCAAATGTAGAGAGAGCTCCCATGCAAACAGTAGTGAGTGATTCCTAAATCCCCTAAATCTTTATCTGTAACTTTTGGTAAAAATAAGTCTAACCTAGAATGTTGTGGGTTTTTTATTTGTTTCTTTTTTGCTTTTTAAAGCTATATCTAGATTTGTCCCAAATTAAATCAGAATTTCTGAGCATACACACAGGAATGGTGATAATTTTACAAGCTAAGAGTTGATACCTACTGTTTTGGTACATACCTTCATGCGGGTGAGCTGAACTCACAGAGTATCATGCATTTTACTAGAATTTTGAATTTTCATTTCCTCTGATCCATGACTACCAAGCAACCATTCAGACATTATTTTGGTTTTCTAGGTTATTTCTGCTCATGGTGACTAATAGAAGGTTATCACCTGATCCACAGCAACTATATGCCCAATAGCTTCTATTCTTGCGAAGTTCTTATCTGCCTAGTCTTTTCACTTTTCTGAGCAGCCCATCATGACTTCAGAATCCATTTAACTAGATGGAAAAGGACATACACACAACTTCAGATAGTAACACAGCAAAGGATAAGACCTGAATTTCACAGGACATTTTTTTATGGAAAAAGATTTAATTATTTATTTGAAACGGAGAGACATCTCCCATCCTTTGGTTCACTCCTCAAATGCCTGCAATGGTTGAAGCTGGGTCGGACAGACCAGGAGCCAAGAGCTTCTTCCAGGTCGCCAATACAGGTGTAGGGACCCAAGCACTTAGGTCATCTTCTGTTGCTTTCCCAGACACTTTAGTGAGCTCCACTTTAGGGAGCTGGATCGAAGCGGAGCAGCCAGGACTGGAATTGGTGCCAATATAGGATGCTGGCATTACAGCAGGTGGCTTTATTCACTGTGCACAATGCCAGTCACCCCTCCTCCCACAAGCGGTGTTTTATGTGCTGCTCTGTGGAAGAAGCTAAGTCAGTCTCATTTCTTAAACAAAATTCTTAGGAATATTATTATATTTGGAAGGGATGAAAGTGGTTTTTTTTAAAAAAAAATAATAGCAAAGTAATTATAAACAAGTGAGATTTGTAGAACTCAATTTTGACCATCTTGATCTTTTACACTTTGAAAACTTGAGATGGTTGAGAGAAACCAATTCTCCAGAAATTGTCACAATTCAGAGAATATCAATGATGCATCCATTTGGAAGGAGCTGGTCATCCAGTGTACACCTCTGGTTGCTATGAGTTGTCTATTTTTATACAGAAATTTCATTGATGATCCAGCTAGGAGCTGAAGGGAAACCAAGCAAACTAGACATGGGATCCAGGATGTTTTCCATCTCAACACTAAGTGTGAGAAACAGCAAATATTTCATTTTCACTTGTAATTCACAGATGCATTCTGAAACTGAAAAGAGCCACAGCTCAAGAAGGAGCAACTTGAGAGATTTTCAAAACATGTCTGGGACCCAGACAGCAACCAGAGTCCATGGTCCAGGGCGGTCTGGTCCCAGCTCATGGAGCAGAGACCAAGCCCATCTTGAAACCATGTGGAAACAGCTTGGATTTATTTAATACTTAGTATATTCACTGTAACAAGATATTTATAAAGATGACATAATTTAATCAGAACTCAGTGAACTAAAACTCAGTTTAATACTTATGTGAGAAAACCTAAAGTTCTAGCTATGGGGTTTTATTTATCTGGATACTTCTTTGATGTCATCTCCACAGGAGGCTCCAGTCAGGGTACAAAAAAGTATTGATTACACAAAGGAAGACCCTCAAAAGGCAACTGCACACACTATAAAGAACAAATTAATTAAAAAATTGCTTTCCAAATATGCTACAAATGGTTCTCATCTATTCAGGAAGGTGTGTAGCTGACAATTCTTTAGAAATTTTAAAAAGGAAAGTCAGGAGAATGATTCAGATTAATATTATTAACCTAACCCTCAAGTACGGTGAAATTACAAATGATGTGTTCTGCCTAGCAGTATACGAGAGAGGAACAGAAAGAGAGGCGTGATAGCAGGGGGGAAAAAAGAGTTTCATGCTAAGAAGGGAAATTGAACTGAAAATTAGATTCCCTAACTACAAATTTTGATAAAACTTAAAGGAAATTAATCAGCTACATTACACTTGCTTTGCTGATCACACAAAGCCTCTGACTCCACTTGACACAAGCAAATAAAGATGGTAACACTTGACATGTAATTCTTGGCTCATTTAATTGGATTGCTTCACAAATCATTTCCAGTAATCAATGATTCCTAGTAGGAAACACAAAAGGGGATACCAGGCTGCCTGAAACAGAAAATGACAGGATTGCATGTTCTTGAGTTACCTATTCTATCTTCCACCTCTACTTACTTGTTGCTACAGCAATTTCCAATCTTCCTAGAGCTCTTGTGCCCAATTATAGCCTAAGGATCCTAAAGTCAGATTGATTGGGCTTAAATCCCCACTCAGTAGCTACATGACACAGAACAAATCATCTTGGTAAGCCTCTGTTTCCTTGTGTGTAAAATGGATAAAACTATACTTATCTGATGTGGTTTGCAGAAGAACTGATATAATTAATGCAGAGGAAGGAGGACTATATCTCCACCATTGAATAATCCATATGTACATCTACTCTGCTGTTCTATGTTTCAAAAGCTGTGCTACTGTTCTTTAAAGTTAAGAATCTCTGGTCTAGGTTCAGGTAGAAAAGTGGCAGAGCCGTCTTGCTTATCCTCTGAATAACAGGTGGTCACCATCTTTGCTGCAATGCAGACTTGGCATCAAGTAGATAAAGTCAAAGTGTCTAGACTACAGTTATGGTGCAAGTTTGTTGGACAACCAATCTAGATAGCCTTAGGCTCAGACACTCCTAGCCAGTTCAGAGCTGGGGATAGGCCAGATGAGCTAGTCAGTACAGATGTGTTTGAAACCTTCCCCACCAATTATAGTCTGTGCAAAAATGCAGACTAGATGGTTCTGATGTATGTACGACAGGGTCAATCTACACATCTTTATGATTTAGAGCGGCTACTTAACCTGCGTGTTCAAATCATGACAGAACAATTTAAGAGACTAAAGACCTTGTGAAGATCATGAGACTCGTGGTTTTCTGATGCCGCCAGTGCTTACGGATGGAACAGAGACACCATGATGCAATCAGTTTATCCACATGAGACCGAGATTTGCTGTAAGCTACCACAGCATTCTGCTTTCTCCTTTAGTAAACTAATTTCTGTAAACCACAAATCTTACTCTGTAGCAAATAAATAGCCATTCAACAGTATGAAAGTGGACAACATTGAGCTACAGTAACACAAATTAGCCCTGCATGGGAAGTGTGTATGCGCGCGCACACACACACACACTCTGAATTCACTCTCAACAATATGAAATGGTTGGAGATGGTGAGTTAACTGCTGTTGCAAGCAGATCAAAACATATCATTATGATCTTTGGCACATTCACCAGGCAGTAAAATGAACAAGTAAAGAGGGTTAGGCTTTTGCCAAATGCCTCTGTAAACCAACTGTGTTCACATGTTTACCAAAACCACCTCTATTGGCAGCAAGATCCTCTCTGAAAATGCCAAAATGTCGTTCAGCTGTGCTATTAATTCCACTGTATCAGAAATGCCTTCAGAAAGTAACCCACTGCAAAAGGAGATCCTATGAGTCACTAAGTACTTCACAGGTCTCTGTTGATCTGATACAATCTTCTAGTTTTAATCTGAAAGATGTCAGTGAATTAAGAATCAGTCTCACAATTTTCTTGTCCTCTCCACCTTTTTTCTTCTTTATGATTCAGAAGTGCCTGGCAGAATGTTGTGAGCAGTTGATTAGCTGAACTAAACCTTTCACCATGGGAGCAGACAAAAGTTTTACTGACCTTGTGTGGACACTACACTCCTCTAGATATATGCAAAGCATTGAGTGGTTTGTCTACGGAAATAAGTAATTCTTTATGTACAAAGAAGTGAGATACAAAAAGCAATAGCTGGAGCTAGTGTTGTGCTATAGCAGATTAAGGCACCACTTGCAATGACAACATCCCATGTCAGAGTGCTTCTTTGATTCCTGTTTTACTCTGCCTTCCACTCACCTTCCTGCTAAGGAAGCTAGGAAGGCAGAAAATAATGGCGCAGGTGCAAGGACTCCATCTGGGAAGATCTGAATAGAGTTCCTGGCTTCATCCTTTTCTAGACCTGCCTATTGTGGACACTGAGAAGTAAACAAGTGGATGCAAGGTCTCTGACACTCCGCCTTTCAAATAAATAAGTATCTTTTTAAAAAGCAGTGTTCTGTATCATGAGAAATTAAAATTTTAAAAAGCAATCCTGATCTACCATGCAGGATTTTTAGTAGATCTCCAAGAGCTGAATGTTATTGTCTCCATAACACAAACGCAGTCGGCAAAAACTCAGTTTGCTCTGCTCCACTGCTGGTTCAACTTCCTTTGTGGAGAGTCGGGCAAAAAAACACAGAAATTAAGCACACTCACCTTTTGACAACCTCTCTCAGGTTTACACATTTGTAAAGACAAGTATTTATGACTACTTTTACACTACAACTGTAGCATTAATTGTAATGGAAATTATGCTGGAAGCAAGCCAAATGTCCAGTAACAGGAAACTGTTTTAATAAAGTATGCTACTGCTATAGATTAAAATGAAATATTTTTCTTTTGTGTATGTAGAAGCTTGTTTGGAGAGGGAAAGGTGGACACTAAATCTAGACATGAGGATTTCCCAGTGTTACCAGCAGTAAATATTTGTTCAATGAATGAATATATCACTAAGAAAAACCTTGAGAAAAGCAAACATTAAGGCACACATGGATCACTTAGGCTAAAAAAGCTATAGACACACACAAGCACATAGTAAATTATAGGAAATTGGTAGTGGTAAAAAGATGCTTTATGTTTTATCTTTTCATCTCTTATCATTTTTAAAACAAAGGGTTTATACTCATGCATTACTCATGTGATTAAAACAGTCAACATAGGAAAGATAAATTAGCGAGGTGATTTAGGAAGCCTGTGCAGTGGGGTAGACCAGACCTTGCGGCATTGGAGGCCAGTGATTTTTGCTTAAGAATTGTCTTTCTTTGTGTAGTGGAGAGAATCAAAGAGGGAACTGGCAGATCCAGGCTGGCTCTGGGTGTGCAAACACTGATCTGGGCAATTTTAGCACAGTCATCCAACCTTTAGAAGGTTTGCTGTGATTCTTCAGGCAGTGACTTGGAATAATGTCTACCTTCCAAGGTACCTCTAAGAATAAATAAGATGATGCATGTAATAGCCCCTGATAAACTATAAAGCACCATCCAAATGCAATAAGAGATATTATTTATCATTGCGATTATTACTCCCATAAAATACTAACACAGTGCCTCACACAGATAAGGCACATAACATAAATTAGAGAAATGAATCACCGCATTAGTATCTGTGAATTGAGTCTTCTGCATTCATTCAGCATTAGCTTCCTCCAAAGAGTTCTCAAAGGGAGAAAGCATTGGGAAAACAATAAGAACAGATGAAAAGATCTGAATCCTCCCTTTCATCTGATGTAAGATACCACGGATATTAATTTTATGCACCACTAAGGCACAGAAAGAGAGATGCTAAATAAACTTGGTCAACAATATTGCTTGATTTTGGAAATGTGAAAATGCACATTTCAGAACCTATGAAAACCAGTATTTAAATGAAAGGCTTCAGGCAAATTAATCAATTATACATTGTGACTCTCAAATGAAATTACTAATCTAATAATAAAGCATGGTTTTGTCATAGCAGTGATGTTTTACAGTATCTTTCCCCCTGTTGGATGTGCTAGCCATAGCATTTTTTTCAAGTTTTAAAAATTAGAGAGAATAGATAATTACCAGTGAATGCTGACCTTTTCCTTATTACAAATAATTATGCTATTAAAAGCATGATTTGGATCTTAATTTGATATAAAAGTTATTCAATTAACTAGTCCACAACTGTAAGGATTTTTAGCAGTCACAATTTTTGATGAGAGGAGATGTACAGTCCTGAGCGTGAGGTCATCTATCCTTTTTCACAAAAAGATTTATTTGAGGGCCCAGCATTATAGCTTAGTGGCTAAACCCTTGCCTTGCATGCGCCAGGATCCCATCTGGCCTCAGTTCGTTTCCTGGCTACTCCACTTTCCTTCCAGTTCCTTGCTGTGGTCTGGGAAAGCAGTTGTGGATGACCCAAAGTTTTAGGGCTCTGCACCTACATGGTATACCAAGAAGAAACTCCTGGCTCCTGGCTTCAGTTCAACTCAGTTCTGGCCATTGTGGCTACTTGGGGATTGAACCAGCAGATGGAAGAGCCTTCTGTTTCTCATTCTCTCTGTAATTCTGTCTTTCTAATAAAAAAAAACCTTAAAAATGATTTATTTGAAATGTAGGGATGAAGTGACAGGGAGAGAGAAAGGAAGGGTATGGAGGAGGAAAAGAGGAAAAAAGAGAGAGACAAAGAAAATGAATTTTCCATCAGCAGGTGCACTCCCCCCGTCCCAAAAGCCCTCAGGAGCCACAGCCAAAGCTCTGCTAGCCTCAAACTAGGCACCAGGAAATGTATTCTGATCTGTGATATGGGTGGCAGGGACCTAAGCATTTAGCTATGATAACCTGCTGTCTCGGAGTTGCATTATCAGGGACCCGGATCAGACGTGCAGCTGCACTCTATAATGTACAGCACTCTATAAATGTACAGGCATCCCAAGAAGGGACTTAATCTGTCTGCATCATGAAACAATGCCATCTTATACTCTGTTCCAACAGTTCCAGTTGTACCAAAATGGGATTAGAGTCATTGCCAAGCCACTAATTCCATGGAAATGTTTCATGGCACTAAATTATAATCAGTATGTCACTAATAAAAATATTTGCAAGAAGGATGGTTTAAGGAAAGCTGCTAAAAATCTCTTTGCAAAGGCACACTCGAAGCATAAAATTGGAGTTAAGTCAAAAAATAACTCTTCTGTTACAAAGTATCCATTATTTTATTCTGGTGACAGTGATGGTGGTAACAGTGGTGATAATGGCAAAGCTGGAAATGGTGGTTATGGCAGTAGTGGTGGGGATGGTGTGAGTGACAAAGAGGGCAATGGTGGTAGTGATGACAACAGTGAAATTCTAGTTAAATATTGTCTCCCGCAAGCCAGGGTGGTAGATCTCCTACAGGTCTTCTATTGCTTTTCAACGGTGGAGTATGAGCAAAAATGAAACCTAGTTTGAATTCTGGTTCCATGATTTTACCAGATGTGGTGACACTGGACAATCACTGCCTCAATTGTAAAGCATAGGTAATAGTACCAAGCTTCTTTAAGAGTGCTGTATAGCTTAGTGACCAGTCGCAAAAATCTGTCACAACTATTACTGAAGGATGATAGTACTGTGATAGAGGGGAAAACAGTGGGAGGGACGAATAGAGGGCTGGAAGCAGAAATCCCTTTGCCTACAGAACTGTATCATGGGAAAAATCCTGTCAAATAGCTAAGTTCCAGTAAGTGGGAAAAAGAGGTAAGGAGTTATTGTATTTATTCTACAATTTTCATAATACTCCCCAAATAGAATGAATCAGCTGCTATAGTTAATTCAAAACAATTAAAAAAAATGGTGTCTAATTCAGTATAGGGTGAAAAATTCCACAAATACTAATCTTATCCATCTTATTCATAGCTATTATCTTACTGTGGCTTTTGAAATCCCCACCCACAAAAGACTTAATATAGTCTCAAAATTGTGCTAAGTGATTTCCCATTTCTCCACCTGACTCACAGTTCCGATCCAGGCCACCAGAAGCTGACAGCTTGGTTGTTCTGAACTGGCAAGGAGGCAATAGCAGGGAGGTGCCAGCAGGTAATTGGGGAAAATGGAAAGGCCGGGCTCCCTTGCTTTTTCTTGCTTTGATGCTCCTCCTTGCAATTTCTTTCTCTTTCAAGTGGCTTCTCATAGCTTTTGAGTCTGTCTCTCACTGTTCCCTCCCCCTAGCCATTCAGGTTCTTTTCATAGCTACCTCAGCTGGTTCACCCCTCAAGTGGACCCAACAGCTGTAGCTGAGCCAAACCAAAGTCAGGAGTTTCTTCGGGCTCTCCCACACAAGTACAGGGCCCCAAGGTCCATTCTTTTGGAAGTAAAAGTACTTCAAGGACCCACCCCTCTGTAGTCCCAGGATCACATCCATATAATAGAAAAAAACTCCAAGTTTGAAGAGTCACTGTTTTTCATTCAATAAGGATATCTTCTAGTTTCAAAGATTCTGCTGCAAATGATAGAATTTCATTCAAAATTGTGGCTGGATGATATTTCACTGTGTACAGTTACCACATTTTCCATATTACCCACATTTTACCGTATTTATCTGATGACAAGCACCTTGGCTGATTTCATATTTTGGCTGCAGTGAATAGTGCTGCCATAAACACAGTGGAGTAGTTATTTCTTTGATACAAGGAGTTCATGCATTTTGGACATATTCCCAGTAGTGGGATTGTTGGAGCACAGGGCAAATCTACAGTGAATATCTTATCACTTCGTTATGTTTATAGCTCTTAGCCCTTCCATATTTTCATGCTGGACCATAACTTTCTTTAATTTTTACCTTTGTATTCTTTATTGAGTGGGGCCATTAAATCTTTAACTATAATGTAAATTTAAAATGTTATGTCAAAACGGAGAATCACTTTTGTCTAAGTCTCCATTGTGCCACTACCCTGGCTGTGTCACTCCCCTGCTGTGACAATCCCAACCACCTGTCAAGGCACAGGAAACCTTTTGGGATCCCTTGGTTTTTCGTTTGGATCCTTCACCCCAGCCTCCTTTGTCCCCTACCTTCTAACTAACTTTCTCAAACTATCTCTCTCTAGTTCTCCAAGCATCTTCCTCATGTACCCTGCTTCTCCCACCTGGAAGGCTCTGCTATCCACGCTGTTGTTAACTTGCTTCATATAAGAAATACAGCTGGCACACCACACTACTGTAACACCTTTCACCATCCCATTCCACGTCTGGTCTGTGCACAGTACAGCACACATCTATCCAAAAATATCACAGACCTGTGACCAGACCGTTCACAAACTTGCTTATATCCTCACCTATATGTGCAACTAGGGCAAACATTTTTATTCAAAAGATAACATAATCAGCATTACAGTCATCACTGCTGTCATCACTGTCATTTCATCATCTAACAAATGTCCATATAGTGTTTGTAATGTCAAACATTGCATTAAATGCTTTTTCATCTATACTTCATTTACTATCCCCACCAACTCAATAAGAAAATACTATTAGCCTAATTTTATGAATATTTAAACTGAAGTATACAATGCCTAAGTTTACTGACTGAATCATAAAGGTGGCACATTATAGAGCTGGAAGTGGGATTCATGCAATCTAGATCTGGAGTCTGAATTCCATGTTCCAACTTATAAAGGCACATAAGTAATATTTTCTGAATTATCTAATAAATGCTAGTGAGGTATCACTGAATACATAACAGTGAATTGGAGAAACAAAACAAGAAAATATTCCTATATTGCCACTAGCAATGCCAGGTTCCTATATGGGTACCAGTTTGAGACCTGGCTGTTTCACATCCAGTCCAGTTCCTTACTAATGTAACCAGGAAAGTAACATAAGGTAAGAGTAGTGCTTGGGTCCCTGAACCCATATGGCAGACCTAGAGGAAACTCCCGCGTCCTGGCTTTGGCCTGGCCCAGTCTCATCATTGGACCATCTGGGTTGTGAATCAGCAAATGAAAGATCTCTCTTTTTCTCTCTGTCTGTCCTTTTCTCTCTATAACTCTGCCTTTCAAATAATCTTTTTTTTAAAAGAAAATATGGCTGAATCTTCTTATAGAAAACTTTCATGAAAATACCAATTTGAGCTTGAAACCACTAAGAACAACATGCAGTTTTTGCAATAGAAGAGTCAAGACACTTTCCCAAATTGAAGTGTCTTGTGGGACACCCACTGGGGAGGGCAGAGAGTCAGTAACATGTCATAACCGTGCTTCTGCTTTTGAACAAAGCCTGATAAACTGACCCAGCTCTCACCTTCCGGGTCCTAGATATTAGATTCTTACCTTGAGACAGAGGGCATGAGTTAAGTGGACAAGTACTGAGTTTTACTAGGCACTCTACCCTTTAGAGCATAAATGGGTAGCAAATTTGCTTTGGATGATTTCTGTCCTGCAGTGTACAAAACTTTCATTTTGCAATGCTAAACAATCTAGGTCAGAAATGGAAAGTCTTCTTAATTCTTCCAAACCTTGCAACAGTTCCAACCTACCTGGGTTCCAGTGCAGAACCATGACACAGCTCCTATTAATATCACAAGAACACACAGGCAGATCACAGGGAGGAGCTTACAAGTGAATGAGAAGTGGACTAAAGAAGCCTGGAATTGCTGCCACCTAAATTCAACAAATCTGAACAGGTGGCTCTAGGAACAAGATAATACTAAGCATCTTCTTAAAATTGCTAAAAATAGATTCTAAAATTACTTCATGCCCTCATTCACATTCTGGCAGGCCCCATTATCAAAACCTTCTGCCAAGTAGCCTTAGAGCTCAGAAAATGGCATGTGTTCCTCTAGCTGTAGTGGCTGTCTGCCAGCTCTTGAGCAATGCTCAGTGCCTCTACCCAACGGACATCACTGGTCCAAACTGAAGGCCTCCAGAGAACCTGTCATCATCTGGTTCCAACTCAGATACATCACTTCCTGTACTAGCCCAGCCAGCAGGCTCTCTAGGTATCTAATGAGATACTGAGGTATAATAGCAAGGTAGGACACAGTATGAATATCTGGTATGTTTCACGCTCAGTTCAGAATGGCAGCTTCACAAGCCTTCAAATAGTAACTTCCATTTATTCTCTGATGTATACAGATGGCCATATGTAACAAACAGCCCAGGTTGGGCCAGCTGAAACCAGCAGCCAAGTGCTCTATGTTAGTCTTCTGTATAAACCATTAACTGAGCCATTTCCTGCTGTCTCCTGGGGTCTGCCTTAGCAGGAAACTGGAAACAGTAGCAAAGCTTAAACTTGAATCTAGCCACTGTGATGTGGGATGTCAGTGTCCCAGAAGGCAATTTTACCACTGAGTCAAATGTCCACCTCAAATAATTCTCTAACACAACCCAGAAGGATTTAACTAAAAATTCCATTTTGAGCCAATGACGTCATATTTTTCTATTTTTTTTCACCTTTACATGATTGGCTGAAATATTCCCATACATCACAATGAATGCTGTGACCAGGACATACATGCAGAGAGTTATTGCTAAACACATTCTACAGTATTAACCTTGGAAATCTAAACTTCTGACAGTTAAGCACCAATAATACCTGTCAGGTTGGATCAGAGCATGCAATTTATCCATAGTAGCCAGCACTGACCAATCATGGAGGAGGCTTTTTAATTTCCGTATCTTCAATCTGTGTTGCAGGTGATACTATCCACCAATCTCACCAGGCATGACAATTTGCTCTGATAAACACTCAATCATACACCATGGTGTTTTTATCGGAGTTTACATAATGTTTTGATTCTCGGACTAAAAAATTGAGCTAAATAAGGCTCTTTCTTTCCTAGGTAATTTAGCTCAAGTACCTTGTGGTAATGAAAATCTGTCTAATGCATGAGTGTGCCTTAACTTGTGCAGAAAATGTTTACTATTGCCAGTCTAGGCTGGTAATTTATTCTAACTTTGCCTTTGCTCTAATGCTGGACACCATCCCATTATTTATATAAAATCTTTTCATGTCATATTAATTTAATGTACTGTTATTTTAAAAAGTCCAAGAAGGTCAATAACTACCAAAAATTAATTCCTTTGAGCTTTAGAAAATTATCATGGTGACTTGGCTAAAATATTTTATTCCAATGTGCTCCCATGAAAGGAAATCCCTTATTCTCTTTTTAATCAGTCCTAGAAGAGAGCCCTGATAGTGTTAGGCTTAACTGTAGAGCCATCTACTACCTGAAGACAGACAGGGAAGGACAGAGAAGGGAAGATTAACACAGCTTTGTGGATAGCAATCTCCATTCCTAATAGCACAAAGTAGCCATTGTGATGCATACACATGGAGAAATGGAAGGAACACCTGTGCATTCGGCTCAGAATGCTTGTGGCCCTGTTTGCAAATGGCCACCAATCTTCATGACAACTCTAAAAGCTACCATAATTACTCCTATTTCATGGTTGTGGCAACAGCAGTTATAAAAAAAGTTGATTTACCTTATATCACAGAGCCTCCCAAAGGCTAAAGTGGCTAGGCAGTCTGGCTCAGTAATCCCTGCTATTAGCTATTACTCTGAGCTGCCTTCTTCACTTGAGTTATATTTGAGACTCTTGAAAATGATCAGCTACTTAGGGCAGTTGATGTCCCAGTGCACTCAGTTGTGCTGACCTAGTTCTCATGATTCTGTCTGTCTCCAGGAGTGAGTAGGGATTTCAGAATCCCCATTATCTGACATTAAGACAACACACACACACACACACACACACACACACACTGACAATATTTTATTGTTACTCAAGGCCACTGTAAGCAAATTCCTATTGCATATCTGGGGCACCAATTTCAAGACAAATTGATCTAGTGGAATATTTTTCCCCTGTCACCTGGTCAACAGTTAACAGTCTAATATACTTTACACCTGTGCTCCAAACCCTGGTAGCAGGACAATTTTTACCCATTTCTCTCAAAGTATAAGCCGAGTCTATACTCAAAGTTCTTCTCCCATCAGGCCTTCCACTATTCTCTCTGTTTATATCTTCTATTCAGCTACATTTGCTCATGTCTGTCTCCCCACACTGGCCTCCCTGCCCTTTCTCTGCCTTTCAAGCACATCCCCTCAGAACCTTGGAATGAGATGTGGGCCTCATGTGAAATGCCTTTCCCCAACATCCTCCGCATTCACTCCTCTTTAAGTATTTGCTGAAATGTTGCCTTCTCAACAAAGCCTTCCCTAACAAGGATGCCATCTGTCAACCAATTGTTCGAAGAAAGTAAAATCTGTAAGAACGGAACCTTTCCTCCTTTGTGTTTGTGTTTACTGCTGTATCACTACACATGATCAGCTCCAACTCCAAGTCTGGACACATTATGTCAAGAAGACAGTATAGAAGGGGAAACAAAAAAGGGGGAGCAGTATCAACCTAATACCAGTGGCATTCAAAAACAAAGGTTAGAAAGAGAGGAAGTAGGTAAGGAGGAATGAATTAAATTGTGTCTATGAACTACATCAGATCTGTTAAGATGCTTTTTAATAATAAAAAAAAAGGACACTAAAAATGTAGCCAAAATTAGGCATTCACTTTTGGAAAACTTTAGCACCAACTAATTGAATAATTCTTCAGTCAAGGGGAAGCACATACTTTTCACTCCTCTATTCAGTAGGAGAGGACACTGTACTTGATTGTGATGCATCTAGACATAGGCAGCCCACATGTAACATGTCATCGGGAAAAGTCAAACATGATAGAACCATTGACCAGGGCATGGTGAGCAAATCAGAATTCTACAAACAAGAGAAGCAATCCCCCTCAAGAGCATTAAAGGCAGTCATTCATTGCTCATCTTCCCAATATCTTCTGACATATGTCAGGAACTTTACCAGACTTTAATGAGGAAAATGCCAAGGGTCCAGTAAGCCCATCATTAAATAACATAATTATTAAGTTAATACAGGTATGAGTTGATAGAAAAGATAGCCTCTCAATTAACTGGCCTCCAAAGCAGTGTTAAAAATGAGTAAACATTGCCAATTGGAAACTGTAACCCTTCAGACATTGCACTGGATTCCAATTCTCCTTTAAATCCAGATGCTTCAAGTGGCCTAAAGAACTGTGGGGGGTCACCTCATCCACTGTTCTGGCTTCACTTTGCTCCACCTTCTCTCCTCCCTCAATACAGCTCCCCTCAACTGCCATGTCTTCCTTATCAATCTTGGTTCAATGCCTTTTTCTTATCTTTCAAGTTTCAGTTTAAACATCTTTTTAATCACATATTTTAAGGAAGCTCCCAATATCATTCATTCACAGCACTTGCTCTTTTTCAATCCAAAGCAATTCATAATTATGTATGAAAGCCATTTCTTTGCAACAGGTGGAAAGTTCTGAAAAAACCTGGGTCACCACTTTTTTTTAATTGTTTATTTTCTTAAGAATTAGTACTATCTTGGGCATATAGTAGGCATTTTGGTAGATTGAGGCAAAGAAGGGAGGGGGGATGAGCAAACAGTATGACTAGTAGAAGAAAGGAAAGAAAATACTAAGAAAGAATCAACTAATTGTGAATAGAGACAGGAAAAAAATTCTAACAGACTTCATAAAGATCCATTTTTGTCTATTTTTACAGTGATTTAAAATCAAAGACTTAACAAGCCTATGCTGGATGTTCTTGGTGTACAGCAGAGATTTAAACATGATAGTTCATAACACCTGCTCTTAGAACCATGTCAGCAAGACTGACTCACAAAAATGAGAAAAACACCTAAGAGGCACAACAGTTGCACCAAATACCATAAAGCTCTGCCCCACAAGACTCCGACAATACATCACATAGTTAGCCACGAAAAATTCCATACAAGAAGCAGGACCAGAGTGTGACTTGTTACACAAATACAGAAGGGCTGACCCTTAGGCTAGCAAGGTTGCAAGAGTCTAACCTACATCAACTCATTTAATTCCTTCAACATTTCCCTGAGATAGATTACAATCTTATGCAAGATCATAAGACAAGGAATGACAGAATGAGGATTCAAGGTCAGATAATCTTCTCTCTCAGAAAGAGATGCCCACTGACATTTGTTAAATGAACATTTATCATTTTCATTTCACGTATGATCATGAGAAAATTTTAATTCAATAGGTACATAAATACCATAATTTCAGACATGAAATAATTTGGACAGTAGGTATAAGATCACATCCACCCTTCCTAAACAAGCAATGCCAGTTACTTCAATTTTGTTCCTAGAGTAAGAGAGGCACTTTGAAGAATGGGTCCCTGTAATTTGTCACAACTCACTTAACTTCATACACTTCAACTGTAACATTACTGAAAACCTACAAATGAAAGGAAAGCAGGGATATGTCTTATTGTTAGGTTAAAACTGTCCAAGGATCAGTGATTCAGGACAAGCTAGAGATCACCTAATCCTATCCTAAGGACATTAGGACACTTCCTGCAACGCAAAGATGCTTGATCTTCTATACAAAATAGGATTTTATTTGGCTTTTTTCAGTATTAATTCCCAGGAAAGCACAAGGGAATCGAAGTATTTGCATTTTACCTTCAGTAAAATTGGAAATTAGAGGGCAGTACGGCAAATTATTTTTAAAGTGTCATGGCTTTTGAATGTTAAAAAAAGCGAGATTAGGTGCAAATATCCTTCTAGCTTTATGTAGAATATGATGAGCCTCATGAATAAATTATTAGATAAATATGGAAGAGGTATAAGGATATTAAAGTTACTTAACAACATAATGATCATGTCAGAAAGACTATCTACTGTTTATAACAATCGGGGTAGTTACAGGGAGAGTTTGAGGTTAAACACAAACCATCAGCAACATTGTAGTAATTTGCTGCACTTGACATTTTAAGGAGACACTATTTTGCATTAACATGTACCTTTTATGGAAAACACACGATTTAGATTTGTAAATTGAAAAAGATGGGCATTATAAGAACCTAGTTCTAAATCACTTTCCACATTTTTTGCCCTGCTTGTGTCACCTAATGTGTTCACATACAATATCCTTTAACAAGTTAGAGTGCCTGTCAATCACTCAACTCTCATCATATTGAGACCAAGATTGCCACCTAGTGAATTGCATTGCAACATTTTATTTAATGGTCAGAAGAAAACTTTGATTTTCTCAAAGATGAAATTTAGTTATTGTGGTTCATATTTAGATCATCAATATTGAAAAGTTTCCTAGGTATTTATGAATGTCTTCATTTAACAAAGATGCTTACAACCCTGAGAGACATACACACCTAGAAATGACAACACTGAATTAAAAAGCTTGCATTGGAGACTTAACTAAGGGACAAGGTATTGTGTCACAGTCTTTTAGATACTGTTGATTAATTTTTAAAAGAACTCCATGATGTAGTTATTATTCTCATTGTACAGATGAGACAACTAAGTTTCAGAGATATCAGCCAGTGCAAAGCCATTTAAACACAAAGCCAGACCCATTCTCTCAGCAAGTGTGTACCCTGTACCAATCTTTGTCAAGTACTGTTCTTAGCTATAGGGCACATAGGGAAACTGAATGGAGTGTGCCTTGCTGCACAGAGGAGCAATCTACAGAGGACAAGCAGATGGAAGTTACAGTTTAATTTATTGTCACTCTGTATAATGTGCTAAGAGGGAAAACAGAATAGGGGAAGGGAAAGGGAGTGGGATCTAAGATGAGAAGATGTCATTAGTCAGGTGGATGATATGACTATCAAAAGAATGGGTTTAGCCAAACAGAATTCCTAACCGATCTTTGATACACTACTACAAGTAAATTTGTAAGTATTATACCTGTAGCCCAAAAGTTCAATTTATCCAACAGAAATAAGATCTGGAGAATTAATTGCTGCACAGCATATTCTATAATTAACACTATGAGGGGGTTTAAAAACTTCATCAAAAATGAGTGTTGTTTGTTTCTCTCTGGTTGCCAATCCATTTCTTTCAAATACACTTGCCTCACTCTCAGAGGGACAGAAAACGGCCAAAGAAAAAAGCCAGCCTTTGTCTTTAGAGGATTGATTACAAACTGCAATGTCACCTCTTTTTTTCCACATCCTCTTTTTTTACTTCTTTTATGGAATCTTTTGGCTGCTTACTGTCTAAAATCAGGACAATGATTCTTGTTTCAATGCTGCATTCGTGCTAACTGATTTACCAAAAATGCTTATGGGTGGTCCTGGAATACATGCTGGGAATTTGCCCCCACCAAGCATTATATCCCACGACTTACAGACTGAAGTCCTGAATTCTTAGGACACTATTCCTCAAGTTTATGATCTTTCATTAGCTGGTATGACTTCCATTAAAGGGTTCATCTATACAGAAGATAAAAGCAGCATTAAAAAGATGTATGAATGACTTTTTATCTGTCTGTAGAGTTGACAAAGACCTCACCAATGGGACTCTCACCACATACTCCTGGGAGTATGAATTCACACCAATGATGAAAGGACTTAGTAAATACACTTATCTTTGTTAAACAACAGATGAAAAGAAAAAAGAAAAAAACCTAAAATGCATAGTGTGACAAGAGAGAAAAGGAACGAGAGAGAAACAGGATAGAGTCTTTGATTGTTATTACTTAAAGAGAAGGAGAGAAAGAGAATGACAGTTAGCTCTGCTGGTTCACTTCTCAAATGTCTTCATGAGTCTTGGCATGCAAGTCTCTCCCAAGAGTGGCAGGAACTTGATTTCTTCAGTCATCACCAATGCCTCCTAGTGTCTACATTGATGGAAAGTTAAAGTCAAAATTTGAGCCAGGCACTGTGACATGGGACAATGCATATTAACTACTAAACTTTTTTTTTTTTTTGTATCTTAGGAGGTTTATTCCAGCGGGGCAGGAATGGGGTAGAGGTGGTGGGAAGAAAAAGGAAAAGGGGAAGGGGAGAGGGAAGGGAGGCCGGAAGAAGAGAGAATTAACTACTAAACTTAATGCCTGCTCCTTAAACATGGTTTAATATACATTATGCCATAGTTTCATTAATTGTGAATTTTCAGGAAATTTTTTCTTTCTTATCACTTTCTTAATTTCATCTGGGTTATGATATCTGTGCTGTAGTTATAATAATATGTGTATGTGCATTTATCTTTGATTTTTTTTCAAAGTTCTTTTTGTTGTTTTTCATTGTTATTGTTGAAGATTTATCTTTTTAAAGATTTATTTTTTTTGGAAAGTCAGATATACAGAGAGGAGGAGAGACAGAGAGGAAGATTTTTTTGTCTGATGATTCACTCCCCTGGCGGCCACAATTGCCAGAGTTGAGCTGATCTGCAGCCAGGAGCCAGGAGCCTTTTTGGGTCTTGCACGTGAGTGCAGGGTTCCAAGACTTTGGGCCATCCTCAACTGATTTCCCAGGCCACAAGCAGGGACCTGGATTGGAAGCGGGGCTGCCAAGATTAGAAATGGTGCACACATGGGATCCCGGTGTGTTCAAGGCCAGGACTTTAACCACTAGGCCATCATGCCAGGCCCGATACATTTATCTTTGAAGATAAATATTATAAGCCAAATGTTATGTCTTATGTTTGCCAACATTTATGGAATTGTATAGAAAGTTCGAGCATCTGGAAAGCATAAATGACTATGTGTTTTCAAAATACGCATTCACTCACATGGTGAACCTAAATTCAGCTAACCAATTTCTGTGCTTAATTTCCTCAGGTGTTAAACAACAACTATGTCAGAGAATCACTCTGGGAAGGAAAGAAATAAGCAGTGTGGTATTGATCAGTGTCCCGGCAGGAAATAGCACAAAGAGCTTCCTGAATGCATTTAACTGAATAGAGCTGTAGTACATAGACTACTAGTTTCTATAGATCTATAGATGTCTACAACCTCATCTATTCAAATTGTGAACATGCTGCTTTTTAGAGCAACAGAAATTCGTGGTATGACTAACACAGAAACAGAAGCCAGAGATCTGACTTAAGCACCTAACCCAATGTTTCTGTCATTGAAGATGAACAAACGGGCCCAGAGCCAAGGAATATGGGTGGAGACCAGGATAAAGCCAGGATATCATATTCCCGAGAGCCACCAAATAGGAAGGCTGCACAATAGATACTAGCCCAGGGAGACCCAGATCGGAATTCTGTCCAGATCAGACTTCATAACTCCAGAATGGTAAAATTGAAAATACGTGTTAATGCAAAGCAACAAAACATACTTTATTTGTTTAGCATCTAAAATTGATAAAGCAGTGTTAACAAAGGCATAAGAAAGCTTAAGAATCAATGAGGGGAAATGAAGCACCTCTACTCTAGAAATGGTGGGACACAGTTCCCACCTCTAGGCTGGAAGGGCAAGACCAAGGCAATGCCTACCTGGAAGGAACCATGACCTCAGTGAGCAGAAGGTAGCCATTGTCAGCCACAGCCAAGGTTATGGGATGAAATAACTCTAACCTGCCTCTCTTCCAGCCTTCAGGCTCCTGCTAGGGTTTTCCAGGTGTAAGTCAGAGGGCAAAGGAGCTGGGGCAATCTGATCTTATCAGGGCTAGAATACAGCAAGGATAGGCGCAAAGGACAGCTCGGGAGAAGGAAGCAAACTTAAGACCCTGTCCTCATGTACACACAGCATCCAGCACAGCACTGGAGCATGGTTTTCCCATTGAGGCAGCTCATTCCATCTTCTTGGGGTGTTAGTGGTGCTGGGTTTTGTTGTTGCTGCTTTGTTTTGTTTTTAATTTGGCGTTCCTTGTTGTTTTACATCGTTGTCCTACATGTAGCACATAATATGAAACTTCAATGTGACTATCCTCTGGGAAATGCACTGAATTCAAAAGACCACAAGCTTAGTGACAGGAGTTTAGTGTATGGCACACTGAATTTAAAGCATTAGCCAAGAATAAGAACCACGAAAGGCTGGAAGACAATCTAGGCCAATGCCCAGCACCCATCAAGAATATCCTCATCTATTTGAGTCCCTCATGGTTGCTCAAGGTTTGATGCACAGAGGAATTCTTTTAATGAGCCAGAGAATATCCAGAAATGTGGTGCTTTCGCAAAAGAAGAAATCCACATCTGGGTGCCTCCTTGGCTTCTGGGAAGACTGGGACTAAGAGCTGCTCTTTCATTATATCTTGAACTGAATGCATATTACACAGCGTGCTGAGGGCTTTGAAAATATTATTTCATTCCAGTTTCTCAGATGAAATCTGCAAATGGGTATTACTGGTGCTCCTTTCAGATAAAAGGAAAACAAACTCAGGGATGACAATGAAAAGATAAAACTCAGAGCTAGCCTGTGATAGGCTAGGGTATGGATCTCAGGCCTCTCCTGACTTCCATGATAACATCATTCAATACATCCAAATCACGGCTTTCTAACTTGAAAGACACATCTAACAAATGCATGCTGTTTTCTAT
Organism: Ochotona princeps; assembly: GCF_030435755.1. Lineage (NCBI taxonomy): Eukaryota > Metazoa > Chordata > Mammalia > Lagomorpha > Ochotonidae > Ochotona > Ochotona princeps. The sequence goes on along the minus strand of NC_080840.1, from coordinate 18,375,856 downwards.
TCCTATAATTGAATTAGTTGTATCAATTGGCCATATTTAATAGCTACCATTATTACCCTGCAACATTCTGATATTTACTATCAATTTCCAAAGTGTAGCTGGTTAAAAACAAATAAGGTATGCTTAGTTCTGCAAACATGGCGGGTGTGGGTCACTGGTATCAAAAGCACAGACATGAGAACTAACAGCAAGATTTCAAGATGTGAGTTTACCCCAAGAGAAAGCATCCTCCAGGCACATCTGCAGCCTCTCAGCTCCTGCCGCGTTCTCTAAGGCAGCCAAAGCAGATGAGTCTCTTCCCCACTAAGGACCTCTAGAGACACCACCTTGACAAATTTCTTTTGGTAATCTGTTCCGGAGCTTTAAAGTCCTTCATACCAGGATGTTTCTTTCTGTGTATCGACTGCAAATTACAATTCTGTCCAGGTGATGGATTTAGAATATTTTCAGTTTTCACATTAAAAACTAATCCAAATTATTTTTAGCTCATAAAGCTCCTCTCTTCTTTAAGTAGAGCTGCTATAATGGCTTCTGTTTTTCACACTGCTTTTCCTTTGGTATTATACACTGGCAAGAAGGACCATGAATGAACTACGTAAAATAAGTATGCAAATTCTTAGATAGCACTAGAATATAGAGGTCCTCATGGGCACAACAGTGAGGGAATAGGAGGAAAAGAAGTATCTACGCTCCCCGGAAACATCCTAGAAACTTCAGATCCTGTGAAGGAGGAATAATAGCATGCCTGCAGAAACACCTCTTGGCCCAGGTTCCTCCTTATGGATAGAAAATTTATTTATTGAGTAAAATGTGTTACCTGACTATCTGAGTGCTTTCAGAAAAAGGTGTCTGCTACTGTTGATGAAGCAAACTATTATCATATGTTAACATCTTGCAGCTACTCAGATATGAAAGTCATGCAATGTTCCTATTTAAGATGCTAATCAAGTTTGCTCAGCACAAACTAGAAGAGGGTGAAACCACTTACTGAGATTAGGTTCCAATATTCTTGGCAATTAGTTTAGAACTGCAGACCATGTCTGTCATTTCCCTATACCTTAACCCAGCCACTAGCAGAAATTGGATGTTAAAACAATGCATGCTACTCATGCTGATGAAGGATGCCTTTATTTTCATCTTCATCTGTACGGGACAGAGACAAAAGACAAACCATCATAGAAATGTAATTAAAGCATCACAATGATATCAGAATGTTTTCAAAATGCAAATCTGACTATACTTAGGATCATGTTCAGCTGCGAAAACCACAAAAAAAATTAAAAAAAAAAAATCAAACACAGTCTCTTGTACTTTGTGTCTCCCTTTCTGAACTCAGTGATGCTACATAAAATTATCTTTGTGAAGTTTCAAGGTTCTAACTATAGGGTGTGCCCTATCTCTTCAAGGTGAATGATGACAGCTAAGAGCTCTGAAACAGGAAGACACAGGAAATGAGGTATTTTTACTGCAACTCTTTCCTAAAGAAGCCCCGCCCCCTCCGAAATTGCCAAGGAACTCCTTCTTTTGCATTCCCTGGTCCAAACAAGGTTATGGGATCACACAGAATTCAACTGATAGTAGGAAAACATAAGATTAAAGAAGGAATAATGGCCAGCAGTGAAACTTGATAGGTTCTGCAGCTCCAATGACATAACTCTCACACAATAACATCACACACAATCTTTTCTTTGCCCCCAGATAGTTATCAAAGCCCTCCACAAGCCAACAGTGACTTCACACAGGCTGGTGCCTGTCTAGTTGTCCATGCATCAGCTGATGACCAGCCTCTCAGTGGCAGTCACACTGAACCTGAGTTCCTTAAAGAAGTATGCATCTTCTCACTTTCAACTTATTAGAAACCTTTCTCTCAGCCTCATAAATGTCATTCTAGTCACACTGGCTCATCCAAAGCGATAGCTTTAAAGATTTTCTTCTCAGGAGGTCCAACATCCCTTACATGACACCACATGATAAAAATGATGTCACAGGTAATTTCTTACTTAATATCTTTCACACTTAGCTGCAAAATCCATAAAAGTAGGGAGCTCATCTATTTTTTTCATTACTGAATTTCCGCATTGTCTAGCATGATAGTTTTAGGAGAAATCTACTTAGAGTAAGATGCATAGATCTTAACACAACTAAAGAGTTTTGAAAAGTGTTATCATTTCTGAACCAGTACCCCAAGAAAACAAAAACTTTTTATTCTCACAAGAATTTCTTTACAAATCTCCTTCTTATCAATCTTAATGTCTTACACTACTTGGCATCATGTTTTCAATCATTACAGGTTACTTTTGCTTAATTTTGTACTTACATAAATAAAATCATACAGTATATGTACATTTTGGGTCTGGTTTCCTTTCCTCATTATAACGTCTGTGACATCCATCTTCTGTGTTCTCTTTTTAGTACTATAATATTTCTACTGTATATTTCTGTTGTAATTTTTAATCCATTGTCTTGTTGGTAGATATTTGAGTTGTTTGTATTTTGGAAGTACAGGAGGAAACCTCCTGCAAAGTGTTCATGGACAAGTCTGTGTGGATATATTTTTCTTCCATTTCCATTAGAAATAATGAGGGTTACAGCTCTTGAGTCAATAGTTAAGTATTTTTGTCTCATTTTATATCAAAATTTGAGGAAGTATCAACAATTTCATAAAAGCAGTTTTATCATTTTACGTTCTCACACACAAGGTTTGAGAGTTCTGGTTGCTTCATATCGTCACTGCTATTTGATGCAGTCACTTCTACTGAGCATTAAGAAGTGTATCATAGGAATTCTAGTTTACATCTCCCTAATGATTAACTGCACCGAGCCCGTTTTCATGTGTCCCTTGACTATTATCATTTTCTGTAACTATATGTTCAAGTCTTTACCAATTAAAAATGTAGGTTGTTGTCATTTGCAGAATGATATACAATGAAAGTAAATCATCAGCAGGAGGCATGCATTGTACATGGTATCATTCTGTGCAAGCACAGAATGGAAGAGTAAGAGTTTTAAAACACTTTCCTTAATTTTTAGTCATCTGGAAGGCAGAAAAGTTGGGCAAATCCCATCCTCTTTCTCTCAGTACTCCACAACGTGTCTCCCATAGAAAGTGTTTTATGAAAAATGCATGATGAATCACTAGCCTTTATCTACTGCAAGCAGTGTACGGTTAGACTGGGGTTTGTCTAACCCTTTCATCTCCTATCTGTGTCAGCTTTCAGCAACCATGTCACCTTCTCCAAGCTTAGACTCCTAATCTGGAGGCTGAGTTTATGATAGCCTGTTCCTTATAGCATTATTTTAAGAATTGTATGAGAAAATGGCCCTAAAACACACTCCTAAGTGCCTGACACAAACAGGTTCTTGTAAACATTAGCGTGTTATTTTTTCTAAAGATTTATTTATTTTTATTGGAAAGGCAGCAATACAGAGGGGAGGAGAGATAGAGAGGAAAATCTTTCATCCAATGATTTACTCCCCAAGTGGCTGTATTTGCTGGAGCTGAGACAATCCAAAGCCAGGAGACAGGAGCTTCATCCGGGTCTCCCACATGGGTGCAGGGTCCCAAGGCTTTGGGCCATCCTCAACTGCTTTCCCAGGCCACAAGCAGGGAGCTGGATGGGAAGTGGGGCCACCGGGACATGAACTAGTGCCCATATGGGATCGTGGAGTGTTCAAGGCAAGGACTTTTGCTACAAGGCTATTGCGCTTGGCCCAGCATGTTATTTTTAATATTACCACCAGAAATAAAACACATAGAGTGAGCTTGGGCCATAATGTATCAAACTGCATCAGAACCAAATATGCCAGCTGGGCCCTCAGACTGTCATGGCACACATGTCTCTACATTAGTAATCTTGACATTACTGCTGGGTATTAAATGAGCCACAGCACAGGAGTTTCAAAGTCTGATTCAAAACTTTGGGGAGTTGTGACATCATAACCTCACTTTCCCTCCTGTCTGAAAATCAGTTCCAAGTATATTGATTCCACCCAGCACTTCATTTTCTTCAAATTCACCTGGGAGTGATTTTCTTTTAAATATATATATTTTATGAGTGTACATGTTAAGAATTCTAACCCCTGGAAAGACGAAACTGGAAACATAAAATTGGAACGCCTTAACACATTTTGTAATTGCAGAAAGATAACTAATGTTTAAAACGTGGAGCTATTTAAAGTTAGGTACTGCATGATCTCTTTAATGCCTTCTTTTATATTTATGCATTAAGTGGGGACCTGCATTGAGCTATTTCAGCAAACTGCAGTTACTAGTACTTCTTGCTCTGTATTATCTGTAAAATGGGGTAACAGTATTAATTATCTTGTAGAGTTTTAACAAGGATTAAGTGAGATGATATATGAAGAATATCTATGATGTACCTCATATGCCAGGCATCCAATTACATGTTAGCTATCACCAACACTAATCTTTCTCCCAGCTCTCTAGTTTCTGATATAGAGTATAAAAATTATTCTTATAGGTCACAACTAGTTGGGAATGTTTATCTAATAAAAAAATGATCCATTTTCCAGCATTTATATACACGGGAGTTTGAATTTTTCCACTCATATCAAGAAGGGCTAACATAAAGGTAGGAAATCTGATAAAACACTAAAAAAATCTTATATATTAGAAGAGACATCAATGGAACTAAGGGAGAAAAATAAAATTTGTGAAAATAAAAATCAGTGGAGGATAGAAAAGAAAGTATGGAATTGAAAACAAATACAGGACTGGTTGACAGAAGAGAAAGAACCAGAGTGTGGAAGGTGAGAGACTGGGCAGGGACAGTGGTACCACAGGGTGTGCTGCAGTGAACAGGCACTGGTGACTTCACGGGAGACTCATGCACATCTCTTTTTCAAGAACATATTTTTTTTTTTATAATCTATTTTATTGTGTTGTTGTTGACAATCTTTACATAGTTAATTACAGTTAAAGAAAGAAAAAGAAAGAAAAAAAAAGGTTCGGGGGATAGGGAAGTGGGTAATACTATTATGTCCATATTGTTTCCATCTTGTATCTGAGGTAAAGGGGGATATTGAGGGAGAAGCCCCACCCGGTTTCCCGCCCACCCCAAGTCCCGGATGTGGGGCATGCTCTGAGATATGTGCTCGAGTGGTGTTAATAGTTCTCCGGTTATGAATCGCTGCCAGTTTCGCTCGATGAGGTCGTCCACTGATTGATATGGTCCATCATAAAGTCTCCGTTTGCCCCATTTTTCGCTGCCAACATATAGCTGAGATGAATGATTGATCTGCTCTGTCTTCTGTCTTTTCTTGATTAGAGTTCTGAGTCCAGCAGTTCGATTAGGGAGATCTCCAAAGAAACTTTGAGGTATTCCCAGACTAGTTTCTTGTATGCTCTAGCAAGCACAGGGCCCGGCACAGTCCATCACCACGATCAGCTGGTGGTTGCAATTGCTGGGTTGGTTCTGTTTTCAGTCCCGAGTTGCACTGGAACCAATGGGAGTTGCAGTCCAGTCTGGTTCTGCCCAGCACGTACTCGGCCCTCACACAAACCAGTGGGAGCTGCAGCCTAGTCGGGGCGACCCACAATAACCCCCACCAGGCCCGCCCCCTACCCTGGTTTGCCAGTATGTGTAGCAGAAGACCAGTCTGTCCCCCATCCCATTTGGCTCTTGTACGTGTCAATGGGTATTAAAGCTTAGTTCCATCTAACCAACTCAACCATCCAGCCCTCACGGGTGTTGTTGAGTGCCTCTCTATCTAGCCATCCCAGCCCCCGTCCCAGTCTTCATGCCCTCCCACGGGAATAGTGACCCAAGAAGGGGGAACCCACTTTTTCCCTCCCAGGTCTCTCTGTCCCGGTTTATGCACTCTTTAGGTGGTTCTGTGATTTGACTTGACAGAATTAGTCCCCAGTGCCAGCTTCTGCGGCTGTGCCCAAACATCCCTCACCCACTCTAATTTATGCTTGCACCAGCAGGAATAATCAGCCCAGCCTGGCTTTTCCCTGATCTAGTCCACATGCAGCGCACAGGTGTTGTAGCCTTGCATAGTCTAGTCTGTCTCTATCCCAGCCCACGCTCTCCATTGGGAGTAGCTGTCCGGCGAGGGAACCAGCCCCTTAATCCCCCCGCCAGTTCTGCCCCTCCCTTCCTTCCTGGATCTCATGTGTGCTGGTTGGGTGCTGCATTCATATCCAGTACAGGCAACCACGCCCTGGCATTCCATAATGTGTACTGGTTTTGTCGCGACCAAACCCGGCTCATCCCACACTCTGATCTGGTGATCGGATTTGCCAGTGGGTGATACGGACTGATTCAGCCTGGTCTGCTCCTGATTTTAATCCACTTCACTTTCATGAACTCCCAAATTGTCTTCTTTCCTTGAAAAGGTTTATATTCGTTCATTCATTTGAAGAGTAAGAGAAGATAGTGATGGAGGGGGGTTAGGAGAGAGAGAGAGGAGAGAGAAAGAAAGCAAGAGAGAGGGAGATAGAGAAGGAGAGAGGGAAGGGAAGGGAGGGAAAGAGACAAGGATGAAGGGAGGAGGGGATGAAATCAATTTTTCATCTCTGGGTTCATTCCCCAAATGGTCACAATTAGCAGGGTTTGGCTAGTCAGAATCCAGGAATTCAGGAGCTCCATCAGAAACTTCTACATGGGTTGTAGCAGCACACATACTTGGGCCATTATCTGCTTCCCTCCTAGGTGTATTAGTAGGGAGATGGATCAGAAGCAGAGTAACTGGGGTCCGAGCTGCCCTTATGACTACAGACAGGGAAAGAGAACAAGATTTAAATACTCTGGCCTGAAAGCAGCATCCATCACCTCTACTCATCTCAAAGCAGAAGCTACAACATTTCATTCCATTAAAGTCCAGAAATCTTAGTCTTTACAGGCCCAGAAGAGGACCCAATATTGGATTAATGATAGTCATTGTTATCATGGTTTATTTAGAATCCACAGAAGACTGTCCTTGCCCAAGAGGTCAGCAATGCTTTCGGGTGTACACAGCATCTAGAAGAATGCCCTGGCTTTGTGGACCCCCATGCTGGACAACAATGAACTCTTCCTTGTCATTGCTCAAAGCATGCCTCATTCTCTTACAGCAGAGTGGATGTGGGCTGAACCCCAGAACAGTGTTTAGAACACAAAGCTGCAGGTTAGGGCCCCCAAAGCCATTTCAGAATCATCTATCAGTCAATCAGTAATTCCTTACCCTGTATCGACAATTATCACTTTATTTCAATTCCCAATTTATTTACTTTTCACTTGGATCAATGTTGCTATTATTCTGGTCTCCCCACAAATAGCGTAGAGTGTTTGAGGGCATAGAGTGGCTTCCCATTTATTTCCTTATGCATTTATGCCAAACATAGTGGTCTGTATGAACAGACATCCAATAGACGGTGCATGAAGGGAGCACCTGTATAACCACTTGCCATTTCTATTTTTGCTTATCTGTCTCAAAAGGCCTTTGACTGATCAGGATTTAGCACTTTAGGGCCACTCTAGTGTGAGCTCTTTTTCTCAATGTGAACATTCTCTTTACCAAGTTTCTTTTCATCATAATTTTTAAAGCTCTCCATTTTCTATACCATTCTCCCAATTTCTTGCTATATACAAAACTAGCTGTCGATCACAATTTCCTACAAATTTTTATAACATATATTCATATTCAAGCAGATTTTAAGTGTTCTCACTATGAAAAATATGCGAGGCACTAAATATGCTAATTGGGTTGACTGAGCCACTCCAAAATGTGCATACTACATCCTACTATACATCATGAACACCAGCATATACAAGTTTTATCTACCAATTAAAAATATAAGTCAATTAATAACTTTTAAGAGTCTATAAATTTCTAGTCCTTATAATGCCTATTTAATCATCATTTTGTAGAAGCAGCCTGGGAATCCCTCCAGCCTGGACACCCGCCCTCAGAGAAGCATCTGGAAAGCATCTTTAGCATATATGTTCATGCATGACAGGTCTATTGAAAGACAAGCGTATTAACTGAGACTTACTGCTACTTCAGTGCAGTCTATTCTCACTTGAACATGCCTACAAATCACCAGGGGATCCAGTTAAAATGCAGATTCTGACTCAGTGGGTCTCGGGTTAAGGCCCAGCTTATGCATTGCTAACAAGCTTCAGGATTTTGGTGTGCAGACCAGACTTTCAATTGTTTCGTTTGCTGGGTTATTTTGAAATGGTACCTTCCAGAAACTCTATTATAACCGACAAAAGCAATCTTTCATTACTTTGAGTATGTAAGCTCAAATTTGTAACATCTCTTTAGTATAAAGTCAGTCAATTTGTAAGACCAATGAGAATGCTTCCATGAATACAAAGTTTGAAAGCATGGGTTATGTAAGACAAACGCACATTAGCACTGACACTCCATTTCTGCATATTGCTTCCCTGATGAATGTCCTGCTTCATACAGACAAAAATAATCATTCATAACTACAGAGCAGCTTCTCTTGCCATATAAGACTAGCTGTCAACGAAACAGAAATGATAGGAAAAGCTTTTTATTATTATTATCATCACTGAAGTTTCAAATTAAAACATTGATGGTTTCCAGTGTATTCATGTCTGGAATATATTTAAGTGTTATTTTCTTTAAAGTGTTCCATAGGTAAAAATGCAAAATAAAATTCAAAGCGAATATCTGTTGATTTCCTTAGTTGCCTCTGTAAAATTTAGGAAAGCTTCTTTAAAACGATACTTTGATGCTAATATGTTGATATTGTAGCATTTCCATCATTGAGCTATATTCCATAGAGAGAATGATTTTGTGAAGGGAAGGAAAGACAAAGAGTATGAAAGATCTCCCAAATGATGGACTGAGCACAGTACCTTGGCCTAATTCCTGCTGGGGCTCCGGAAAGGTTTAGAATAAAGACTCCCCCATTTTTAACAAAATTTACACCAAAATAGTGCATTTTCCAGAATAAGACCAGCGGGCATGACAAATAACCATGCAGTGTGTGTGTGTGTGTGTGTGTGTGTGAGTGAGAGAGAGACAAAGAGAGAGAGAGAGAAAGAGAGAGAGAGAGAAAGAGAGAGAGAAGAGAAAAACACGTCAAGGTAACAATTTTTTTTATGTCCAATGGTTGTTCCTGCCTCCATATTAAATAGCTTGGTGGCTTTTAATGATGAAAAAATTATGCAAACATTAAAAAACAATTTTATATAATTATTCGGAGTTTGCTTTCAGTTTACAATGATTTAAAACAAATCTGCAAATGCAGTCTGTAGGGATTTCTTGCAAGTAAAAGGAAATGCATCATGTGCTGCAGTTTGGTTTAATACCAGATAATAAGCTCTCCTACCAGCAGTGAATTATGAAGGGAAATGAAGAAACTTGCGGAATAACTATTTCTGTGGCTAGAAGAGGGTACTTGTTGGAGCAGGTTCTTTAACATTAGCATCATGCCTTCAGCTAACACATATGAAGGTTTGACATGGCTCACAGCTCCTTTCTTCAGACCAAACACACTTCTAAGGTTCATGCCACCAAATCTTTCTTCCAGTTCTTATAGAAAGCTTCTATAAGGCAAAACCCATCCTCCAACAACCAAATGTCCATAGAAGGCGGGTCCTTGTTTTCAAGCTTCTGTTGGCTTTGATCATTTTTTGAGCAAATTGAAAAAGGATCATTATTTTGAAACTGAGCATTAGTACCTGTAAAATGTAATATTATCTCAACCTCAAACAGCCTATCTCCCATGCAATTAGATATTGTGAAGTAACCAATGAACCAACAATCAATGTGAGTCAGACTGCTTATGGACTACATCAAAGAACTGCAAAATCCAATATACTTTTAATACCCTATGTTATTCCGTAATGGGGTGGGAGAGCAGAGAAATCTTCCATCTCCCTAGAATGTGTAAGGAAGACGTGAAATATAACCTACCAGGATCATAACTGGTAACTCATAGACAACAGACTCGAATCAGCATTAGACAACAGTTAAACTACAAAGACATTTAGGGGGAATTAAGAGTGATTCGGACAACCTGTTGCCAGGAGGTCATATGCACAGAGCAGGGGGACAAGAGGAGGCTTGTATACCAACCCTGAAGCCTTCCAGATCTTCACCAAGGACTATCAGTACGAGCACCAAGGACTACATCCCAACTGCCAAGGAGACCACAGGGAGTTGGAGTACTCAATACTATGTCAATTAATTCCATAATGTTATAAATTGTTGCTGATGTTATGTTGGGGCTTTTGATTGATCGGGATGATACTCTGCGGGCTCTACTTTCAGACTAGAGATGGTCTCCTCAACAAGCTGTTGAACTTATCTGGACAATAAGATGCTAGACTCTATGCTTGGTATATGCTTGCAATGAAAGAATCTCATATGAACTTGAACTGTGGTAGTGCAACAAGGTGGAAGAACCCACCACGGGGGCAGGGTTTGGAGAGGGGTAGGGAGAATCCCAGTACCTATAAAATTGTTTCACATAATGCAATGTAATTAATAAGAACAAAAAAAAAAGGAGGGGGGAAAAAAAAGAAACCAAGCGCCACCTGGGGGCAGGAGGGGGATCACAACCCTGTCACCATTCCCTTCCTTTCATCTCTTCTACTTTCCTGTCAACCTTTCTTGATAACCACTGTCTCTTCCAATACCCCAGGTGAAATCTAATTAAAGTAAGCACCTAAAACTGAATTGGAAGAAAAGTTATTCCTATTACAAAATGGTTGCCTGAGGTGACTTGATAAAGGCTGAGAAGGGCAAGCTGTCCATACTGAGCAGAGGTCATACTACAAGCCTTCTCTTAGTTTTTTTTTTGTGAGTATGTGTGTGCATGTGTGTGTGTGTGTGTGGTGGGCGTTTCAGATGAGATCGGGTGTGTTCAGGGTGGTATGGCCGTAGACTGGGGGGGGGCATTTCTAAGACAAAATTTCTAAATGATTCCTTACATTATTCATCCCCCAGAAAATCCTTTATCATATTGCTGGTTTACTCCCATCACCTGCTACCACTTAAATCAGTGATTATCTTAGGTCCTATCCTTCCCCATTTTTCTGTGTGCATATTATAAAGTACACATTAACTATCTGTCTAAATTGTGAAGCCACAGTTGGTGGGAAAACAGACTGACTTTCTACAAACCACCTTTGCATCAACCTCTTTCACCCAAGGCAAAAAACACACTCTTGACTGAGACTTCCATTTTTAGACCAGGAATTACAGTGGAGTTCAACTAAGAGCAGCACCATAATAATGGATAACTTCTCTTCACTTGATGAATATTTACTGTCAGGTTGATCTCTTTCTTTAACTTCACAACATCCGAATAAAAGCAAAGGCACACAGTTGTTAATCTTTTTCTCATACCTACAGAGATAATCAGAAAATACGGACTTGCTATTTTTAAATTCTACTATTATTTTAAGACACAGTTTAATAGGCACTGGGATCTCTGTCCCACCCCCCACATTCCCTCCCCTTTCCACTGCTCTCCCTTCCAATCTTACAATGGTTATCTTTCATGAATTTTTACAAGTCCATTGTGCTGCCACTGAGATGTTTCCCAACAATGTAGGAGATTATCAGCCATTTTGCTGTGAGTATATCCTTGTATTGCATGCATGGGGACATACTTCTCCCTGTTTCCACCAATGAACATATTAATTCCCACCTCACTTTCATTATACATCCTCTTAAGTACAGGCTACAACAGGGAGAAAAAATGGTGAACCTTCATCCCCATTAAGTTAACGAACATGTAACAAAGCTATCAATGTGATGGTAGGGTGGTGAAAAAGAGTTGGACTTGCTATTTTTAAAAGGTTTAATGTGACTTCTAAAACACTCAGTGCTTAGCACAGGATATAGAAGGTTGAGAATTAGCCCTGAAATGCTATGTCCATGTTGTACAATCCTTGGAGTTCATGAAAGTGACCTTACTTGGAGCATGAGTCTTCAGTGATGCAATTATGTTAAGGCTATTAAGATGATGAAACGATGTGGGTTGTGAAAGTGAGATCTGCATTGAATTATGTGATCTTATAGGAGGAAGTCACACATAGCTCTCAGACAACGGATGGTGACACAGAGACACAAAGGACGAGACATCAAGACGACACAGGAGAGAGAAAAGACAAGGAAGGCTAACAGGTTACAAAATAGGAAGAGAAAAGGAACCAATCCACCCCTTGACTTTCCAGAGCGAATCAATGTGGTGCTTTGAGTTGCTAAATCTGCGTTAACACGTTGCAGCAGACGTTGAAAGCTAACAGAAGACAGACATGAGCTTTTTCTTTCTGAGTATCTTGACTTTAATTCCTGTCACATGTGGCACAAGTTAGTATTAGGTGGTTTTGTGACTGCATATAATACAGGTCATACCTGTAGTCGTGTCCTTGGTTTAGGTCAACTAAGGCCACTACACTGATCAGTAGGTTGGAGGAGAGGAAGAATTGACATAAGAAACACCATACTCCAACTTTGAGGGTTGGTCCCTTGTGGTTTTTTTTTTTTAGAGATTTTCTGAATTCTTCCCCATTTCCGCTTGATTGCAACTGTTCACTACTTCATAGCTTTTCTTTATTATCTTTTGTTAATGCATTGAGTATTCATGAAAACATATGTTTATTTTTCTAGGCGTTAAAACTCAAGAACTTTGAACATTTTCTTGATTTTGGTGACCAGTGACTTTTGAACTCCTATTTAAGGAAAGTTTTTGGAGGGGTCCTATCCTTCCTGACAATCTCCATATTGCATAATAGTTCTTATCTTCCCTGTCTTAGCACCACTTTCCAATTTTCCACTGGGAAAAGGAAACTGAGATAAATTCACCTTCCCTGGATGTCACCAATGTTTATAAAGACACAATCTCTTGGTGTTTCTCAATCCAAAAAATGGGTATTAAAGTACTTGGAAACAACTTGCTACATGAAACATCATGTGCATTTGATGTCAGTACCAATGGTGCTTGCCAGGCAGTAGAGTCATTTTCTTCTGAGAGATTTTTGGGATGGCATTCTTTACACAAAAGCTCAGCTTCAGAACATTTAGAAAGTGTTACCTTTTAACCAAGACAGCACAAAAACATGGCTTCTCAAACTAGATGAATACATTGGTGTGGTGGAAAGTATGGCTAACTGGACAAGACAGAAATCAAGCGCTGATCAGAAGTCTTCAGCCACTAAACTGTTGACGCATACTGTCTGCTACCACAAAGCTGTGTGGGATAAAGCTCTTAGATGTGGGTGGGAATGATGGTTAAAAATGAACTATTCATGCAATCCTGCAAATGACTATAGTGAAAACTCATTTTTCATGGCTTAGAGGACAACCTTCAAACACAAGGCATTCCAGGTCTTACCTAATCAGTCTCGCAACAAGCAATTCCCTCCAGCCCTGTCCGTCTTTGCTCTAAACTGCTGTGTTTTTTGAATTTTTTCAGATACATTATATACCTCATGGACACATGAGCATGACAGCTCTATATGGGCTCTCCCTTCTGTCTAGAAAAGTTTTCCTACATTTTAAAATAGTACAACATTTAAGCTCAGGTCAAATGACATATCCTACTCCCAATATTCTGATTTAGAGGGACTTCTCTCGCCTTTGGACTTTCTCTTGTATCAACTTACAAACTCATAAATACATGATCTGCATTAATGACTAGATTGTAAACTCCTTGAAGGTGTATTTTCCACAGACAAAATGTACCTCAAAGCACGTATTGAGGGCTCATTATGTAATGTGCCTGATGTTAAGCATGACAGAATTGTCAACTCATTTTCCAACATTCCTATTTTGTAGGTGAAAAATCCGAGGCTTAGAAATGCTACATAATTTGTCCAACATCTTAGAACTAACTGGGATTTGAATTCTGAGCCACAGCATAAATGATGAATACTTATATATTACTTACTTTATGGGATAAAGACCTAGACTCAGAAACAAAAAGAAAACATCCTGAACTTTTATCTAATTTATGAACAAAAGTCTTTCTTAGACCTGATCATATTTGATTAAAAAAAAAAAGGTGATATCTTTTGGTTCAATGAATTCTTGTGGAAAGAACAAGCTTTCTTCCCGTAAGAATTGAAGCAGTCTTTTTCCAAAGTCATATTTTTTTCCATCTGGGAAGTCACTATTCTTATAATTAATAACAAACTTTGACTAGCTAATGCAATTTTGACTCATTTATGACTTCATTATGTCTGGAAAATAACAAATACATTTCTGTGTCACCATAAATTCTTGATTCATTATCACTGGCACAATTGCTTCTTATTGTATTATTTTTTCTCATTTTGACCAGAGGACTGCTTATTTTCATTAAGTATAATGTCTTTTTTTTTTTTTTGAGGTACAATGATTGTCCAATCGATAGGCACTATTTTAACACAACCTTTTCTTTTCTGAAGGGGGTAGAGGGAGCATCTGTCCCTCCCAGGGAGGGCATCGGCATGATGCTGGAATTGAGGGTAGAATCAGAACTCAAGCTCAGAAACTGATGTGGGATGCAGCCCTCCGAAGCAGCATCTGTATCAGCACCTCATGGTGCCCCCTGAAATATCTTTGTTTCTAACCAAATGAGCTGTCACAATGATAGGCAGAGCAGGACAGAGGCAGAGACATAAAAGTGATGAAAGCCATGAATGTGTTTTTCTCAAAAGTTATTTTATTCTGCAACTTCACACATAATTCAAGGCCCAGGCAACATTAAAAATGGAACTTCGATGTTGCAACATGATTGAAACTCTGCTATCGTGTAGAAGTGATGGATCAAATTTCTTATAAAATCTGCTTTGTAATGATATTTCATGTTCTTAATAATTCTCTGATCTAAATATTGACAGTGAATTGCCACTTGAGAGGCAAGAGAATGATATAAAAAATACACTAAAAATATTAGCCTTCTTCCCTTAGGGTTCAATAATGGGTGAAAGAAAAACATCACTCTCTTGATCTTCAGTGAAGAGACAAAAGATCACAAGTCTAGAAAAATGTGTGTCTGTTTGTACAAATAAGTGCAAAGTGATAGCATTCAAACTTTAGACTTTCTCACTTGCATACATGTAACCAATTATCCATAATTTAATCTTTTTCATCCTACAAGGACTGTCTCTTTGTCTAAACAGTCCTGTGTAAATTCTATTTCACCCTGAAGGCCAGCTGAGGCAAGGGAAGCAAAGGCTGGGGAGGACCTGATGGACACCATTAAAGCAGCAGCAGGTTTCATAAACCACGTTCCCAAGAAAGAGAAAAATTGGTGTATTCACGAAACCGGCTTCAGCTCTGGGATGGGGAATGGGCTTATTCACAATGTTCTACTCCTGAAATGAGTAATTTCCAAAATCTGTAAGTATATGCTTTGGTAAAATACTAGACATAATTTTCCCAAAGGTCAAAACTGAATGCCAGACACACACACACACTCTTCCTCTATCTTTTTCATATGGTAAAACTTGTGTGTTGAATGTTCTTTTAAAATTCACACCATTAATAGCTTTATATTGTCTCAATATTTTAGCTAAATACTTAACTTCTTATTTTATCTTTACTATAAGCCTTAAATGCATAGCACTAACATCTGCTTTAGATTCTAAGTTTCGAGGAAAGAACGATTACTGTTAATGCACAGTTGTACATAATGCATATACATATTTAGTTACAATTAATGTGCAATAATCATTCCAATGATAATGAGAGGTAATACTGATATTTGAAGATGACAACCTCAAGGATGAGAGCTGCCTGTTAGTATCTAATATCTAGGTGGATTCATACACATATGCAAGCACCTTTTAGCAGGCTTCTTAGGTTAATGGAAGAGGTACTCCCCAAAATGTGTACTGAGTTAGTATTGTATAGTCATCAGTAGTCTTCTGTAACAGCGCTTCTCAACGTCTACTTTGCAGAAGAATCCTGTGAGAAGCTAGATGATTACCAGTTTTACTCACACCTATCAGCCATCGAAATTCTGATTAGCCTCAGTTAGGATACAGCCCAGGAATCTTCACTGATCTCATGTGATTCTGATTCAGATTTCACTCTGAGAAACAAAGAGATATTCTGCTATCTCACAGTGCAATCATTATTTTTAAATTCAGAACTGGACATGTATTTCATAGAGGCTTCTTTTATATTAATATTCAATCACTGCCTATAATATAGACTGCTAATTTATATAACTTAATTAAAAAATTTGAGAACAGAGTTGAGAAAAACTATTCCAAGAGAAACCACTCATACTAGAAGTCATATTAAAGAAATCCCTTCCCTGGTTATCAGTGTACTCTTTGCATGGCCTCGGTCAGCAGGTGGAGGGAGAATGCATCCTGCAGCACAGTATCTATCTATTGGTCAAGTTTTTACAGCCCGGCTTTAGTAGGTACCCAAGGCCCAGAATCTCTCCAAACACTCCCCTAAAAGAGCAGGGGAAGACGAACATATCAAGTTAAGAATTATTTCAAAGTTTCAATAAAGAGCTTAGATCAACAGTTAAACATGCTAACAACACTATTTTCAGTAGATATATTTCCTCCAAGGAAAGAAACTGAAATGTGGTTACTTCTGATGTTAATGTTATTAATGCCCAAAGTTTCTCAGGCAATTCAAGCTAAAAGGTATAAAAGCGCTGCTGTCATAAGAAAACAAAATATATTGTGACAGTGTGGGAGATCATATTCTTCTTCACAAACAGCCTACTGGAATTTAAATATTACTGCTCTTATCATTGACAACTCATCTAGCTCAGAAGGAAATTGAACTAACAAAAGAGATGACTTAGTGTAGCAGATTCACCAATTTAGAAAAGAACAAATAAATAAATATCAAAACTCAAAGCTACAGAGATTAATTTAATTGGTTACTTCCCTGGAAAGCACTCAGAATGATGGAAGGAGGAAGAAAACAAAAATCAATTCTTATTTACAGGAAGTGACAACAATTGAAATTGAAACATTCATATAAAGAGAAAACCATTAAAAACTGTGGGAGATTTAGCAATTCCATTGCCCCCTCACTGTTAATTGTATTATTTTAAGCAACTTCATACTCAGTGTTTAGCAGGCCAATTGACAAATTTAGGAATCTCTTTTTTAAGTACATGCATAGATATTTCGTTGAATGACAAATCTGAGTAGATTTGCTAAAGCAAACTTCAGGACAATGTTTGCTGAATCTCTCTTGTGTCCATTACCCTGGAAAAGTCCCAGCAACCCTACAGTCCCATGTGAAGAGGAATTGTGGAACTATGGTTTTCCTATATTTTAATTGTTGGATATTATGATTACTGGAAGATTAAGTCTGTCATCGTAAATGCATTAAAAATTTGCCTTTGAATAGCCTAATGAAGAGGGAAAAGAAATAAAAGTGGGGAAAGTATGGTTATCTTCTTGTGACAGTACATATGGAATGCATAAAATCTCTTACTGTTTTTTTAGAAAAAGAAGTATTATCTCCAAGCACTGATTTTAAGCTTCTATAACATAGTCTAAAGTAAAGAGGAAAGTTTTGAAACTATTTCTAAACACCACACAACAGAAGATCAACAATAGAATGAAAGTTTACATCAGTCTTTAAAATGTTGTTGAGAACATGGGAAATTAAACAGATATAATTTGTTTGCGGTTATTTTGTTAAAGCAGCCAACATGAGTGCATCCAAATATATACTGAAAACAAATGTGGCCTTTTCCATATACTTACTGCTGCTGTTATGACATGAAGACGAATCAATATGCCCTTTCTGTTCATCAGTGAAATCTGAGCCTCCATTCTTAAATAAACGAATACCCCACTCAGTAGTTGGACCTTCCTGGGAAAGAATGAAGCACCACAGCAGACATTTCTTTCTCCCTTTCCAACTCTGTATTCATTCCCTCCTTGTTCTCGGAATACCTCTGTTACACTCCCAGATTCACAATTTAAGTGTACAAATAAACAGAGTCAAGGTGGTTCCTTAACTCTAAAGTGTTTGGTAGAAAGTTTCAGAGTCTGAGTTAGAGAGTGAAGCAAAGAAAGGCAAAACAAAAATCACATAAGATGACACTTGCGTGATGTTCCAGCCACACCTGAGCTCTGGATGGGCTTTTTCAGATTCATGAGCCAATTACTGTCTGTCCCATTATTTGGCTGGTTGGTTGATTTCATAAAACAGTTTGAGTTACTTTTACACCACTTATAATCAAACAAATTCCAGAGAATTCAAAAGATCACCTTGCAATCGAACAGGATCATGGCTCAGTGGATTAAACTGCCACCTGTGATGCTGGCATCAAAAATGACACTGGTTCCACTGCCAGCTCTTCTACTTCTAACTTGGCTCCTTGCTAATGTGCCTGGGAAATTAGCTAATGATGGCACAAACATTTCGTCCCTATTACCAATGGGGAGATCCAGATGGAGTTCCTGGTTCCTGGCTTCAGCCTGTCTCAGTTACAGCAATTGTAGCAATTTTGGGAGTGGGCTAGAGGATGAAAGACCTCCCTCTCTATTTCTTGTCTTTTCCTCTAAATCTTTCAAAGAAATATCTTCAAAAAACGAGGGTCATGCCAGATAACAAATACTTTTTTCAGAAGACCACCATAAAAAAAATAAAAGAAAAAAATTCATCAGATTGCTGTTAGAAACACTGTTTTCCAGTTTAGGGCTGACATCCTTAGTAAGGTAGTCTGAGTTCTCTGACTTAATCCCAATTATTTTTAAAAGTGGGGTCACACAGACCATTGTTCTGTACTTTCTAAGATCCACTCATACTGATCTACTGGCAACATCTGTTCATACCTTGCCCTTTGTACCTCTTCCCATTGCTCATACCATTCTTCTGGCTTAGAATGTCATCTCTCCTACTTTTGTCATTGTTCAGGCAACACATTGTCACAGAAAGCCAAGTGCGGGAATCATTTCCTCTGCGAAGATTTCTACAGTTTTCCAGTCAATTATTTCTCTTCTACAAAGCTCTTGCTTATATCTAGCAATACAGGTAAAGAACATTTTGTGCACGATTGGGAGCAACACAAAGGTCATTGCAGCATGACTGAGTCCTATAAGATTTTTTCCTTGTAGTGACATATGTGAACCTCCTTCAATGACTATGTACACCTTGAAAGCAGAGGTCATTTTTATTTTTCCACAGCTTAGTAACTTGTCTTGGCAACATAAATGCTAAAAGGATGTATACATTTTAGACATGTACTAGTCCTTTTTCTCCTGCAAGCATAGAGCATATATATGTACGTGTGCATATATATATACACACACATATGTTTCCCTTATATGATATAACCAATTTTCTATATCTGTATCTATCAATCTATCTAGCCAACTATACAATATGCCCATTCCAAATGCAGCTAGCTCAAAGACAGAGAGATTTAACATAATATTTTAGAACTAAAATATAACATTACCATAATGATGAATAGAACTGAATACTTTAAAGGGAAAAGTGTTTCAACATATCAATTGATAGATGTTAAAAGAGAATTCCAGAAAAGCTGAGAGTGGTGCAAATGGCCAACATGGCTCATGTGGTATCTAGTTCATTGTGAAATTATAATTCTTTTGTTAAAATGGATATACCCTCAAACAGCAAAGTCTGCAAGCAAGCACATATTACACACAGATTTCCCCCCCCCCCAAATATATCTATTCCTGAATGTGTTATAAAGAATTGACTGAGTATAGAAGCCAAGCCTTCTACAAGAGAAAGGATGGGAATGGATTGCTCCAAACAAAAAAGCGCTGATATTACTAAAGTGCACAATTCAGGGAAAATTCAGGTAAGGAGATGTGGGAAGCATTGGGTAGAATGGTGCAAGGCCACTTGGTAGAGACTGTAAACCTGACTGCTGACAAGGAAGAGAAGGGTAGTAAAATGAGGAGAGGAGACAACAGAGAAGGAAAACAAAAGCTTCAATACTAATATCAAGTGACTTTCCTTTTAGTTTTTTGAGGATCATAGCTAACCAATTCCCCATGTAGAGGGAGCCAACAACATGTCATTTTAATGTATTAATTCTGTATGGATACTCAGATCAAAGGTTTCCTAAAAATATGGTTTTCCATGAAACATAAAATTTAAATTCTAAGTGGATATTTCTATTACCAAATTGTGGAAACTAATTTAAATAAAACCTTTAAGCCACTGGGCAGTCTGGTAAATGTGGGTATTGGCTAATCTTTACACACCAGAGGCTACAAATATAAAATATTTGAGATCAGACACCCTCCCTAGTCACCTGGTTTATAAAACTGATTGTTAAGCTCCTGTGGTTCTCCCGAACGGGTTGACTATGGAGTTCCCACGATTAACTAAATGACTACAGAAAAAAGTTTAAACATGCATAGAGTGCCATATGTTTGCAACATGCTTTCTTATGCTTTCTCTCAGTTCATCCTCACAGCAATGTTTGGAGAAAGGTATTATCCAACTTCCAAATTATCCAGATTAGTTTTATAGAAGGCTTTGGAGCAGATGGAAGGGAACATCCATTCACAGAAATTGTCGACCGAGAACAATGAGGCAGACACACTCACTTTTTTATTGCATTTCATTTTATGACATCATTTCATAGGCTCTGAGGTTCCCCCAACCCCTCCCTATACCCTCCCCCCAATGGTGGATAACTCCACCTAATTGCAGTATTGTAGTTCAAATCCAGTCATGCTTCTCTTATTGCATGCATGTACTATGCGTAGAGTATAGCATCTTATAGTCTAGATCAATTCAACAGTTTCTTGGGGAAACTATCTCTGGTTTAAAAGCAGAGCTCGCAGAATATCATTCTGACCAATTAAAAGCCATAACATAACATCAACGCCAGTTTACAACATCATGGAGTTAATTGACAAGGTATTGAGTGACTGATATGTTAGAAAATGCAAGTTCTTAACCACATCCTGCAGACACACTCATTTAATTACTCTCTTCACTGCCACAAGATGGTGAGGCCAACAAATAGTCACAAATTATCCATCCGCCTTTTATCTATCATACGTTTAATGTGGCTCACAAATTGTTTAGGTTATAGACCATCTGTGAATCATTATGTTCTTTGTGCATGAAATGCTGATTTAGTCAATATAAGATAATGAAATAGAAACAATTATGTGCTCCATCAAGCGCTTACTTTGAACTAGACTGTAGTTTGGACAAGTGGTGGTTGTGGAAGATTAAGATACGTTTATGAAAAAAAAATTACTATTGGGAAACAGTTTCATTAAATTAGTTTGGGTTTGTGCACCAAGGAATGACTACCTATGTTTGGTGTCAGCATCCTTACTAGTTCATAGAGCAGCAAGATATTTTGGGAGCATAACTCCAAAGTCCTCAAATCTGACAACTCAAGGTGAGTTCAGGAAAGGTTTGTAGACATGTGTGTTGATGGAACACCGCTCATCTTGGATCCCCCTTCTTAACTTCTCTGATAAAGAATTCCTTTGCCCTTCTCCTTTTGCATTCCCTACATTTAGAAGGTGAAACCCAAATCTCTTTGTATTCATTGTACCTAGCCATCAATAACCATAGAGTCCAAATTCTGGCTTCAGGAGGATGTAACTAGCTTGATGTGTTGGATGCCATTATTCAAAACTCCTACTTTCCAGTAGATCACAGACCCCCACACTCCCTCTGGTAGTCATTCCCATGACATGCTAACCTTTGGGGATATTTAAATAAGGAGTGCTATTCTTTGTGTTCTTGCAAAAAAGGACTGCCAGATACAAAATCTTGCTTTCACAAATGGTAAGTCATAGAGACATTTGCGAGATTGTGATTCTCACACTCAGGTTTCAATTGCCTCCATCAAACCCTCATTCATACTGGGACCTGTAAGTTGGCTAAGAGGGTTCTGCAGGGTCCTGGGAAAAAGGATAAACATTCATAGCAGCATACATACCCAGGACACAATCTCCTTGGTCTGGTGTTTTGCCAGTGACTTCTCCAACCCTCCCTTATCTCTGTTCACATACTGATTTGCTCCCGTATTTGATTTTGGTGGTATGTTACTGCATTTGCTTTGACCCCGAGCATCATGGACTAGTTTAAACACTGCTTTATAATAGCCATCTGGTTGTTTCATTTACATTGGTTTTGGCTATTGTAATGGCATCTCCATTTGTTTAAGTGTTTTGGACAGATGTTTCATATTGTTTATAACGTGCTACTTAACACTAAGCATATTTAGTGCTCAGTACAGGAAACTTTGGAGCTCCAAGCCATTCAGGACACAAGTAAAGCTGTCCAGCCTTGAAAGGAGTGCAGAAGTTTTTATTTCTCCTTTCTTGAATTAAAAATGTTCTAACATTCTGTTTCCAATTATCTTTTCTTATTAACTTTTTTGTCCCAGAAATCTTACCCATGGCATTTTGCTATTCCTGACATTTTTTTTTTTGTTTTAGATAAACCCACTGATATTTTAACAGGATTTTCATAGATGCCATATCTACAAGTTCATATTCTAAGATGATTCTAAGAAAACTAAAAACTTTCAGGCTGACTCATCTTTTCTTGTATGAATGGAACTTTCTCTTCACAAATAATCAATGAGTAAGGAACATTTTAATTTCTGATTGATTCCTAACTCAAATAGAGTACTGTACATACTGGTCACCAAGTAGAGCCAAGCTTAGGAGAAAAGGACAACACTAACTAAAGGGAATCAGCCAAATCCCTTTAGGCATACAGATTGATGCCACTTCACAGTACTTCCATCACAGCAGTGGAGCCATGTTCAAAGACACATCAGTGTCACATCGCCCACTCTTCAGCCTACAGATGGTAGCCTAATGGATAAATTCTTCACCTTGCATGTACTGGGATCCTATATGGGTACTGGTTCATATCCCAGAGACCCTGTTTCCCATCCAGCTCCCTGCTTGTGGCCTGGGAAACCAGTAGAGGATGGTCCAAAGCCTTGGGACCCTGTACCAGTGTGGGAGACCTAGAAACAGCTCCTTGCTCCAGGCTTTGGATTGGCTCAGCTCCAGCAATTGTGGCCACTTTGGAAGTGAATCTTTGGGCAGAAGATCTTCCTCTCTGACTCTCCTCCTCTCTGTATATCTGACTTTCCAATAAAAACAAACAAAATCATTTAAAAACATAAAAAGAAAGAAAAACTACTTAATTGCTCTATACATCAGCTTCCTTACTTCTACTATGGGGATAATAACAACTGCAACCCAACAGGACTATCGAGTATATTAAAGGGTACCATACTAATGTGTAATTGGCATTTTTGACATGTGAAGGAAATATTTAAAATGACAAATCAGAGTAAAACCCATCACATCCACACAGACAACCTGCAGGCATTTCAGGTGGTGAGTCGGCTCACAGCTCATGATGACAGAACAGGCTCATTTACAAAATCACAAGGGCCCATGCAGTCTGATGCCACTGTTTTGGGAAAGATCAGAATTAACTGCACAACATTCCTGGTGGTTTCAAAGGCAACACAGCCTGCAGGTTTGTAGATTGCTTTAAAACAGACAGCATTTATTGGTAATGTCTTACTCTGAATAACTCCGTTCATACGATGTATTTTGATTACAACTTAAGTAGCTTGTAAATTAGCTTATATGTTATAAATTGCCTGATATTACTCAGAATTGATCTGGGAAGGAAGATGTTGAATCATACAAACTGCATTATCTTCACTCAAAATTGAACTGAAGACTTTGAAGTGACTGACACTGTCTAGGTACTATTCCTCTCTCCAACAGGAGCGTAAGAGGATCAGCAGAAGACCCAGACTCATTTCTTACAAAGTTAACAAATATAAGGAAAAAGAGGAAGCCACCTATCAATAGTTTTGGAAAAATTATTCAAATTTCTCAATGATCCATTTTGGGTTTTATCAGTACCTTGGAAAAAAGACCATCCTTGTCAAAGGAGTGATGTCTGTGAATTACTGAATGTCAGTCCCATGCCGACCACCCTGGGTGAGGGACCACTGGCCCCACCAAACCATGTTTAAAGGCTACCCCAGAGAATTGAGGGCCTGTGTTAACAACGAAATAAGAGAAATTTACAAATAAAGCAAGTGAGTTCCCTTTCAATGAGTGAAACGGTATCATTCACAAAGCAAGGAATCTATGGCAGGTAAACAACAAAGCAAACATGTCTTCACAGTTAAAATCTCCATTTTATTAACTCTGAGACCAATATTTATATCTTAATAAGTTATGATGGCCTTTGCCTTCTATCCCCTCTTCTATTACTCTATTCTCCCTATACTCCATAGCACAAAATGGTCCAGAATGACAAAGAGTTTTACTTCGAGGTTTCAAGTATATGGCATCATGTTGCCTGGCATTTTCTAAGGAAACTGGAAGTAAATTGGAATATCACAGTAATCCATGAGCCAGTGTCATCCTTAAGTTTTTATTGCATATTACTCATCTTGCAAATAGTGTTTTTATACCCTATCATATTGCAATCATGCTATACATGTCTGGGTTCCTGAAGAAAAACATGAGAATGTTTACACCAAAGTGAAGCTTCATGAGACTTCTAAACTGGGATGTATGGTACTGGAATGCACGGGTGAGGATTTTTTTTTTAAATCTCTGCATCACCAGATCAGAGACAGGGGCTAAGATACATCACACATGCAACAACCAAAAAAGGTTATGAACTCTTGGGGAAGGAGAACATGACAACCAGTGCTTGAGACAGTAGAGCAGATGTAAAAGGCAGCAGATGTAAAACTGTAGGTAGCTCTCACCATCAGGTATAAAGTCAGCAGATATGTGAACAAAAGAAAAACATGCAACTGCAACATAGCAGTGATGGTTTCTCCTTGTCTCTATCCTCACTGGAGAATCATGGTTCTGGAGCTCGGGAATAACTGTCTCTCCAGACTCTTACATTCATTTTTTTCTGGAGTAAGTTGCAGAAAACTCCTCTTACTTGACTCAACATCTATCAGGAGCTGTGATTTACTAAGCACTTGCTACATGGCAGACATATTGCCAGGGTACCCCACACCTTTAATCCCATTGTTAATGAAGAGAAGCCCGAATGTCTAAAGCTTAAAAAAGGGATTAAGTTACAGTGGAATCTCAGTTGAGGTTTGGCTGAAATTCTTCCATTATTTCTCCTGGAAGGCAATGCAAACTCCCCTAGGGTTACTTCCTTTAGCAAGGTAGTGCAGAGTGCTAATGTCCATTGGAAACTACCTAGAACTGAGAGACTGAGAGATGTGCAGTGACTGTATCTTTGTTTTCAAATGATATTAGAGTATTTGCTGTCTGTATCTGTGCTTATGGATGCTGATGAACAATCATATATGAATTTGTTGCCATGATACATTTTTGTCCAAAGATGCTCTACTCTATGCCATGAGTAGAACACAGTGAAATTAAACAAGAGACCCACAGATTGTTTAGAATCATATATTTCTTACAAATCAGGACTTATTTTCACTGGTCACAAATAGTGATTTGGCATCTAGGCTGTCTATTCCAGATAATTTGACTAATGAAACATTAGCAACATTGGTTATGATCAAGCTACTAGAGTATATTGAAGTTCAGTGTTAGAAAAATAAAATAATTATGTTGGTACTTCCATAAGCATAATTGCCTCTTGTATGATTACTGATAATTTCAGGTAATTTTCAGCAATACGAAAGAGCTTTTTGTGTTCCCACACTAGACAATACCCTAGGGAAGCATTACAGAGTTGAGAGGGAATTGAAGGAGGTGAGAGTGAGTTCATTCCTAGTATAACTTGCATGGTTTATTTTCTAACATAAATATATTATTAGACCAGAATAATTTAATTACCTAATATGACAACCATCTGCTGAAATACAAGTCCCATTTTTAGCAAAGCAGAAAAACACATAAAGATTACTCTTCTACTTTCAAACCTCTGACTCCTCAGAAAACATATTTTAAGTCATTTACAGACCACCTGAACGTTCTTATGTCCGGAATACCTAAATTGGCAAGCATTGCAAGGTATCACATTGCAATGTGTGAGATACTTCAAAACATAACAATTAGTAGTGTCAGAGAAAGAAAATACCCCTCACACAACTTTTCTCCATATTATGAGGATATGAATAAAGGGAACCACAGAAAGATCAGTTAAACATGAACAATTAGTAGAATCTATATATTGTATATAACCCCAGGAACGTAGATGGATTAAATTTTCTGGAAAAAATATATTACTCATTTGTAAAGACACAGTCTCTCAATGGGGAAAATGTTAAAAAAAAAAAAAAAAGAAAGAAAGAAAGAAAGAAAGGACTGGATACCCAGGAAAAGTAATCAAAAAGTCAGGTGCTCTATGTTTCTCTGCTGGCAGACTCAGCAGGAGGACGGCTAGAGACAATCACACGTTTGCTCTACTCAAATATCAAAAGGTCAGAGTGGTACAATTTACTGTTTCTTATACAAACTTTTTTTTTCATTGATTTAGAATGGAGAAGAGCAAAATGATAGTAAAACTCCACTCAGCTTGAGAGAAAGGTTAAAGCCATTCTTTTTTATATCCATTTTGGCTAGTGATCCATAAAAAATAATTAGGACAAGGGTAAACCTATTATGTGGCACATGTATGCTATCAGTCTTTTCAATCTGCATTTGCTCAGGCACCAAAGATTTGTTGGACCCTGTGTAGATTTATAATTCAAATATATCTCAAGCATATATGTAGAAATTGTTCCTCATTCATGCCATCGTGCCCAAGCCTGGGTCTGATTCTTCCCCTTCAGTCTAAAGCCAGCATTCTTTTGCATGCTGATCTAAACACTCAGTCCTTCCCTACTCTCCAGTTCATTTGTGCATTGACCAATTCTTCACATATTTCTAAACATCCATCATGCAGCACTTATCTCCACACAGCACTCACTGTCTGTCACATTTCCTCTGATCCTCCCTTTGAGCTAAGCTCCTTTAACACTGGCTGCCACGTCTATTTCCTTCATCCCTCTGCTAGCACAGGTGGCTGAGCACCGGGTCTCTAGTTCTCCCATGTGAGCTCTGTTATGCAAAGGATTTTGTATGAGAGACCTGTCAGAGCCAGCCTGAAGGTGGCTACATTTGAAATCATTTCTCTTATTGAGAGATAAGTGCTTACTGTCATTTATTCTTCCATTCTTGCTTTTACCTTTCACATTACTTCCATATTTATCCTCCAGCTGCCTACTTATTTGACAATGCCATTGCTGATAGTGTTACACTATGAGATATGCACGTGTATGGTGAAGTGACTGATGCATGACCTTCAGCAGTTTCTATGCTTAATACTCACAATCCACTGCCTGCAAGACTGGGCTGTGCTGATCATCTCAATTCCGGTCCTTATTTTCCTTAATAGTAATAATAATGCTAAGCGATAAGGCCAAGAATTTATCAAGTGACTTTCTTCCCAGGTAATTAAATGTCAAATCCCTGTAACTACCTCATTGTTGCATTTTGGCCAGACTCAGAAGTCACTGAACAAATGCAAAAGAGAAGGTCTGCGGCTGCATTGTGCAGTGGGGGATATTTTGCCTAGTTTTTCAAACATATATTGGATTACTCCAGAGGGAACCTTAGAGCAAGTTAGGGTACACAGTTACCAATATAAAATGCATTTTTTCAAGGAAATTCTGGTTATCTAACAATATTTCTAGCCCATATAGCAATTGATTTATCCAGTGTTCTCCAAATTGTGAGTTCTGGGTTGGGGTAAGAGGAATGGGAATGGTGTCATCTCCTAACTTTGTTTTGCTTAGCGTTCAGCACAGTGGTGACCTCTTCACAAACAATGATTGATTATCTGTGCAAAGCACACATACAGAGAGTACGGAAAGCAAGAAAGCAAATGGAAGAGACGGCAGGAGCTTCAGAGAGTCTGTTTACACCATTCAACTGGTTTCCAGTTCAGTGTACTAGGACAACTCTGAATAGATTGGTAGGGAGGGAAGCAAGTACGTTCTATAGTATTTGGGGACATTTAAGTGTATCAATGTTAATTTTACAGGAATTCATGTGCCAACTTCAACTAGAAATCAGTGACCACACAGAGTGATACAAAGCATGGTACATAGTCATACTCCACTGGCAAAACTATGTTTTTTCCACAGAGAAGACTTTTTTTCTCACACATTTCTTGTGACCTGTTTATTAATTTGTTGCAATTTCAGATTAAAGAACTTATTGTACAGTTCAACTACAATTCTTGCATGTCTTTCCTGATGTGTTACATTGTCATCAAACACAAAATGCATCGCAGCAAACCCAATACAACTTAACACAGCAAGCAATTTTATTTATTTGAGTTAAAAAAGGCAAACAAAACCCAAAACATAATGCTGCTCCCAAGAACATCAGCAAAGAGCCATAGGAAGGCCAACCCCAAACAAAACTGTCAGATTATGCTGGTGTGAAGACATTTCATAGCTCCTCACAGAATAGCTTTTGTTTAGATCTCTCTGCTTAATAAAGTACACAATGTTCTTGGCTGTTTTGGTCCTTGGAGGTCATTCTGATATTTGATATTTCTCTAGCTGAAAATGCAATTTTATGAGGCTTTACAAAATGTTCTCTCTCTAAACACACACACACACACACACACACACACACACACACCCTAACTCATAAAATACATTTTATGTTTAGAAATAGTTAGCCCCATTGAATGGATGGGGTGTGTCACATGTGAGTACCATGATGCAACAAGGCTTTAAACTTAGCTGTGCAAACCTTTCAGAGACCGCTGGTTCAGCACATGGTTTATTAAAGTCTGTGGGGAGGGCATGTTTCCTCAACTTCCTATGGAAACTGAAGTTATTATTTGCTGGTGGAGAAAGAGCTACAAGTATACTCACAGTTCCAGGCTTGAAACAGGCCCTGAAATTGGAAGCAGGTCCCAACACCAGAGCAGTTAGAACAGTAGCAGTGACACATCTGCACTTATCACTGATCTGAACCAGGTACAGCTGCCCATTTTCACTGCTATCACATTCATATTATTATTCTTCAAGGAACACATCTATCATCACTTTGGCTTCCAGTGCTTAGAGCGTAAAGGTAGTTTTCTTTAAGCCACATCTTGCCTATCTATCATTTTGTCTACACACTTGTCTGGGACATAAACCTCAACCTTACATAAACTCACCTCTGTCTCTTCAACAACTGCAGCAGTCCAGCTGCAAGAGCCCAGAAAACAAATATATTCCTACTGACTGCTCTCTCCCAGAGAAGGACCTTAGGGTTCCAGGAGTTTCCATGACTTGATAAGAACACAATCAACCACCCACCCAATCTCTTCCCACATCCCTATTATCTCCCTTGTTTAACATAAATTGCAATGATATATTTTTTTAAGATAAGCACTCAATATAAGGCTTCTGAATCCAGCCAGTACTTACACTCGCATGGTTGTCTCTGGGTCTCTCTCTTTTGCCTTCTCTCTTGCAAACTAGAGGCTCTTCATCAAATCAAATCATTTAGCATCTATACCGCCTTTCCCTTCAACTTCACATTCATTTTCTCCTTTCCTATGGGATTGTTCAACTTCTTTTTTTAAAATTTCTCATCCTTAAAAAAAAATCACCCTCTATACCAGGTACTGCCCTCAACCTCCAACCTGTTTCTCCTCCTTACCTTTAGAGTAAAACTCCTGCGAGGATTTGTCTTTGCAGTGGCTTTTCTTTTCCAGATCCCTCTGCTTGGGTTTTATACATCACCTACCACTCCAGTGAGACATCTGTTCGTGGCTACTGGCCATCCCACATTGCTGAAACTTATGGTTCAATCATCACAGCTAATGCATACACAACAAACCTTTCCCCCATTCCTCCCTTGGGAACTACTTTCTCAGAGTATAATCAAGGACTTAGCTTCCCCACTGACTCCTTAACATGTCCCTCCAGTAGTTCTGATTTCTAAATATTGGTTCTCCCTGTATCCAGAACTTACAACTCTTTTATCTCCATAAGATAACCCTAGTAATCCAGAGTTTTATTTATTTTTAATGGGTATTTTATGCTTAATTTAATCTGTATCCTGTTTTTTTTCTTTTTGATGTTATTTTAAAAACCATTTTAGTTTCACTTTTAAAAGATTTCTCTTTATTTGAAATGCAGATTTTGTAGAGAAGAGGGAGACAGAGAAAAAAGTGCTTTCAGTCGCTAGTTTGCTCTACCTGTGGCCTCAATGGATTGAACTGAATTAATCCGAAATCAGAAGCCACTTCTGGGTCTCCCCTATAGGTCCAAGGCTTTGGGCCATTCTCTGCTGCTTCCCCAGGCCACAAACAGGGAGCTGGATTGAAATGTAGCAGCCAGATCCAAACGGGGCTGGGTGACCTCAGAGTTCTCGGCCTCCGAAGGCACTCCAATTCCCCGTGTTCTCCTTGTCTGTTGGGATGTGTCCTTGGTGCCCATACTGATAGTCCCTGGTGAGAATCCGAGTCTTCAGGGTTGGGATACAAGCCTCCTCCTGTCCACCTGCTCCACTCTGGGGTCCCCCCCTGCTCTCAGACCAGAGAAGGTCTCCTGTTGAATTTATCTGGACAATAAGATGCTGGACTCCATGCTTGGTATATGATTGCAACGAAAGAATCTTGACTTAATTTGAACTGTAATACTGCAACTAGGTGGAGGAATCCACCAAGGGGGGGAGGGCACGGGGAGGGGATGGGGGAATCCCAGAGTCTATTAATCTGTGTCACAGAATGCAACGTAATTAATAAAAAAAAAAAACGTAGCAGCCAGGGCATGGAACCGGCACCCAAATGGGATGCTGGCACCACAGGGTGGAAGATTAGTCTGTTGTGTCACTGTGCTGACCTCTAAAACTTCGTATTAAATTTTTTTGAATGTGAATTTACAGAGAGAAGGAGACAGACAGAATGAGATCACCATCCACCAGTACATTCCACAAATGGCTGAAGTAACAGAACTGAGCCGATCTGAGGCAAGGAGCCAAGAATCTTTTTTGGGTCTCCCATGTGGTGCAGACCAAGCACTTGAATCATTTTCTGCTTCTTTCACAGGTGATAAGCAGGGAGTTGGATCAGAAGTAGAGAAGCCACGGCAGGAATCAGAGCCCTGAGTGGATGCCAGCACCATAGGTAGATGATTACCTTCCCTTGCCATTGTGCTGCCCATCTCTCTCTCTCTCTCTCTCTCTCTCTCTCTCTCACACACACACACACACACACACACACCTGGGGTTGTTCTTTTTTAAACTAGCATCACTATGTAAATGCATCTTGAATACATACCTGCAACCTAAATTTCTCTATAATTTTAGGTTTATGCACCTAACTGCTTTTCTTTTTTTTTTTTTTTTATTGGAAAGGCAGTTGTTCAGAGAGGAAGAGACAGAGAGGAAGATCTTCTTTCTAATGATTCACTCCCGAAGCAGCCACAACACCCGGAGCTGAGCCAATCCGAAGCCAGGAGCCAGGAACTTCTAGTCTCCCACATGGGTACAGGGTCCCAAGGCTTTGGGCCATCCTCAATTGCTTTCCCAGGCCACAGGCAGGGAGCTGGATGGAAAGCAGAGCTGCCAGGATTAAGCTCATATGGGATCCCGGCGCGTTCAAGGTGAGGACTTCAGCTGCTAGGCTATCATGCTAGCCCCCTAATTGCTTTTCAATACCTTCAGCTAAAATCTACCTTAAGGAGAATTTCTGATTTTCATTCTTCATGACAATCCTATTCTTGCAGTTTAAAAAAAAATAACATACTTGGAAGGCAAAGTTATAGCAAGAGCGCAAATAAGTAAGCAAATCTTCCATCCCCTGGTTCATTCCTCAATTATCACAAGGGACAGACCTGGGCTGTTTTGAAGCCAGAAACCTCCTTGATTCTGGTCCAGGGGTCCAAGCATTTAAGCATTCACCTGTGCTTTCCTGGGCAGATTAGCAGGGAAACGGATCAAAAGTGGAATAGCCAGGGGTTGAGCAAGTGCCCATGAGAGATGTTGGCCCCCTAGGTGGCTGTTTATCCAGCTATACCATGATACCAGCCCTTCTTGTAACTTTGTCAGTAAACCTTTGTGTGATTCTAACTGCTGAAGCCCAAAACTTTGACTTGATCTTACTTACTCCTTCTCACTCACGTGCACAGTCACGTGTGATTCATCACTGCAATACACCGACTTTGCCTCCAAGGTGTAATTTGTCAATTGCCTGATCCTTGCTCTCAGCTGTCACCACTTGCACGCTGGCCCACCACCGCCTGCCCTTGGATGATTCCAGGAGCATGGTAAGTGGGATCACTGCACCAAGTCCACCCTCAGCTTATTTTCAACTTAGCCGGCAGAGTGAGTCTTTATAAATGTTAAGTCTGATCATATCAGAACTCATGATGCTTTCCCACTTCACTCAGAATAAAAGTGAAAATGCACACTGTGGTCTTCCGGGCTGGTTAAGAGCAGCAACTCCCAATGTCTCCTATCTTACTTTTTTGCTAAAGAAGCCACACAGATGCATTTTTAAAAATAATTAATTAATTTATTTTTATTGATTACATTGCATTATGTGACACAGTTTTATAGGCACTGGGTTCCCCCCGCCCCCGCCGCATGGTGGATTGCTCCACCTTGTTGTATTACCACAGTTCAAATTCGGTTGAGATTCTTTCATTGCAAGCAACAGATGCAATTTTTTCCCCCAAAGTAGCCACACAGATGCGTGGTTTCTTTTCAAAGCACATCAGACAACTTCTGCCTTGAGCTCTTTGTACTATATTCTCTCTGCTGGGTGGGGTGATTTTTCCCAAAAGTCCATTTGGCTACTTCCTGCATGCCCTATATGTCTCTGGTTAAATGGTACTTATTAGTGAAATCTTCCCTGGTCACCTGGCATCTCTCTGCCCACTTGGTCTTTTTCTTTTTACTCTATAACACTGTTCCATGGCAGTAATCTCCTTTTTCTATTATATTCAGACTTCCTTGCTAATTGACTAAGACTCCTACTAGAATGTGAATACCACCTAGTGTAACACTCATCTGTGTCCCCATCACTCAGACTGCAGCTGTCCAATAATAGAAGCTCGAAAACTATTAGCTGAAGCACAGAACGGTCTGACTATTCCTCAAGTGTGTTCTTCTCATTCCCATCTTTGCCCATTCCTAGTGATTCTATGTCTCGTGATGCCCAGCAATATGTGCCACTAAAAGCTTCCCTGTCACCTTGTCCAACAGATGGACATGACTGAAGTGTCTGGGAACAAATGTCTCTGTTAATTCCCCATACTCCTGACCTCTTCAGTACTACTTAAGTTACCAGGTTCATGAACCCATCTGCTCATACATTACAAGCAAAAATGAGCATGGAACTGTTAACCCCGCCCTCTATGGAGGACAGGGTAGACACTTCAGTTCTGTCACTCAGCTTTGTCCACTGAGGTGAAACTTTATGAATTGGAAGCTTATAAATATTGAGCTGTTTCAATATTTCTAATTGAACAGTTTGAATACTTAGATCTATGACAGACCCTAACACTTCACATTTCCAGCAGGCACCTCAGATGATTGTTAAGGCAATCAATTCACCGACCAAATCACAGTAACATTACATTTTACTGGCACTCTTACTTCTCTGTGTCCTTCACAGCAGTAACATGGGCACCAAGTCTCATTTGCCCTAAAGCTGGAAAAAACATGAGTATGTGTGGAGATTAAACCAATACTTCCCGAGTATAATAAATAACACTCCTAGAAACTGATTAGCATCCTACTGTTACACCTTGATTACCTCACTAAAATTTCTGAACAATAGTATGTGGAAACTATTAACTCCTTTCCATTTCTGGAACATGAAATTTAGACAGGTAACTAAGTCAGCCAGAGGTCACATACAGCCCCTGGCAGAGCTCTACAATCTCGACCATCTGACATATGATATGAAGGAGTCTCAGAAGGTCCCTGAGAAAACCAGGAAAGGATGCTCAATCCAGCTACAGAGTCAACTGAGATGTTCAACTGCACCCTTGGGTCTCACCCCTAGAAAGTGTTTTGGTAGCTCAGGGATGGACCTCAGAGATCTCTAACAGGTACTTCAGATCATTTTAATGCATCCACTTCACTGACCAGGTGTAACATGCAGGGGAAAAAGCACATCAAATAAGATGATTAAGAGTAATTTAATCAAGACATGACTCAGTAAGATGCTGACAGGAATAAGGCAAAGTGCAGCTCTGGCAGAGAGCCATTCATAGCTTCAGGTTGAAAGGGACAGGTGAAGGAGCAGTTACCAGATGGTGTAGAGAAGTTACGGTTGCAAGAAAAGACAGCCTGGCAGCAGAGAGAGCATTCAGTCAAGGTCAAAGACAACCAGAGATCAGAGGACAAAGAACCTTAACACCGTTCATATAAACCAGCCTTCTGAAGCAGCTTGCAGAGCAGAGAATCGGCATACTAACCCAGAGAAACATTCTGCATGGCCAGCACTTGAGAATTAGCTTCCTGTGGAAGGAGCTATGTCCAGTCATGGCACTGACCATACCAAAACACAACTTCTATTGAAATCCAAAATGTCTGGCTCAAACGCAACCTCTAGTCTCAGCTCCAGTCATATAACCACCTGCCTATGAACGGCCTGCAGGTACTGCAGATTTCACATGAATGACCTGAACACACCCTAACTTCCCATGGAATCTGTTGTCTTGTATTATTCAATGGACAGTGCCTCCTTCACCCAGCAGCCTGGCCAGAATTGAGGGCCTCAACTACAACCTTTCCTTATACCTCCATTCCAATCAACTAATTGTGTTGATTGGAATAAGGCTCATTTGTTACTTCTGTTGCCTGTGCTTTGGTAGGTCTTTTCCAGAAGTCAGCCGCTTCTACACTACCTTGGAGTTTTTCTTCTCCATCTTCTTCCAGAAACTTCATAGTTTCAGATCTTAAATTTAGGTCTCTGATCCATCTTGAGTTGATTTTTGCATATCATGAGAGGTATCAACCTCATTTTAATTATTCTACATACACAGATACAGTTTGGTTGGCACCGCTGTTAAAAGGATTTTAATTTCTCCA
Source organism: Ochotona princeps (assembly GCF_030435755.1). Lineage (NCBI taxonomy): Eukaryota > Metazoa > Chordata > Mammalia > Lagomorpha > Ochotonidae > Ochotona > Ochotona princeps. The sequence continues at coordinate 18,340,895 of NC_080840.1, read as the reverse complement.
CTAAATATCTTGAGCATTGATGTTAAAAATCAGTTGGCTATATATATGTGAATTAAGTTCTGGGCTCTCTAGTGTGATACATTGATATTTATATTCCTTTTTCTGCCACTACTATGCTGTTTTAATTATTTCCCATATGATCTAATACTCCCACTAGTGGGTATATATATCCAACATTCTTGAACAAAATGAATCAGAGAGATGCCTGCACTAAATGTTGATATCAGCACTATTTACAACAGCCAAAATCTGGAACCAACCAGGGTATCCATCATCAGATAAATGGATAAAACGTGATATATACACCACACAATATAACTCAGCAATTAAAAGAATAAAATTCTACTGTTTGCAGCAAAAATCACTAAATTAAAGGACATAATATTGAGTGAAATAAACCAGACATGCAAAGACAAATATCACATATTCTCCCTTATTTGTGGGAGCCAAAATTTTAAAAATAAGCAAAAATTAAGAAAAAAAATAAATGTATGTATTGGCATGGCTATATGTGCTCTTGTAAAACTTGGTCTTATACCTCTGTCAGACCAGTGGTTAGGAATGTTATACTACTATAGTAATGTGTAATTACTTTATAATTTGCTCTATTTGGGGAAAATAGTCATTTTTCTATTTAATTATTATTACAGCTGTTGTCTTTCGTCCAACTAGACTAAGGTCTTTTTTTTTAACTTGTTAAAATCCCTAACAGGGCCCAGCGGCTAAAGTCCTCGCCTTGAACGCCCTGGGATCCCATATGGGCGCCAGTTCTAATCCCGGCAGCTCCACTTCCCATCCAGCTCCCTGCTTGTGGCCTGGGAAAGCAGTCGAGGACGGCCCAAAGCCTTGGGACCCTGCACCCACGTGGGAGACCTTGGAGAATTTCCAGCTTCCCAGCTTCGGATCGGTGCAGCACCGGCCCGTTGCGGCTCACTTGGGGAGTGAATCATCGGATGCAAGATCTTCCTCTCTGTCTCTCCTCCTCTCTATCTGACTTTGATAAAATAAATAACAAATTTATTTATAAAAAGAGTGGACTGGAGGAGACTCGCAAGATGGCCGACATAGGAGGAAGACTGTGAGGGAGCTCACAGAAAGAGAGGGCTAGAACGCGACAAAAGCGTAAGTGGAGCAGCATAGAGCTACAGGGAGAAGAACGTGAAGTTCCCTGGACAGTGTGGAGCCAAAAAAATCCACACAACTCGGAAGAGCAACCAGGGAAAAACAAAACAAAGGGCAGGGAAGACGGCTTTCCGCTCCTGACCTGCTGAGTCACCTTTGAGTGCAGTGGCTGAGAGCCGCAGTCGACCCGCAGAACTCAGGACCCGCAGACGCTGTGGCCGTGAGGACCAGCAGTGATCAAGACCCGCTGGCACCTGCCCACCCTAGTCGCCAGGACCCGCCAGGACCTGCACCTGCTGCAGTCATCAGGAGCCGAAGTCATCAGGACCCGCTGGCATCCACCCACGCTGGTCGCCAAGTCCCGCCCGGACCTGCACCCGCCGCAGTTTCCAGGTCCCATTGGGACCCACCAGGACCTGCACCAGACACAGTAGCTAGGAGATGCACCCGCGGCGGGGGTTCCCACCAGAGGAAGAGGCAGACTGCAAGAACCTGAGGTTTGAGTGAGTTGGGTGGGGACAGTGGTGGGTCGGAGGCTCCGGGAGTTGGCCCCCCAGGGGCATGCACAGAGCCTGAACACCCTTGGTGCTCATCTCCCCGCCCCTCCCCCCCCGAGATTCCAGCGTTTGGGGACACCCATACAGCAGAAGAGAGGATCTCTGAAACAGAAGACACACAAAACGAACATACCCAGTTCATTAAACAGCTGGAGACAAGTCTGAACAAAGCCAATAAGACCATACAAAAAATGAAAGACAACCTCAGAAAATCGAATATTAGGATTATTGGCCTTCCTGAAGGAGCGGAAAAAGAGTCAGGAATGCAAATGGTGCTCGACGAAATTATACAGGAAAACTTCCAAAACACTTGGAACGTGAACCCAGCCCAAATCCAGGACGGTCAGAGGACTCCCAGCAGATATGACCCAAAGCGATCTTCACCCAGACATATGGTGCTCAAGTTCCACTCCAACGAAGACAAAGAAAGAATCCTAAGACAAGTACAAAGCAGAGAAAAGATCACATACTGGGAAAAACCAATCAGGATCACTGCTGACTTCTCTGAAGAGACTTTACAAGCAAGAAGAGAATGGACAAAGATCTTCCAAATCCTGAATCAGAACAACTGTCAACCAAGAATATTGTACCCAGCAAAGATCTCATTTGTATTTGAGAACGAAATCAGATACTTTCATAGCAAAGAGAAATTAGAAGAATATGCCAGCACAAAACCAGCTCTACAAAATCTCCTTAGAAATGCACTAAATCCAGAAAAAAAGGAGGTGAATCATAAGCAAAGATGGCAAACAGGAAGGTCTCCCTACTAAAGTCCACACAAGGAAGGGCAATTACACAGATATCAACACCCACAAAAGCAAGTATGGCAGGGCAAAATCACAACCTCTCAATATTAACTCTTAACACAAATGGCCTGAACTCACCAATCAAAAGGCATAGATTAACAGAATGGATTATCAATCAGCACCCAACTATCTGTTGCCTACAAGAGACACATCTAACCAGAAGAGATTCTAAGAAACTGAAAGTGAAAGGTTGGAAACAGATGTTTCATGCCAATGGACGAGAAAAAAAGGCTGGGGTAGCTGTCTTAATTTCAGATGATGTGGACTTCAATCTTACACACATCAAAAAGGACAGGGAAGGACATTATATATTGGTGAAGGGACTGATCCATCAGGAAGTAATTACCATTGTGAACATATATGCACCAAATTCAAACGCACCTAGCTACGTGAAGCAATTACTTACGGACTTAAGGGGAGACATAGATATGCACACAATGATAGTGGGTGATCTTAACACCCCACTAACAACAATAGACAGATCAACAAAACAAAAACTCAACAAAGAAACAACAGAGCTCATACAAACAATAGAAGAACTGGACATGATAGATATTTATAGAATTTTTTATCCTAAGGCCACAGATTATACATTTTTTTCAGCAGTGCATGGCACCTTCTCCAGGATCAACCACATGATAGGACACAAAGCAAACCTAAATAACTTCAAAAAGATAGGAATCATACCATGTACCCTCTCAGACCACCAAGGAATGAAACTGGAAATCAGCAATTCAAAATGCCCCAGGAAATACAGAAACTCTTGGAGGCTGAACAATATGCTATTAAATGAACAATGGATCAGAGAAGAAATTAAAGATGAGATCAAAAAATTTATGGAAACCAATGAAAACTCTGACACAACATTCCAAAATTTGTGGGACACTGCCAAAGCAGTGCTACGTGGTAAACTCATCGCAATTGGAGCTCATGTCAAGGCTCAAGAGAGGCGCCAAATACAGGAACTAAACACACACCTCCAGGAATTGGAAAAACAACAGCAGAAGAGCCCCACACACAATAGGAAGCAAGAAATCATCAAAACAAGGGAGGAAATTAATCAGATAGAAATAAAAAAAAACGATACACAAAATCAATGAATCAAAAAGCTGGTTTTTTGAGAAGATAAACAAGATAGACACCCCACTGGCCCGACTGACAAAGAAAAAACAAGAGAAGGCAAGAATTAACAGCATCAAAGATGAAAAAGGCAACATAACAACAGACACCGCATCCATTAAGGACATAATTAGAAATTACTACAAAGCACTGTACTCCAACAAATCAGAAGATCACCAAGAAATGGAAAAGTTCTTAGACTTCTACCACCTGCCAAAACTTAGCCCAGAGGCAACAAACGACCTGAACAAACCCATAACTGAAGCAGAGATTGAATCAGTGATTAAAGACCTCCCAACAAAGAAAAGCCCAGGCCCAGACGGCTTCACTACAGAATTCTACAAAACATTCCGAACTGAACTGACCCCAATCCTCTACAAACTCTTCAAAACAACAGAAAAAGCAACCCTTCCAAACTCATTCTATGAAGCCAACATTACCTTAATCCCAAAACCAGACAGAGAACTAACAGAGAAGGAAAACTACAGACCTATCTCTTTGATGAACATTGATGCTAAGATTCTCAACAAAATCCTAGCCAACAGAATTCAAAAACACATCAGACAGATCATTCATCCAGATCAAGTAGGATTCATCCCTGGAATGGAGGGATGGTTCAACATTTGGAAATCCATAAATGTGATACACCACATCCAAAAACTGAAAACAAGAATCACATGATAGTATCAATAGATGCAGAAAAAGCTTTCGACAAAATCCAACACCACTTCCTACTAAAAACCCTAACCAAGGTAGGCATAGACGGAAAAATCCACAACATAATTAAAGCCATATATGAAAAACCCAACACCAGCATAATACTGAATGGAGAAAAGCTGGAACCCTTCCCACTGAGATCTGGAACAAGACAGGGATGTCCACTTTCTCCACTACTATTCAACATAGTCCAAGAGGTACTCGCTGAGGCCATAAGACAAGAAACAGAAATCAGAGGAATCCAAATGGGAAACGAAGAAGTCAAGCTCTCACTATATGCAGATGATATGATTCTTTTTTTTTTTTTTTTTTTTTAGATTTTTATTGTTATTGGAAAGCCGGATATACAGAGAGGAGGAGAGACCGAGAGGAAGATCTTCCATCCGATGTTTCACTCCCCAAGTGAGCCGCAACGGGCCGGTGCTGCACCGATCCGATGCCGGGACCAAGAACCTCTTCCGGGTCTCCAACGCGGGTGCAGGGTCCCAAAGCTTTGGGCCGTCCTCGACTGCTTTCCCAGGCCACAAGCAGGGAGCTGGATGGGAAGTGGAGCTGCCGGGATTAGAACCGGCGCCCATATGGGATCCCGGGGCTTTCAAGGCGAGGACTTTAGCCGCTAGGCCACGCCGCCGGGCCCGATATGATTCTTTATGTAGAAGAGCCAAGAGACTCAATACCGAGACTGCTAGAACTTGTACGAGAGTTTGGTAGAGTGGCAGGGTACAAAATTAATGAACAAAAATCAACAGCCATAGTGTATGCGAACAGCCCCAAGATGGAAAAAGATTTAACCAGCAAGATACCATTCAAAATAACTGAGAAAAGTATGAAATATCTGGGAATAAATCTAACCAAAAATGTAGGAGATCTATTTGAAGAAAACTACAAACTACTTAAAAAAGAAATTGAACAAGACCTCAAAGATGGAGTAACATCCCATGCTCCTGGATAGGTAAAATCAATATCATTAAAATGCCTACATTGCCAAAGGCAATATATACATTCAACACAATCCCAATCAAATTGCCAAAAACATTCTTCATGGAACTGGAAACAATGATCCAAAGGTTCATCTGGAAACACAAAAAACCACGGATAGCTAGAACCATCCTGAAGAACAGGAAGTTAGCAGGGGGAATCACAGTTCCGGACCTCTGGACATACTATAGGGCAGTGGTTATCAAAACAGCGTGGTACTGGCACAAAGGTAGAGAGGAAGATCAATGGAGCAGAATAGAAACACCAGAAGGAAACCCAAACAGGTACAGCCAAATAATCTTTGACAAAAAGACAAACGACAATCCAGGCAAATGGGAAGGTCTGTTCAATAAATGCTGTTGGGACAACTGGTTAATAGCCTGCAGAAACAAAAAGATAGACCCACATCTCTCACCATACACTAAGATCAGATCTAAATGGATAACAGATCTAAACCTACATCCAGAAACCTTCAAACTTTTGGAAGAAAATGTTGGAAACACACTGGAACACTTAGGGGTAGGCCCTCACTTCCTAAAAAAGACTCCAAATGCAGTAGAAATCAAGACCAAAATAAACAATTGGGACCTCATCAAACTAAGAAGCTTCTGTACAGCTAGAGAAACAATCAACAAAGTAAAAAGGCAACCCACAGAATGGGAGAAGATCTTCGCACACGACATAGGTGATAGAGGGCTAATCTCCAGAATATACAAAGAACTACAAAACAACCAAAATGTCAAAACAAACAAGCCACTCAAGAAATGGGCATGGGAAATGGGCAAACACTTCACAAAGGAACAAACCCAAATGGCAAATAAACATATGAAAAAATGCTCAAGTTCCCTGGCAATAAGGGAAATCCAAATGAAAACATCAATGAGGTACCACCTAACGCCAGTAAGACTGGCCCACATGAATAAAAGCACCAACAACACTTGTTGGCAAGGTTGCGGGGAAACGGGAACCCTACTCCACTGCTGGTGGGGCTGCAGGCTGGTACAGCCTCTATGGAAATCAGTATGGAGAATATTCAAACAACTCAAATTCAACATACCGTATGATCCAGCAATAGCACTCCTAGGAATATATCCAGAACAATTGTTTTATGAGAAACCAACATGCACTCCTATGTTCATAGCAGCACAATCAGTAATTGCAAAAACATGGAAGCAGCCAAAATGCCTATCAACAGAGGATTGGATAAGAAAGCTATGGTTCATCTACTCCATGGAATACTACTCAGCTATTAAAAAAAACAAAATGTAGTTCTTTGTGGCCAAATGGGCCAAACTGGAAACCATAATGCTAAGGGAAATGAGCCAATCCCAAAAGGTTAAATACCACATGTTTGCCTTAATTTAAGATGATATGATGTTATGTATAACATGTTATGTATGTTATATGTTGTGTATAAACTAAAATTGAAATGTCAATGAGGTGGTCACAGAAGGTGGTTAAGAACTCGCATTTACTTTTAACATATTGGTTACTCATTACTATGTCAATTAATTCCATGGTGATGTAAATTTTTGCTGATGGTATGCTGGAGCTTTTAATTGATCGGGATGATACTCTGCTGGCTCTGTCTTCAGACCAGAGAGGGTCTACCTAAGAAGCCGTTGAACTTGACTGAACAATAAGATGCTGGACTCTATGTTTGGTATACGCTTGCAATGGGGGAAATCTCAACTGAACTTGAACTGTGGTTATGCAACAAGGTGGAGGAATCCACCATGGTGGGAAGGTTTGGGGAGGGGTGGGGAGAACCCAAGTACCTATGAAACTGTGTCACATAATACAATGTAATTAATGAAGTTAAATAATAAATAATTAAAAAAAAGAAGTGGGTCTCCACAGTTGCTGAGGACTGTGCTGTGGACGCACGCCCAGATGCTCAAGGGGAACAGGACAACCAGCTCACCAAGGCCTGCAGAGGATGTCCAGTACCACAGAAGGCAGAACAAATTGAGTAGTTCTCCGGGACAAGTACCTTGGTGAATTGAGACTCTAAGGTGGACTATGTCAGTCAATGGACCTTGGAAGGATTTCCCCAACCTTGGAGCAACGAAATCAACAGCATCCCAGAACTATCAAAACGAGTTGAGCAGTATCCTCAGAACATGCTCCACATCACCCTGAGATGACACGGGGTGGCCTTCCCTCACTTCTGGGTACTAATGCAGTTGGGTTGCTGGAAGTGGCCCTCTCGCCTGTCTCTCTACTTTCCCCAGGTACCAGAAGGAAAAAGGAGATTGGAAGTGATTTTCTCATCCACTTCCCCCATTCCTTGACTCTCCCCACCCTAATTGGTGGTCTATATAGCCATGCACCCTCTAAACTATGTATACATCATCAAACATAAAATGAATTTATTATTAAAAAATAAATACAAGGCGTTCAAATTGGAAAAGAAGAAATCCTATTGCCTTGCAGATAGTAGGATTTTACATAAAGAAAACCTGAAAGACTCTACCAAAACAGAATTAATAAATTCAGCAAAATTGCAAGATATAAAATCAACATATAAAATCAGTAGCGTTTCCATACAATACACACTTGCTAAAAAAGGAAACGAAAAACAGAACTTGATGCACATGGAGAATGTGGCAACCCATTTGGTACCATCACAGAGGAAAGAAAACAGAGCAAATTGGACAATGATCCCAGCAAATGATGGCAGCAAAAATTTGGATGAATGGAGACTTGAGGTTGACTGCATCAGCCAATGGGGAGGTCTGCCTCACCTTTGGATCTGCAAACTTAACATCATTTCAAAACTATCCAAACCACTTGATCAGAAACCTCAGAATATGCACTCTATCAGGACCCTGGGTTGATATTGGTGGCAGTTTCCCATCCCTGGGTACTGGTACAGATGGGAGGCTAGATGTGGTTTCTTCCTTCATCTCTCCCCTTCCCCCAGAGACAAGAAGAAATGGGGAATTTGGAAAGAATGATTTCACCCAGTCTTCCCTAACCCTCAATCCTTCCCACCCTGCTCAGCCATGTAATCCTCATCAAAAATCTTGAAAAATTAAAATAATAATTAAAAAAAAGAGTGGACTGGATATTAAACTTTCAAAAAAGGGGACTAGCATGGTAGGGTGGTGTGTTAAGCTGCTACCTGAAAAGGCAGCATCCCACGTGCGCACTTTTTGAATCATGGCAGATTCATTTTTGATCCAGTTGTTTGATAAGCACCTGGATAGCAGTGGACGATGGACCAACTACCTGTGTCCTGGCCAACTCTATGGCAGACTAAGATGAAAGTCCTGGCTTCTGGGGATTGCCTGGTCAGCCTCATTTGGTGAACAAAACAACGCTTTAAACATCTCTCTCTCTCTCTCCTTTTTGTTTTTAACGCTTTTAAGTAAATAAATAAATACTTTAAATAATTTTAAAAGTAAAACCACAGTGTAAAGGGATGTTTTTGAGACAACTGATAATAATTTAATACGAACATTTTACTACATATCTTTAACATGTTGCTATCACTTCTTGCGGTTTTGCATTAAACAAAGATTCCCATGCTATTGGTCTGTATTGGGATGTTTTTAAACAAAATATTACAATGTATTTGTTTTATTTTCTTTATTTCTTAAAATTAATTTGAAAAGCAGAGTTGTAGAGTCAAAGAGAGAAGGAGAGACCAAGGCAGACAGAGAGGGAGGAGAAGCTTCCATTTGCTGGCTCGCTCACAAATGGCCACAATGGCTCGAGATATGTCAGAGCGAAGTCAGGAGTGTGGCACTTTTCTGAGTCTCCCACATGGGCACAGGGGTCTGAGCACTTGTGAGATCTTCTGCTGCTTTCCCAGAGACATAACAAGGAGCTGCGTCAGAACAGCCAGTTCTGCAACTAGAAGGGAGCTTAACTTACCACGTCATAACCTTGGCCATGCATGTTTAATATCCCAGTGTGTAAGGAGAAAGCAGCTGGGACAAGATAAAAACTTAGACATTTTGTGAAACTGGGTATTGGCTATCTGGAAGTCCATTTTGCCACTATACTATTTTTAAATGCTTAAAACTTGCATAATAAAAATTACGGAAAATTGTATTTCTATTTACAGAAAGCCTTTTACACCTTTACTGAAACTGCTAAATGCTCAAGTTTTGTTTTCTTTATGTTTGGCACTCTTCCCAGAACTTTCATGGCACTAGTTCAAGGTTCAACAAATTTCTGTAAATGGCCAGATAGTATGTATCTCAGGCTTTGCGGGTCAAGAGGAAAAATTGAGGCTATTTTGAAACTACATATATTTCAAGAGTAAAGAAAATGTATAAATTGTTTATTGGTTAAATTAGGAAACATAAAAGTTAAGTATTATTTTTATAAAGCAGCCCAGAGTCTATATATGGGGGGCTTTTTTTAATTGGGGTTTAACCTAGTGTTCGATATCATGCTGGTAGAAATGTGGCTTTATTCTCCTTTAAAACCTTTGTCTTCTTTGGGTTAATAATGTTTTCTTTCTTGCTTTTTCTACCTACTCACCCCCTTTCGCTTCCTCAAACTTTCACATCAGTATCAGCTCCATTTCCTTTTTAAATACTTCCTTACTATGGTAGGTTTCCCACATGTGAATGGTCATCCAGTGCTGAAGCCGTTTTGTGCTACCGTCACTGGCTTGAGCAGGGTGTCTAGCTGGTGAGTGGGCACATGTCATCTTTGATCTTGTTGGAACCCTTGAGTCCAGGTAGGACCTTGCAGGGAAATCAGGCATGTAATAACAGTGAGACAGACAGAAAAGAGAAAAATACGAAAGGATGAGCATGTTCTTCTTGGGAAAGGAAGGAATACAATTTACAAAATGAAACTAACAACTGAAATCTAACTTTTCCAAAATTATGGCAGAAGTCTGATTCATAACTAACATACATTTATTTGTCATATGCTTACCTTCTAAAATGCAGTCACAATAACTTAAAGCAAAATGTACAGGTACAATAAAACTTTTAAATATAGGCAAAGGGCCAGTATTGTGGTGTAGAAAGTTAAACCACAACCACTTGCTACACTGGCATCCCAGACTGGAGTGCCTGTTTGAGTCCCTGGTATTCTAGTTAATATAAAACTCCTTGATATTGCTCCTGGAAAATCAGTGGGAGACAGGCCACTTATATGGGCTGCTGCTACCAATGTGAGAAGCAAGGATGAAGTTCCTGACTCTTGGTTTCAACCTAGCTCATCCCTGCATATTGTGACCATTTGGGGAGTGAATGGCAGATAGAAAAATCTATCCCTCCTTCTCTGTCACCTTGTCTTTCAGATGAATATGTGTATCTTTAAAAGTAAGGATAAAAAGAAACTCATAAAAGGGAATGACAAGGCAAAAGAGACTAATTGTACCTGAAGTCCTTGGGAAAAGTATAAGAGTATCATAACAAAAAATGAGTAGGATTATAAAGAGCATCACTCTGGGAGCTAGTGCCAAGCAGTAGTAGGCCTAAACCTTTTCCGTGCCAGCATCCACTGTGCCAGCATCCCATATGGTTCACGTCCTGGTTGTTCCACTTCTGGTCCAGTTCCCTGCTTAGAGTCTGGGAAAGTCCACAGACCCTTGGACCCACACAAGTGACATGGAAGAAGCTCCTGGCTCCTGGCTTGGGATTGGCTCAGTTCCAGCTGTTTATAGCATTTGGGGAGTGAGACAATGGATGGGAGATCTCTATTTCTGTCTCTCCTTTACTCTATAACTCTGACTTTCAAATAACAATAAAATACATATTAAAAACAAAAGAATATCACTCTGTATTAAGCATTGAGCTGACAATGGAAAAAATATTGCTTTGATTCTATAAAATTTTATGAATGGAGGAAAACACATTACTGGAGTGGATAAGCTACTCCAAATTTCTGTTGGAAATAATTAGTGCATTTGTCATAACAGTGATGCATGTTTGGAGCAGGATTAAGAATGGAACACTTGAGCCCAGTGCAATAGCCTAATAACTAAATCCTCACATTGCAAGCCCAGGATCCCATATAGGCAGCAGCTCATATCCTGGCTGCCCCAATTCCCACCCAGCTTCCAGCTTGTAGCCTGGGAAAGCAGTGGAGGACGCCCAAGGTCTTGGTACCCTGTCCCCACATGGGAGACCCAAAATGAGCTCTTGGCTTTGGATCCGCTCAGCTATAGCCTTTGTGGCCACTTGGGGAGTAAACCTGCAGATGGAAGATCTTTCTGTTTCTCCTTCTCACTGTAATTCTAACTTTCCAATATATAAATAAATAAATAAATAACAATAATAAAGAACTGAGCACTTGCATTGTACATCAGAGAAGCTAACTCAAGTTCTGACTACATCACTTCTGATATAGCATCCTGTTAATGCAAACCCAACAGCAACAGGGGTGATGGCTGAATTACTTGGATACCTGCCACTTACATGAGAATCCTAGATTAAGTTCCAGGCTCCCAGCTGTGGCACAACCAAGCACTTTCTGCTAGAGATAATTGAAGGATGTCCTAGTAGATAAAGAATCTGTCTATGGATGCCTCTCTTCCTTTCAAATAAAACAAATACAAAAATCTTAGTAACTACTGCCATTTCCTCTAGCCCACATCCTATACTCATCAGAAGTTGTCTGTCAGAAAACTGATTTCATGGACCAATATCTCTCTCTTGCTTTGTTTACAGATACTCTGATAAATTAATGAATTCTCATTTAGTTTTCATGTTCAATTTTTATGTGTTAGAATAATATGAATCAACAACCCACAACCTGCTCATCTCTGTTTAAATTCACAGTATGTAGGACTGAACCTTGAAATATCAAGACATTCTGCAGCACGCCTTTACTGTCCTGCAAACTGAAGCCCTGAAAGGACAGTGAGCCTATTATGAACAGCAAAACCCACGGGAACAGCAAGCTCCAGCCATACTGGGCTGCTCGTTTTCTTCTTGTCTCCCTGAACATGACCTCCCCGAGCCTTCACTACTCCCATCCCTGCCACTAGGAATATTACATTGCTTTATCTGTTTCCATTCATGTTTTCCTATTCCCAATCACCAGTTTAATTACCTAGAACTTCCCCATGTGTTGAACAGACCATAGATGGTGACCTACAGTCTCAACAGGCAGCACTCTGCATGCAGTTAGGGAAGAACTGCACAATTCTAACAGATGCCATTTACTGCAGTATGCAGTTGTGCAGTGGCCAGCCCACTGCCAATTGTGCATTTTATATATAGGTTACTCATTGAACATAAGTGATCATTTTCTTTTGCGAATTACATTTCATCAATCTTGCCTTCATAAACAGATTGGAATGTCGTTACAGATACATTATCCTCTGGAAACACAGTAGGTGTTAATTGAATATTAATCTGCACAATTCGTATACATTTTAGCATAGAATGAAAGGAAAATACTACTATATTTTGAGAGCCTGCTATGTGCTTAACTTTGGCTTAAGTGTCTTGTATTACATATTTTATTCTCACATTATTTCTGTTATAATCATTTATTAGTTTCAGAGGGAACAAACTGATACAGTTTATATATATATATATATATATCATAATGGTAAGGGAAACTCTAATCACCACCCTTTACTCACATAGATATCTGTTCAAGTGCCGCTACTGTTAAATTTGATGCTATCTTTCTTCTTCATATTCACACACACAGACACACATATAATCTTTTATACAATTTGAATCTACAACATTATTTTTTCTATCACTGAAATTTTTTCTTTTACCAACACATTTTAGTGAGCTACTCATAATATCATTTCTGATTCTACTTCATCTGTTTAAATCTCAGCATAATATTCCACCAAACAAATGTGTCATTAATGATTTAGTTTCCCTCTTATTGTTGGACATTGGTTTACATCCAATTACTCTCTAATGAGTGCATAATTTAACTATTTTCCTATTGAAGACAGTTGTTTCTATTTTTTTCTTTAAACAAATATACAACAGTATTAAATTGTACAACAGTATTATATACAATTAAAGAGTTGTTGATCCATTTCTAGGGATGGAATAGCTGGGTTCAAGGTACATTTTATTTCTTAGAATTAATGCAAAAGTAATTTAAACAGAAGCTTTAATAAAGAATATTCTTTTATCAGTATATGAATATGCTGTTTCATATTACATGTCAAAATCAGATATTTTAGTGCTTTTTAATTTTTGCTAATTAAATACAAAAAAATCTCATTTATCAATGAATTTCTTTGACTAATGATGAGGCTGAGTCTTTCTATAAGGTTACTGCCTCATAAAAATTTCTTCTCTGAATTGCCTTTTATTCCTTTAGCCTATTCATTTATTTAGTTTGCTTTAATGCTTTGTTAAGGATATTTGTTTCACTGAACATCTTACGGATACTCATTCAGTGTTTGCGTCCACATGCACAAACAACTTTTCAGACTGTTTCACCTGTGATTAACTGTGTGAAGTGAATTTTTTATTTAGAAATTTAAAGCAATTATTTTATAAACAGAATGGGTTTTATACATTCCATATAGTTCCATGAACACAACCAAATTTCCCTTACTCTCCTGCTTGACTTCAATTTCCCCCCCCCCTCTCTCCTCATTAATTTTAACAAAGGAATAATTTTCTGTCTGTATTGACAGACTTATTGTGCCATTAAACATAATCTTCAACAAAGAAAATGTGGGAAGATTATGTTTGTATAAGGTATAAACAAGAGCTAAAAATGACATTCACCTAAATATATCTGTTGATCTTGATATTGCATCAAGGTTGCTTTATATCAAAGAAAACATACAATATTTCTTCTTTGGGGATTCACTTATTTCACTGAGTATAATGGTCTGTAGTTGGAAATATTTTGTTTCAAATGGTAGAATTTCATTATTTTTAATGGCTGAGTAGTATTCCACAGAGTAGATGTTCCACAGTTGCTTTTAACCATTCCTCAATAGGATGATGGCCTTTACAAAAATGTGTATACCTGCAATGTCAGCATACACATAAATAGCAGAATGGATGTGTGATTGTTTCTACAGGACTATACTATTGCACCTAATCCCAAAACTGGGTAGAGAATTAACAGAGAAGGAAAACTACAGATTGATCTCCCTGATAAACATTGATGCCAAGATCCTCAACAAAATCCTAGCCAATAGAACATCCGACAGATTATTCATCCAGATCAAGTAGGATTCATCCCTGGAATGCAGGGATGGTTCAACATTCGGAAATCCATAAATGTGATACACCACATCCAAAAACTGAAGAACAAAAATATAGTAACATCAATTGACGCAGAAAAAGCTTTCAACAAAACACAACAGCACTTCATGCTAAAAACCCTAACCAAGGTAGGCATAGAAGGAACAATCTACAACATAATCAAAGCAATATATGAAAAACCCAACGCCAGCATCATACTGAATGGAGAAAAATTGGAACCCTTCGCATTGAGATCTGGAATAAGACAAGGATGTCCACTATCACCACTGCTATTCAGCATAGTACTGGAAGTACTTGCAGAGGCTATAAGCCAAGTATTCATTTCCATTTATTTATCAAAGACAGTCATAGATGTGTACTTCTGGGGGTTTCTATGCTTTTCCATTGATCCATAAGTCTATTTTCTTTTTTTTTTTTTTTTTGCTAGCAACAGGCTGCTTTGATTACAACTATTCTACAGTAGGTCTTGAATTCTGGTATTTTGATACCTTCAGCTTTGTTTTCCTGTTTATGATCATTTTAAGCTATTTAGGGTCCCTTAGGTTTCCATATTTATTTCCATACATTTGTTTTTTAGCTATGAGAAGAATGCCATTGGTATTTTAGTTGAGATTATACAGAATCTGAAAATTACTTTTGGTAATATGGACATTTTGATGATATTAATTCTTCCAATTTGCTAGCATGGAAGATTTTTTTCCCCAGTTTTTGTGCCTTCTATTTCTTTGCTTTTTAAAAAGATTTATTTATTTTTCTTGGAAAGGTAAATCTAGACAGAAAAAGAGATAGAAAGATCTTCTAGTTGCTAATTCTCTCCCCAAATGGCCAGAGAGGAACTGATCCGAAGCTGGGAGTCAGGAGTTTCTTTTGAGTGTCCTAGGTAGATGTAGAATCCCAAGGTTTTGGGCCATCCTCCATTACATTCCTAGGAAACAAGCAGGAGCTGGATGGGAAGTGGAGCAGCCAAGGCACGTACTGACACTCATATGGGAGGATTAGCCAATTGTACCATTAAGCTGGGCCCTATTTCTGTCTTTAATGTTTGCAATTTGTGTTGCAGAGATTTTTCAAAATTTAAAAAATTTTTGAAACTATTGTGAATGGAATTGGTTATACATGTCCATTCTTAGTCATAACATTGTTTGTATATGAAAAGACTATTGATTATCGTGGGTTGATTTTACATCATGCAAATTCATCAACCTCTCTTTAGAGCTCTAATAGTCACTTTGTGGTCTTTACGTTCCCCTATTAGAGAATCTTGTGTCTGCACAGAGGGACAATTTGACTTTCTCTTTTTTGTGTGCCTTTGATTTGTTTTTCTTGCCTAAAGGCTCTGACTGAAATTTCCAGAACTTTACTGAATAGCATCGGTGAAAGCGAACATCTTTGCCTGGTTCCAGATTTTCATGGAAATTCTCCCAATTTTTCCCATTCAAGCATTTAACCAATTTCTTAAACTTAACACACTCTACAGTGTTGAAATATTGTTAATTATTTTGTGTTGTATTTCTTTTGAGTAATTAGGCTGCCTTTTTTGTTCTTGTTTCTTGCACTTTTATGTTTATTTTTGGCATTTGTGGAAACTGATGTTGGTTTATTTTTGCAACTTTTTATCTTTGAATTAAGTGTCTGATTTAACAAAGTGTCTGTTTATTCAGTGGGCATTCAAATGTGTGTGGTGGATAGGGCTAAAGACCACTGGTCAGTGCTCAAGGGTGGGGTGAGATTGCAGAGTGACACCCAAGTCGGACATGGTAGATCTCTGTAGTCGGCACAGGGAGGGTATGATCACATCTTCTGCCATCCTCAGATTCCTCCCTTCCAGGATGATCAGTGCCAATGATTAGCCCACGGTTATTGAACCCCCAAGCATGCATGTATGTGAATCATACAAAAGATCTATACAGTCCTCAATATCAGCATGGAACTCTCTGCAGTGACCCACCCCATGCAACCAGAGATCTTTGAGCCTCTGATTGCTCAAAGACCCAGTTATATATACACCATGCACTATCATAAAGTCACAGAATTTCCACAAAGTAGGCAAGATTCCCACAATTATAGCGGTATGAGTATGCTCCATCGATGGAGAGAGCAGAGGCATTCACAGAGCCAGCAAGCCTTGAAGTGCTCTGTCGTGGCAATTTTAGCAGCAGGCCCAGTTATTGGGTGTGGGGAATGGGAATGTTTCAATATTTTAAGTGGGTGCTTAGCCCCCTGCTCACTCTCCAAGCCAGTTGAAAGTGCATATTTCTCCTTGATCAAATTCTGTCACCACATTCTTGAGAACTTTTGCAGCATCTAGTAGCATTCAGGAGGTGCCTTCTTTCTGTTGGTCCTTATGTACCCTTGCAGGTGAAAAGAAGAAGGAAATGAGCTTTTCCTTCACAAGAGTAAATGGGAATCCTGATCCCTGCTAGGACTTCCATCCAGACTCAAAGTCATGGTGGACAGAAGGTTCTCACTCTGTCACTAGCACCAGAACAGGGGGTTTCCACAGTCCTCGTATTCCCACAGGCAGAAGTTATGAGTGGTGTCTTTGCTCACCGTTGCCTGCTTATGCTGTCTACACTGCTCCATTACGTCTCCCTTCTTTCTACAGAATCTCCACTGCAAAGTTCTTTCCAACTCTCTGCTGGGATTGCATTTTCTCCATTTTTCTTTTGTTCTCATTCTTTGGTCTAATTTAGCATGTCTTTTCCTTATTGAGTCATCTTAAAATCCACCCCCTTAGAAATGTTTTTTATGATGCTTGAGAAAGTGTTTATTTGATCTGCTGAGATATTTAAAGCACTATCTTTTTAAAATATCACATAAGGCATTAAACCCATGTGGAATTGATATTCATGTGTAATATGAAGTAAGACAATTACTTCTATTGTTTTTTTGCCATTGTTTTGGAAATGACAAAACAACTCAGAAAGGTTAAAGAACCTGCCTGATATTTCTGAGGTAGTAAGTGGCCTAACTAGAAAATAAACCTCATGACTCTTTCTATTCAACCAAGCTACCTGCAAGAGTAATACAAAATATAATCTACATTAAAACATTATTGCACTCTGTAAAAGTAACCTAGAAATGTCACTCACATCGGCATCCATGCTTTATCAGTGAGGAGTGCCTTGGCACTGCTGATCACATATAGATCTATCTGCCAAGATCTGCTTTGCATTTGCTCAGAAATGGGATCATGAAGTCCAGGAATAGAATTTCATTATTATTCAGCAACCAACTAACTGCTATCGCAAAAATGAGGATGCCTCAAATTGACGCTTAAAAAAAAAAAAGACTATTTCATGTTCTCTTGGCTGGCATATAAGCGGAGTGAAAATAACCATAGAAGAATGGGTTTGGCATTCTACTAAGCACTAGTATGCTGCCTATTCTGATTCCAATTTCAATCACCAATACCATTAAACTGTGCTGCTTCAAGGTCTGTGGAGAGTTGTCATTAGTATTTTAAAAAATGCATATAATCTATACCTTGGATATTGCCTTCCTAGTTCATAATAAACTCCCATGTAGCTGTAATTGCTCCCCGTTTTCCTAGTATAGAGCCACAAGGTCCCAGTAGAGGCTGTTGGCCACTTCACTTGTATCACAGGTGATAAACCAAGGGTAGACACTTAATGAACACTGAACCAATCAGTCTCTGTCTACAAGAATGGAGTTGGAAATGGAGAGCGTCAAGTCATTTTTATCATACAGCTCTGAATGACATACACTGTCATATGGACTAAACCAGTTTCTGCAGAGACAAAGAAAAAAGGATGCATGCACAGAGAAAAAAAACAGCTGGAGACAGAACACTCTCCAGAAATTTCTAAATACATCACTCATTAATCCCACACACACATGCCTTGTACCTAATACGTATCAAACATTATTTGAATAACTGAGATCTATCTGATGTTGTTCACATCCTTAAAATAAGTTCTGCTTTAGTTAAGCTAAGGAGTCTTATTCCTTGTAATCAGAGACAACAAATACAGGTCCACAAGCACAAGCGTCCTCTATCTGTGGAATATCATTTTTTTCAACTTTTTCAGATGCCAGTCCTATTGAGCAGATGCCCAACTTCTTCTGTGACCTCGTATCCTCACATATAAGTATTTCTCAATACCGTAAGGTGACCACAAGTTCTTCCAGAGAAGTAGTTCTCAACAGCTCTGACAAGGGGCCCTGGTGCATGGTAATCATTGATGGAGTATGTTATCACTAATTTGTAGTAATAATAAAGAATTAATGTAGACTAGCATTTTATGATTTTTTTTTTCTCAAGCAGACTTAGGGTCATCTGTAATGTCTCACTTGCATTCCTTCATAAAACCCCAAGAGTGTAAACAGGGTTACTTTAACTACATTTGTATTTGCATTTGAGAAACACATTGTTATTTGTCAAAGCAGATGGAAAATTTTAAATCTGAGACTATGCCTTTCATACAGTTCCAAACATTGTAACCCAATAAGCCATTGCCACTGCAATACAAGGTATATTTCTGCTCCTTAAAACTAACACCATTGCAATTTGCTATGGAATACATGTACATGTGGGCTTTGGGGTCATAACTTTATAGTACACACAGACTGTACCAAAACAAGAACGATAACTGCAAAGAAATGAAAGACCTCTTTTGTAATTTATTTTTATATTTATTTATTTTTATTGGAAAGTCATATTTATAGAGAGAAAGAGAGACAAAGATCTTCCATCTGCTGGTTCACTCCCCAAGTGGCCACAATGGCCAAAGGTGAACCGATCTGAAGCCAGGAGCCAGGAGCTTCTTCTGGCTCTCCCATGCAGGTGTAGTGTCCCAAGACCTTGGACCATCCTTAACTGCTTTCCTAGGCCATAAGCAGGGAACTGGGAAGAAAGTGGAGCAGCCAGGCCAGCGTCCATATGGGATCCCAGTGCATGCAAGGTGAGGATGTTAGCCACTAGACTATGGTGCCAGGAAGTTTTTGTAATTTTTTAAATCAACATTTCTTTCTGATAGGAAACATCCCTTCATCATGCCATAGGATCCTGATGGGGCAGTGATTCGTCCATGTGTGGGAATATGCTATGAAGAAGGATTTTAGGGTCCTGCTGAGAAGATGAAATGATGCTAAGGAGAAAACAATCTTGAATCTCACCTGGCTATATCACATAAGATTGAATCCACAAGGCTTATGTTTCCCGGAGAATGGAGCTAACTTAAAAAATACATAGCTCAGCTACAACATAGGGGAGGGTCTTCAAACAGCTCATGAAGAATGTGTATTATGAAAAAGCTACACATGGATTTCAAAATATTTTGCAACACCACCCTCTATTTTAATTACATTTTCCATGAAAATTTTGCAACACCCTTATATTCTCATCATTTCATAAATTTCATTGTTTGAAACAGAAAGAAGATACATTAAGCCAATTTTACAAGCAATGTAAAACTTTGGGTCATTGTCCAACATCATTAACAATGAACAAAAAGCAGAAATGACAATGTATATGCTTATGACACTAAAGTTTACCCTTCTTCAAATAGGTACAAACATTTTCTGTAAAAATTATTTAATTTTTTTGTTTTTCACACATTTGTAGCCAACATGAAATACCATTGGTGGATCTTTGAGCCTCAGTTGACTTATACCTCAGTGCTTTTAAGCCAGTTCTTCAGCCAACCTCGTAAGTACAAGAAAGTAAATGTTTTAGGCTTGGCCACACATGCCCTCATAAAAAGTAGTCAGATCTGTAGTCTGACAGTAATCAGACAGTATAACATAGAGTTGAACATGTGCATCTAGATTACAACTCAACTCTGTTTACAAGATAGGCATTAGGAAGGAGCAGGATTCAGCCTTTGGATAGTGGTTTGCTACTACATTCCATGCAGCTAGCCTGGAAATTTCTTACATAGAAGTTTCACACAGTAAGTATTTTTACATCTGTTTGTAATTTATCCATGACAAAACTCTTTCTATCCCTCACTCCCTTGTTTCAGCAACTGACACATAGAATAAAAGAATGTATATGCTGATCAAGCTGATGAAAGTGTTCACTCATGATTTTAAGTTTTGATTTTTGAAAAGAACCAAAGCAAGTATTTTATTAAGAATAATCCAAAGAAAACTGAGGTCAGTAGGTAATTCGAGTGGGAAGGAACACTGTTCATGAAAAACGGACATTTCATTTCACTCCACGCAACATAAAACTCTAATAAGCCTAGGACAAACTGGTTCTCTAGCTACATGGAAAACAAGTAAGTGCCGGCATCTTTCAGACTAAAGCAGGATAAAAACAGCAAAGAAAGGATACCAAGAAGATACCAACTTTCTGTGACATGTGTAAAGATAACTATACTTTCTCACTCTCCAGGGGAGTGCTTAGTGTAGTGGTGAAGGTGCCAGTACACGCCATCTAAATGCTCGCATTTGATACCCACACCCAGCCACAACACTAGTTCTCTGCGAATGCAGACTCTCGGAGGTAGCTTCGAAAGCTCAGATAACTGGGTTTCTGCCATCTATCTCAAAGTGGAAAAACAGATACACCTATCTCCATTCATTTCCCAAATAGTGTTTTTTCCTGATTCATTCATGGAAGGGGAAATCCCTGAGCCTAAAGGAAATGTATCATGAAAAATTTTAAAAACCAATAAAAAGAAAGAATAAATAAGCATTGTTCATAAAAGTTTAGAAATAAAAACAGTCCAGATCACAATATTTGTAACACATATCAATATTTAAACTACTGTGATAAAGAAATAGCATAATCCATACTAACCTTTTAAAGTGTGGTTTCTAAGGAAATGTATTACTAAGGAATTAGAGAGAAATCCCTCTTTACTCCATTTGATCAACATTTCCGCCATCACAACAGGAACACAAGGGAGTTGTTCCAGGACTTGCGGAACCAAGAAACCAGAGAACAAACCCAAATGCTCTCTTCTTTTTTTTCTTTGTTCAGAACACTCTGCATATTCTTGGTCTTTCCTGATTCCATATTAAATTCAGGATCACTTTTTCTGACTCTATGAAGAATACCACTGGCATTTTGATAGGGTTTGTATTCAGTCTGTGCATTGCTTTAGGGAACACAGAGTTGTAATGATACTGATTCTTCCAATCCAAGAGCAATGAATATATTTACATTTGTGTATGCGGCCTTGGTGGTATCTATAGTCAATGTTTGATAACTTTCATTGCAGAGACCTCTCATTTCTCTGTTTAAATACATTCCTAAATAGTTGAATTTTTGTGGGCTACTGTGAATGGGATTTCTTTCCTGATGTTTCATTCTGTGAATTCAACACTAACGTACAAAAACACTATGTTTTGTATGTTTTTGGTAACCCACAATTTTACTGAATTATCACTTATCAATTCTAATGCCATTTGGTTGATTGTTTTGGTGAATTTAATCCACTTACATTCAAGGTTAGCATGAACAGATCAGAACTGAGACCTGCCATTTTGTTCACTGGATGATGCTACATGTTTGATGGTGAATTTCATATTGACATTTGTTTTATGTTTACTTCTAATGCAGGACACTTTACAGAATGTTTTAAGATTTATTTGATTTTGGAAAGACAGGTTTACAGAGAGACTAGAGAAAGATTTTCCATCCAATGGTTCACTCCCCAGTGGCCGCAACGGCCAGAGCTAAGCTGATCCAAAGCCAAAAGCCTGGAGCCTCCTCCAGGTCTCCCACGTGGTTGCAGGGTCCCAAGGCTTTGGGCCATCCTCTACTGCTCTCGCAGGCCACAAGCAGGGAGGTGGATGGGAAGTGGAGCAGCTGGGACATGAATAGGTGGTCATATGGGATAGCAGTGCATATAAGGTGAGGCTTTAGCCACTGAGACATTGCATCGGTATTTCTTGTAAGGTTGGCTTTATGGTAGTGATTCTCTCAGTATTTTTTTATCTACAAAATATTTCTCCTTCACTTTTAAAGGACAGCTGTGTTAAATATTCTTGTTTAGAGATTATTTTTTTTTTTAGTTTAAGATCTTTAATATATCATCCCACTCTTTTTTGGTCTGTAGGGTTTCTGCTGAGAAGTTTGATTTTAATCTAACTGATTTTCTTTATATGTAAGGCACTTTTTTGTTATTATCTTTAGAATTCTCTCCTTGTCTTTAACTGACAATTTTATGGAGTAGTCCTTTCTTTAGTTGAGCCAGCTTGAGGGTGTTTTGTATCTGGATGTCAATTTTTCTTTCAAGACCTGGAAAATTTTAAGCAATTTTACTTAGCAGTTCTCAATGCTTTTTTTTTTTTTACCTTTTCTTCTCCTTAAGAAATACATATAATAGGAATAATTAGTCATTTAATAGTATTTCATATTTTGCATAGGTTTCCTTCATTCTTTTAAATTCTTTTCTCTTTATTTTTGTCTGGCTTGAGGCCAGGGATTTTGTCTTGTCCTTGAGGCCAGGAATTCTTTATTGTACTTGGACTATTCTGCTGTAAATGCTTTTGATCTTATTTTTTTTATTTCAACAACTGAAGATTTCATCTCAAAAAAGTCTAATTGGCTCCACTTCAGGAGTTTTAACTCTTAGTCATATCTTCATCCATGTCACTTACTGATTTCATTTGTTTAATCGGCCTATATCAACTCTGCTATATCTGATTGAGTTTCCTTAATATCATCATTTTAAATTCCAAAGTTATCTTTCAGTTCAGGATCTAATTCTTCAGGGTGACTGTATTGTTTTAGAAACTTCATAATGTCTCTTGTGTCCCTAAGCTGACATCTTCCTGGTGCATCTGTAGGCTTTACTGGGAAAGATTTTATGCTTTGGCTGGAAAGCAGAGTATCCTTTACTTGTTGCTTTGATTCTAGGTGAGTCCAGGAATGTTGTCTGTAGAATATTTCTTTCACTTTAAAAAGCATCACAATGATGCAGCCTGCTGTAGTTGATAGTGATAAAAGTATAGCTTTCAGATGAACAAAGGCTTCCTTGGATGTGTATCTCTAACTCAGAGAGTTCAGTGTCAGTCTCCCTGGCAATAGGGCACTGTTCTTTGTGCTGAGGGAGACAAGGGTGGCTGTCCCCATATCCTACTGGCAAGCTGGAGTGATGCTGCATCTCTTGGCTCCAGTTGCTGAGGCTCTAAGACTATGTGATATGGATGCCCCTTCTTTGGGTCCTGATAATACTGCTCAAACGGTGTTTTGGCTTATAGTACCAATGTGAAACCTGCTTCAGTCTTAGGGTGACTACAAGTTATGCAGGAGATTTTACTCTGGATGGTAGGAATTCAGAGAAGTAGAATGCATGTAGACCCTTCCCAACCACTATGTAGAATCCAGTGGCACAGAAAGATTTGGAACAAACTTTTATACTCCTGGTGTTTCAGGGTATAGTGGGACCATTATCTAGATCTTCCAAGATTGGAGAGGTTTTTTTGTTCATTTGTTTGTTTGTTTTTATGGGTTTCTCCTGGAGTTAGTCACTAGAAGTTAAGGTGAATGCAACTACCTCACACACAGTGTGTGAGCTTGTCTCTTGGGTTAATGCCTCAAAACGCCCATGCTGCTGGATTTAGGGTATCTGTCCTTTGCCCCCAACACTTTCCTGTCTCTGACTATGATGCTGGCAGGCAAAAAACAGGTGTCCCACTTGGCTCTTAGTGCAGTGCTCTGCCAGGGTGGGGAGGGGAGGAAAGGAATGACATGTGGCTTCCCTGCCCCAAACCGACCAGTTGCTCAAGTGACACTCGCCTCTTTAGGTGAAGTGAAAATCAGTAAGTGACTGTGGAATTGCCTCTCAGTTCAAACTGCAAGCCATGGAGTGTGTGCCAGTGCCTTCTTACTTTGATCTGTGGTAAGATAGCAGCTCCTGGTCAGCAGCTGGCAGGCTGCAGACTAGCTCTATCTTCTCTCCTCTTGTCCCATCAAGTCTTTATTTTTAAATTTTTTATTTATTCACTGAAATTTTTTATCAGTAAGACTCAGGAAACCTACTCCTTCCTTTGCTGTTTTCACATCCCAAGCAGCTTAAGTTGGTGTGGCTATACCCTATGCAGTCATCTTGTGTTCTCCTCCACATAAGCTTTTAAGTAAACAATATTTAATGATATTTAAATATGATTTAGGGTCCAGCATGGTAGTCTAGTGGCTAAAGTCCTCACCTTGTATGCACCGGGATCCTATATGGACTCCGGTTCTAGTCCTGATGGTTTTACTTCCCATTCAGCTCCCTACTTGGGCCTGGGAATGTGGTTGAGGATGGCCCAAGGCTTTGGGATCCTGCACCCGCATAGGAGACCTGGAAGAAGTTCCTGGCTCCTGGCTTAGGACTGGTACAGTACCGGCCAATGTGGCCACTTGGGGAGTCAATCATCAGACAGAGGATCTTTCTCCCTGTCTCTCCTCGCTCTGTATATCTGACTTTCCAATAGAAAAATAAAATAAATATATTTTTAAAAATCAACATAATTTAAAAATCATGGTTTTATTTGTCAATAGGTAGTTATTATGACTCTTGAATGAAATTATCTCTCATTTCTGCTGCATAGAAATGATCCAAATGAAAGCATGTGGGCAAGAGAAAGAGAAATCATATTCAATGCATGTTGATGCCAATAACACATTTCATTATTTTGTGCATCATTAAGAAACATAAAAACACTGATCATAAAATCATAAGCCCAGCACTTGGCTGATGCCTCCCAACCTCGGAAATATCAAAACAATTTTTAGAAGTTCATTCCTGATTTCATGAAAGATAGCATCCATCCCACACTACCATCATATTTAATCCGTAGTAATATGTCTAGAAACTTAGGTGACATTCCCTGAGTTCTACAGCTGATAAAAGAGCAAGTGAAGATCATTGCAAACTTTATAGCCAGAGCTCTGGTGCTGCCTTCATTCAACCATGGAATCACCGAGAGTACTTGAGCTGAGCCCGGATCTTCTCATCTCTGCTACACATCTCAATGGTACACACCTACAACATTTAGAGAGAGGTAGGCCAAAGTAGATCTCAGAAAATGCACTCACACATGGCTTTATACCATGCACCACGTAGAGAGGGAACTGAGAACACACTTGCACAAATTATAGTGATTTGGGAAGCACAGGACACTGTGAGAAAGAATGAGTTAACTAAACTGAGTCTTCCAGAAAAATGTAGGTTTTTAGTTAAGACCTGAACAATGATGCGGGGCATTTAGATATCAAATCAAAGGGTGAGACAGTAAGAGTTTTCTATAAGTCTCACCACTGATATAAAAAGAAAAGTCCTACTCTCAACCAGATCTAAGAGTGGTAGAAGAATTCCTCCTTGGAAGTTTATTCTCACTTTGTTCATAGAATTCCCACCAGCTCCAGGGAAGTCCCACTGAGAAGGAATGCAAATTTGAACTCACTGAACAGATGACAAACCTGGATGCAGAGCAAATGGCAACAGAGCAATAAATTAGCCCTCCAAAATATTTTTAATTCAAAAGCACAATCTCTTAATCAGAATAAGATGTTTCTATAAAGGTTTTATTATTTTATTTTATTTTATTTTATTTTACTTAAGCAAGCAAATAAAATTATTGTGTCAACCTAGCTGGCAAGCCCCTCTGGACCTCTACAAGACACACTCCCCCATGTTGGTAGAATAACCTGTAATACTTGGAATAGCTTTCACACTCAAGGTGATGATGTCAGCCTGTGTAGGCCTGCAGCAGGGGGAGGGACAGAACAATGAATCACACAGACTCAGTGGGAACTGGGCCCAACAAGTTTTGGCACCTGAAGCAGAGCAGAAGGCCACATGGATTGGTTTTTACAATAGACTCCCAACAAATACAGAACCACATTTGGTTATTTTATTAAGGATACAAAGTGTACTTTGGGAGGGGTAAGACTATCATTTTCACATTTTTTTCTGTATATGGGGTAAGCGGGGAGATAAAGGGAGAAACCCCACCCAGCCTCCCATCCATCCCAGGTCCCCAATGTGGGGCATGTTCCGAGGGTCTTGCTCAAGTGGTTTTGATAGTTCAACAGTTATGAACTGCTGCCAATCTCACCACTCCAAGCACAAGGAAGTTGCTGCAGAATCCACTGATTGGCATAGTTCATCTTAGAGTTTCTGTTTGCCCAGTTTTTCACTGCCAACATATGGCTGGGGTAGTTGATTGATTTGTTCTGTCCTCTTGTGGTGCCAGGAATCCTCTGCAGGTTCCGATAGATTGCCATATCCTCCATGTTCACCTGGTTATGCTGTCCACTGCTCCGTCTGATCCTCTGAGGCAGCTCGGCTCTGACACTTGTACTTCATGGCAGACCATGGAAACTGCACTTCTCTTCATGGTTAGGGTTCTGAGTCCAGCAGTTCGATTGCGGAGATTCCCAAAGAAACTTTGTCTGAGGTGATCCCAGACCAGATTCTTGTGTGCACTTGCAAGTACAGGGCCCGGCACAGTCTGTCACCAGAATCAGATGGTAGTTGCGATTGCTGGGTCGGTTCTGTTTCCAGCCCTGTCTTCCAGTGGAACCAATGGGTGTTGCAGTCTAGCCTGATTCTGCCCAGCACACTCTCGGCCCTCACATAGGCCCTCACCAGTGGAAGCTGCAGCCTAGTTGGGGCGACCCACAATAACCCCCACCAGGCCTGCCCCCTGCCCTGAGAGTGTACTTTTAGCCACAATCATTGAAAACCATTTTTCTTTTTGCTTTGGAAGAAAATGGGAAAAAAAAAACATATTCAAAAAGTACATTTATAGGATATGCAGAATTTCACTTGATTTTACTTTACTTTCTTTCTTTATGCAGTAAAGTATACAGTTCCCAAGATGGATAACAAGAAAGCAGAGAGAAGGTAAATACTTCTGAATTTAATCAGGGGATGGTGAGGGCTCAGCTCAAGATCACACCTGGAACTAGGGAGCTAACTGCTCAAGCACACGCATTTTCCTTCAAGAAAATCTCTCTCCCAAAGTATCCCAGAGTCGGCCGAATCTCTTGCAACATCCCCTTTCCTGCTCCTTGTATGTGGGAGGCTCCTCTGTAGTTTCTTCACCAGGTCATAGATGATACCAGTGAGCATTTCCATGTTATTCCCAGGGAGAAGTTGGTCCTTTCCCTCGGATTTCCCAAGCCTGGGCAATGC
This sequence comes from Ochotona princeps, assembly GCF_030435755.1. Lineage (NCBI taxonomy): Eukaryota > Metazoa > Chordata > Mammalia > Lagomorpha > Ochotonidae > Ochotona > Ochotona princeps. The sequence continues at coordinate 18,313,308 of NC_080840.1, read as the reverse complement.
TGAATGCGATTATCAATGCAGGTTTCAGTTGTAATCAATCATTTCTATTTCTGATACTCCTCTAGATTGCAAGCTACCAATGGACAGATTTACATTCTATTCACCCAAGAATGCTGACACCTGACACAGCACTCAGCACGTGATTGCACACAAGCTGAACAAAATCTTAGCTAAACAATGATTTACACTGTTCTCTGGTAAGGTAAGACAACTTTGGCTTTTATAGTTCTCTTTAAAAGCAGCCTGGAACACACAGAGATAGTTTCACAATATGCACCAACTTTCAGTAATTTCTAATGTTTTTCTACAGCCATATAAAACATAATTTTCTTAATATTCATATATACATATGCACATACATATTTTTTAATTGGATAGCCTGATATACAAAGTGGTGAAGAGTCAAAGAGGAAGATCTTCCATCCGATGATTCACTCCCCAGTGGCAGCAATGACCAGAACTGAGCCAAGCCAAAGCCAAAAGCCAGGAGCCTTTTCCAGGTCTTCCACGTGGGTGCAGGGTCCCAAGGCCTTGGGCCATTCTTGACTGCTTTCCCAGCCATAAGCAGGGAGCTGGATGGGAAGTGGGGCCTCTGGGATTAGAACCAGTGCCCATATTGGAATCCCTGCACATGCATGAGGACTTTAGCCATTAGGCTATCATGATGGGTCCAATTTTCTCAATATATTATATACAATGATTCTGTTAGTTTTGGCTTTGTCCTGGGCAACAGTAACCAGGACACCATGATTTGGTGTGCTAATTATGTTCTGTTCAAAACACAATAAAATCTTATATTACTAAACTGGGGGTAGGCATCTGGATGAACGGTTAAGATGTATTTGGCATATCCACATCCAGGGCTTAGAGTTATCGCTCTACTTCTTTTAAAAAACATTTTACAATGGCATACTTTCATTTCACTTTGTAATTACAGGCTCAACACTCCAGTGGCTAAAGATTTCAACAAATAACAAGTAGAAAAAAGAAAAATAAATACTATTCCTCAAGAGTATAGCCTCAGCCCGTAACAATAATCAAATTTCAAGATGTCAATTTAATTTCAGTTTTCTGCTTATATGCATCTTGGGAGGCAGCAGATGGAGGCTCAAATGCTTGGGTCTATGCCAAACCTGCAGACCTGGACTGAGCTCCTGGCTCCTAGCTCCTGGCTCCTGGCTTCTAACTTTGGCCTAGTTCAATCCTTGCTGTTTAGAATTCTAGGTAGTGTATCTGTAAACAGGAGATCAATTCATTCATTCATTTCCCTCTCTTTCAATAAATAAATATAGGGGCAGGTGTGGTGGCATAGTAAGTTCATCCTCCAACTGCAACACCAGCATCTCATTTGGGTGCTAGTTTGTGTCCCGGCTGCTCACAGATTCAGCCTCCATGCTTATAAATGGGGAAGCAGCAGAGGACAGCCTAAGTCTTTTGGACCCTTTGCCCCATGTGGGAAGAGCTGGAAGAAGGTCCTAGATCCTGGTTTTGGATTGGCTCAGCTGTGGCTGCCATGGCCATTTGGAGAGTAAACCAGCAGGTGGAAGAATAGTCTGTCTCTCCTTCCCTTTCTGGAAAAATACGCCTTTCAAATAAAATAAATCTTTCTGGAAAGGGATTAATAAAAATAAATATAATTAAAATAATCATATCAAATGTTGTTTGTATATACACGTAGAGAAGTTTCAATCAGCTGGCAAAAAGTAGTTGAACAGCAGACAAAATTCACTTGAATAAACTGAATAAAATTCTCAAGTTGAAAAGGTCATGACAGATAACTAGATCTGAAATATTCAGAAAGAGTTAAAGAAATCATAGTTCAGGACATTCCCAATTTTTTCTCCACTGATGAAATTACTGAGTGGCCGAGATCACAAACATCCAAGGCCCCCAGGTCCCATATTAGTGTTCTGCTCCGATTACTGGGACAAGAATAAGGAACAGATAAAAGCTTTAAAACATCCAAAACATCATTGCAAATATTTTCAAGATGCTTGAAAACAGACCCTTTTATTAAAAAGATTGAAGGAAAATGAAACAAGCTCTGCAGTGATAACAGATATATTATGCTTTCTCCTTCCCAGTTTCCCAATAATTTCCAATGTGATCACAACCCCTTTATAATGAAAGCAAGCAAAAAGATATTTGTTATGGATAATTTGACATGTCAATTTAATAATTTAATGTCATTATGGTACACTACTGTTTGGTGTAATACTAGTCTAGATCATACTTTGAGGGCATAGGGTCCCCTAGTTCACCTAACTCCCACTTACTTTCTGTGTCCTAAGAAGAAAATAAGAGAACCTGATCAACTGGTGACCTGGCCAGCTGCATGTCTCCTGCAGGCTTAAGCCCAAGCTAGAGCCTCTAATGTTCCCAGGACACTGGTAAATGTGTTCAGGTTACTGTCTAAAACACTGAATATTCACATCTTCATGTATATCCAAGTCCCGCTCCCCTTGCTGCAGACATATCCAGGTGGAATAGTCCTTTCTCTTTTCCCCCACAAGAATCTGCGGCAGACTTTGGACTGAATACCTTGGAATTTGTTGCTGCTTTCTTTGGAATCCCAACTGGTCCTTTATTTTAAGAGCTTTTATGCTCCTGCTTTTGGGGTGACTAGTCATGGGGTTTGGCTTTGATGAAATGGAAGATTAAGAAATAGATTCATAATCAATGGACTTTAAACATAAGGTCCTCCATAACATGGGTGAGTCCCATTTGATAAGTTGTAGGCCTTAAAAACAAGGCCAGGGTCACCAAGGGAAGAATTCTGCCTGAACACTGCAATACAGAAGCCTGGGTGTGAGCCTGCAGGCCTGTACTAATTTTGGACTTACCAGTGCTCTAGGTACATGAGCCAGCCCCTTCATCAGTCTCTTGACAGAGGGTCAGCTCCAGCCCTATGTCTGCCTGTGGTGTTGCTGCTTTGGAGAATTCCAAGCCCAATACTAACATAATTCCCCCCATGCATACACTCTGGAAGAGGAAGAGACCTCACAGGAATGACTAGGGGCTTAGTAGCAGAGTAATTCAACAAAGCTTGCTTTCATTTGTGTTTGTTAACACAACAAATGTGAAAATAAAGCAGGTTGAACCACACAGAGTACCTCTTCAGTTTAATTAATTACAAATGAGTTTCACCACCACCCCCAAATTTTGGGGATACATATTGGAGAATTTGTCTCCTGGTGTTTATCTTCACATTTGATTTCCTTTCTTTGTTTTGTTTAAATTATTAATAAAGTGAGTAAAAACACTCCCACCTAAGTTTCACAGTTTGCTTGTAGTATTTCTCTTTTTGAGTGGGTGCCAGGAAAAATAATATTAAATTCATTTCCCTAAATCAGTATTCCTCGTCTTCATTTCCCTCCATAATGAAGTCAGCAGGAATGCTTCCAGCATCTCACTTTGCATTATTGATACACAAATAACAGGCTTGTGTTCGTCCGAACTTCCACAGATACCACACAGCAAACCTTCTGTGAATGAATCAAACAAGTGAACATACTCTATAGCCTATGGTGACAGCCAAATCAATATCCAAAAATATTAATATCATAAAATTTACATAGGAGGTCTCCTCTATGCTGCAAATCTGCCATCATACAGTACCCTGTTTCCACTAAATAATGTGAAATGTCAGTGAAGTGCAGACCCACTTCCAGCTGTTGTATTTTTTCTTCATCAAGCTTCCTGAACAGAGCAAACAAAGCCCAAGATCATGTGAAACTATTTACAATTGCAAACAGTGAAGCTATTTTGTTTTTTGCACCATAAAACTGAGTAATGGGTACAACTGGATCTTCCTGACAAGCGATCAACTCTGACTTAGTACTAATGACTTCTAAATATTTTAAGCACAATTAGCAATCCTTGATATGTGATGACTTCTGAGTATCCTAGTAATTACTAATATTTTTCTAAACTGGCACAAAAAGAAAAGGAAGAAAAAGTCACATTCTGAGAATGGGGAACTAAAAAGTGCTAGAGTGAAATATTAATGAACCAAATATTGACCAAAAAAAATCTAGGACTTCAATTTGGAGATCCCATTTTGTGCCTCCTCTCATGTATATTCTCATCTTTGAAACGCAGGGAATAGAAATGCAGTTACCAATCACCCCATTGGGAAATATATAACAGATTTAAATGAAAAACAATTCCCCACATCTATAGACAACTGCCTAGGTTGCCTTGTACCTGGGCAAGTGTTACACTGCTGGGAGAAAAGCAGTATAGGCTAGTGGGCATCTGGGGCCTGATTAACGCCAAATCTGTATTAACTATACCAGTGTGCCAGCACAGCTGCCTACTTTTATTTTTTTTAAAGATACATGAAGAAGGCAGAAGATGTTGGGTTGAGACATGCTACCGCAAGCCCCAGGACAGGGTGCTGCAGATCACCAGGGAAGGGGGTCCAGGGACATTTTGTAGTGAGAACAACTGAGGGCATGTTTTAGAGGGGGGAAATGACTTCTGGGGACTACCATAGATCAGATCACTGCACTGAGGTAAGCAAGGGAGCTGAATTAGAGCATATACCTGGGACAGGCCAAGGCACCTACCCATGTGGAAGACTTGGGCTGGGCTAAACTGCATTGCTCATCACCTGCTGGCACATGTAAAAGCTGGGGATGGGGATGCCAGGCTGGGCTAGGCCACAATACTCATCCCCAAGTGTCAGGACAGAAGGTGGACCACTTCAGAGTAGTCACAGCACACACCAGAAAACGAGTGAATGAGATCTAGGGAGATTCTGTAGGGGACTTACAGGTTTGCCTCTGTGGGACTGCAGCACTCACTGGTCTGTGGGGAGAGTTCTGGCTGGTGATGCTCAGCCCAAGTGGACCATGGAATTCACCTAACAGGAACCTACCTGACCCTCACAGGAGCCAGGGCTAGGAGGTGGTCAGGCTGGGCCAGGTTGCAGCACCCAATAACACATACAAAGGTGAGTAATGAGGGCAGACAACACCAACTGCACTAGCTGGCACATGTGAGAGCCTGGGTCTGGTGGGGAACTTGGGGAACTTTCCTGTTAGACTGCAGCTCCCACTAAGGAGTATAACAGCTGGGCCTGGAATGGGCCAAGCCAGGAAAATCTGAAGCACTCTTTAGCATTTGTGTGGGCTGTCAGCATTTTTGTGGGCCAGGACTGGGGGCAGGTTGGCCTGGTCAAGGCCACCGCAACTGCTGGCATGCATGACAGCCAGGACAGGGTGCGAGCTACTCCAGGTTGGACTAGGTTACAACACTCACCAGTGAGAACTGAGACTGTGGTTAGGTCATTCCAGGTTGGATTGAAGAACCTGCCAGCACATACAAGATCCAAGGCAGGGAATGGGCGTGGTAGGAGAACTCTGGGGACTCCTCTGGTAAGCTATAGCTCCCACTGGTAAGTTCAAAAGCTGGGGCTATATGCAGACTGGACTGGGCAAGGCTGTAACATCAACTGGAGCTCATGAGAATCAGGATGGGTGTGGAATGGGCCAGGCTAGGCCTTGGCACCCAATGGTTCACAGGGGAGTTGGATCTGGACATGGACCAGGCTGGACTAGGCTATAGCACCCACCAGTAAGAGCTAGAAGAGTGCTGTCCAGTCAGACTACATTATAGTACCCACCAGTGATTGCCACGATTGGGGGCCAGCCATGTCAGGCTGGCCACAGCAACCATCGACACACATAATATCCTGGAAAAGAATTGGTAGGTAAACTTTGGGAATTCTTTTGCAAGGCCTCAGCCTCCACTCACGGTAAGCATGAGAGCCAGGTCTAGGGGCAGGCCTGGTGGGGTTATTGGGGGTCACCCCAACTAGGCTGTAGCACTCACTGTTGTGTGTGAACATCAAGTCTGTGGTGGGCTAGGCTGAGTTAGGCCGCAGTACCTATAAGTTTGCTTGAGATATGAGGTTGGAAATGCAACTAACCAGGCAGCTGCATACACCAATATATACACTGGCTGAGAAGGTGATGGACAGAACCTTGGCTGGGACACACATGAGCCAAGTCTGAAATCATCCAGGCAAAGTTTCCTGGGGGACTTCCCAACTAGATGGCTGGACTCAAACCCTGGCCACAGGAAAAATCACAATATATGTGGGTCCAAATTTACAGTGCATGTCTCAAGACTGGATCTCCTCAGTTTTTGACATGGGCGGCATGCCCAGATTCACCTGGGAGACATGACAGCCAGATCTTCTAGACAAGAAGAAGATGTCAGATGCCTCATCAGAAGATAGAAAGCAGAACAGTTTGGACAACTCTCCTAGCCAACTTTATATCATGTCCCTGAGCCTATGGATGCACTAAAGTGGAGTTGGTCAGCTAACAGACCTTGAAAGACTTTTCAACTTTGATGCCATGAAGCCGGTGATGTCTCAGAACTACGAAAACAACTCGAGAAACAGCCCTGGAAAATTTCCCCTGCAATGGGGTCTCTAATGCATCATCAAAAATGATTGTCCCCCATCCCCAGGGGCTGATGCAGTTTGACAGTAAAGTGTGGGCCCCTCTCCTCCTCTTCTTGTGAACACAGAAGGAAAAAATAATTGAACCATCTGTCCTACCCAACTTTTTCCACACCTTGACCCTCTCCATCCCAACTGGAGATCCACAGGAGCATGCATCCCTTTCAAGTATAGAAACAATGTTTAACAAATGTTAAAAAGAACTTAAAATCTTCCCTATCCCAGAAAGACTCAATGTCAATGTACAGAGTTCATAATACTCTTTCATGTTTTATGCATTCTGCTGTGTTTATTTTTCATGTTTTATATAGTCTGCTGTATTTCCTTCAGTCTATGATGAATAGCTACAAACTTTAACATTCCTTTTGTCTTATTAAAAACTTGCATTCCAAGTATGAGTTTTGATGTTATCATGGATCAACACTCATTTTTTTTTAAATTCTAGAACTGTAAATGCTTCCATTATGCCCTCAGTACAATTTGGCAAGTCTGATTAGGTCTTAATGAAAGTGAAAGGAAAATGCCTAAATTCCATGTGACTTTTCTCTGGACTCATGTGACAGTTCTAACCAAGACTCCCTACTATACATCAGCGAAAAGTCACCAAGGTGAGCAAGATATTTATATAAGTTCCTCTGACAGTCATCCAAGAGTAGGTTTTGAACTCCAAATTCTTTGAGATGCTGCTGTAAATCTCATCTTTAAGAACTCTGTGTGTAAAGACACTTAACACCTATGACAAGGACACAGTTTTTTTTTTTTCATTAAAAACCTCTCACAGTGCATAGAGAAATAGGTGTTATCATCAAAGAACACACCTAGAGCATGGGGGAACTTAGGAACATTAGTTCTGAGTGCAGTTGGAGCAGATGGGGAAACACTCATGGAGAACCAAAGCATTTGAAGCCAGTGAACAAGTTCAACAGAGTTGGGTGAAAACAGCAAGAGGCTCACTCCAAGATAAAACTACATTGTGATAAAACTACAGAATAACTTAACATGACTCAGGTTCTAGTGGTGTTCAGATTTTGACATGGCTGATATCAACACACAATAACCCTGTAGATTTGCTGAGAATAACAAATCTTGAAATTATAACTGTGTGAACCACAGATTTTTTTATTTATTTATTTTAGATTTATTTTATTTTTATTACAAAGTCAGATATACAGAGAGGAGGAGAGACAGAGAGGAAGTGGAGCTGCCGGGATTAGAACCGGCGACCATATGAGATCCTGGCACATTCAAGGTGAGGACCTTAGCCACTAGGCCACGCCGCCGGGCCCCATAGATATTTTTTAAACAGTATTTTTTTTAAAGATTCATTTATTTTTATTGGAAAGTTAGGTTTACAGAGAGGAGAGAAACAGAAAGATCTTCTGCCTGCTGGTTCACTCCCCAAGTGGCTGCAACGGCCTAGTGCTGAGCCCATCTGTAGTCAGGGGCCAGGAGCCTCTTCCAGGTCTGCTACGCAGGAGCAGGGTCCCAAGGCTTTGGGCTGTCCTCAACTGCTTTCCCAGGCCACAGGCAGGGAGGTGGATAGGAAGTGGTGTGGCCATATGGGATCCTGGTGCATGGAAGGTAGCTCTAAAACTTATTTTTTATTAATGTCTTCTTCTATCAGTTTATTCACGCAAGTGACAGTTCATTTGCATCTTTAATGTATGTACACAAAGAATGTGCAATTATAGAACTGTTATTACAAGATTTTATGTCTACTAGGTCAAGTTTATTTTAATTTTATTTTAGAAGTAGAAAAAGAGACCAAGAATTCCGTTTTGTTGGCTCCCTCCGCAAATGCCTGAATAGCGAGGATTTGGCTGGGGCTAGAATGAGGAACATGGAATTCAATGCGATCTCCCAATTATGTGAGCAGTCACCGCTGCCTCCCAGGGTCTGTCCTGTGGGAAAGCGGAGTTAGCAGCCAGGGCCAGGAATTTAAGCCAGGTACTCAGTCAACCAAAATGTGCTCTCTTGCATATTTATGTCTTGTTATTTATTTTTCTAAAATAATAGCCATACTCATTTCCATTTTTGAGATTTTACAGTGAATTTACTTAAACTTCAGCCTCCACAAAACATGTATAAAGCTACTCAGGGTTTATAAACAAAAACAGATGCAAAAGTGAGGTTGTAACAACTGACTGAAGAAATATAGAATGATGCAATAAAAGAAAATTCGATGAAAGAATGAACATCAGGAATATTGGCATTATAGCCTAAATGCGCTCAAATTTAATCTTCTAATATACAGCAAATAAGCTCTTTTACTTCTAATAAAAGCACATCATTGTATTTTAAATTATATCATTGTGGTACAGGATTAATTTAAAATAAGAATTAGAATAAATTACAAGTATCTAATGCTTTAACTTTTATCACTGTGTTAACACGGTTTTCTTCAATAAAAGAAGTCAAAATGTTAAATTGCACTCAACCTGAGTAGAGTAATAATAAATTAGCATAGTAAAATTTATAGTTCATGGGACTGATTAATAAATTTTGTTTTAAAAAGCTATAAAATATCAGATTAAATTCCTGCTCAGTGTACAAATACAGAAATCAATACTCAGTAATTGAATACAAAATGGCTCAGATAAGTAATGTTAACCAAATCATTTTAGAGTAGGGCATTTCTGATATCAAGCTTTTTCCTTGAAAGTTCAGCATGGGTGAGAAATAAGCTTGACTCACATCCAACAGGATACACGCTGTGTTTCTCCCCTTGATTTCTCTGTGAAAAGCTTCTGAGCTCCCCGAAAAGGGGTGTGACCTCTCCTGTGCACATCGCTCCGAGGCTGCCCTGTGACCAGATAGCAGTATGAGCAAGGCCGCTGCCCACAAGGCAGCAGAAAATGAACAAGAGCCCAGGGAAGAAGACAGTCCTGAAGATTAGGCTCCCACTGTCCTCCGCAGAGAACCCCCAGGAGAGGAGCCATAGGAGCAAACAACAGGGCAGGTCGGGATAGGTCTCGTTGGGAGATAAAGTTAAAAAAAAAAAAAAAAAAAAAAAAAAAAAGAAGTTCATTTTCACAGTGGTTCTTTAAAGAATGAGGAAGCTGACACGTAAACCTTAGGCAGTAGGATTTAACAAAACCCCAGGACATGCAAAAAGGAGAAATGGCTGTAGCTAGAAGAGAACAAGAGAAAAGTGCAGGCTCTTATAAGTTTGGTGATGGTTTCACCATAAGCTGATTTTACTATTAATCAAATACATACATATCATTTTTCCAAAAAATGAATAGAACTATGCTTATGATCCTGAGAATCACTTCAAAGTTGCATTTATTAATCTGAAAGACAGACTGGCAGTGAAAGAGGGAGGAAGGAAAGGACCAAGAAAGAGAGAGAAAAACAGATCAATCTTCTACTTTCTGGTTCACTTCCCAAATGCTGGCAAAATCTGGGCTTGACCAAACTGAAGGCAAGATCCAGGAACTCCACCCAGATATCCCAAAAGGGTGGCAGGGGCATCAGTACCCAAATCACCTTCTGGTGCCTCCAAGGTGCATTATTTAGCAGGAACCTGAACTGGAAGTGAAGGGAGGCCTCTATCGCAGGCACTAGCACAAGGGATGTATGGAATCCCAGGCAACAGCTGAACCCACTACAACATAACATCCCCCTCTTTTCCTTGACTTTGAATGGCAGAGAAAGAGACAGAGAAAATCTCCTTAACAGTAGAGGTCCCAGTCCCTTGGAATCCAAGCAATAGTCATCAATATCCACACCCACATCATTAAGCTTGCCAACCTAGTGATGACTTAAAGACCACACCAGAAGGAACATTGAGACATTTGCCTAAACACAACCTGAGTCTTCTCATTATCTTATTAGATTAGAAAAAAAGCCTAAGAAATGGACTATAAAATAGTGTTCCCCACAAAAATCTTGGATAAAGTGTGGAATAAATTTTCAAGAGAGAATGGACATGGTAGATTGGTACACTGAGAAGCAAAGCATCTGATTCTATGCCATCTCTACAACTCACTTCTTGCAAGCTTGTGCAAATCATTTCACTTTTTTTTTTTTGGCCCACCAATAGTCTCACAAGCCAATGCAGAGGATGGGTTAGGTTCCTACTAATAGACACTTTAATCATAGCCATTTCACTTCCCTACATTATCTGTGTTTTCTCATCAACACACACAAGCCCCTGTTTCCTAATGCCTGTAAAGCTCAAGCTGCACTTGGGGCCATCTTCAACAAAAAGAGTTGGTGAGAAACGGCCATGACTCATGGAAGTGCACTAATAAGCACGGTTGTAAATAAGAGCATTGCACCAAAGCCCAGATGTCGCTGATAAATATTAGCCAAGTAACCCCCAGGGGAGGAGGGGTCATTCCAGAAGCTTCATGTCTACAAAGTTGACCTGTACATGGTAAGGGAAGCATGATAGATCTGCATGCAGCAAGAGAAAATAGGTCAACTTCAGCAAAACAAAATAACCGTTTAACTCGACCAAAGCGCAGACACACACATACAACACTGCAAAACAACATTCATCTCTAAGCCTAACAATTGGGACCAGGTGCCGGGCATTGGGAAACAGAAGAAATCATGAGTCACATGAAAGGAAATCATAGCATCAAAATGAGGCAGAGGCATTAGCTGACTGCTGCCAGCTACACACAAGCACAAAATGGAGCACAGGGAAAGAACACTCCCTGCCCTGAATGTCCTGGCAAAGGCAACAAGCTGAGACCCAGGAGTAAAGCTCTAAAATCTTCGAATGTTGAGTTCATCTTAATTTAATAGTTTACAGTGAAAACTTTTGATAGCTGCCATGTGTCAAAAATAAAGTCATGATCAATATAACGTATATGAGTTGTAATGTAGGAGTGAAATTCACAGCTTAAGATTTGATTATTGTTTAAAACCCTTATCTATACTCCTGCAGAACGGGTTTTTTTTCTTCCTGCTTATTGAATTTTTTCTTTCATGAAGCATTAAACCTGAGACTACAAAGCAAACTGAAAGTAGGTCATTGCAAAAATTAAAAGAAAAAATGGGGCTGGTGTTGTAGCACAGTGAGTAAGGCTGCCTTCTACAATACCTGCATGCTATAGGCGTGTTGGTTTGAGTCTTGACAGTTCCCTTGCAATCCTGATTCCAGCTAATGAGCCTGGGAAAAAAGCCAAATATGGCTTCTTGTGCTTGGGCATCCATTGGGAGAAGTAGGAGTAGTGCTGGGTTGTTCCTGGCATGCCCAAGCTTTCACTCACTGATTCACTCCTACATACCTAAGATGGCAACCCGAGGAGAATGGGTACACCAAAGAAAGTCAATCTAGATCCCCCACAAGGGTAGCAGAAAACCGATTCCTTAAGCATCTCTGCTGGCTCCCAGGGCTGGCATTAATAAGCCGGAATCAGGAATCAGGATATTCCCAGTGAAAGCTGGGAATCAAACCCAGGCACCCTGATGTGGGATATGGAAAACCTAATCAATACCTTACTCACTAAGCCAAATGTCTGGCCTTTTATTCTTCAGCTCATGTACAATTAATGTTCATTTGATCATCTAAGTTAATTACACATACAACACTGCCAATAATCCAAATAGGATATCATTTAAAAATTATGCAATATGAAAATTATCTTTCCACTAAAACTAGACACAATAGATATTATTTGCACAGTTAAACTAGAAATTAGAGCAAAATTTCCTTATACTATTTTATATGTTAAAAGTCTGTAGGCTGAAGACTAAAGGCACATTCATCATTACAAGAACACAACAAAACAACAAACAGTTGAATCTTTTCTGTTCTCAGTTACTAAACAAAGTAGAGATAGAGGGTGGTAACACAAAATGATAATCCATAAATAGGAACATTACGTAGTTCAAGAAAGCGATGAAGGTACGTGTGAGTAATAGCTGAGTTAGAGGATCAAGTCTTGGGGCTAGTTGTGGCTTAACAAATTAATCCTTCAAGTGTGGCACCAGCATTCCATATGGTACCAGTTCATGTCTTGGCTGCTCCACTTTCAATCTAGCTCCCTGCTAATGATCTGGGAAAGCAATAGAAGATGGCCCAAGTCCTTGAGCCCTGAACCTGCATGGGGGATCCAAAAAGAAGCTCCAGGTCTGGCTACAGATCAACTCGGCTCTGGCCATTACTGCCATTTGGGGAGTGAATCAGTGAAGGGAAGATATCTCTGTGTCTCTCCTTCTCTCTGTAAATTTCCCTCTGAAATAAAACTAAACAAATCTTAAAATAAAAAAAGAATAAGATCAGGGTTTTAGGCAAGACTGCCCATATAATTCTCACAGGGAAGACTAACACTGATGAGAGGATATGGAGTCAGGCTGGCATGTTGGTTCAGTAAGCTCATCCTCCCAGTGTAGTTCCTGTATCCCAAACGGGCACTGGTTCAAACCTGGGCTGCTCCACTACTGATCTAAATCCCTTAATATGGCCTGGGTACAATTAGACACCTACATAAACCAGATTCTTCTGGTTGTTGAATTGAGAATCATGTTTTACAATGTATAGTATGGAAACTTTACTTTAAAACCCACAAAGGAAAGCAAAAATTAATCCAGATCCTCAAGCTTTCATTTATAGGCTGCCTTCAATGACATTGTTTCTAACAACACAGGAAGTCCAGACTCTGTTTTAGTCAGTTGTTACTGTAAAGGAAGAAAGTTTAACTGACTTGTGCCCATTAGTGCCCTCACTGTCATAGCAGAGCTTCACAAAATGTCTTTTCTCATTCTTGGAGCTCAGGCTAAAGAGGATTCAGTACCACAAATGTTTAAATATTAAATCCATAGCAACTGCCAGTATTGAGAAATCATCACTACTGTTCCATAATGCCAAACTTTAAAATTCTATTACTTGTAATTTTAATTAAGTTGTAATAACGATGTTTTCTTATTCACATTTAAGATTTATTCCTGTATGCCACATTCATTTTATGATGGTCATATTCAACTACAGCCAAATATTGAGTTAATATTCAGCTGTTTGGCATTTATCCTACAGATATATTTGGCCTAAGTCAGGGACTCTAGACTTGTGCCCCCTAGAAATTTGTATGTTGATGTTGTAACCTCTAATTTGCCTGTGGGACTTCGGAGAAGTGATTAGGCTTGTTTGTGGTCATGAATGTAGGGGTCTCCATGATGGGATTAGCACTCTTGTAAGAGGAAGAGACACATGAGTGTCTCCTCTCTCCCAAGTGCGGAAATGAAGATCATGACATATAATCAGCAAATCCTTACAGCCGTGGATACCAGATACCACTGCTGGTGGGCTGAAGCATTTTAGCATCTGAAATCCTGTCCAACTCTGGACAGAGCACAGAGATCACAAGCCTCTCATCTGAAAATTGGAGATGTTTGCCTAAGTCAAGTTTGTGACAACTGCCACAGGCTACAATCAAATATTTGCCTGGAGGGACAAAGCAGACATTTTGAGGATGAAGAGTAACAGAATGGCTGTGAAAGTATCTGTCGTCCACTGTATGGATGAGGTACCACTTAATACTTCATTCTGGATGATCCTCACATGTGGTCAACCATTGGAAGACATGTCAAGATTTATCCTTCTGGCTTTTGGGGGCCCTAAGGATAATGACATAATTATTAGTGATAAGGGAAGAAAATCCTAAGGCAAAGGGCTTTCCATGTTGTCTGAACTGACTTATGAATCCATTTAGCAAGAATTCAGCATTGGTTATATGCCACAGAAACAGGTACTGATGTAACAGCAATGAACAAGAGAGACCAGATCATTGCTGCCAAAGGGTTTAAATTCTGGTATAGAAATAAATTAAACAAATAAAATAATTTTAGAGAACAAGAAACTCTACGGATGACATAAATCTTCATGATGTCTGAAGAAGTGACTGGTGGACTAATATGGTTAGGTAGTTGGGAAAGACCTCATGAAGAGGAATATTTGAAATGTATCTTAAGAATAAATACCTATATCTCAAGAAACCAACTGCACAATGATGAAGGGAAAGAACAGGATGATGAATAGAACGATGTCCATAAAATTACTTTAGTATGGTCAAGAAACTGAAAGGCAGCAAAGAGGCTAATGGGAAACAAGCAGACCCCAGTGTCTTACAGAGAGTGAGTGAGTGAGAGAGACAGAGTGCATCCATCACTTCCCAGAGGGCCTAAAGGGCTAGGATTGCCCTATGTGAAAGTCAGGAGCATCATTCATGTCTCTGATTGGTAGAAGCCCAAATACTTGAGCAACTTCTTTCCCAGGTCATATGGAGGCTGGATCAGAAGTAGAGTGGCCGGGACAAGAAATAGCACCCACTGGCCCAGAGTGGTACCCTGCCAACTAAAGTCCTCATCTTGCACATGCTGGGATCCCATATGGGCTGGTTTTAATCCTTGCAGCCCCGCTTCCCATCCAGCTCCCTGTTTGTGCCCTAGGAAAGTAGTCGAGGATGGTCCAAGGCCTTGGGACCTTGTACTTGCATGGGAGACCCAGAAGAGACTCCTGGCTCCTGGTTTTGGATTGGATTGCAGCAACTTGGGAGTCAATCATCGGGCGGAAGATCTTCCTCTCAATCTCTCCTCCTCTAAATTTGCCTTTCCAATGAAAATAAATCTTCAAAAAAAAAAGCAACAGCCCCCATCTGTGAGGCCAGCATCACAGGTGGCACCCTCACCTATTTTGCCACACATTGGCCCTGTTACATTTCTTACAAGAACAAGCATGCAGTTTTACTCGACATTTCATGAGGGACCATTAAGGCTGTGAAGCAGTTGAGCTGCACCTGCTGATTCAGGACTATTCTATGGGAAACTGATCGCAATAGTGTGAGAATGAAGTGACAGCCAACCAGGAGGTCACCAACAGGGTCCACAGGAGAAGACACAATAATGAGGAGGAACCTTGTGATGACAGTGGATGTGGAAGAACCATGGATTCAAAAGGAATCATGGCTGCATAATGAAATCACTGTACGTTATTTACATTTAATACAATAGAAAATGTTATAGTGTCTTAATTCAATTCTGATTGCAAAGTCTATTTCTTAATGTATCAGTGATGGCAGGGAAGTTTGAAATCTTTTACTAATTATTATGGTGTTTCTATTCTTTCCAACTATAATTTTGTTAAAGATTTATTTATTTTTATTGGAAAGTCAGATATACAGAGAGGAGGAGAGACAGAGGGGAAGAGCTTCCATCTGATGATTCACTGCCAAAATGATCACAATTGCCGGTGCTGTGCCAATCCAAAGCCAGTAGCCAGGAACTTCTTCCAGATCTCTCATGGGGGTGCAGGGTCCCAAGGCTTTGGGCTGTCCTTGACTACTTTCCCAGGCCACAAGCAGGGAGCTGCATGGGAAGTGGAGGTGTCAGGATTAGAATGGGCACCCATATGGGATCCTGATGTGTTCAAGGTGAGAACTTTAGCCTCTAGGCCACTGTGCCAGGCCCCCCAACTATAAATTTCTTTTTTAAAATTTATTTATTTTTTATTATTTTTATTATTTTTTAATAATCTTACTTAGTTGATTAGGGTACAAAGGGTCAAGGGCTACAGGGTGAAAGTGGGTAATACCATTGTTTCCACGCTAATATTATCATTTTTTTCCTTGTATCTGGGGTCAGGGGAGAAACAAAGGGAAAAGCCCCGCCCAACCTCCCACCCATCCCAGATCCCCAATGTGAGGCACACTCTGAGGGTCCTGCTCAAGCAGTTTTGATAGTTCAACAGTTCTGGATTGCTGCCAATCTCACCATTCCAATCACAATGAAACCTATTCAGAGTGTAAGTACAAGTAGAATACCAGCTATGGTTATTTGTATCTTAATGGAGATAGCAGAAGAGAAAAGTAGATGTGTGTTTATAGTAATTTGAAATACCATCACCCAGTTCTCAGCGCCATTGTGAAAGCAGTATACGACTGTCCAACACCTGCAATAAGTTACACTGAGGCACAGCAACATCCTTGAAGTACATGCAGGCATGCAGAAACACACTGGAATCACAGGTCCACTGCTTGTCACCTCAGTGAAATGCATCCACTTTTTCAAAGTCTCAAGCAATTTCAACATCCACCATGCAGAGCTATTCACTGTGTGTGCCATCAAAGTGAAGTCTCAGTAATAAATGATTACCTGAGCTCACATTTTCATAGATCAACAGCAACTTACTAAACTAGATGAAATGCAACAATATGCATCTTGTAATGGAATATGTGTACGTGTGTGTGTGAATGCATGTACATGTACTGAGGGGCTTAGTCTGTATCTGCTTACACAATGCGTTCCTGAAACTATCAATGCTCCTGGTAGGAACTAGCATTAGATCCCCTGTTTTCAGTATGGGCAAAGATCCTATGCTGCTCTCTTTCATAATCCTCCAGTGTCCCGACCTCATCCTCCTGTGTATTCTGTACTACCTGCTTGTTGAGTTCACCACTGGCCTGGGTTTTTCAAGGTTCAGAGATTTCTCTCCTTTTGTCCAATGTGTCTTTTCAAGGATGTGGAGTCTTTTTATAATCCTACAGATATTCTCAATGCAGTCTTGAGTGCCATCTACTCTTGTCTTCTCAAGTACCAGTTGCACATTTGCCTTCATATGAATGCATGTAATTCTGAAATATCCTAACCAAGCCTGACCATTATGACTTTTAAACTGTTACCATAGTTGTAGAGGGTGCATATTGATCTTCCTGGTTTCAAGCTGGAAAACAACAATAGTTGGGCAGAGTGCTAACAGACTATCTATAGATCAAAACATCTTCTGCAAAGCCTACCTGTGCTGTGTTAAAACTGTGAGTGGAACTGGAACTGGGCACTCTGACCCAGCACTGGCAGAGGCCCATCTCTTCCATTATTCTTACAGGGAATACTCTGCCATCTGAGCCCACAAAAGTAACAGTAGCCAAAAGGCTTAAAGCACATGTGGTTTCATGTAGATTTGTCACCTCAAAGGTGAGGAGGGCACAGAACATTTGTCCAACAAACTGCTTTAGGTCAATCTCTGGCACTATGGGTTAAGATCTTGGAGAAGTCACTTAATCTTATCTGAGGCTCAGCTCCTCAGCCATACAAGGAATTAGATAGTTACATGCTACCTGGGTTTTCTTCTTTGTTAATTATACTATGAATCTACAGCTTGAATTTATCTTATTTATTATCACCTTTTGGTTTGGAGGGCTTAACAAATTAGTAATATAGGTTTGCCCTTCAAATAATGAGCATACTGCATTTGTTCCTGAGATGTTTCCAAGGTCCCCATTGCATATAAATATTGGGGCCCTGGAACATAAGAGTATGAAATCACTTTTGCTTGTCTCTCTTGTTCTGATGCTTGAAAGTTCTTCAGTATGCGCTCATTATGTCCCATGAATCATGTCCTTTCCTATCACTGGTGGCATGAGATGGGCTTGACAATTTCATTTGGAGACATTCTTGTTCCTTGTTCATTGAGCCAAGAATACTGGTAGCCAAGAATGAGATCATTCCATCCCCAGATTGCCAGATAGCTTCTCAAAGGCTGCAGGGCAATGTAATTTGATCAAGGTACAATCCACCCCTTCTTCTTTTTAAGCTAAGCCTAAATACTTTGAGTTTTCTGTTTTAATCCCTGAGTAATGGCTACTAATCACTGGTAGAAACACCCACCAGTTGCCTTGCAGTGGACTCTCATTGTCCACCTGTGGCTCATCCAAAGCACCAGCCTTCCTCCTCCTCCTGCCCACAGCACCAAGTTCCAGGCCAACTCCTTTACCTCCGTGCCAAAGAAATACAAACTAAATCTAATATTAACTTAATGAGAAAATGTTAGCTGCTGCCAGAGACTCACATAATGCATCCCAAAGCCAAGTGCAGGCAATTACTCACTGTTTTAGATGCTGGCATTGTTTCTCCCTTACATAATACAGCACTCAAAATCGGAGAAGATTCCATGCAGCGCCTTAACCTCTTCTTTTTGCATAGCTGGCCAGATTCTCAGCGTTAACAGAGTACATTTTCTTTTCAAATAAACAGATCATTTGTACATTTAATGTTAGGGAATTTGGAACCATTAGGCTTAGACTTGAATTAACATCCTCCTGTAGTTATTACGCAGAACGTATATTCTGGTAACCAGTTTTATAATTAAAAATATGAGGAAGAAATGCAGATGTGAGGGATTCATGAAGAGCTCTGACTTCACACACGGGCAACATGGCTGGAAAAGTGGGTTTTGCACACAGAGGAAACTTTTATTTGACAACTGTAAATACATAGACTGGAGAAATTTCCTTCTGAGCACCTTGCAAAATCAAGTCTAGAGGTCATGATTTGCTATTTCCCCAATGCATGTTTAGGACAGTTTTGAGGAAGATGCATCCCAGAATTCCAAGATGTGAGGAGCCAGAGCTGCTTATTCAAGGGGTGATCTCAAGCCTCAGCTATTGTTGCCATGGAAATTCAAATCCCCATCATCAAAGTGGTTAGGAACACCTCTTTAAAAAGAGACTCCTGAGTATCATGACTTTTTTTAAATTAATACACCCGTATCTTGTATCCACCCAGGGCCAAGACATTCCAAAAGGGAATGCCATCTTGAGTGCCATCCATTCCCTGAGTAAATGTCAACAAAATTTCATTTTTAATTCTTTTCTACTTCCAGAACACTCCAATGATCTCCCATCCTGATGAAGACAGCACCATTCAATAGAACATTCTTCCATGGCAGTCATGTTCTGTGTCCACACTGTCTGAAACTGCAGCTCCTGTATACCTATGATAACTGAAATGTACTGATATGAAGAAAGAAATTAACTTTAACATTATTCTGTTTTAGTAAATTTAAACAGTCACAGGTGGCTGGAGCCACTACATTGCATAACACAGATAGAAAGTAAATGCATGAGCCTTAGGCAGAGTTAAAATCCATGTACGGCCTGACCCCCAACACAATTCCAGTCTTCATTTCCACAACAGATACTCCAGCTGTGAGAAACTGATGTGGAGCTCACCTGAGCATCACAGCTGCCACAGCTTGGCTCATGATGCTTGGGCTTCATTGCTAAAACTCTCCTCTGTGTTTGGAGTGCTCACCATTCCAGTTTTACAGCACGGATTCAGTTCTAAAGTTGCCACAGCCCCCTTTTTCTTCTTAGTTTTGTCCCCACTGCCCTGAGAGTAAAGAATTAATTAACCTCAGGGCTGGGCTTGTCTAGAAACAACAGGACCGTTTTCTTGGAACAACTATATACAACTTAATGTAGTTTGCAGGAGCTGTGACTGGACAAGACAGGAATGGCATAAAATACCGGTGAGAAAGATAGAAGGCCGTGCCTTCTATATGTCAAAGGGTCTGTTTATTGCAACTCATCTGTAGCAGCTGCACCTGCTCATGTGTTGGCTGAGGAGCAGAGAAGCCATGGACTCGGAAACCTCTGGACCTCCACACTGAGATTAAAATACTTTGCCTGATACAGCTCCTTGCCCTGTATGTACACCTCCTGTAAATTGAATTAAACATAGGAATTTGTATCTTGACCTTCTAATAGAACTGTGATATGGCAGGAATATTTTGTGGATTCTCAAGCATTGATGGCCAGTTAGGTGTTACATTTAAAATTCACTTCAACTGAATTCTTTGCAGCTACACTGAATGTCAGTGTATATGAATGAGATGGCTATTCTTTGGGTTCCTCTTTGGATTTAAGAGCTAAAAGTAACCTATTGCAGAGAAAACGTATTTCTGGAATTAGAGTACAGAGTATTTTGAGTAACTGGAGCCAGTGGTCTCCAAATCACTTTCTAAGATAGAAAAGTAAGAAAAATTATTTTTTCTCAAAATCTATATGGGAAATGGGTATGAAAGCAATATAGATTTCAGAGTCAAAATGTTAGTTTCAATACATGCTACAATATCCACTCTGTAGCTGTGGTGCTGATTAAAAATACTAGAAAAATTCTGTTCAAATGTATTTATTTGAAAGGCAGACGGAGCAGCTCTTTCATCTGTGGGTCCATCGGCCAAATGCTTACGATAGCCAGGGCTGAGTCACACTGAAACCAGTAACCTGGAGCTCCAACTGCCCTGGAGCTAGGTACATTAGCAGGGAGCAGAACCAGAAGTGGAGCAACTGAAACTGGAACAGACACCCATATTGGGATGTCGGCATTGCAAGGCATTGAATAATCCACTGTACCAGGATATCAGCCCCTGGAAAAAAATTTTTGAACATTCATAGAAGGTCAAGCTTAGAATCAAGGGAGAGAATTCCCTAGGTGTCTGAAAACCACAGAAATGATGAGGTATGATTATTATATGTGTTGGAAACCTGGAACAGGCAGGATATGGGAGGATCAGTATCAAAGCCCAAAAGGTCCAGACTTAAAGTGGCAGAACCCGAAGGCATAGCAGCAAACTATAATCAGATTCCTGGTGTGAAGTGTGCAAATGAAAAAGTGCATCTGATCAGCCTTCATTTGCATAATCATCCAGAAGGAAACAGATAAAACAACAAACTGAACCAGGACTGTAAAACACGGTCAGAGTTACTGAGCTTATTGAGACACAGGGTTCAGGTAAAGAAAAACACAAAAGCACCTAATCAGATGGCCTCCACAATGCAATATACACATAAGCACAAAGATACCAAAGCAATACATAAGTTTGGAAAATAAACCTTTCAAAAGGAATTAAAATCCATGTGGGGGAAATTTGGCACCTTTAAAGGCAGAATGCTAACCCAACAAAGAGAAAGTTGTGATTGAAGTCCTAAGGTTAATAGGAAAATATCTGTAAGACTTTAAAATAAAAAATTAAGAGAATGTAGATCTTAAAGAAGTTGACACAAAATAGGAATGCAGCTAACGAAAGTTCCCCTTCCCATAATTTTTAACTCCAGATACAAGATATTTCTCAAATCAAGGGTTAAATGCTCTCAGATTCAGTAAAATCTTTATATAGAGGACAATTTTACATAAATGGGAATGCATCATACACTGTACAATAACTCACTCTTCTGCCTTCTTCACTGTAAATGTTACAATCTGCACTTGCCTCCAGAAGTCCTTTAGGCTTCCTGCATCCTTGTAAAGGAAGAGCTTTATTTGATTGCATAAATATACACCCAGAGTCATATGAATGGACATTTAGGCTATTCTCAGTGTTTTCATCATAACAAGTTCTAGAGTCACAGTTCTCCTGCGGCTTTCTTGGTAGACCTGCATGATTCTTTCCCTAGCACATGTTCCTGGAAATGGAATGCTTAACCACAAATCACACTCATTTAAAAATTTTGATCGCTACTATCATATTTTCCTTCAAAATGCTCTACCAACTCACAGTGCTGAAAAGCCTTAAGTGCATACATTTTAGCCAAAGGTTTTGCAGTTAAATTTAGGTCATGTTACTAGCGATTCAATTCTTTACCCCAGGAAAAAGTGATGACTGATAAATCCAACACTCCTGTAAATGCACGAGAGAAAGCAGAAATGTCCGCACAAGCACATGATGTATGTACCTATTTCATGGAATGGAAACATCAGGGAGCGATGCTCCCAGTGCTTGCAGTGAACACGCAACGCCACTTCCAACTCGGTCCATGCCAACCCCATCCTCAACTACTGTTGTCAAAGTCTTGCATGAATTAATGCACAGTTTGTCTAAGTTTTACTAAAGCTGTTAGCCTTATAAAACTCTAAGCACTGCATCAATGTTAAACTCTCCAGAATTTCCTTCTAACCTGCTTTATTTGGACCTTTTGATCAGATTTAGATGTTATAACAAGGTTCACTTATTTCCACCTCGCCTCATAAATCAAACTTCAGTGATCAATGACCAATTCTCTATAAAGTGTACATTATCTTAGGTAAAATATCTAGTGTATATAATTCACAATGTCTTTCCTGCCAATGACTTCTTACTCTTACTACACACACACACACAAAATCCAATGTCATCATTTTGAAATTATTCACAAGAAAGAAAGCGATTATGGCAATTATTAAAATTGTAGATAAAGCAAAAATACCATTTGATTTGAAAGAAGACAGAGAGAATCAAAGTGTCCACTGCACAATAACCAAAAGAGCTTTCCTGGGTGCGTTAGCACTTGCTCTCTAAGGATTAGACACATTCATTCACCCAACAATTGAAATTTCCATGCTAAGAACATACAAAGTAAGAAGCCAAATTTCATGACAGTTAATTCCTTTAGTTTCCAAGGGGCAAATGAGTACATCTTCAATATTTATACAAATATGAATATCTGTGGGTTCCATCACAGAAAGCCATTGGAGGAGGACATCGTCAGTAAAGAGCCATCAACCCAGTGTACACTTTCTCATTTTATAGAACCTACATCTAGCCTAAAAACTAAGAGGGACAAGTCCACAGCAAAAGAAAACAATCTTATTCTCCACTAACGTTAGTCTTTGTTAATCTGTCTTACAGGAACACAGTTTCTCACATTTCCATAAGTGTGTGTGCATGTGTGTGTGGTGTATGTATGTTTGCACACATACACACTTCATGAAATAGCAGTTGTTACAGTGTCAGCAATACTCCTCATAGGCATGCAAATTTGGAATTTTTTTCAAAGTACTTCAAATCTGGCAATGATTTCATGGCTAAAGTTAATAGGAAAAAGTTTGTTTTTTTCCGCCAAAATAAAAGTAAAGGCTTCTACAAGTATGGAACTGCTTGCTTTGCTAAGCAGATGGGAGCAATAGCTTTTACGATTCTTATTCTAGAAATGAAGAATCTGGAACTCAGTGTTACATGACATGCTCAACACCTCAATGTGGTGAATCTAAGTCTGGTAGCTGGAGCTGACAGCTTTAAGTCTAAGGCATTTTTCTCTACAAATCATAGCTCAGACTCTTGCTATGAAACTGACCACAAATGTTCATCAATTTCATTCTAAAGGAAGTGTAGTCAACATGTTCATTTATTATTACTTTTCATCAAGATACAGCACTAATTTAACTGAAGAGTCAACAGTAATTAGTGAAAACATTATTAGTTTTCCCATGTGCTGACCCTAACCTATCAGAGCCATAGGTTTTAGAGTTTCTATGATTAACTGGATCATTTCCTACCTTCGCCGTGTCTGCTTCTGCTTGCAGTCTCTTGGGGGTTCCTTTCGAGTCAGGCACCTTCTGGAAATTTTTGTTTTTAATGGATTGAGATTCCACACCTTCACCTTCAATTTGCAGTTTAATACCTTCAGCACAGGCAGGGTGATCAATACCCCGTGGATTCAAACCGCAGTGGAGAGCTAAGAAAGAAGCACAAATGGAACTCAGAAAAACAAATCACTATAAAGAAAGTGCCGATGACAGAAAATACTTCATCAGGTCCAAGTGGGAAGAAACAAGGCCCCTGTGCGCTGAGAGTCAGTGTGATAACTAACAGAAATGATATGGTGAGGGTGAACACACCGTACACAACCGCAAGCTTGGAAATCAAAAAGGCTTCAATACAAACTCAGAACCCATCCATTCCATATTGTCTGAAAATGATCAAGCTGTGAATCACATCACAGATGAGAATATCATGTGAGCCAGTTTAGCGACTACCTTCCACACCCGTGCAGTTATCCGGCATCTCTGCCTCCTCCTGGAAAAGTGGTCATTCCCTCATTCTATTTCTTCTCTATTCTTTAAGCATCCATTCAAGTCCACCCTCTTAAATTCATCCGATCGATATTTACTTATCAAGAACTTACAAAGTGTTATTCCTGTGTCCCACTCCAGAGACACAGGCTCATCTCAAAAGAACCTTCATCTCAGTAAGAGAAGAGGAAACAGTGATTCTATTTTACATTAAGCATTTTAAATTTATTTTAGTGGCAGAGAGCAAATGCCATTTCCATCTGCTGGTTTACTCTCAAATGCTCACAACAGTGACTCTGAAAGTTTAACTCTAGCTTAGAGAAACTTTCACAGTAAGAGACATAAATAAAATTGCTGTTCCATATCTTAAGTCAAACGCAAAAAGGATGTCTCAGTGCTAACACATTCCAAACTAAAGCTTGACTTTCCTCCAAAAGCAGTAGCTATCTCCAGTTTTGCCCAATTTCTTGCCGATACACCAAGGAGGCCCTCTTAACATCATTCTTCTCATGACTCACCAATCCATTCCACATATCACCAAAACCAGCAGTCCTCCACATCAAGGACAACCACAATTGATCTACTTTACTTCATCTTCACTGCCCTTAACCGTTCCAGCCGACTGAACCAGCCAAAGTTGACCATTCAAGAACCTCTTTAAAAAGGTAAATACTTCTTTTAAGGCATTTAAAAAGTTCATGGACAATAAAATTAAAATGTTTTGGTGTAAAAATTGAAATCCATGAAGAGCGTTTTTCACAATAAGCAATTTGTGTAATTTTTCAAGACTCTTTATATATGATATCATTAGTCTATTATATGTAAAACTTTGTAATGGGTTTATTTTATACTAGATAATTAAGAAGCCTTAGAACCATGCCTCAGAGAGAGCGAGAGAAAGAGGGAGGGTGGGAGAACAAACATGGACTTCCATCTGCTGGCTCATTTCTCAAAAGCCCCCAACACAGGGATGTGAAAGGCCAATACTAGCAGCTAGGAACTCAATTCAGACCTTCCATATGTGTGGCAGGAACCCAACTATCCGGGCCATTGCTGCTGCCTCCCCAGGTAAATGTCACCCTATGGTTATCATCTTGCAGAAGGGGCATCTTGACTAATCTTAAATTTCTTCATGCTAAATACCTTCTTTTCTTATTGACCAGGACAGATAATTACAGTATTGAATTAAGACCACGGAAGTTCAAATAGGATTACCCCTCAATTAAGTGACCTTCAGCTAAAGCTAATTGTACAAGTCTCACTGATGCTGCTATTTGACAGGACAGGGAAGAAGAATGTGTGGTGGGAGACCAATCACGATGCTTCAATTAGGTAGTGGTGGGAAGAGAACTTGGTAGCCGAAGGCTATGAAAGCATGAGGGTAACTACCATTATCCATCGGTTTCTCTTACAAATACTTTCCTACTGACACTGACAATCCAATGAGGTAGATTAAAACTGGTGATTTACAAAGGTGTGCTTGTGTCGAGAACTGGAAGGTTGTCCTTGGATGGGTTTAGAGATTACTAAGGCAAAGCATAACATAGTGTTAGTCTTTTCTCTGCAGTACTATCTCTGCTGCATCCAGACTTGAAAGTCATGGCCTGGCAATATCACTGAACAACAGGTAACTTCCAATAGCTCTTTTTTTTTCTATCTCTGTTGTGTCTCCATCATATCAGGCCCTTGTGCTACCTTCATCTCTGCTTACTATAGTCCCTGCACCAACGTTTCTATCCCAGGCCATTCTTATAGCCTCGTCTTCCTCCTGGCATCAGGGAATCCACCCAATTCTCCCGGCTGCCTTACCTCACAAGCTGACACCTACTGGCATTCAGGTAGCACCCCATCTCTATGATCTCTACTGCCATATCCACAACTGGCACTCAACAGGAACTTAAACATACATCCAGTTGCAGTGAGCCAGCAGTCTCTCTGTATATGACTATTTATTCACAGATGTCTAGGTGGGCATTCAGCACAGCAAGTAAGACAATGCTCAGAATGCTCACATTCTAACTTGAAGTGCCTGGGGTACAGTCGGGATTCTGTTTCACACTTCAGTTTCCCACTAACTTGGGTTCCTGCCATCCATGTGGGAGACCTGGACTTAATTCCTGGTTCTTGATTTTGGCTGGTTTAACTCTAGATGCTACAGGCATTTTGAGGAGTAAGCCAGCAAATGGAAGATCTCTGTCTCTGCCTTTTAAATAATAAATGAATGGTATAATTAAACAGGCAGAATTTTTTAAACTTTCTAAATATATAGTCTTTTTCACACAAATAGTTTAATTCTTCATAGTGTTTCCGAGACTGTAAACACAATAGTTGATTTAGGTTGTGTGTGTGTGTGTGTGTGTGTGTGTGTATGTGTTTGGGCTTATTTATTTAAAATTATTTCTGACAGGCTTTGATTTGTGTGTCCTTAAATTTTACATCCATCATAATTACAAATCAGGCCACTTTCAGTGGCCTTCTACAAAGTGTGACCTCCATCTCTTAGGGTAAAAAGGTGTTGCTGATTGCTTTTTCATTTCTGTCTTCATCAATACCCTTCTGTGTTTTCACCAAAGTTATTTATTCAATTTAATGGGCTCAACAGCTCCTGGGTCAGCTTGGAGACCCTTTTCACATTCTCCTGATCTTTCTGACCACTCACATGTCTAATCAACTCTTAGTTATTGAACTGACACTGCTAAGAGCTTGTGGTCTCTACCTGAAATGCCATCATGCCATTTTCATTTATTTTGAATGTCACTAATGTTGAGTTCTCCAAGATGAAGAATTAAAAACAGAAACAGACTTTAAAATTGTTAATTTTTCAGGAAAGCATAAGTTTTTGATGTAAAGGCACATATTATGGTATTACTATCAGAGCCATTTTAAAGAGACCATCTTTTTTTTCTGTGAAAAAAATTCCTTCCCATCCCTATCAACCCTGAAATTGTATGCGAACAGCCCCAAGATGGAAAAAGATTTAACCAGCAAGATACCATTCAAAATAACAGAGAAAAGTATGAAATATCTGGGAATAAATCTAACCAAAAATGTAGCAGACCTATTTGAAGAAAACTACAAACTACTTAAATAAGAAATTGAACAAGACCTCAAAAGATGGAGTAACATCCCATGCTCCTGGATAAGTAAAATCAATATCATTAAAATGTCTATACTCCCAAAAGCAATATATACATTCAACGCAATCCCAATCAAATTGCCCAAGCCATTCTTCATGGAACTGGAAACAATGATCCAAAGGTTCATCTGGAAACACAAAAAACCACGGATAGCTAGAACCATCCTGAAGAACAGGAAGTTAGCAGGGGGAATCACAGTTCTGGACCTCTGGACATACTATAGGGCAGTGGTTATCAAAACAGCGTGGTACTGGCACAGAGATAGAGAGAAGATCAATGGAGGAGAATAGAAACACCAGAAGGGAACCCACACAGATACAGCCAAATAATCTTTGACAAAAAGACAAACGACAATCTTGGCAAATGGGAAGGTCTGTTCAATAAATGCTGTTGGGACAACTGGTTGATAGCCTGTAGAAACAAAAAGATAGACCCACATCTCTCACCATACACTAAGATCAGATCTAAATGGATAACAGATCTAAACCTACATCCAGAAACCTTCAAACTTTTGGAAGAAAATGTTGGAAATACTCTGCAAGATCTAGGGGTAGGTCCCGACTTCCTAAAAAGGACACCAAAGGCAATAGAAATCAAGACCAGAATAAACAAATGGGACCTCATCAAACTAAGAAGCTTCTGTACAGCAAGGAAAATAATCAACAAAGTAAAAAAGCAGCCCACAGAATGGGAGAAGATCTTCGCACACGACATAGGTGATAGAGGGCTAATCTCCAGAATATACAAAGAACTACAAAACAACCAAAACACCAAAACAAACAAGCCACTGAAGAAATGGGCACGGGAAATGGGCAAACACTTCACAAAGGAACAAACCCAAATGGCAAATAAACATATGAAAAAATGCTCAAGTTCCCTGGCAATAAGGGAAATCCAAATTAAAACATCAATGAGGTACCACCTAACGCCAGTAAGACTGGCCCACATGAATAAAAGCACCAACAACACTTGTTGGCGAGGTTGCGGGGAAAAGGGAACCCTACTCCACTGCTGGTGGGGCTGCAGGCTGGTACAGCCTCTATGGAAATCAGTATGGAGAACATTCAAACAACTCAAAATCAACATACCGTATGATCCAGCAATAGCACTTCTAGGAACATATCCAGAACACTTGTTTGATGAGAAACCAACATGCACTCCTATGTTCATAGCAGCACAATCTACAATCGCAAAAACCTGGAGGCAGCCAAAAGGCCCATCAGCAGAGGATTGGATAAGAAAGCTATGGTTTATCTACTCCATGGAATACTACTCAGCTATTAAAAAAACAAAATGCAGTTCTTTGTGGCCAAATGGGCCAAACTGGAAACCATAATGCTAAGGGAAATGAGCCAATCCCAAAAGCTTAAATACCACATGTTTGCCTTAATTTAAGATGATATGATGTTATGTATAACATGTTATGT
The DNA here is from genome assembly GCF_030435755.1 of Ochotona princeps. Taxonomy (NCBI): domain Eukaryota; kingdom Metazoa; phylum Chordata; class Mammalia; order Lagomorpha; family Ochotonidae; genus Ochotona; species Ochotona princeps. The sequence continues at coordinate 18,284,710 of NC_080840.1, read as the reverse complement.
TATGAATGTTATATGTTGTTTATAAACTAAAATTGAAATGTCAATGAGGTGGTCACAGAAGGTGGTTAAGAACTCGCATTTACTTTTAACATATTGGTTACTCATTACTATGTCAATTAATTCCATAATGATGTAAATTTTTGCTGATGGTATGCTGGAGCTTTTAATTGATCGGGATGATACTCTGCTGGCTCTGTCTTCAGACCAGAGAGGGTCTACCCAAGAAGCCGTTGAACTTGACTGGACAATAAGATGCTAGACTCTATGTTTGGTATATGCTTGCAATGGGGGAATCTCAACTGAACTTGAGCTGTGGTTATGCAACAAGGTGGAGGAATCCACCATGGTGGGAGGGTTTGGAGAGGGGTGGGGAGAATCCAAATACCTATGAAACTGTGTCACATAATACAATGTACTTAATGAATTAAAAATAATAAATTTTAAAAAGTTATGTAAAGTGATGTACCCTCTGTGGAAAACTGTGTGCTGTTCCTGAAAATACAGAACATAGAATTAGTGTTTGTACTTAAATGCTGAAGTTTTGGATCAATCACAGAAGAACTGAATACAGGGATTTGATTAGATATGTGCAGATTCACTCACGTGTGCAGTAGTCATTAATAACAGTCAAAATGCAGAAACAACCAACTGCCCATGGACAGATGGATGCATAATTAAAATGATCCACTTAACAAAATTTTCTGCTTTAAGAAGACATGAAATTCTGACATGTTCTACAACCAAAACAAGTTTGAACACGTTACACAAAGTGAGACAAGACAGATACAAAGGATAAATAGTGAAAAATTCTACTTCTAGACTGTTCTTACAGCAAACACTCAAGAATAGCAATTATTCAATTCCTAAGGGAGGGAAATAATGAGTTACAGATATGAAAAGGGTTCTAGTTTGGGAAAGATCAAAATTTCTAGAAATGAACAGTGGTCATGATTGCACAATTAGTGTATTGCATCTAATTTCAACTTAGCTCATAAGCAGAAAGACATGTAACTTGCATATCAAAGTTTATTGATGTGATAGTCAACTGGAATCTGTATTTGCTTTTTTAAAACAAGGAAAAGATAACTTAAGAATGTTCTTGGAAAGGAAGTGTTGTCTATACAGGTCTCAGCTTGAGTGACATGATTTGGATTGCTAATTGCTGGAGGTGAGGTGAGGCCTCCAGAGCCTAAGCTCTGAGTAACTACATTCCAGATTGACAGGTTAGAGTAACAGCGCCAGGCTTCATTTGTTTTCTCCTCACGTAGTGCAAGATCAGAGGGATACACTGCAGCTCTGCTTTCATATGGAAGAACAAGTAGCTCTTATTTAACCAAAAGGTGCCCAATCTTTCAGTCCTTCCAATTATTGCCCATGCCACACTTCCCTTGCTGTGAGACAAGGCAGATAGTCTTATTCAAATGGAATATTCCTTTATTTCAGGCTTTTCAGGCAACAGACACATGGTACAAACATATCCAATGCCATGTTAGGATAAACTGCCTCCCACACTGAGGATACATCTATTGGCATCACATGGAATGTTAGTAACTCTCCAAGATGTCTTTTATCTACTAAGATGCAGCCAATCTTTTGCAACAATATACGTTCCCTTCTCTTATTTGCAACAACAACTCCCTTAGGAAATATTAGCTTTATTCTTTCTGCTGTAAAGCTATAACTGATCTTGCTCTCAACAAATTCTTCTAAGCAATGTTGAAAATTCACCTCTTTTTCTGTGTGAAGACCATGTATTGCAAGTGTTTATTAGCATGTCTCTAACTTTTTAAGTAGAAATCACTGAAAGCATGTAGCCACTTCTCACAGAGCTTTACAAAACAGTGACTAGCAAAGTCATTACTTTATAATAAGTACTCGATTATTGTTTATCAAATCAGCATGGGAATGAAACAAATACACTGACGTGATCCTACTCACTGTCATTCTCCTACTACAGCAAACATTTTTCAGAAGAATACAGGCTGCATACAATCTTACTGTGTAATCCAACCAAATACATTCAATAGCAGAATGAAAGTAACCTTGAATCTACTGATTTAGCTGTTACCTGAAAAGCAGAGACTGCCATATTCACTCAGGTATCACATAGTCCAAACATTCTAGAAATGTTACTAAATTAATAAATGATCTAACGAAAAAAATACTCCGATGTCTATGATGGTTTGCTAGGAGTGAGTTAGGCTTTTTAGAAATGCATGCACATTCCTTATTTGCAGCCACACATAACTTCTAGGCATTATGGGCTTTCTTGCTCAACTCCCTCATATAACTGACATGTAGTTGACACTCGTCAAATACTAATGTAATTCAGAGAGTTGGTTAAGGTAGAAACTCAAGGTACACTGCAGAAGAGAGTGCTAGTGCCATTATCACCAGAAGACAAAGCAATGGGAATAACCAGCTTTGGAACTGACCCTCCAAAAGCTTGAGGCAAGTAAACTGCTTTTTTCCTAATAAGCAATGTATCTAAGTATTTCACTATAGTAATGAAAATCTGACTACTACATGTTATACTTCCTTCGCAGAAACAGTGTCAGAGGAAGAATCAGTATTTATTTTCGCCATCTCCCACACAAAATGAAGAAGCCCAAATTATCGGGTATCAACTGAGATCAAGCTGCCAACATGAATTTCTAACTTTTCTGTCTGCCAACGAAGGTATCTTCTCTTTAACCCTGGCAAGAGAGGTACCAAAGGTTAGCTAGAGCAGAAGGTTTATGTAAATTCCAAAGTTTTGTAAACCAACGGAAATATGCGAAAGTATTTCTTTTCTGATAGCTATTGGGCATGGGACTCATCTAACAAGTTCTTTCTTATCCATACTTGCAAAAAATGTTTATTACTACTCTGAAGTCAGAACTGCAACGAGAGGGGAACAGAGTTACATTGTGCATCTGCTGCATAGACTCCTTAGTAATGTGATAAGATCTATAATATGGCCCAGCCATCCTATTCCTTGAAATTTATCCAAGGGAAATAAAATAAGCCTATTAAGGTGTTATCTATACCCCCATGTTTAGTTACTCAACTCGCAATAGCCAAGATATGAAATCAACTTAGAAATTCATACAAACTGTTACATGTATGCACATATATGTGTGTATTCTGTATATATCACCAATATTGCTGTATGTATCTATATAACCACACACACATATATACAAATATATATATATATATATATATATATATGGAGAGAGAGAGAGAGATACTCCTTACCCATGAAAGAGTGAAATGGTGTGTTTCCCAAACAAAATGTATGCAATCATAGATCATTCTGCTTAAGTGAGAGAAACTAGTCACCAAAATGCAAACATGATGTTTCCTCTGACTTGTGGTAACCAATAAACACAGAATAAAAATATAATATATATGAGAAAAATTGACATTTTGATATTTGATTATTTTTATAGTTGTATCTATATCATTTTCTTTAAGATTTATTTTATTTTTATCATAAAGTCAGATACACAGAGAGAAGGAGAGAGAGATGGGAAGATCTTACAACCCTCGATTCACTCTCCAAGCAGCCTCAACAGCCAGAACTCAGCCAATCCAAAGCCAGGAACCAGGAACATCCTCTGGGTCCCCCACACGGGGGTGCAGGGTCCCAAGGCTCTGGACTGTCTTCAACTGCTTTCCCAGGCCACAAGCAGGGAGCTGGATGGGAAGTGGGGCTGCCAGGATTAAAACCGGCATCCACAGGGGATGCCGACGGATGCAAGGTGAAAATTTTGGCCACTAGGCTACTGCACCAAGCCCAAACCTATAATCTTGAGGAACAGTGTTTCTCTACTTGATACTTTCTGGATACTTAATTTAGTGGATGGCTAATTTTGTGATTATCAACAAACTGAAATTATGCCATTGTAAAAAGTAAAATAAATAAATAGAAATGAGGGTAGGAGAAAATGAAAGGGGAGGAGGGTAAGATGAAAAGTACCATTATGCTCTTAAAACTCCATTCATGAACTATGCTTCCTTTACATACTAAAAAAGCCAAAATGAAAACATTCAAGTTTCAATGCACAATGACTCTTGCAGAGGAAAATCTCAAACTGAATAAAACAGACAATAAACAGCAACACCAAGATGACACTGATTTCAGACTTACTTAAGCCATATGACAGTACAAATAGCTTTTACATACATAAAGTAGCTATGCAGAAAAATATTTCATTGAATGTCATGCAAATGGAAAATAAAAAGTATCTGCAAAGAAAAAGAAGACACAAAGAACAACATGAAAATGTCAAAACTGAAAAAATAAGGAAAGCAAAAGAAAGGTTCAGTAAATGTGCTCAACTGCTAAATGAAACAGAACCTATGTAAAAGAGCAGTGGGAACCTGGGAATAGAATGTTCTACAGCATGATATGATGGCCCAGTTTTATAAAGTCACTATTATATACAAGATGTTGCAATTCTAACAAAAACAGCATTAATAAAACCATGTCAATTAAATTTAAACTATAGAAATGACTTGTTTTCTTTCATATCCTCCTCTACTCACACACTGATTTTAGAACAAGATCCACAATAGCATTGCTATATATATTCATGCATGGGAATACGTAAGCATCTATTTTCTGTAAAATGGTAACAAAAATTATTTTTGCTCTCATATTAAGCTTGTGTTGATTAAGCAAAATGACATAGAAATCCTGGCACCTACTGTTTATTAGGTAAACCTAAAACCTACATTTTCACCCACTCTCTTCTACCATATGGGGGAAAGCGGGCATGAACAATTTGAACTGTATAAAGAATAATCACATACTCCCCAAGACAAACAGTAGAAGATGCATCTTTAAAACCTCCTTGAAAATGTGTATTATCTGTAATTCCATTTTTTTCACACATATCAATGCATGACTGTGGACTTAAAAAGCAGATATACAGTGAGGAGGAGAGACAGAGAGGAAGATCTTCTGTCCACTGGTTCACTCCCCAAGTGGCTACAATGGCTGGAGCTGAGCCAATCCGAAGCCAGGAGTCAGGAGCTTCTTCCAGGTCTCCTACATGGGTGCAGGGTCCCATGGCTTTGGGCAGTCCTTAATGGTCTTCCCAGGCCATAAGCAGGGAGCTGGATGGAAAGCAGGGCTTCCAGGATTAGAACCTGTGCCGATACGGGATCCGGGCACATTCAAGGTGAGGACTTTAATCACTAGGCTATCGTGCTGGGCCCAGAAGAAGAGCTTTTCATGACCAGCTTTTTAAACAACCTCAATGGGAATGAGGTCATAAATGAAGATAAAATATCTGCACCTTATACCTCAATGTCTCCTAAACAGTTGCCTGTCTTCTCCTAAAACCTAATTAATAAGATTATCCCTTTTCCTATTGAGAGAAATTTGAGTTGTTTCCAGTTCAAGATTATTAAAAACAACTAAGGATTCCTGTATTTTGGTGTACTATGTACACTCTTTTTTGGATATATTGCAATATGTGAGCTATATGGTATGTATAGCTTAATTTTATCAGAAAACATTAAATAATTTTCAGTGTTTATACCAATAGTATATCCACTAATAGTATATGAAGGTTTCAGCTTTTCTGTACCGTTTATACCTCGTATTGTCTACTTTTTGTTTTTGGCCAGTCTTCTAGATGCATGGCAATTTTATTGTTGCTTTTATTCTTATTTCTGTGATAATTAAAATGTTGAGTCATTCATTGAATGCTTATTTAAACTTTTTGCTCATTTTTAAATATTTCAAAATACATTGAATATGGTCATTTGCCAGAAATATGCATCATGATGATACTCTGAACACGATTTCATGTTTTTCATTCATAAAACGACATCTTGGCATACAAAAGTGTTCAATATCACATATTCTCAATATCACAGTATTCTGCATCAATCCTGGAAAAACCTACTATTTTAATGTCATCATAATAATGGACATCCTAGCCTTTTAAAAACTGACATTTCAAGGTTGTGTTTCTCAAGTTTGGCTTAATAAACTATGATTATTGATAACTGTGGAAAAACCTAATTAACAGGAAAAGGTGACCCAAAGCATACCAATATTTTTAGAAAATTAAATAAGATAAAGTATCTATTCAGTGCCTGCATATAGTTAGAGCTCAAAAAATGCTAGCCATTGGTTTTATTATTAATGTTCTTTGCTATTGTAATATTACCTTAAATAACAATGATTTCTTCAAAATTAACTACCTCAATCTTTTGTGTAAACATATGCATGCATCTATATACATAGTCATAATAAAAAGAGTGAGATAAAGGGAAAGAACAAGAGGTAGATAAAGGTTTCAGGAAAGAAAAACCGAGAATAAATGCTTATGGGATACGCTTGAAATTAAGCAAAGAATACTCCAAGTAGGAATTTAAGTTCCTATAAAATCACAGCATCCTGAAACAGGCTTTACTGATTCCAGTTTCATGTGATGAGAATGCTCCCCGTTCTGGATCGTGCTGGGCATTTCCGTTTGCTTACCCTCTCGAATCACAGCAATGATCAGATTCATGGAGCATTCCATTTAACAGGCTCCATCTCTCATTTTACTTGCCAATCCCTTGCATACAGCTGTCTCCATGTTTCTATGTAGGATTTGTTCCGGGGCTCCCTAAGGAAGTTCACCCATATAAAATGGTGACATTTTTGCATATAATCTACACAAAACCTTCAAAATGCTTTAAATTTTATATAAATTATATACAGTTAATACAAGGTGAATATTACATAATATCTGTTGCATTACATTGGTGAGGGAATAATAAAAAGGAACAAAAGTCTATATATGGTCAGTGCAGACATCATTTTTTTCCAAATAATTTTTATCCAAAGTTGGTTGAACCCACAGAAACAGAACCAATGGGTATGGAGTGCTGTCTCTATGTTCATTTGTATATAAACATGTATGTATATATACATGTCATAGATGTGTATTATATATACATTATATGTATACATACACGTTTATATACAAATGTATATATACATTACATGTATATGTATATATAAAAATATATAAATCCTAACACATATGTATATCACATATAATAAAAGATGCATTTAAAAAAGAAATATAATAGAGAAGGAAATGGCTAGCTCTTAACTCATGAGCTAAAAATTCATTTGAAAACACTTTATTGATCTGAGCACCAAAGTAGCTCAAAATATAACAGTGCCATTAATGGCTGACTACACAACTTGCTACAGAGATGTTAACAAGTTAAAAATTGTTATTTTTTCAAAAATCTTAGATTTACTGAGAAAAAGAATGAGATGCCATCAGAACTTGCCTCACAAATTGCAGTTCAAATATTAAAAATATCTTAGTCAAGCCTTTGAAATCAATGTCCAATATGCGATTCCAGAGTCAGACATGACTATTTTAAATTCCTCATACGTAAATGTAATTTAGAATTTAGCTCCTCAACTTCATAAGTCACATTTCATCAGTCCCTTACATGACTGTGGCTATCATGTTGGCAAATTAGACTATGAAGATTATTGAACACTTCCATTATCACAGGAATTCCTACTATCAGAACCTTTCCTCCCAATGCTAAAATCAATTTTCCCTGTTGCATAAATAATTAATTTGTTAATTATTGAGACAAGATTTGAAGGTCAGATTTTACTTCTGAAATTATTTTCTTTACTTGTTAAATAAGCTAAGTAATCTCTATGCTTCAAGACAATACGCAGTGCCTTAAGGATTTTTAGAAAATTTTTAGCTCTTTAAGAATCAGCAGCCTTTATAATCTGCCTATTTCTTTGTTAAAACTGACTCCCTGTTGGCTATTTCAAATCATTGAATAATCTATGTCCCAATCCAGTTGTTCTGTGTCACCAACAATAATGACAAGCTTTTACAGACCCCAAATTATCTCTGAGGGTGACAGAGACAAATTGGAGGAGTGGGAGATAAATCAGTTTAGTCTCCTAAAATAGCAGCTCCCAAATAATATCTATCTAGAGACAAAAAAAAAAATGGGCGAAGAAGCTTCCATCGATCCTCACTGAAATGAAAAAACAACCTTTTCAGTAATTTATTGATCCTATGTTTTCTTCACAAAGACCTGTTCATTACACTGACATCGTCTTTCCTATAGTTTTCTATGGTAGCTGCGCATCAGATAAAAAGTGGTGAGTGTATCTATGTAGAAGAGTTTTAACATCAGGAAATAAAAAGGCTACAGAAACGACATAAAAGTCACTTTAAAAAAAAGATTTTTTACGAAAGCTTAAGATCTAAGGTAAGAGCTATCATTGGAGATAACTGGAGGTAGGGGTGGATGGAATAAAAACTATAAAGAAATGACAAGAAGTCACAAAGTTAAGGAAGGAGACATGAGGGCTTCAAGTGTTCTGTGAAACTGGAATTAAAAATTGTATTTCTATACACAAAAATTTTTGAAATCCTTGCAGATTTTTCATCATATGCATATTCCATGATCATTGTGAATGTTCCTCCAAATTATTTCCAAGCCAAAAAAGGCTTCACAAAAACCTAGAATTTAAAACAAGGCAAAGAAACTTCAGATAATCAGCAGAGACTGTAATTATGTATTTAAGATAGAATTTATAACCGTACTTTGGTTTTCAAATTTGACCATGCCTCTAAATATTTTAGGTTTCCTCATTGATCTAGATTTTTGGTGGATATATTAAAAAAAAAAAAAAAAGGTAAAGACTGTCCTGAAAGATTAGCCATTCATTTTGTGATGGCATACATTATTTTAAGGTGCTTCCAGTGGCACGCAGGCCTCTGCTACCCAGACTTAGAGGAAATTCTAAGCTCCTGCTTCTGCCTGTGCCAGCCCTGGCCATTATGGATGTTTTTGCAGTGTACCAATGAACGGACAATCTTTCTCTTCCTGTTACCCTGCCTTTTACATAACTGAAAAGGAGATCTTTAGAAGACACTTCTCATGATGAAGGCCATTAAAACATTATAAACAACAAAAGTCGAATTCTCTTTCCTCAACCCTGGGTAGGTGGCAAGAATCAAGTATATAATGCCTAATCAGAGAAAAGTCTAGCAATTCAACCGCTGGCTGCCTAACTGCTGTTGACTCAAAAGCTAGGAGGAAGATGGCATTGCCTGCCATTCATATTTCTACACCTCTGCGAAGTCCTTCTGCTTTCTCTGCTGTATCTAGCTCATCCATTGGCTGCTTCCCACAAATTTGTTAATATGCTCATGTCTTCTCCTTTATAATAACATCTCAACTCTGCTGTTCAATCTTTTTTCTCCTTTCTTTATAGTAACACTGATAAAATCACACTACTGTTTATGGTGAAGACTTTTATGAGTACTAGTTGACACTTCTTATGTGCTAGGGTGGACTGAATTACCATTTAATAAACCTGAACACTCCTCCCCTTGTGGTAGGCTGTGTGTCCTAACACAATGAGTTTGGCCATGACAGTAAGTATTAATTAGATGGATGCATATGAGTGGAACAGATGTAAAAAGAGGAGTTGAAATGCATGGGCAGTTTGGTTTAGTCTGCCATCCACTCCTGATAAACATGGGCGGAGCATGCCCCAGGTGTTGCTTCCCCTTCAATCTGGATCCCAGACAGGGACAAAGGTAAACGTGACTCAAATTTGAAACCTACAGCCAATCCCAATCAACATAAAGACTAGGAATGAAGCACAGAGACATGGACCGGTAGGCTTCTCAACATCAAATGGCTTTGTTAAATGGCAATAGCTAATACATGCACCCAGAACATTGAACTTCTAGCAACTAAATACATTAGGATCCCACTTTACAGATAAAGAGGAAAAATAAAAACCTTGATTTACCAACTCACTTTCTAACAAGGGGTAGAGTCAGTATGTGAGATGTGCAGACCAACCACTGCCGTCTAGAAAACTCCCAAGAAGGCTGCTGTATCTACTTCTCTCATCTTGCAAACATCTCAATTCATTGTCATCTGGATCTTCCCCTGTATCTGACTCCAGATAAAGCTTTTAGCCCGAAATTTCCTTGTCATCTCAGCTACATTATGCATTGATTGTCACCAGCAACCTCCACACTCTTCTTCCTTTAGCATCCAACACTTCCCCTTTATTGGTTGGCCTTTATTACTCTGTTACTCCTTTTATTTATTGTAATCAGAACACACAGCATGGGGCCAGTGTGGTGGTTCAGCAGCCTAAATCTCTAAAGGCTGGCATCCCATTTGAGTACCCCAACAGGTGATAACATATTAACGCTCACATATTCAGGGCAATGTGTCAAACTCAAGAACTTGAGAGATGAGACCTGAGTTAAACTAATTGCTATGATTTGGTCTTCATAGTCTCAGTGTTTAGTTCCAGAAGCATAAACTCATTGTGACATTGATAGTCAGACTAGGAAAGAAACTCAATAAAATTACATAGTTCAAAAATCATCCTTTGATTGATGATATTAATGGCAGGTGTCTCTGATGAGGCAAGTATTTAGGAATTCTGCTAGTGTCTGCACAGCTAACCTCTGGTTTCACCGGTGGCTCTGTTACACTGTATTGCTTTCTTTCATGTCCCTACATGAAAAGATATTTCTCCTCAGATTTGAGATTACCATGTTTTATGTAACAATTATTGTCTATTTGATAAATATTAGTAGACATCAATAATGTGTCCTAGGCCCACTGGGAGACAGTTTATCTTCTCAAGAACCTTATCTTTGTTATACGCTCCCTCAAGCCATTCTTGTGCCTCTGAATTTGTTTTAGATCTGATATTTTTAAATGGTTGTGAAACATACATCATAGTTCTATGCTCCAAGGATTATTCACTTTCTAATCTGAACAGCATTTTATGTTGAAAGTGTACAGAGAATTTATTCAAGGCAAGAACTAAAGGCAATGCTCACACTGCATCATGAGAACAGAATAAATCACAGATGTATTTTCAGAACATAACCACCATCAATTCCAATTGAAGACTAAAATATCCCATTAGATGGCCAGCAAAATGCCTTATGACTTCCATGCAAACCAAAATTATATTAAAAGACTAAAGGAGGACCTGACACTGTGGCAGATTGGATTAAGTCTGAGCCTGTAGTGGCTGGCATACTTAATGGGCACTGATTGGAGTATCAGCTGCTCCTCTTTCAATCCAGCTGCCTCCTAAAGTACTTAGGAAAGCAGAAGATGTCCCAAGTGGTTGGGCTCCTACACTCACATGGAAGACTTGAATGAAGCTTCTGGTGTCAGCCTGGCCTCCTCCCCTTACCTGCCTTTCTCTCATTAACTGACTTTAAAATAAATACGTTTTTGGGCCCAGCGGTGTGGCCTAGTGGCTAAAGTCCTTGCCTTGAACACACCGGGATCCCACATGGGCGCTGGTTCTAATCCCGGCAGCTCTACTTCCCATCCAGCTCCCTGCTTGTGGCCTGGGAAAGCAGTCGAGGACGGCCCAAAGCTTTGGGACCCTGTACCCATGTGGAAGTCCCGGAAGAGGTTCCTGGTTCCTGGCTTCAGATCGGCACAGCACTGGCCGTTGCGGTCAATTGGGGAGTGAATCATCGGATGCAAGATCTTCCCTTCTGTCTCTCCTCCTCTCTGTATATCTGACTTTGTAATGAAAATAAATAATTAAAAAAAAATTAAAAAAAACAAAAATAAAAAATAAATAAATGCATCTTTACCAAATGACAGAAGATATGCCAAAAATTAAGGGTGCTTGCACTTTAAAGGAAAATCCATGGATTTTTTTTCCTTTCTTCTTTCTAAAGTTTATGTGTTAATAAGCAGGCAATTTTAATTATTTTAAAAGGTTCATTTAGAGGATAAGAGAATATTGATATATTGCATATATGTCTTTCAAATTGTTTAATTTCTTTTTTTTTTTTTTTAAAGATTTTATTATTATTGGAAAGCCGGATATACAGAGAGGAGGAGAGACAGACAGGAAGATCTTCCATCCGATGTTTCACTCCCCAAGTGAGCCGCAACGGGCCGGTACGCGCCGATCCGAAGCCGGGAACCAGGAACCTCTTCCGGGTCTCCCACGCAGGTGCAGTGTCCCAAAGCTTTGGGCCGTCCTCGACTGCTTTCCCAGGCCACAAGCAGGGAGCTGGATGGGAAGTGGAGCTGCTGGGATTAGAACCGGCGCCCATATGGGATCCCAGGGCTTTCAAGGCGAGGACTTTAGCCACTAGGCCACGCCGCCGGGCCCAAAATTGTTTAATTTCTAACAGGATAATTCTATAATAGTATTTTTCTCTAAGCTATTAGTAGGAGATATTAAATTAAGCCAAAATATATTAGGATTATAAAGAACACTGCTTTCAGTTCTAAATATCTGACAAAAAACAGGGTAGAATTATTCTTCTCTACATGCCTAGTGAGTTCTCAAATATTTCCAGACATCCTTTTTACTACAACTATATTTGCCCCATAATCTACTGACAAGTAAGCCAGAAATGGATGACAGATTGTATATCATAACTTTAAGTGTCTCTATGCAAGTATTTTTGAACCTAACTGCCACATTCTCACTAGGAGGGAAATATTATAAATAGTTCAGTCTTGCTGTTTCTTGCTTCTTCAGGGAACCCTAACGTCACAGATCCTTCCCTGATAATGGGAATCTAGGTGTCAAAACAGAGGATGAAGGCAATTTCAAACAGCAAATGTCACATCAACAATTGAGCCTGTTAGACAGTTGGCTCTTCCAAAAAGGTCGCTTCAATATTGATAATCTGTCAGTCCATTCCTACATCAAAGATGAAGAGCTGATGAGTAGAAGTAGAGAAAAAGAGAAAGCTAGTGGAGTTACTAAGAGATAACTGTGGAGTGACCTTAGTGGACACCTCTCCATTCTGAGAAGGAAATGACTCTCAGAAGCCCTTAGCACACTGTATGCTTAAATTAAAATCGGAGGTGCTGCCACTAGAGTTTCTTCCCAAAGCAGTTCTGTACCACATGTGGTCTGTTTCCTATTTGCTCTTCCATGCTATGTTCTGCTGCCAACTGAAGAAAATTTCTCAACAGCAAATACTACTTATTCTTGCATCTATGCAATTCTGTAAGTCAGGGAACTTGTGTATTGTTCTACATCTGTCATGTCCCCTAATGATGCGCGCAATATGGGCATTCAATCAACGGTTACCTTTTGAGCACTAAGCCCCAGATGTTTGCAGCAGAAATCCTAGATTCTACATGTATATTTTAAACTTACAAAACACAAGAACTCTATGTAGACATTTAACTTTCTTTAGAAGTTAAAATAATAAAATGGAAGGATGCGTTCATAGGTTATGGAATAGATACTGAAGTTCAATTACTGGCTCTTCTATGGTTAACTGACCAATAAAACATCTAAACATTCTTATGTAAGTTTTCTTCCTTGTCGTAGACACAATTAATAGATAATTAATCGAACAACACAGTGATTAATAAGCCCCATTCATCTATATGGACCTTTCAAATATTTTAAAGTGAGCCTCTCAACTATTAGCAGAAAGACTAATATCTAACATTTGATGACAATACTTAATGCAGATAAGAGACCAGAATAAATAACTCAACAAAAAAATAACACCTTTGAGACCCAGTGCCGTAGCCTAGCAGCTAAAGTCCCTGCCCTACACGCCAGGATCCCAGATAGGCACGGATTCTAATCCCTGCAACCCCATTTCCCATTCATCTCCCTGCTTGTGGCCTGGGAAAACAGTTGATGACGGCCCAAAGCTTTGGGACCCTGCACCCGCATGGGAGACCCAGAAGAAGCTCCTGGCTCCTGGCTTTAGATTGGCTCAGCTCCAGCTATTGCGGCCACTTGGAGAGTGAATCAGCGTACAGAAGATCTTCCTCTCTGTCTCCTTTTCTCTGTATATCTGCCTTTCTAACAAAAATAAACTAAAAAATCTTTTAAAAAAAAGACATAAAACTTACAATGCATATAGCAAGAGAAGACTTCATTTAAAACACAAATATAGCATCAATGAACTCTAGAAATATACCATGCCAAGTAGGAATTAAAAAATTTATCAGAAAATAAAGCCAAAATAACATAGTTAAAATCTTTCAAAAATAACAAGTCTATAAGATTTATAATTCTCAAAAACAGTAAATGCAGAAGGAACAAAATTGATGATAAAGTGATTCAAAAAATTTCCCATTTATAAAGATCGTTAAACAAACAATACAGTGCATATAAACGCACTTACCCTAAAGCATAGTCATATGAAATTTATAAACACTATGTCCAGAAGAAAGTTCAATTCTCTCCAGAGGAAATAAGCACATTCCATACGAATCAGAATCAAACTGACTTTAGATTTCTCAAAATCAAGATTGGGAACTAAGAATATTAGAGATTTCATAATTGCAAAGGAAGATAATCCTTAATTATAAAAAGCAAGTGAGTCTAAGTAAGTTAAGCACAAAGAGAAAATAAAAACTTCATCAGATATATAAACCGTCACCAGTATGCTTCCTACTTAGCTTTTCCCAGGTGGCAATTACTGGTTGTACTCTAAAGAAATCAAGCTTGAGGAAGACCCAGAATGCTAGAACTGGGTGTATATCAAAAAGATCTCAAAAAAATTATCCAAAGGATGATGGGAAAAATACACCGAAACACAACAGCTATTAAGCAGATTTAAGGAACAACAAGAACTACTTAAAGTCAGTCTGGATCCTTTGTGTAAACTTCTTGAATGATGAAAAGTAATAGGATTTCTATAGGATGACTATATTGAGAGACTTACATGAGGGAAACCTGATTTGAATAGCTGGGAAGTTTATAGAATACCGAGAAAAAAAAAAGATCAATGAAATAGATCTTTTAGAGGAAGTGACTAGATAGAGGAGACTAAAATGAAATACATAAAATAAAAGTTGGGTAGAAAATCTTGGTAAAAGAATTTTTTGAATACTAGATGTATAAATACCACATCGATAAAGTGAAACAGGGCATATGCATAATCATTGCATTCAAATGATTTAAAACAGCAGTTAAAACAACTCCCGCGGGGGCCCGGCGGCGTGGTCTAGTGGCTAAAGTCCTCGCCTTGAAAGCCCCGGGATCCCATATGGGCGCCGGTTCTAATCCCGGCAGCTCCACTTCCCATCCAGCTCCCTGCTTGTGGCCTGGGAAAGCAGTTGAGGACGGCCCAATGCTTTGGGACACTGCACCCGCGTGGGAGACCCGGAAGAGGTTCCAGGTTCCCGGCATCGGATCGGCGCGCATCGGCCCGTTGCGGCTCACTTGGGGAGTGAATCATCGGACGGAAGATCTTCCTCTCTGTCTCTCCTCCTCTGTGTATATCTGGTTGTAATAAAATGAATAAATCTTAAAAAAAAAAAAAAAAACTCCCGCGGACTAGGCTAGGTCTCAACCCCTACTAAACTATGTGTGAGCCATATGTGGGTATGGACGAGCCATGGCTAGGCTGAACCATCCAACAGCAAGAACCAGATTGGGTTGAAGGTCAGTCAGGACAAGCCACTGTTCCTACTAGGACAGGAGGTGAACTGAGTAAGGCTGGCTCATGGACCTCCTGGTATGCGCAAAATCTGGCATTGGGAGAGGTTCTGATGGAGGAGCTTGGGCAACTCCTCTGGCAGGACACAGTCCCTGCAGGTAAGCGCAAGAAGCGTGACAGGAAACAGCCGAGAACAGGCCATGGAGGGTTTCCCACTGGCATACATTTGGCTGGCATGGGTCGGGGGCAGACCAGGCTGAATCAGTTCATGTCATCCGCTGGCAAATCCGAGCCCCAGAACAGAGTGTGGGTCGGGCGGGGTTGGGTCGCAACAAAAACTAGTGCACCATATGGAATGCCAGGGTGAGGTTGCCTGTACCTGATGTGACTGCAGCGCCCAACCAGCACGCGTGAGAACCAGGAAGGGAGGGGGCAGAGCCGGCAGGGGAATAAGAGGTGGTTCCCTTGCTGGACAGCTACTCCCACTGGAGAGCGTGAGTCGGGACGGGGGCAGACCAGACTGGGCAGGGCTACAACACCTGTGCGCCTCATGTGGACTAGATCAGGGAAAAGCCAGGCTGGGCTGATTATTCCTACTGGTGCAAATGAAATTAGAGTGGGTGAGGGTTGTTGGGGCTTAGCCACAGCATCAGCTGGCAGAAGCTGGCACTGGGGGCTAATTCTGTCAAGTCTAACCACAGAACCACCTGGAAAGTGCATAATCCGGGAGTGAGAGAGACCTGGGAAGGAAATAGTGGGCTCCTCCCTCTTGGGTTACCACGCCCATGGGAGGGGACAAAAAAACTAGGACAGGGGCTGGGGTGGCTAGACAGAGAGGCACTCATTAACATCCGTGAGGGCTGGATAGTTGATCTGGTTAGATGAAACTAAGCTTCAATACCCATCGACATGTAAGAGAGCCAAATGGGATATGGGGCAGACTGGACTTGTCTGCTACACATACTGGCAAACCAGGTAGGGGCGGGCCTGGTGGGGGTTATTGTGGGTCGCTCTGACTGGGCTGAAGCTCCCACTGGTTTATGTGAGGGCTGAGTAATGCTGGGCAGAACCAGGCTGGACTGCAACACCCATTGGTTCCAGTGGAAGTCGGGGCCGAAACCAGAACCAACCCAGCAACTGCAACCACCAGCTGATCAGGGAGATGGACTGTGGCGCCCCTGAACTTGCTAGTACACACAAGACAAACGGAGACTCTATGATGGACTATGTCAATCAGTGGATTCGTCAGTGACCTCATTGTGCTTGGAGTTGCGAGACTGGCAGCGATTCTTAACTGGTGAACTATCAAAACCACTTGAGCAAGACCCTCGGAGCATGCCCCACATCTGGGACCTGGGGTGGGTGGGAGACTGGGTAGGGCTTCTCCCTCAATATTCCCTTTACCTCAGATATATGAAGGAAACAATATGGAAATAGTCTTACCCAATTTCCTATAGCCCTTGTGCCTTTTTACCGTAATTAACTATGTAAAGATTGTCAAAAATAAAATAAAATATTTAAAAAAAACTCCCATATCAGAACGATCAGTTTCAAGGCCATGCTCTGCTTCACGTTCTAGCTTCCTTCTCATGAACACCCTGGGATGTGGCAAGTTACAGTGCAAACACATAGGTCCCTGACTCCCACATGGGAGATCTAGACTTAGTTTCAGGCTCCTGATTCAAGCCTGCGCCAGCCCTGACTTCTGTGGCCATCTGGGGAGTAAAGCAGCACGTGGAAAATCTTTGTGTCTCTCTCTTTCACAAAAATACACAAACATAAATTCCTCAATAAAGGTGAATCAGCAAGAGTTACGAAATGCATGACAACTGTGAGTTCCACCGTTAATTTCAATACTGCCCTCACATCGAAAAA
This sequence comes from Ochotona princeps, assembly GCF_030435755.1. NCBI lineage: Eukaryota > Metazoa > Chordata > Mammalia > Lagomorpha > Ochotonidae > Ochotona > Ochotona princeps. Next base: position 18,267,401 of record NC_080840.1, on the reverse strand, counting down.
GCCTGCTATCCCATCCAAGGGAAGTCTTTCACTCTAACAAGTCAGCCTTTTCCATCTCTCGTTTGGACAATGATCATGAATAAGTCAGAATTACAGGACACAGATGAAACTTTCTGAATTTAGACAATGACTTACTGCCCTCTCAAGACTTCCTGTCATTTGATCTTTTTAAATGCTGTATCTAAGAAGGATGAGATTAGTTATTGTGCTTATACACATAAACAAAAAGGGCAATAAAATGCATTAATATTTAAAATGTTTTATCAGCCATAGTTTATTTTTGCCAGGATAGCTTATTGTGCTCCATGTATAGCTTGTTATTAACATAAAGCCCTGAAGGGAATCTGAGTTTCCTGGGTGATCCATTGGGTATATGTGAGTAGCTGAATTGTTAAGTGGCAACAGAGTGGATCTGAAGTCATCTTAACCTTGACCTCCAAATTCTACTTTTTCAAGTGTCAGCTGTTGATTCTGGAGAAATCTTTTTTTTAATCTCTGAAGACCTTCATTTTGTTATGTGGTTGATGGAAAGAATATGACTAGCCTTCTCAAAATTATTACAAACAGCTGTTTAAAAGTAATACCAGTATGGCCTGCAGACCAACTCATCAAAATAGATATTGACCACCAACAAGCAGCACAGCAATATTACAGCTTACAGGCTGACAAGCACCCTGGCTAACATCACCAGATTTCATTATTTTTCTTCCTAGATGATATATAAGAGGATTTTGGACACAGAAAAAAACAGCCTTGTAAGTTGTATTTACTTAAAATGTAGAAAGAGAAAGATCTTCCATCAGCTGGATCAACCTCCCTTCCACATCCCTTCTGAAATATAATGAATAGGACTGAGGCATGCTGAAGCCCGGAATTCAATCCAGGTCTCCACCCTAACTAGCAGAGACACAAGTACTTACAGCACCTGCTGTTTTCAAGGGGATTTTTTTTTTTTTATTCCAGGAATATTTTAGTACAATCACAGTAAAAGTCTGAAGTCATGTTCAATCCACTTGCTATAGTTAAGCATCATTTAATTTGCTTATTTATTAGACTGGGTGACAAATAATCAATTAAAATACCAGGAAAGAAAAAGAACTCCATCCTCATCATCTGGAGCCAATAACACAGGCACTTTGGGAGAATCATATGACCTCCAATTCCACTCCGGTTGTCTTCCTTCAAAAGTTAAGAAAAATTATAGTTCTTTTTACAGAAAACCTCTTTTACAAACTCTGTCAAGGTGGACTTTGTGCCTCTTCTTCTAATCAAAACTGCAGTGAAAAAAGGCACAATAAAAAGACTCAAGATACTCAATTTTCTATCCACGCTCTGCTAATGAATTATGTCAAGTGAGTCTTTATGTACCAAGCTCCAGCTTTCACGGGATCAGCTGTGGTTCAAATGAGAAACTACTTTGAACAGTACTGAGTAATGTGAGAAACTAGGGGCCAAGGCCATTCCCATGAGGATGGCCTTAGCACACAAGTGGATGCCAAAGCTACCTGCTAATGAGAAATCCTGGCCAGTCATAGCATGTTGGAGAGAGGCAGGAGCTTCTTCCGGTTGGATGACACTGAACACAAAAGAGAACAAGAGTGAGGCATAAGAATCAGGGACAAAGGCTTCAGCACCCTGGAAACCTGAATCTTCAAGCCCCTGAGAGCAGGAAGGGAGCGGGGGATATATAGAAATGGAGATCATGTTTCTATCTTGACAAAACTGTGAATTTGGCCAGGTTCATTTTAGGCATCCTTTTCAACTTTCCTGTCTTAAAGTACTCCAAATTCCTATACATTCTCTGAAACCTCAACCCTAGATCATTTAATCCAGGCATTCTTGTGTAACCTCCTGGTTACAAGGTGCACTTAACCCCTGTTCCACAGACAGACACCCCCTGAAGCTGAGTTTCTTTATAGAGAATGATTTGTTCAGAAAGCTATACCCACTTCTGCTATATTCCACCTTTGCCATCTCTAGTTAGTTATAAAATTCACTAATTCACAAGAAATTGTCAAAAACCACACATTCATATAGGTCTTCCTTTAATTGGCTCATTTTTAAAGCTTAATTGTTTGAACATGAAATTAATAGAGATGAAAATTGGGGGCGGGGGGAGAAGAAATGAAAGAGAAAAAAGAGAGAGACTCTTCCATCCACTGGTTTACTCTCTAGATGTCTAAAATGGCCAGGGTTGGACCATGCCAGAACCAGACATTTCATTCATGTCTCCCAAGAGGAAGGCAGAGACCCAACAATGTGGGCCATATTCTGCTGCCTTTTTTTTTTTTTAGCAACAAGAACCTGTTTATTGTTTCCAAATACAGATACAGAAGTTTGCATGTTTTGCAAATATTGCTTCAAAGCAACATTTCTATATACAGCGCCTTCTGTTCTAACAGCGCGTAAACATATAGATCCACAGTGCAACGTTGGCTCGTCACTTAAACAAAACCATTCAAATCAGACCTTTTTATCAAGGCAATTTCTTATAGGTGGATAGTTCTTCTAAAAAAAAAAAAAAACTTAGGTAGTGCACATAATTCTAAATGGTAACAGCAAGGTTTGAATAACAGTTTTCAGTGCTCCAAAGTGGGAAGTTAACTTGACCTGGAACTTGGGAATGGAACCCCTCAACATGGCTTTAAGTTAGGGAAGAACACTGCCACTAGCCCTGCTTTCCAAAGAACAAAGGTCACAATGAGTGAAATGGATTATTTCCTTTATGAAACTTAATACAGCTAATCATGGCCACCTGGCAGAATGAAGTTAATTCCGCTTTCCACTTCCATCTTTGAACCTGACACAAGAAAAGTTAACAGCTTTCCTCTTAGATGTGATTTTTTAATGCATTTCCTGAAGAAAAAAAAATTAGTAATATAACATCATCGTATCTCATAGTTGTGGCTACAGAAAACCATCCTGTTTCTTCCCTTTTTTGTACCAGTATCACAGTTGTTACAACACAGCTTTCTGATAAACTGCCCAGCGCACTGGTGCTACGCACACACTCCTTGAGCATTTCTTCCCATGTTAACCACCCATGCCGGCAGTGGCAAACAGCTTCTTACAGGGAAACCGTGCCAGCTTTGTTACCCCCTTTGTCACAGCCTCCTGTGCTCCCCTAGATGGAAAAACTACAACAGGTCAACTTACGCTTGCTCTAGAATTCATTTCATACCAAATGGTGAACACGTTACTAGAGCGAGCTCTCCCTGAAATGGGTCTTCCTTGGCGGGAAGGCCTGAGTTCATGACCACAACAACCTGCATCTTAAAGCCTAACCACTGCGGCGGGCCCTTGGAGACACTGTCACCGCTACTTCATGTTTACATAGTAAATATTCACAGCACATAACATTATAGATTCATAAACCCATAATTGTGGTTGTGGACAACTGTGCTTTGACTTTTGCCTTTAGTGATAAGAAAACTAGTGAAAAGGGTCACTTTGTCAAAGCATGGAACACATTCTTTCACTGCCTCGCAAGGAAAAAAACAAGATACAGACATCACACGTGTGGAACCGTAACCGGCAAAAGTTACAAATAATGTCTCAAAGGGTATGAGAAGCTTGTACCTAGACCTTAAGCAGCATAATTACTTTGATCTCACAAAACAATACATGGGAATTAAAGTGCTGAAGTATATTAACAAGACAATCCTGAAGATGCAGACCATTAAGCACATCCTTCAGGGGAAGAGAAAAGTGGCATGGATCACATCTGAAGTTTACGACGGTATAAAATAATAAGGAAATTCCCCCAAACCACATTCTCTGTAATAAATCTTTACAGTGAAAGTTCAAAATTTTGGGAACCGTTTTTTTGGACGTTAAATAAGAACAGGGAAGTGGTCAGTGTTGAGAGGTGGATAGAAAATGCTGTCCTTTGGGATTCCACACCCTGCCTGCTTCAGTTTGGAAGGTTCTAGTTCCTCCATCAGCTGACAGTCTGCTATAAAAGCCAGCTCTGGGGTGAAATCATACAAAATGTGTCCCAGGTACCAGAAAATCATGCAAGAGATGTGACATACGTGAGGAGTCCTGGTGGAAAAGCAGGGCAGCCAGGCCTCTGCTTCTTCCCAGCCGCCACAGAATGCTGGAGTCCCTACAGTCCCATGAAGATGCCTAAGCACCATGCCAGGCAGAAACCAGCAGGGTGGGCATGTGCCCAATCTGAGAAAAGTCAATTAAATACATTACAAGTAGAATTCAACAACTGTCTCAAACTTTTTTGGTTCTCATTCCATTTATTATCAGTGGTACGATTTCAAGTGAAGTTTGTGCAAAACGACTCTTCTTCATTCTGCTGCTTCATTCATATTCTGCTGCTTTTTCCAGGCCATTAGCAGGGAGCTAGATCAGAAGTGGAGCAGGCAGGATATGAATGGCACCCTTAAGGGATGCCAGTGTCACAGACGGAGGCCTAATCTACTACTCCACAATGACAACCATGATAGGTTCGTTTCAAAAGAAAATGTTGAAGATGATAATGTCTTCAATATTTCCCAAAACTATCCAACAAGGAAATAGGGTGAGCATATTTTTTAGAAATCTTTATCAAATTCCAGTTTTATTTACTAAGTGACTACATATAAATAGCCTAATGTTTCCATGACTTTTTCATTATCCATACATGTGTATAATGGTATCCACAGCATAGAGTACCATTACATGAATATTAAAGAGTTAATACCTGAGGAACATTTAGAACAGTATCTATGTAACATGCAGGAATTCATTTTTGTCACATTACATATTTCACAATTATAACTCTTATTATACTATCCGCCACCACTTCCAGGGACTTCAGCATCTGTTTTTAGGGTGAATATATCTTTACTACTGATGGTCCTTGCTTAGTAATTGTCCTTGCTAATTTAAAATTTTTAAAACCTCCCTCTTTGCAGCATCCGCTTTCAGAGTGAACACCTCTATTTTACTGATGGTCCTTGCTCAATGGTTATCCTCGCGAATTTCAGATTTTCAAAACCTCCCTCTGCACAAATTCAATTCACCTAGTCCATGACCCTGTCAACTATCTCTTAACTTCACAACAACAGAAGTTTCACTTGAACTTTTTTCCAAGTGTAAGTATACCTAGCTCCTGGCCTCCCTTCTTCCCTTGTCTCCTCATGTTTATAACCTCTTTGACCTTGATTGCTCTCTTGCTTTCTTCCTTCTTTACACGTTGACATGTTTTTGCTTTTTTCATATATTTTCATCAAGTAGAATTTTCATTACCCATTTAACTCTGAGGCAGTCATCACAAAGATGTTCTTTGATTCAACAGAATGTCCTTTCCTTGCCAAGCCCCATGGGGACTTCCCAGCACACACTTTGCTGGTGCTCTTTGTGACTCAGGCATGCTCCTGTTAGCTGCTGCTTTCTGTTCCCTCCCCTTCCTCTTCCTTGACTAATCACTGATACACTGCAGCCATGTGGAAACCATGCTCTCTCCACATCAAGAAACCTCCTGCAGCAAGATGCACAGTTTATGAGAAGTACAGCATGTGAATAGATAAAGGTAGCTGAGTGGGGAGAAATCCCATTAACAAAGACAAAGTCAGGTATGCTGTGAGCCTAGAAAACACCAATTATTGAGGGAAAAATGCCTAAAGGGGAAAACGGCCTATGAGCCTGGAGTAGGAGGCCATGGAATTCTGGGAGGGAATAAGTTTGGATTTTATCGGTAGAGGAAAGCCCCTGATACAACAGGAATGATTATACATTGGCCACCCCCTGTAGCCAAACAACTTTAAAATCCTATTCTTTCCCTTATGAAGCATTTCTAACTTTTGTCCCTTCTCTTTTTTTCGGCTCTTACTATTCTAGAATTACACAATTTCAGCCTCTTTGTTTTACTCTTTCCAGACTAATTGAACTTGCCACTGCAGTAACTTCACTCAAACAAAAACAATCAAAACACCCACAGTAATGACTTCACACAGGGTTCAGGAACAGTGTGAGGACCAGCACTGTGGGCAGATTGGCAAGATAGCCCCCCTTTGATACAGAAACCAGTCTTCTTCAGCTACTCCCCTGCCCACATGTCCTGCCCACATCTGCACATTTCTGCTGTGATACATTGGTAATATCAGTCTTGAAACATTGACTAAATGCTAGAAGGGAAGAGCAAAAGACTTAGATTATTTTATCAATACCAACACTGCCCACAGAGCTGGGTTTATACCTAATGTGCAATGGATACTGATTATCCAAATAAAATAACAATTGCATGAAATGTGCGTCCTAGGCACACAGATTAATTTGAAAGGCAATATGGGAAAGCGACAAGCAAAAATTTCAAGCTTTTTCATCTTTTCCTTGTAAGCAGCCCAAAGCAGAGAAAGCTAACACCAAGATAAACACTTGGGTAGAGATGTGACCCAAAAACCTGAAAGGATTTGCTTTCTTGCACAAAGCAATTAAGCAATGCTTCATTTTTATTACAATACTGTTTTCTTTGGTTACCAGGGTTTCCAAGAGACAACTAGTAAGCCAGGACTAAACTACCAAACTAGGACAAATCAGACAACAATACAGGATAGTGAGGGAAAAAAGCAAGGAATCTAGACTAAGACATATTTGGCTATCAAGCCCACCTCTGCCACACATTAACTGTGTGGTGGCAACCTTAGGAACTATTTTATCATCTCCATGTCTACATTCCTTCAAGTATTAGACAGGGTAAACCCCACTTATCTCACTACACCATAAAACTAATTTTTAGAGAATGGACATGAAGATCCTGGCTCAGAATAGGTACAAAATAACATCACCTATCTTGTTCAGTCTACCATTATTTAAGTACCTTCTATGTGTGCTCAATGGGTAAAGGCGCTGGAGATAATATCACGGAAGAAAAACAAAGGTTAAATACATAGTTTCATAAATTGGGGAGTATTCATCTATAGTCCCTGTGAAAAGAGGACAAAAGCTCCAAGCCCTCTCCCCATGAAAAATGCAAATAATCTCAATGTATATAATTGTAAAGGGGTCCACGAGACAATGAACTACTTCAGGTCCCTCTTGTGATCCTACACTTAAGAACCCTGCCTTTAGATTGGTGTGCCTCAAGCATTTTTAGTAATAAGAATGACTCTCAGAGCACTGCTAGATCTAGGGCTCCATTTCTGATTTTATCAAAAACAAGTAGCCAGGGGAAGAAAACCAGTGAACCCCGGAGAAATCTCATCATCTAAGAAACTTGGTTGAGAAGCGCTGTTTCCAGCAGTCTGGTTTTCTTCAGGCTCCCACCATTACTATGCAGCTATATAACTATCTCTTCTAGATGGTGGCACATAATAGGTGGTCCATAAATATTTGCATATGTAAGGAAAAAATGATTCTGCTTGTGGGCTATAGGAGTGAATGCTATTTCTACATACAGTTTCTATAACTTCCAATATCAACTCTACCACTGAACCAAGAAGAGACATTTACTAAATGACAACAGTGTAAAAAGGCTAGATTTTCTCAGAAAAACTAACCAGAGGCAATAACTGTGTTCCATAAAGCACAGATGTACATAGCATGCTGCTTTCAGATGTGGAAGGGGGAGGAGGCCAGTGACTGATTAAGGTTGCAAGCTCAATGTCCTATCTCTAGCCCCATTCCTGGACTACCAACTGCGTCTCCTCCTGCACCTATAAATCTTCACTTACTCAAGGAACAATGGCAAGGTCCAGGAAAAAAATAAATAAAATACAAGATATATCTACTGAAGCCTGGCAAGCAACTTCTTTTACTTCATACCATGCATTCCAAATACAAGAATGAAACTTTCCCCTAAAATTTTACAACCTGCATTAGGACAAAGAGTGTCTGCAAATTCTGTAGCAGAAACTCAACATTTTGTAACAGAGTCCCTGAGACTTGTGGGATGTCCTGAGGAACCCCATCTGTCATTTCTCAAATTCCTAAACAATATTTTGCTTTAGGAAGACATTTTGAAAATGTCAGGTGTTATATCCAATTAAAGTAAAATGTGCTCTTTGCAGGTGAGCAGCACTGCTCCCCCTGTATTCAGGGACATCTGATAAATGACCCAATTCTGTATGTGAATCACTCAGGCAGCACAACGCAAACCTGGCCTCTGTCACCCTAAAGTTTAATCACACTAAAAACAGCTCACCTTTCTTAGGCTCCTCTGGATGGAGTCCAAAGCTCACCAACTTAAAGCAAAACCAATACATTTTCCCCACTCTGGCTAAATTCACCTTCTGTGGCCTCTTAAGACTATTTCTTAGCCTTCCTGCCTTTGAGTTATGGCATGTTTTTCCCCAAAAGCAAGCCGTCCTTGTTCTCTTTTCCTTATCCAATTTTTCCCACAGCAAAAAACAAAAACAATGTAGAAAACTGTAATGTTAAACTCTGACGCTGCTGACTATAAACTTATTTTCAAAAAGGTTCTTTGGCATACCAAAGCCAGCAAAATTCCTAAGCTTACATAGACACTTTAAGATAGGCTAACTTAGAATCAGGCATGTGCATCTGACATGACTGTACTGTACAGGCCTATAGACTGCAGCCCAATGAACTCACCTTTATAAAGTTGTTTCTTTCTCTGGTCTGAGCCTGGCTCCACCTCTGGACCCCCACCCTCCCTCGCAATGACCATCGGGATCGCTCCGAAAACCCCTCATAGCAAACAAACAATCATACAAACTAAAAAACCTAAAATAAATAGACAAACAACAAAAAGTAGAGCTTGGAATCTGACAGGAAAGAGCTGGCGTGGATTGGTTCATGCCTCGCTGGGTGGGACACAAAGATTAGTCATTCGTCACCATGGTGTTGAGGATTAAAAAAAGTGTTCTGCACCTTAATTGTTGACAAATGTCTTGTTAGAGTTACAAGCCAGTCTAGATTACCCTAAAATCTGCCAAGATCAGCAAAATTATACTTCAACACAACAAATGGCTAAATACTAAAATGAAATAGACACGAGACAACTGAATGGTACCTTATAGCCATTTTAAGGTATATAGCAGCCAGTCCTGTATATAAACTAAAATTGAAATGTCAATAAGCTAATCAGAGGCTGTGGTTAAGAACTTGCTTTTTTTTTTTTTAACATACTGGTTACTCACAACCATGTCAATTCCATAATATTGCAAATTGCTGCTGATGTTATATTGGGACTCTTAATTGACTGAGATGATATTCTACCAGCTCTAACTTCGGACCAGAAATGGTCTCCCCAAGAAACTGTTCAACCCATCTGGACAATAAGTAGCTGGACTCCATGCTTGGTATACGTTTGCAAGGAAAGAATCTTGATTGAATTTGAACTGTAATACTGCATCAAGGTGGAGGAATCCACCAGGGGGGAAGGGGCATGGGGAGGGGTGGGGGATTCCCAGAGCCTATGAAACTGTCACATACTGCAAAATAATTAATAAAAAATAAAAAAAAGAAAGTTGTTTCTTCCTAATCCATCCAACTACCTGCATAGCTCTACTGATCTAAGACTCCTGTGCTTGTGAGGTTCTCATTGTTAGCAGATCATTAATACACAGAAAACAAAAACAACACTTCAAATAAAGGAGAATAATTGCAAGCCACAGCCAGAAAAAAGTTTGGTAATTTTACTTACTGTATAATTTGAAAATCTAACTCCTCGCTCTTTACAAAAGGGAATGAAATGAGGGTCACACAGAAATCAGTAAATAATTATTAATAACTTTATTCATATAGCCAAATACTGAAAATATTCTCTATGTGTTTCAACAGGTAAATGCACAAACTACAGTATATCCATCCAACAGAATGCTACTCAACAACTAAAAGATCTGGAGCATTGATTCATAGAGCAGCAAGGATGATTTCAATAAATAAAGCCAGATTCTAATGACTACATAGAATGAGATACCATTTACATGATATCCTAGAAAAGCTCAGAGTGTAAGGACAGGGCTGCAATTTTCAGGGGTTTTAGTAGTTAAGTAACTCCACCAACAAATGGACAGGAAGAAATTAAGAGGTGGTGGATGTTGGGATTCTAGACCATGGCTGTGGCAGAAGCTACAAAAATTTACATATTCGTGAAAAAGATTAAGAAAGAGAAAAAGCACTTGAAATATGGACTAGCACCTCAAAATTAATTATGTAAAAGTTTGCTATTTAATCTTGATAGGATAAACAATCTTTAACCTAAATTTATTAACCAAATTTATAGCCTAAAACAATCAAATTTAGATTATAACTACTTTCTTACTGTATCTTTCACAATAATATTTGTATCTGTAGGCAAAATATTTTTCATTTCACACTAGATATTTTGTAATGCAATAATCTCCTTAACACTTATTATGACTTGAAAATACTACTCTTTGCTATTTATAAAAGGAAATAAAATCATGGTTACAAAGAACCGATAAGCAATTGTCAATAGTGGGTTCTTTATAATAACCAAATACTGGACTCTTCTAAGCATATATATGTTTGTATGTATGTGTGTGTGCGTGTGTGTGGGTGTATACTCTTTTTAACAAAGAATACTCCTAACCCTTAAAATGCATTCATCTTTCACTTTGGTGTCTATCACGCCAGTGTGTTTGTCAGTTTCTCCTGCCTGAAACAGGCAGAACTTACTTTGGTTGTTTCTGCAATATCTGACATTTCTCTCTGCAATCAACTTATTTTGCATGTACATTGTATGTTAGGGTAATAATAAATCAAAGAGACCAGCCCTGAAAATGTCTGTTGTTAAGTGGGAAGTAAAATTTTTGTGGGGGAAAAATTATCTAAATTAGCAATCTTTAATGAATATGCTCATATTAAAGCTTTTACTCCCTTCTATTTCCTCATAACTGCAGACAGACAATGAATATATCCAATAACACATCTTAAACTAAGAATTTTTATATGTATTATCAGTCACACTTCTTCGGGACTTTTGTATTTTAACATTACTGTCGCGAAATAATTACACATACTTTTGGGGTACACCGGGAAGTATTCACACTTGGTTACATTATGTAATAGCTTTGACAATACATTTATGAAGGTCAGAGTTAGGGATTTAACAAAGTTTAGTATGTGACTACAATGTACAAAATTTGTCACATAATTTGATTTCTTTGCTATTCTGTTCTTTTTTATTCAGTTACAACATATTTTTGACTGTAAAAATCTATTTTGGGTACTGCATTCTCTCCTTTTTTTTGGGATTATGAGTAGCTGAGAATTTCATAGCACACTGTGTCTCTGGAGGAGGTGACACCATTTTTACGAGGTACAACTTGGATATTCACCAAGAAGCCAATGCTCAAGTTACTGCTAGGATGGTACAGCACAGGAAAGCAAATCGCAACATGGTGTTTGAATTTGGGGTAAGAATGAACTTTCTCTTACTATGCTCTTCATTCCTTTTATTTGTTCAATTTCTATAATTTTTATTAATATTATGGAGACAAGATTTTTTAGGTAGTTTTATTCCAATTCTGAATCCCTACATCCCTTAAGGGAATGCCCACTATTACACCAGATTCAGTATCACCATTGTGCTATGTAAATGCCATATATGTTTCTTTAGGTACAAATATGAAGACTAAGAGACAGCATCATTTTACCTACCATTTAATGCTTACTAAGCACCTACAAGATCAGTAGGACCTTTTTCAGTATTCAGTTGTACCATGCCTCCGTGATCACTACTATTAAATTCCCACTGGAAATACAGAAGGCATCGCAGAGCTGTTCCGTGAATTGTCCAACACCACGCTGCAGGCCTTGGGCACAGCTGGGGTCTCAATGTGGTTTGGCTGCAGAACTTGCACATTTTAAACCAACAGAGTACGTTCACGTCCATGCTGACCGCCAGGCACAACAGAAGTTGTGATGAGCAAGTCTGAGCCCATTTTGTATTCCAGGCCCAAAGGTCGGCTAAAGCTAAGGGCCACATCTCAGAACCACATCTGACAAAGAAATCAGCTCAGACTTGGGATTGGAGAAAAAGATATCACAGCATCTTCTCCAACAGAGCATAGGGTGGGTCAGAGAAACCCAGCTTGGCCATAGGACTCCTCCTAGCCCCAGCCAAAGAAGCTGTTGGAGACAGTGAGGCAGGATACCTTTGTCACCCAATAGCTTCCACCCTACCCTACTCTTTGGTCTGGGAAACAAGCTGTACAGGCAGCTCCTTGCACCCACACTTTAGAAAAATCAGACTAAATATAGCCACTTGCTTTCATGAGCCAGCCTAGAGCGGGTGGTACAGAAAAGCAGGAAGGAGTTACAAGACAGCAGCTCTCTCACTTGTCCTGTGCTTTCCAAAGGACCATGTGCAACGTCCGGCTGAACTGTGGGGAGAGCTAGAGGTTTGGCCACACAGATCATAGCCACTCTTAAGTGTCTTGACTTAGGAGCCTGATCATTCATCCTCCTGCTTAGGAAAGTCCAAACAACCACAGCACCAGGACTTTCATTACGAGGCACACATTACACATACCCTACTTTGTCTCATGCCCTTTCCCATTCCCACACCCTAAGCCCTACTGAAAAGTTCATTCAAATGCTAATCCTTCCATTGGGCTGTCCCCATCCAGCTTGGAACTAAATACTCCATTTGTTCTCAGACCTCCCACATTATGTTGTGTGTACTATATTTGATATTTATATAATTCAGCTTAATTATTTCTCTGTCCCCTTCATCCTAGTGGATGCTGGAGGTAGGAACAGTGCAGGAGGTAGGAACAGTGCAGGGAGTAGGGCAGAAGGAGGGGACAGAAACAGTAGGCTCAGTTCCCTTGTTCCCTTCCTCAGATTCTCCATCAGATCTAGGAGAGTTGCTTGCACAGGGGCAGTGCCCTGATGCTGAACTCCTTTTTTCTTTCCGTGGATTAAAAGTACATATTGGAAACTCACGTTAGCACTCACTTTAGGAGTTCAAGCATGGATTTCCTATTCCCAGGCATACCTCTCCTAACATGTCGCCACAGTATCTACTGTGACTCAGCACCACAAAACACAGTGACAGCCTCCAAGGCTCTACTCACCTCCCCCTTCTAGCACCAGCCCTTGTTTCTTCTGGTGTAAGAGAATGGCAAGACAGATGAGAAAGAAAGGGGTTAGGTAGGGCTGGGCTTTACAGTGCAACCCTGGCATTAGACCATAGCCCTGCCTGCTCTGGCTGTGAAGGGTGTGGCAAGAATCTGCACCACAGCAATTCAGAATTAGGAGGGGAAGCCTCTCTTGTTGGCACAGTCACTGGACAGGAATTTTCTATGAGAGGCTTCTAAGCAACATACACATGGTGATACACAGAGTGATCACCCAAAGCTGCTGGGGCAAGCAAGTCAGACCTAGAGAACAAAGTAAAAGGAAAAGAAAAGTAAAACTGATCCTTGGGGATAAGGACATGGAAGAGAACTGGGGAGCAGCTTGTTATAAACCACACATCATATTGCTATGGAGATAAGCGTCTTTAGGTAATTTGTTCATTATCTCACAGCCTTTCTACCTACTCATGTGTGTATGGGAGCAACTGTGAAAATCAAAAGCACCTATAACCCCACCTCATGAATTTTTTCATATTAATCATCCAAGCTTCATGGACAGTCTACCCATGGGCCAGGGCCACCACCCATCCCTTTCCCCCTAGAAAGTGCCACTAAGTAGCACATGAATGTTCTCAACGAGAAAAAGGAAATTTTTAGAAAAAGGTGTTAATGGGATTGAAGCAAGAGTGACCCAAGAACAGGAGAAAGCTAGCTCCTGCCTTGATTCGTGTGACCTGTGAAGGGAAACCCAGTTAACTGCACATCAGGTCTCTATTGTTACCTTGGGAAGGACCCCACTCAGGGAACCAGAAGTCAACTCTGAAGTGCACGTTAGAAAAAGACATCAAGCACAAGGGTTTGGGCCCTGCCTGCCTGGCTCTGGATCCCCCTGCTTGCTGCAGGAGGCCATCCTCTCTGCTGTGTGGGCTGTCAGTGTTAGAGCAGGAGGCACTCCAGTGAGGAGTACATTCACTCCTGGGGAGTAATATTAGCAAGCCTGCTTTCCCATCCAAATGCCAGAAGAAAACAAGCTCTACAGCCCTGTCATACACATGACATTTTTCATGCTCCATGGAGACTCTCTGAACTCTGTGTCTTAGTTCTAGATTCAAGTATAGAGTCATCATTTACTGAGCTATCTGCTGCTAACATTTTATTCTATCTCATTTATTTCCTACAGCCATTGTGATCATCGGCCTTAAAAGCTTGGGGTGATGGGAAGCTTTTCTTTCTCACCTTTTTATAGGAGAGCCTCAGAATGGAGTGATTTATCAGAGGTCGTTTGATAAGCTAAGTTTTTACCTAAAACAAAATAAATCAGACCCTCTAACATGGATATCACTTAGAGCACATACCTTTCCACTTTGAAGTCTTTTTGAGTGGCAATACTAGCACAGAACGTTCTTAACTTTTTTTTTTTTTAATTTAAAAGAAAGCTTGACAATGAGAAAGAGAAACACAGAAAAAAATCTTTAATTGCCCTATAATTCACTAAATGCCTGGAACATGCAGGGCTAGGCCAGAACAAAGTCAGGAACTCTATTCAGTGTTCCGCATGAGTGGCAGAAACTCAACTTTTTGGGCCATCACCTGCTGCTCTGAGACACATTAGCAGGAAGTTGTATCTAAAGCACAGACTCCCAGGATTGGAACTAGCAACAAAACATGTGATATGGGCATCCCAAATAATGGCTGTATCTACTGCATATCAATTCCTTCCCTGCTGCTGAATATTCAAAATCACTTCTGCACTGATAAAACTGAAATACTAACACCATGTACAATGTTTATACACTCTATTTGTAGGGCTCTGAAAATGAAGCAAAGAAGACAAGAATTCAGGGCAACAAGGTATAAGATCCTACTTTTACACTGGAATACCAGGCATTTATAATTCACTCATAAACTAAGTAATTACTGTGGGCATCCTAAGTGTCAGACAATGTATTATCACAGAGGACTCCAACTTTCCCCTTCCCCTGCAATAATGTTATAACCCGCTTCTGTTCGACAACAAAGCATTAGTAAGTATGACCATCAACCTAGTCTGTCTAAAGAAAAACGGATGACTCTCAAGTTCCTGGACTAACTTTTCTCTAGATGAGCTAAGAAACAAAAGGAATGAATTCTAATATAGTGCAACCCAAAGGCAGACCAAAAGCTGTACCCTGTTCAAATCTCTAAAACTCCCTTTTCTTGCATTTGGTGTTCTAAGAAATCCCTTTCTACTCATATGGAGCCCACTAGAACAACTCCATAAATATATATTCGCCAGAAAATCCACAAAAGTTTGTTAGGTACCTACTATGGGACATGTAACCGCCATCAGCTGAGTATACACAGTCCAAGTCCTGAGCCAAGGGGTTTCATCCTCAGTGTGACAGGCTTTCCGACAGAGATACCATGAGTGTTAGCGTAGCTCAGTGCAGAAGGCTCCAATAGACTGGGTTGGAGCACTGGGAAGGCAGAAGGAAATGAAAGGACAGTCTGGGACAGATTCCCAGAGGAAGTGAAGCTCCCCCTGAGCCTTGAAAAACCCAAGGATGAGCAGCTGAGAAAGCCCCACTCTGAATTGAGAAACTGCCTTTACAAAGACCAGCACAGGAGCCAAAGTTTTAATTACCTGCTTCACCTTCCATTGTGATTCAAACACAGAACCTACTTACTAGAAAGGTACTTTACTCAAATAAGTCACTAGAAAACAAGCTCTCAGTCATCCACATGAACTTCCTTCTATAGTCTATTTTTGTAAGTTCCGGCTTACTTGCCATAAGACAGGAAACATGAGTAATTCTTTATTTCTTTCAGTGAGCAGGAAAATTCACAAAACCATTGTGGAAAGGTGGGCATTGGGTAGATAGATGATGCTTGGGATGCTGGCATCACATAGGGAAGGACCCAAGTCTGGACCCCTCTTCTGACTCCAGCTTGCCACGAATGCACACAAAGTGAGGCAGCAGGTTGTGGAGTTCCTACCTCCGTATGGGGAACTCAAATCCATTGTCTGGCTCCTGGCTTAGGCCCAAGTGTTGCTGGTGTTTGGGGAGTAAACCAGCAGACTGGAAACCTCTCTTTCTCTCTGCCTTTCATATTAAAGAGCACTGTGCACTGGCCACAGTGGGTGTCCTTGAGCTCAAGGCAGGGGGAAGAGACAAGAACCAGCACATCTGACAGGGCAGTGCCAGGATGACAATTCACCCACATGGACATTACCTTGTTGTTTAAGTTTTTGTGCTGGTATCTGAAATCTTATCTCCCTATCAGCTGTAACAACACAAAAAGCAGGATTCTCACTCTGTTAGTGCATTTGCTCAGGAAAGAAGACCCGGACCTGCTCTTGAGAGTGAGAGTACGTCTGTCGTAGTAACACAGCTGAGAAAAGTTGAAGGGGCCAGCTCAAATCTCCACACCTGAGACAGCCCAAAGCCAAGTTCCCTAAACGTACTGGAACCAAGCGCGGCAGATAGCCTGCTGATGAGTTAGGGTAACACAGTAATAGATAAGGCGAGCATAGCCAGGTGGACTCAATTGCTCTCTCTCCTGGGGCTGAAAGGGGTGGGAAAGCAAGCAGGCCCTTTCTAACCTCTTTTCCAGTCTAGAAAGGTTGTTTTTCCCCGTTGGCAAGGAGCCTTATGAGCTAGTAAGCAGGCTGTTTGTTCTCAGTTGGTCCTCCTCTGCCTTGAACCTGGGGAACTTTAATTCTGCAAGTGAACACCGGCTGCACTTTGCCACAAGCTCATTTCATCATTCCGACCATCCAGGCCTATACTCTGACATGGCAAACACTTCTGATCCATATAGAGCTCTTCTTCCTGAAACGATCCTCAACAATAAAGCGTGAAAGCTGAAAGAACCTGAAAGGGAAAAGTGAAAAACTGCCCACCTCTGCTGTGAACCAGGAAGTTCAGACCAGTCTGAATCCAAGGATAAAGAAAAAGGAGGGTGGTCTTCAAAAAGGACTCTCCCCCAGCACAGGATGCTGATTCGGCTCACTTTCTGTCAACTTTTGCTATCTCAGGGAGGCGCAGGGACACCTCTACCCTCCAGAAACACCCAGTGCTGCTGTGCCCATGGCTGGAGACCCTGGACCCAATTGCAGTTCGAGCCTAGCTGTGACGCACTGGGCCATGGTCCTCTACAACGTGCGAGGGGGCCAAGTGGGCATGCCCTGCCCGCTGGCCACCCAACCTTCCATGGAGCCAGGGTGCTGGGAGCAAAGCCTCCTCGGGCTGCAACCCCAAACCGGACTTCTCGGCTTTCCCCACGTTGGCAGCATTAACGTCTTGCACCAGGGACACTATTCCCTCACCTCGTATCTCGAAGTCCGGCACACCTACACGCCTCTCCAGAGTAACTGAAGAGAGCTTTCACAGGCCTCCGGCGGCTCAGGTGAGTACCGGGAGGTGTAGGAGGAAGGGGCCTTCTCTTTGCCACCCTCTAACCTCTCCTCCCCAAGCTCACCGAGCTGCAACGGGGATGTGTGGATTGGGGTGCGCAGGGTGAGAGGGAGCTTAAAACGCCCCAAGTGTCCCTTACCTTCCACAGCCATTCTCTCAGAGCTTCCCTAACGCATGCATAATTTTCTTGGCCGAAGTACTCCTCCTGCCCCGCGCGCCCCCCCGCCTCTCGCCTTCGCCTAAATATTCTGCGCTCATCTGTTCCAGGACCAACCTGCCGCGGTCACGCAAAGCGAGCTGCCGGCTCCGGGATCGGCGCGCGGCGCTCTGGGAAATGTAGTTTCACTTCTCAACAGGCTCGTGACGAAACCCCGAATCCCTTCTGGGGCCGCGGTCCCGTCCCCACCACGGGGACGAGAGCGCAGGCTTCGGCTGCTTCACACCGAGCACGGCTTCCTGGGGGGCTCATCAGGGAGAATTGGGGGGGGGGGGGGCCGGCTGTTGGTTGGGACTACACCTCCCAGTATGCCATGCGCCAGGTTTCGCTTGTCTCTCAGAGCCAAGACCCGTGATTGAAACCTTCGCTATCAAGCTGGAAAGGGTTCCGCACCTGTCCGGGGCTGTGTGGGTGCCGGAGGCGGCAAGGTTAGGATGCACTATTATGAACCTGTCCGCTGGCCTGAACCGCCTGAGCCGCTCTCTGGAGCCCGGGCCGTGTTTTGAATGAGAATATCGGAGGCACTGATTTCTCTGGTGCTTCACCTGGGCCAAAGACCTACCTCACAGGCTGCTGGCGAAGCTTGGTGCTCTTCAGCTTGGGCTGAGCGGAGTTGCTGGGGAATCCCGCCAGGTGATTCACAAGCCTTCTGTCCTTCCAGAATGGTTTCAACAGCTAGATACTTGGAGTCCTGGGGTTGGCGGTGACAGAGATGGAGATGATTTAAAAATCCTCCGTGAGCCACATCCACAAAGGGTTATTTATGTATTAGGAACAAAGCCTAAGCCAGGATTCCTTCCGGCGTCGTCCGATAATGAGAGCCTGGGTGGCTTCCACAATTTCAACTTGCCTGGCCTGCGGGGCAGTTTGTGGGTTGTGATGGGGCCTGCTGATTAACAGTGCCGAAAATCAATCTATGAGCTTCTGCAGCTGTTCAGTAGCTCCAGGTGAGGGGAGGATAATTGAATGCCAGAACTGATCAAAGTTGATAAAAATCAAGTTTGCAAACACCAAGCCCCCATCCCCATTTCCTTATGCAGGAATACAAATACTGATTGGTGAGCACGGATGAGGGTCTGGCGCGGGTTAGGGCTTCTAAAGAAATTTGTGGTGCCACATCCACCAGCCCAAGCTGTTCCTTCTCCACTCCATCCCACGGATTACTATGCTTGGGTGGGACTAATCTAAAATAAGGAAGTACAAAGATCTGTTTCATTCCCACAATGACTACTATTTAGACGTGGTTTTGGTTTTCAGGAAAATTTTTGAAAGGATTTTCCATACGCATGCACCAATTATTCTGGTCACTTAGTCCTTCCATTAGGCAATATGGCTGCACATGGGTATTTTTTAAAGTACCAAGTGTAACCATTAAATGCCCTCCGTGATATTTTAAGTCCATAAAACTTTGTGCAAATTAAACCAAAGATATTCTTCCTAGGTCCAGGACACACACACACACACACACACACACACACACCCCACCCCACCCCCCAGGGCAAGAGTAAGGCCTCCACAATGAGCTGCACATGGGAAGAGCTTTTTCAAACCATTATGCCATGCACTCCAACACCTGGAGAGAACTGAAATCCAGCTGCTTCCTTTTCTCCTGTACATATAAAATCATCAAAGCATTCAGGCTTTCCTAAGAATTAATCCGTGGAAGAGAAAGCCATGGCACAGGCAATACTAGTGGGTCTCATCCTTGGTTGTGCACCAGTCTTATGCAAATGTGTAATCCTAAGTCCCACATCAGTCTAAAACATATAGTATTTGGGTAGATTGGATAGGAGAATTTTTAAATTTAAAAATTTCCAGAAGCTTTAATCTTCAGCTAGGATGAAACCAATGGTGTGTTTAAAAGCATGTGAAGATCGGGGTAACATTAAAATGCAAGCTCATTATAATCCATTGTTTATTCAAAGTCTTCATTCTAGCTCAAGTCTTTGATACCTTTCCCTATAGAGTGTATTCCAATTGAGTTTCATTTTTAGTATAAATATACATAAGGTGTGAGAGAAGTATTGGTTTAAACTACATGAAGCAGTCAGTAGATGACTGTTTTTAAATTTATAGATGAAGTAATTTCATTTGCTTTTCACTAAGGTGAGCAGAGGTTAAGCAGAGTTTTTCAACTGTAGCTGCATATGGGAATCATCTGGGAGTATTTAGAGGAAAATATGACAGTTATCATCTTGGCAAGGTTATGAAGCCGCAAGAGCTCATATGTTGCTGGTTGGATACAAATGAATACAATCACTCTAGAAAACCATCTGACATATTAATCTAAAATTATGCCTAGTGTATGACCCAGTGATCTACCTTAGTGCCTACCAAATAGATGTGCATATTTATCTACATATATTCTGAAAAATCCCTGTAGACCACTGTGCATGTCTATAATGTTAATAGCCGCAGGTTGAAAACAACCCAAATGTGTGTCACCAAAAGATTGCCTAATGTGATGTGACATAACCAAACGATTCTATATAGCAGAGGTAAACAAACTATGGCTAACATGTCGAAATGGCACACCATCTATTTTGTATAACTTACAAAGTGGTTTGTTTTTTCATTTTAAATAATTGGAAGGGCAAAAGATGTATGATACTCTGTGACATATGAAAATTATGTGTATGTATTTACTTAATACCATCAATTCTGCCTGTTGTCCTGCAAAGCCTTAAGTATCTCCATATGAACTTTTGCAGAAAAAATTTTCTAAAGTTTGCCATGAAATAACAATGATGAACTTAAGCTATATTTAACAACATGTATGAACCTTATGCATTGTCTGTTACTGATAACAGCTTTCCCCCAGAATTTAATTTGTTAAAACAATATCCAACTGTTAACTCAGTTTTTGAGGATGAGTGATTTGGGTGTAGCATTGCTGGATTTAGATATTAGTGGGTGTCTTTCACAGACCTCAGTCAAGATGTTGACTGAGTGTCAGCTCAAGTCAAATGGTGGTAAACTGGCCTTCACATTCCTTGCTTGTTGGCGTGATTCAATTCCTAACAGGCTATTAGACTGAGGCTTTTAGTGCCTTACTGATTATTGGCTAGAGGGCAAACACAGTGCTTCGCCACATAGACCTCTCCCGCAAGGCAGTCTGCTTCATGAGGGTTTTGTAAGCTCTAAACAACACAGAGGAGCATCCCACTTTGAGTTACAAAACTATGTTAGTGAATGGGTCTTGTTACAAGCTGCCAACTTTGGGATAACTTTTTATGTGCAGGAGAAACTGATACAGAATATGTCATACATGAAGCAGCCTGGTATCCTGACCTTAGTTTTGTAGGAGGAGACAGACCATTGAAAATGAAAAAAAATATATATATATATATATGTAAAAGTGATAGCAGTACTGAAAAAAATAAATTCAAATTTGGGGATTGGCAAGGAAGCTCAAACCACAATGTTTCCTTTTACTTAAATTCCTTGGTTGCTTCTAATCTGTAGCTTTCATTGAGCAACCTACTAAGCATATGCAGGATATAGTGCCTAGGTATGATGTAAAAGGAAAAAATTGATTATTTCCCTCTGTTTTTGTTTCCATTAAGCTACCACTGAGTCTGTCTTCTTGCAACACACCTCTTGAATAAAGGCTTTCCTTCTATTCCCTTTGCTACCATTCTAGGAAAGTCAGATCAGGGTTCAACACATGAGTCTGATGAAGAAGGGTGGTTTCTACTTGGCTATGCTCTTTGAAACCATTGAGAATTTTCCCACAATTTTTTGTAAATTTGTTGTAAATATTGAGTTAATTTATCTGCAGAATTTAAAGAGGTACCTATTACACATGCTATACCATACACATATATTTATTTTCATGAAGCAAGTTTAACTATTCACAATGTTTGGCCCTATTAGGTGTTAAGGCATGACACTTCTAACTCCTTTGAAAAATCATAAGATTCACCAGTTCATACACAAGTATGCATCATATTTTTGTCTTTCCTGTTTTAATCTATCACATCGATTCAACAAACATGTATTGAACAATCACCATGGATCCAGTACTGCTATTCTTGGGCATTCAACAACTTATTAATATTAGGGCTGGTACTCAGGATAGGGAAAGGGAGTAGGAGGAAAAGGGGAAATGATGAAGAAACAATTCTATGGGCTATGAAAAAATATGTGATAAAGACTAGATTAATGTGAAGATGACTTTTATGTGTCAATTTGATCACGTCACAGGGTGTCCTGATATTTGGTCAGACATTCTGGATATTTTGGATGAAGTTAACATTTCATTTGGTAGACTAGAACTATATAGTTGGTTCTCAGGCTTCCAGAGTCCTACTAGAACTAAATTCAGACAGGATCAACTGAGACTCCAGCTTGCTGATTCACCTTGCAGATCTTGAGACTTTCCAGCCTCCATCAAGTCATGAGCTAATCCCATAGATAGATAATTAGGTTTTTAAGCAAACATGGGATCATGGATGCAGCTGGATCACCAGGGAGGCAGAGAAAAGAAAGAAAAAAAAAACAGAATGAGAGAGGCCATCTCTAAGATCAAGTGCTTGAGGCAGGCAGTGAAAAATGCACTGAACTTGGTGATGCAATGGAGAGAAGCATTGACAGTGTGTGCAGATGCTAGATGCTGTGAGCAGAGATGAGGCCATGAAAGTGCAGACGACACCAAAGGCAGGAAGCATTCATAAAGTTGCTGATGGACTTTCCATAGCTCTGATGTCCCTGTGTTCCAGAGAATAAATAAACGAAAATAAGTAAGGTAACAAATTGTTGAAAGTTGCCCAGCTCAAAACATCAGTGGCTGTGGTACAACCTTCACTGTTCTGTTAATTGTAATTGGATATATACATATATAGTATGCTTTATATTCATTACAGTAAAATATTTCTCTATAAGGTTTTAGCTAATAACTTCTGATTACCATAATGATAACAGCAAGCTAGAGACTGGTTTCAAGTGTTAGTCTTGTACAGTGTTGAGCACTGCACGCATTTCTCATTGCTCACACTTAAAAACTCCTGAGCTGGATATTCATGCATTTATTTTATGCATAATGAATGACATGCACCAAAGGGTTAATCATTAGCCAGTGTGTAGCCAATAAAGCAGTGCCTGCTGATTTCTTTCTGGATATGCACTGTCCTCTTCTTCCTTATTCACAGAATTTTGATTTTACTTAAAATAGTTATGTGATGTTCCAGTTAAAAATATTATTGTCTTCCTTGTGTGGCATTCTGGCCAACTGGATCTAGTAAGAACTTTGAGACTTCTATGATAATAAATTTAATGGTAAATGATAGCTAGAATGTCTCACTTTTATTATTTTCCCTTGTATCAGCTACATGCCTTAAACAGAAAGCAGGTGTTTGGAGTCCCTATAGCAGTATCAAACTACTTGGTCATCTCTACGATTGGTGACTTGAACTGAAAGGTTCAGAGAAGAAAGAGAAAAAGATATGTGACAGCCAACTAACCGCTTATTGGATATATCTAGAATTCTGTACAGGTAAATTAACGTGTGGTCTTTAAATTAGTTTTGCCTTCCTATCAGTAGTCAAATATAGTTAGAACTTTTACTCTCAATTCTAGTAAGGAGCAAACTCCAGATCCAACCCATGCCTTCCATAAACAAAATTCTGTGTTCATGACCTTTTTAAAAAAGATTTATTTATTTTTATTGGAAAGGCGGATATACAGAGAGGAGGAGAGACAGAGAGGAAGATCTTCTGTCTGATGGTTCACTCCCCAACCGGCCACAATGGTTGGAGCTGAGCCAATGCAAAGCTGGGAGCCAGGAGCTCTTCCGGGTCTCCCATGTTGGTGCAGGGTCCCAAGGCTTTGGGCTGTCCTTGACTGCTTTCCCAGGCCACAAGCAGGGAGCTGGATGGGAAGCTGGGCTGCCGGGATTAGAACCAACGCCCATATGGGATCCCGGCGCGTACAAGGCGAGGACTTTAACCACTACGCTATCACTCTGGGCCCCATGACCATTTTTTATTCATTATTTTTAAGATATTTCTTTTATTTATTTAAAAGACTGTATGTGTATGAGAGAGAGAGAGAGAGAGAGAAAGAGAGAGAGAGAATCTTCCACTTGCTAGCTCACTCTTCAAAGGATTGCAATAGTCTGAACTGGATCAGGACAAAGTTGTGGGTCCCAAATTCCATTCAGGTCTCCCAAATGCGTGGCAGGGGCTCAAGCACTTGGGTCACCTTATGCTGCTTTTCCAAGTGCATTGGCAGGGAGCAGTGGAGACTTGAACCAGTGTTCTTGAAATGTTTGGTAGAATTCATCAGTGAAGACATCTGGTCCAGGGCTTTTCTTTGTTGGGCGGGATTTAATTACTGATTCAATCTCCATCCTGGCTATATGTCTGTTTACATTATTGTCTCATCTTCCATTTTTAGTAGATTTTATGTGTTGAAAAATCTCTCCTTTTCTCCTAGCTCTTCTGATTTGATGGCATATAGTTGCTTATAATAGTTTATGAGTAGTATATATGTTTCTGAATTATTCATGGTTATATTTCCTTTTTTCTCTCTGATTCTGCTGATTTGAATCTTCTCCCTCCTTGTTTTTTTTTTTTTTTTTTTGATTAGTTGTGCTACTGGAGAATGAAGTTTGTTGGTTTTCTGCAAGAACCAGCCCTTTGATTTGTTGATCTTGTGTATTATTCTTTTGGTCTCTATTTTGCTTATTTCATCCCTTATTTGATATTTTCATTTTTATGCTAATCTTGGGATGGTGTTCCTGTTGTTTTTCTAGCTCTTTCAAATATGCGGCCATCCTGTTTACTAATTTCTTGACATATACATTGATTGAAATGAATTTTTCTCTTAATATTGTCTTAATTGTGGTCCATAAATTATAATGCCTTCATGTGTCACAAGCAATTTTATAAATTTTCCACTTGATTTCTTATATAACTCATGATTCATTTAGCAACAAATTGTTCAGTCTCCAAGTATTTATGTATTTTCTGGGATCTTTTGACTTGTTGGAGTCAGTTTTACTCCATGATGGTCTGAAAAATGATGCATGCGTGATGCACGTATTATTTAAATATTTTTGACATTTTTGAGACTTATTTTGTGGCTTATTATTTGATCAGTGTGTGAGAAGATTACAGCTCACAATTTTGGTCTATATTCTGCATCTGTGGAATGAAAGGTTCTGTGGATATTAATTCCATTTGTTCTAATGTCGGGTTGAGCTATGTTGCTCCATGGCTGAGTTTCTACTTCCTCAGTCGCTCCATTAAGATTAGTGGGGTGTTAAGGTCCCCAACCATAATTGTTTTGGAGCCTATTTCTCCTTTTCTCCCCATAAATCCATTAATATTTGCTTCGCATAGCTAGGCATGAAGGCTCTCGTGCTGTGCTTCTGTCATGGTCTCGCAGCTCTGGCTCCTGGCTCACCACTCTCCACTCCCTTATAAGCCCATGCTGGGGCTGCACCGCCTGCTCAGCCTTTCTCCTGCTCCCAGTTCCAGCAGTACCCAGGATTAGGAAGATACCAGCTGTGATTTTGATCTAGATCACAGGGTTGTCAGTGGCGGCAGTTGCATAGATTTTTTTTTCTTTCCTGTTCTTGCTGCAACCTGCTGGAAATTAGGCCTGGGTGCAACATGGACCTATTTTGGATGGAACCCATGCGATGCCAGGTCAATGTTGTTTTCCTGGTGCAATCAGTACAATGCATTGAGCTGCAAGTCAGTTCTCCTTTGACTTAGCGCATGAACAGTTTGCTGTGGTTCCTTTCCCAGAGTCCTTGTCACAGTATTCAAAATGCACCTGATGTAGCACTGGTGGGGATCTAGGCTGTGAAATGCACACTGTCCCACTCCTGACTGCTTGGACTCTGCCTCTCTGTTTATGCTCATGATCAGAATAAAAAAAAATTAGCAGAATTTGCAGCTCCATGGCTATTCTCACCTCTTGAGTTCCCTGTGAACTCCCCTTCCCACTTCACCACCAGTGTTTCTTACTGAACAATATTGGTACTTAGCAGTAATTGATAGAGTATATATGTACATGTAGTGTGCACTGGTTCTGGTACATAATACCTGGAAAGTATTCTTTGACTATGGCCATCAGCATCAGCATTATCTAAGGAAGCTTCAGAAGCCATTCTCTAGAAAACAGACAGCCTTTGGCTGGTAGGAACAAGGGCGTACAGAATCTGTACAAGTTGGGCCATCTGACTGGCAGTTACATCACAGCACAGGCTTCAGCTGATCAATAGAGCTTTCTTAGGCAGAACAATATGATTATGTTGTGAGAAAACTGGATACTGGACACGTATTATTTGCCTAGATTCTGTTGATGGCAGGAAGTGTGGGACTAGAGTGGGTCCTAATCGCTGCCCCAATATAAGGTATCTCTGACTCATAGTTCATCCCCAAAGGTTAGTTTATAGAAGTCCTTTCCTGCCAGTAGAAATTGTGAATCAAAATAAGAGCAATTTACTTGTCATTTGTATCAGCCAGAGAAACACTAGGGAAAAAAATGCTCTTTATTTTCATAATTAAACTCTTCAGTGTCAGGTGGTAAACACTAACATTGAATAAACTTTTCTTTAATCTCCTCTCCTAAATTCTTTTCTTGACGAGGGTGCTAAAATTGGGAGGTTACTGTCTTTATTTTTCTATTGCCTTCTCTGCTCTTCCTGTGTCAATTGTGATCTAATATTAACCTTTTTACACTTTTATTCCTTGCGTCCTTTCTCATGTTGCCTTTCTGCCTACTTTGTGAGTGGATTATTATTGACTTAGTTTCAAAAGCATAAAATAGGTTAGGAAAGAACAGATGATTTGCCCAAATTTACGCAGCCAGGAGGAAACTGACATTAGTGTTTTGACTCCTGGTACTTTTTATCTTAATGCATTACCTCTTCAGGTGTAAAAGTACAACTTAGTCTATTGGTCTCCAGCAAGTGCATATAAAAATTCACTCATGTGAAGAATACCATTTGACATGGGATAATTCAATAAAATTCTACTTTAATTGTGCTGAAAAACTCACTGGAAGTGAATTTTTCCTTGAATGAGCTAAAAAGTGTACGATTTCACCTAGAAAATATTCACCTTTAGCAGCTTTAAAGCTTGAGGGGTACTTTTTTTTCTCACGAAGACTACTGCAATATTTACCAGTCAGTGTGCCAGGCAGTTCTGCACATGTGTAGCCCCTTCTCCACCAGCAAGGAGATTGGTGTGGCCAAAATCCAATTGCTCAGTCCCTTATGAAGTCCTTTGGTATCAACTATTGTTCTTTGGTCAAAGTCCATAAGCCCTAGTAAAATATTCCCTGACTTCCTATTCTTGGTGCTTATCTGCAAAAGCTATCTTCATATGTCACCTGTGATTTTCCCACCATTCTCACTGCATCTTACCCATACTAAATTGTGAACACGTGTATTATGCTTTAAAAAATAATGATCAACTGAATGAGTGAACCCATAAATTGTCCAATCATGAGTATTTTAATCATTAAAACTTTAAATTCAACATTTGTTTTGATGTTCTAAAATCTTTAAAGCAGGCATTTTTGGGGGGAGGGGTGGATGTTTGACACCGTGGTCGATTTGCCAGCTGGTTTGAAGGTGTGTGAGTAGATAGGACTAGTTCTGCCCCTGGTTGACAGGACCAGGAGCTGACGGAGGGAGGACATCGTCATAGTAATGGCAGTAGAAAAAAAGAGTGACAGGGAAAATGCAAGACTTAAACATTTACGTGTTTGTTTTACAAGTAAAGAAGGCAGGGAGCACCTGTTCTCTAATTTACAGCCCAAATGCTTGTAACAACTAAGGCTGGGACTGGGGCTGGGATTGGGGCTGGGGCTGTGGTTGGTAAAAGGAGCCAAAGACTCCATTTGAATATCTCATGTTAGGGGCTGGGACCTGAGTACTTGAGTTAATATATACCCTGCCATATTCCAGGGTATGTATTAGCAGAAAATTTGAATTGTAAGAACTCAAACACACGTTTCTATGTGGATGCAGGCATGCCAGTGACTTAACTGCTGCCTCAAATATTCCCATCTTCAACACCACACAATTATGCCAATATTTCAAGGCCTGGCTCTGAAATTAATTCCCATGGTCAGTACCAAAGTAAAGGTATGAGAGAATCGCTATTGAAAAAGCCATGGTAAGGATATGAATGCTGGCAAGGGTGGAGAAATTATATAATTACTCAAACTCCACAATCACTGTGGTTCAATTTCTTACAGTTACTTTAACCATAACCCAACGGATGTATTAAGACAACAGGAATGTATGCTTTCCTAGATCTGGAGGCTATAACTCTGAAGTGATGGTGCTGGCAGGGCCATACTTCTGCTAAAGGCTCCAGCAGAAATTTCTCCTCTGGCTCTTCTGCTTTAGCAGTTGTTGACAATTCTTGTGTTCATTGGCTTGGAGGTGCATCTGCTCAATGTCTGCCTCTAGCATTGCATGGCCTTCTAATCCAGGAGTGTGTTTGTGGCTATGAATACTTATCTGTAAGGACATCAGTTGCCGAGTTCAGAGACCATTTAAATGTGCACAATTTCACCTACATTTCATCTAGGTCAGCAAAGACTGTTTCCGAATCAGGGGACATTCACAAGTACTGAAAGTTAGGTTTTTAAACCTTTGTTTTGTTTCTGCACACTATTCAATACAAATGAGATAAAGATTATCAAAGACTCATTTCTGACTCCGCAGTTTTGAAAGAAAAGAAAAAAGGTCTTGGAACCCCCATGGATGGCAAGATATGTAGAGTTAAGAGAACTAAGTGCCACAGTTAAATATAACAATTCATACATTGGACATAGGAAATTAATTGACTAATGAATTCACATCTAATGTACAACTAAACCTAAAAGGGGGTCAGATTTTGTGGTTGTGGGTTCTCACATACAAATTTAAAAATCAGAATAGTAGTTTTGCTCTGGAAGAATGCCTTACATTGTCTATGAAGAATGTGGCATGTAATTTTATGAATGTAACCATGTAGACTAATTTCTTGGAATAGAAACATTAAAGAATATTAAATGACAGAAAGAGGATAGTCCTAAAGCACATGGATGCATATTCTGCGGTCAGATAATAACCAAACTTACATTTTGAAAGGGGACAGAGATAGTTCAGTTTTTTTCTGATTTCTAATGTCTTACTATGCTTTTCAGTTTTATGAGAAATCAATGAGAATATTAAAGCTCCATCTTAGGATGCGGATGGGTCTGTAAATACTCGAAATTTGTTCAATAGGTGTTACTTAGCCTCATGAATCTAAGACTTATTAGTGCTTACGATTTTTCTGGAATTTTTTAACTGCTTTCTAAACATCCAAAAGGACATGTCCTTTAAGAAAAAGATTTATTTACATGAAATTGCAAAATGACCAAAAGTGAAAGGGGCAGAGAAATAGAGACAGAGAGGGATGGAGGGAATTGTGTAGGGTGGAGGAAAGGAGAGAGAAAGAGAAAGATCTTCTACCTCCATGTTCCCTCTCCAAATTGCTGCAGTGGCCAGGGTTGTGCCAGGCCAAAATCAGGACCTTAGAGCGCCATCCATGTGGTGGCAGAAACCCAAGCCATTGGTCTTCACTGCTTTCCCAAGCACATTCTTAAGGACTTGAGAGTCAGAAGCTGAATAGCAGAACTGGAACCCACATTGTCTGAGGCAATGACTTCACCCCCACTGTGCCACAACACCTGCCCTAGGAGATCATGAGCATATCATTGTGTTGTGCCGTCTTTCTGCTTTGTTACAAATTTTCTTTCTACCATATAGAATTTTGAGGAAATGATAGACCAAAGACAAAACATGGAGCTGCTCACCTTGCTACCAGGCATGGTCCCTGCTAGTGCATCTATTCTTGACATGTGGACAAGGAATGCAAATAAAACCTCAACAGCCCTTTCTTTTTAGGTTAGGAAGCCATATGCTTCATGGTTCCCTTGGGACAGGACAGATGTGTGTTGTGCTGCTATAAAAGGAAAGAATGAAGTGATGCTTTCATCATTAGCAGTAAAAAAAAAAAAGTCTGTCCAACAGTTGTGGGAAAGTAAGAGTCTGGGGGAAATTTACATACTCTAAGGTAGGCAAAGGCTTTGTGGCGTTGGATGATGGATTACTATCCTCATAAATGTGGTGACAAGCTATAGGGTCCAGTCCCAACATTTGCAAACCAAAAAAGTAAAAAGAAAAATGGGACATAGAAAATTTAGATTGCACCTGAGAGGGAAAGAATGCAGCATACTTGAGATACGCCCTATTGAGATAAGGCAAGTGCTAGTTTGGTGCAGTGCTGGGCTTGGCCTTCTGCTTGCCTTTTGCAACCTGTGGTAAATATTAGTGAAACTGTAGTATTTTAAAGGGGTGTCTGGCTTTATTCAGGAATTCTAAAAATTGGAAACGCGAGGGGTGGGTAGAATTATTGGGAAGTTTGCTCTGCACTTCTAAAGGGAAATGGAGTAGTATAAGCATATTTGTTAAGGCATTCCTGAATTCCTTCACACCACTCTTTTATACATGTGTAGGGAGCTCTTTCTCTTTTCCTCGTGATGGTCTCAGGAGAAACAACAAAGTAGTGGAAAGCACCCTCTCCCGGCTTTAGTCCTGATGGATGTTATCTTAGCTGTGTATTTTGTATTGTTGACTCTGCATGTATAGCACTATGCAGGCTTTCTTTTCTGTGTGTCTTCTGCTATTTACTCTGTAGGTATTATGCCATGTGAGATGGTGATTCAGTGTTTATTGCGATGTGGTTGTGTTTGACTCTGAAGGTATTGTGCTTTTATACAACATTTTATTGACTATTTCTGGAGGCACAATAATGGAGCATAAAGACACTGAGCCCTGAAAATACAGATTTGCATTGAAAAACTGTGTCTCCTATAATGCTGCTAGGTATGCAGAAACAAGATAATTAGCATCCCTAGCTTTCATTTCCTCACCTGCAAAATATGCACTAATATATCCCTCATGGGTTGTTTTTGAGGAAAGTTATATATCAAACAAATTAGCCCAAGACTTAGTAACTTTGAGGATTAATTTGGTGTGTCCTCTTGACTGGATTTAGGGTACTGAGTTAGTAATATATTCTTTATTTTTGATTTTTTGGTAAGTACTGAATCCTTCCTTCCTTTGTGGACTCAGAAACACGGGTAACTTGGCTTTTCATTACAAGTTTTGGATTGGCTCAGATGTGTCAGTGTGTTTCCAGAAGACATCAACATGTGAGCCTATGGACTAAGTGGGGAAGATCCACTCTCAATGTGAATGGGCATCATCCAATCAACAGGGAACTTAAATGGAAAAAAAAAAAAAAACTCCCCAGGAAGGAGGAATTTTCTCTCTTTCTTCGAGAGATAGAACATCTTCTTTTGCCCTTGAACATTGGAATTACAGATGCTTGAGCCTTTTAACACTGGAATTCACATCAGCAGTTCTTCAGCCTCTTGAGCTTTCAGCATAGATCTGAAAATTACACCTTCAGATCCCCTGATTCTGAGGCTTTTGGACATGAATTAAGGAAAAGATCTCCTTCTGGATTCTCCAGCTTGTAGATAGCCTATCAAGGAATTCCTCAGTTTCTGTAGTGAAGTGAATGAATTCTCCAAATAAATCACTTTTCATAAACAGATTCATTTTGAGTAGATTATCATTATGCACAAAATTCATTTTGTATATTTAACCTACTAAACCTCATAGCTTAACCTAGTCTAACTTAGGGCTGATTGGTGTGCCTATATTAGCTTACCATTGGGCAAAATTATTCACACAAATCCTGTTTTATAACAAAATATTAACTAGTTCATATAATTTATTGAGTGCAAGTGTCAAAAATGTAGTGGAAACATAGCACATGGTGGTGTATGGGTTGTTTGTCTTGTGACTTTTTGGGATCTGTAGTTTATAGCTCCTAGCCACTACCCACTATGCAATAAAGCATTATTTCCCATATGACTAGTCTAGCAAAATTCAAAAATTCCAAATATGGTTTTATGGAATATATTTGACTTCTGAAACACCATAAAGATAAGAAAGTGTTATGGGTAGAGCCATGGTTCAGTTGAGGACCATTTGTGTCCTAAATAATTCTGTTTCTCCAGAGACTAATGATTAAAACTGTGGCTTAAAATCACCAGCAATAGGCCCGATATGGTAATCTAGCAGCTAAAGTCCTCTCTTTGCATGTGCCGGGATTCCATTTGGCTGCCTGTTTTAATTGCAGCTGCTCCACTTTCCATCCAGCTTCCTACCTGTTGTCTGAGAAAGCAGTTGAGGAAAACCCAAAGCCTTGAGGCTCTGCACCCATGTAGAAGGCCAAGAAGAGGCACCTTGCTCATGGCTTCGGATGAGCTCAGCTATGGCCATTACGGCCACTTGGTGAGTAAGACAGCGGATGGAAGATTTTTGTCTCTGTCTCTCCCTCTCTCTGTAAATTTGTCTTTCCAGTAAAAATAATTAAATCTTAAAATCACCAGCATCTAACATGTTTCACAATTTTTGTAACTTGAAGAATCTGACAGCAGCTAACTTGAATAGATGCAGTTTATAGTCTTTTATGAGGTGGTGGTCAAGATGTTGAATAAGTCAGTATTTATCTGAAGGTTTTTCTGGGGCTGAAGGATCCATTCCAAGATGGCTCTCATGTGCTCTTTTCAATATGGTGTTGAATATTTGTAGGATGCTTTCAAGCCTTGCAACTTGGACCCTGTCATGGATATCATGAAATGATAACTTCCTTCTTACAAAGAGAACCATCCAAGAGAGAACAGAGACAAAATCACATGCCTCTGTGATCTCAAAAACCACATATTGTCACCTCTATATATTTTACTTGATGGGAACAAGCAACCAAGTTGGTTTGTGCTCCCAGGGAAGGAAAATAAGCCCACACCTTTTCAAGGGAGTATCTCAGAACATATGGACACACTTTAACCAATACAAGAGGTAGCAACTGAAATCATTGTAACAAGCTAATTATTCAGGAAATGAAATTAAGTAATACTTAAACTTTTATTAGTGTCTTGTTCATTATCATTCCCCAGTAGCTAACTAAATATATGGTTTGTCTTGTATCAAATGTTGTATCAAATTCTTCAAGTAGAAGAGTTAATTTCATCTTCACAATGATGCTGGGAAATGGGTCCCAGTCTATTAATATCTCACTTTTGCAGATGAAGAAATCGATTTACAGTTAATCAACTCACTGAATGTCATACAGAGCTAGGAATTGTTTTCAAGTAGCCAATTCCAGAAGCCAAATTTTATCTATCTATTTCTTGCTTCTTCTATAAACCAAGGCCTCCAAAATTATCTGTATGAAACATTCATGCCTTTGCCACTTACTTTTTAGGAGGATTTTGAGGGTGAGAGAAGTGCTACTGAAATCATCAAGTGCATATCCAGAGCCCCTTCTTTCAGATCTAGACAGCCCTTAACATTCCCAGCAAGCATCTCACAATGTGAAGCTTGGGAAGTGCTCCTTTTACATTCACCTCCCTCTTCTTTTATAGAACATTATGCTTTCTTTCAGTCTGCACTCTTGGTTTGTCTTTGAAACTTTGGTGTGAAGAAGTCCTATGGGTTATGAGAAATTTTGTAAACTATACAATTGGATGAGCTCAGAGGCCTGTCCTACTCTAAAGTGTGATGATTACCTGAGGATTCTTATATATAACTCACATATTAAATCCAAATCTGTCATGGTTCACAAATCTCTCAAAGTATTTGTGTTGACTAGGACATCAGCACTTCACTAGATGGCATGTTAGGAGTACATACATCCAGTTTTTAACCTCACTTCCTTCCCCCTGGTTTTGCCTCTTAATCTAAGAAAGCCATATCTTCTAGACTTCCTCAAAGATACTGCATTTATGTCTGAACAACTCATCATCTGCTTGTTGGGCCATCAAAGGATCCATTGCGATTTCCTTCATGGAAGTATTCCTAAAAGTTCAAGTGATTTGAGTTTAGAATAGTTTATTGTGATTTTTTTTTACTTGCACAGTCAATGATTTCAGATAACTGTGCAGTTTCAGATGTGTATAGGGTTTGGGGAGGGGTAAGGAGAATCCAAGTACCTATGAAACTGTGTCACATAATACAATGTAATTAATGAATTAATAATAATAAATAAATTAAAAAAATTAAAAAAGGAGCAATCTTGGTGCTACAGGTCTTGCAACAACATCCAGGCATGTGTATGTTTTGCAGGACGGATCTCCTTGGGGAGTCTCCTAAAGGATACACCTTAGAAAACAAACCCCAACCAAGGATCAGTAAGAAGACCATATGGTTTGCCATGTTTTTATTTTACTCCTCAGGGAGAGCACAGCCTCTGTGAACACCAATGAAAGCAAAACATTTTCTAATTGCTTTGCAGTTTGCAGGATAACTTTTGATTCCTTTGAAGACAATGACTTTAATTATAAATATTTAGTAATTTTACTTTCCATAAAATCTTTTAGTTGTGTCACTTTAAAGCTGATGAAAATAGAGGAACATCACATTCATCTTAAAGACTATTTCCTTAGTAAAATAAAAATAACATTTGATGGATCATCAAAATAAAGGTTCAACTAGGTTCTAGGCTGGGCAGTAGAAATCAAAACATGAATAACACAAATTCCTGCCTTGACACATGGCCTTAAAAGACATTTGCACATTCATTCATTTACCTATCAAGTATATGTTTAGCACCTACTATATGTTTGGACAGCACACTGAAAGTTTGCAAACATTTAATATTGTATTTTGTGGAAACAGATTCTGATATTGAGGATTGTGTGTACAGGTTTATTAGAGCATGTTGGAAATAACCCCCAAATGAAAGAAAACGGAGCTGGCACAAATGGGCAGAAAAAGCGATGTTTTGTGAAGCTACACTTCTGTCCTAGATCAATACCACTAGGAGCCCTATAACTGAGATAACATTTACGCTTCTCTGAGAGAGACAGCAACAACACATCATTGTATACAATGTCTCCCTTGGCACATCATTCATGAACTGGGCTATACCCTTGGCCAAGCTTGCATCAACTTTTTAGGAGCCACCAGAGCAAACAGGCAAGTCCAAGTGGAAACAGATCAGTGTAAGAGTGTGGTGAGCAGACAGCCTAATCTGAGAAGTCCTGAGAAATATCCCTAGAGGAAAGTGATGGTAAGCAGAAGCCACAATGAAGAACTCGTCATTTGAAAGGTATTGGGTGAGGAAAATGGAAAGACTACAGCATATATGAAGAGTGGGTAATGTGAGAATATGACAGGTGGTGTGCTATAGGTTAGGAGTGGCTGTGGTGCAATAGACATAGTGCAAGGGTAGCAGGTAAGAGCTAAACAAAGGCCTGACCCTGAAGGTTTTACTTGGAATTTCCTGACAATCAGTTTGAAGAATGGAGTTGCGTGATGAAATCTGTACTTCAGAAAGATAGTCTGGCTGTCATGTGGAAAAAGGATGGCAGGTGAAAGATAACACAAGGGCTTCTTATGAGGAACAGTGTAGGTGGTTGGTTCATTAGTTTCAAGTGAGAAATGAGAGTGATTAAAATGGAGGTATTTCAGGTGGTTGGAGATAAATTGATGGATTTTAGAGGAATTAAGGAGGCAGAATCCATAAGACCTGACTGATTGGATATGGGTCATTAAGGAAAGAGAGGAGTCAATCTCAAATTTGTCTTTGAGTCGGAGCTGGCTTGCTGTGGTGGGAAGTAGGGTTCTCAGTGTCAGACTGAAACAAGAGAACCAATTAAAGTCATGATAAACAGCACCATTTTGTACACAGGGACCCAGTCAGGGAGAAAAACACTAAGGAAACGCACTACCTTCCTACAAATGAAAATAGCATTCTAAAATTCTACGAATGTAAGACATATATTCTTACATCATCGATTACTTTTTTTAAAAGAAGAATGTCAATGAGATACCATGGCTTTTACTTTTATCTACTATTTGTTTCTTAAAGATTTATTTATTTATTTAAAAGAAAAGGAGCAGGAGGTGGAGGAATCTTCCATCTGCTAGTACATTCTCCACATTGCCAGGCTGGAGCCAGCAGCCAGAAACAACATCTGGGTCTCCCACCTGGGTGGCAGAGGATCACACAGGGGAGCATGTAATATTCCCTGGTAGACACTTTGACAGGGAAGTGGATGAGTTGCAGAGCAGACAAAATTGAAACCACTGCTCCAAGATGGTATATTATCATCCCAAGTGGCTGCTTAGCCTGTTGTCACACCACCCTTGGTCCTTTTATAGCCAGAATATTAACATCTGGGACACATTTAAATACATCAACATACAGGCAGCTTGTCATTTTTAGTGTGTTTATCTGTGTGTAGTACTCAGACCTCACAAAGAAAATTGTGTAGTATGTCCTGTTTGTGATGCAATCATACAGGAAGGAATGCTTGCCTTGTAAACTGGCGGAAATAAAATGAGAGTCTCAGAAAAGTGAAATTCTTTAACTTTCCAAGTAGCCAAGTGGAAGCTAGAATGCTCATTTCATTCAATGCAGTGTTTTCTAAGGGAATAGTCACTGTTTGCCCAGCCTTTATGTAGAGACAGAGGAGAGATGAAATTAATGTAGCTGCTGCTTTCTGTAATTGACTAGAATTGTCCACCTGCCAAGGAGGAGAGAAGCTGAGAGGGCATGTGAAGTTTATTGCCGTTAGGAAACTCCAGCACTGCTCAGTTCTCCTCCAGCGGCAGGCAACCAGAGCATCCATGGCATCTGCAAACATTCAGACTATTCTGGGGTCCTTGATGAGCCCTGTTATCAATGGGACTTTGAGCTCTGGCTTCTTGGAGTTTAAGAGCTGTGCTGAACAGAGGCAGCTTCTCTGAGGCTGAGCACTTCTCTGAGTGCTTTGTAGGATGTGAAAAGCTGAAGTTGAATTTGCTGTCTGAATTGTCTGTTGTAGATAAACTAAATGTAGAGTCTCCCCCCGCTCCACAGGTTAGTCATATTGAGATCATGCTGGATGAGATGATTCTGACCCTTAACTAGGGCAAATCTGGGAAAGCAAGAGATGAGAAAGGGACAGGAGAGGGGAGGTCAAAGGAGAAGTGGGCAGGGGAGATGGGAAGGAAGAGAAGCAGACAGGAGCAGCGAGTGGGGGAAGGCTGGGGGGGAGAGACAGGGAATGGAGAGCCCATTCTGAATTTGGTTCTCTCTGGCCATGGCCGTTTCAGACTGCAGGCAGAGTCCACACAAAGGCCTTCGTCCTGGCAGGAATACCCAATATCAGGCTATCAGCTACAATGAAAAGGGACCTTGTTTCTTACTCTAGTAATTTAAGCATAGCAGAGGCAATTAAATATGACTGTGGATTTGTTTAAAACAGATTTTCTGACTATAAACACAGAAAATATAGATTTGTTTTCAAATGCAGTCAAAAGTCTGCACACAGCACTTCGTTGCTTTGGTGCCATAGGCAGTTAGTGTAAAACTTTGCTCTCTTGATTCCTTTGTCACTTTCTCTGAAGTCCTCCCCTGTCCTAGGCTTCTTGTCTATTTCCTACACTTATGATACCGTCTATGCAATGATCATGAAACTGAGCCTGGAACTGCTCTTAGCGCTATACATACTAATTTCAGGGAGTCACTGACCGTCTGATATTAGTAGGATATATAATATGTCATACAAACGATGGCCACTTGTTGAGCACTTACTACTACCCAAACTATGCCAAGTACTTTATAAACACCAACCCAAGTGGCTGATGTGGCAGTACATCAGACTTAATCCTCTACCTGCAAAGTTGGCATCCCATGGGGCACCAATTCTAGTTCTGGATGCTCCACTTCCAATTCAGCTTATGGCCTTGGAAAACAGTGGAAGATGGCTCAAGTGCTTGAGGCCCTTAATCCACATAAAAAACCCAGAAAAAGCTTCTGGGGTCAGATCTATTCAGCTCTGGCTCTTGTATCGTTTAGGAAGTAAACAAATAGATGAATGATCTCTTTCTCTCTCACCGCCCCTCTTCTCCTTCTCTGTAAATCTGTCTTTCAAATCAAACAAAGTAATTCTATCCAAAAAAAAAAAAAAACCACTAACCCATAATGTGTCAAGATTAAATTATATTACAGGTCAATGATTTTGCAGATGCAAAGTGGAAAGACTCTTCTACCTCTAGTTTGACACTTTGTCTCTGGTATGCATGTCCTCTGTTCCTGTTTCATGATGCTCTGGTCCTGAAGGACTCATTCCTTAGTATCTTCCCAAAGAAGTTATCTCAGGTCAGAAATCTTGCAAAGACAGCAGTTATCAATACTTCACCACCCTTGATGGATTGCTGTATATACGTGCATGTTTTGATAAGAATGTCGACCACAGACTGTCTCATCCAGCAGTAGAAGAAGAAACCTAATTCCCAGTATGGGCCAGGGCACACTTTCCATGATTTATTTTTTTCATTTGCAAGACAGAATGCTCTGCATCTGTGGTTCACCTTAAAAATGCCCACAACAGCAAAGGCTGGGCTGGTACATAATCCTGGAGCCAAGATTATAACCCGGGTCTCCTCTCTGGGTGGTAAAAACCCAATAACCGTCATCACTGTCATTTTGCTGGATTAACAGGAAGCTGGAGTCAGGAGACAAATCTGGGAATTCAGTTCAGACACCCGGATGTGGTACCCCGATGCTCTAAGGCTAACAGGCTTAATGCCCACTCATTGCGAGAGATCATATTCCAAAAACATGTGGTTGCCGAAAGCGACAAACCTTGAAGAAATCCCCAAGGCTGCAGTGGGGTGGGGCAGGGTGTTTGGAAATGCAACTACTAGAAATTGTAAATGACTTCACTGGTCCACAGGAGGCAAGATCGACTCCCAAAATTCAGTTGTGGTGATGAATAAGTTGAAACAGGAACTGAGAAAACAATTTTATTAATAATAGCTCCAAGATAAAAATAGTGAGCAATAAGTTTTTAAAAAGTAAGTACGAAACTTATACAATGAAAATTCTAAGACATTGATGACAAAAGAAAAATCTAAGTAAATGGAAGAAAATTCCATGTTCATGAATTGGGAGAAGCTAATTCTCTCCAATTTGCTAGGTACGTTTGGCTCAGTTGCTAAAGCTCCAGCAAGGGTCCTTTGTGGTCCACTTTTGTGCCCTCAAGAGAGGTCTTGTACTCCACTTTCCAGAGCCATCCTGTTAGCTACAGCTATGCTGGAGTGATTTTATCTAGATGTAAATTTCTATTCTTTATTAGGGTTGAATAGTTTCAGTTGAAACTGCTTCCTTGGTTAGTTAGCAAATGAAATAAATGTAAGCCATGTGAGGCCCCTGCACATCCTGATTAAGCAGATGTTGTGACCATCTGTATCACAGACACTGAAAAGACACCACAAAGTCTATTTTAACAAAACTGTTGCAAGTCATACTCTCCTGAAGAATTTAGGTGCAAAATGTATAAGGAGCTATTGCACATCAACAATAAGAAGACAACCCTAAGGTGCAAAAAACTGAATAGACTTTTCAGTAGTACAGGCATCTGAAAGCTAGCAAGTACAAGAAAAGATACTCAACATCGTAGTCATTCTGGATAAGCAAATGAAACCTACACTGAGATGCCACTTCACATGCATTTGAATGGCTGTAGTCAAAAAGAGGAAAAACGGTGTTGGAAGGATATGGAGAAATTAAAACTCTCCCATGTTTTGCTGGTAGAGACTTAGGTGATACAGCCTATTTGGAAAACTATTTTTCAATTTCTTAAAAAGCTACTATGTAACGTAGTGCATTTCTCCACTTTGTGTTGTTATAACTGAATACTATAGTCTAGGTAAATTATAAACAGTTTAGCACTACTGGGCTTAGTTCTAGGCACTGGGAAGTCCAGGACTGTTGCACTGTGTCCTGTGAAGAGCTTGCTGCGTCAAATGGTGAGAGCAAGAGAGAAAGGGAGGAGGAAGAAAAGGGGGTAGGGAGAAAAATGAAGCAGAGGAAAAGGGGTCAAGTTGCTGTCTTTTATTTATAACTGTCTTGCTAATGTGATAGCAGTAAACCCATTCGTGGTGATGGTGCCTTCATGATCTGATTGCTGCTTGAAGAGCCCAACATGCTTCACTCCTGCACAATGAATTAATTTCGCAATGTATGAATTTTGGGAGACATTCACACTAGAATATCAAGCAATTCTACACATAGGTATCTACCCAAAAAGAATATGTCATATACATTCATGGAAAGACTTATCAATGAAAGTTAATGATACGGTTAAAACATAAAAGAGCAAATCAGAAACAATCCAAATATTCATCCACTGGTAGATTTCTTGTATAAAATATGGTATAGCTGTGCAACAGACATTATTTTGCAATAAAAAGTATTGAGCAATGCATGGATGCTATGACATGAATGAAACTCAAGAATATTAGGCTGGGAAGGGAATCCAGAAATACAAGACTTCACGGAATGTAAATACATAATAGATTCAGCCTTAACTGAGGCTGGGGGTGAGGGCCAGGATCCATTACAGATGAACATAGGAGGTCCTAGTGTGACAGAAGTATTTTAAAGTTTAGAGTGTAGTAATATTTGCACATCTCCATATAGTCATTAAAACTCATTGAGTTATATAATAGGTGAATTTCATAAATTTTGTGTCTCAAACTGATGAACAACAGCAACTAGTTTTGTATGAGAAATAGAAGATGGATGGACACATAGGGCAGTCTATTGATAGTTTTTAGGATGAATGACTAATAATGAGTTCATTGTTCTTTTCCTTTCTTTCCCTTTTTGTATATTTAGAGCTTTCACAATAAAATAAGCAAGATAAATTAAAAAACTGTTTTCCATACGTGGAGTTAAATCCGATTTGCCACCTTCATGTGGTGAAGTTGGAGACAGATTCATTTTCAAGATATCATGTAGTAGCCATTTTGCTAGGATCACTTTGGGTGGTCAAAAAATCTTTAGATCATCAATATCATTCTTAGAAATCAGTGAGATTGAGTGTATACAAGTTCAAGTTGAGGAATCTGTCCTCAGTTTTGTGGTAGTTGCGTGTGAAGGTACCCTCTCCAGGCCCAGTGTGGGCTCAGGTCCACAAGCAGCTGCTTAGCTGTGCATCCCACCTCACCCCCAACCCTGTCTCCTGGTTTATTGATTTCATAAGCGGAATTTGATTTTTTAACACTAGGTAAACTTCCATAAGATTTGAAATCCTGGGAATCACTTCTCCAGTGTTAATCCAGATCTCTCTATCCCTTTCTTGGATTTATGCTTTCACTGAAGCCTGGAAAAGAGTTCAGTTTATAGCCTCTGATTCAGCCTTTGCTAATGATTTGAATCGTGGGTACAAAAACAAATGTTCTCTGATTTAAATACACATGTGTATTTAAAAGTGTAGAGAAGAGGGCCTGGTACAATAGCCTAGTAGCTAAATCCTCCCCTTGCAGTCTCCAGAGTCCCACATGGGCAGTGATCCCTATGGAC
The DNA here is from genome assembly GCF_030435755.1 of Ochotona princeps. Lineage (NCBI taxonomy): Eukaryota > Metazoa > Chordata > Mammalia > Lagomorpha > Ochotonidae > Ochotona > Ochotona princeps. Next base: position 18,226,348 of record NC_080840.1, on the reverse strand, counting down.
ACTGCTTCCTAACTCAGCTGCTCCACTTTCCATTCAACTCCCTGCTTGTAGCCAAGGAAAGCAGTAGAGGATGACCCAAAGCCTTGGAACCCTGCACCCATATGGGAGACCGAGAAGAAGTACCTGACTCCCGGCTTCAGATTGGCTCAGCTTTGCCTGTAGCAGCCATGGGGAGTGAACCAGTAGATGGAAGATCTTTCTTTTTGTATCTCCTTCTCTGTATATCTGCCTTTCCAATAAAAAAAAAAATCTTAAAAAAAGAAGTGTATAGAAGAAACTCCATCTTTTCAAATTTGTCTTTATCATACAAATTGGAGTGCATTCACTTGTTTAGTCATTCATAAAACATACATGTTGAGCCTCTCCACATAATGTTAGGTGGTGTGTGAGGAACTGGAAATACAACATTGAATGAAACCAACACAGACTCTGCTTTTATACAACCTACACACTAGGGCTTGTGTCTTTACATTTAAACATGCATAAAACCATGTGGAGATATTGTAGATTTTTTTCTGAACATCTTGTGATTGTACATCTCTAACAAGGCCATTAGTGATGCCCCTGCTGCTGGTATATGAAACATGTTCTGAGTTGCAAGACTAGGGGAAATTAAAAAAAATGTGGACATGCATCATTCGCAAATTTCTGTATTGGATTATTTGTAACTCGGTTTTTGTCTGGACTGGGGAATGGTCACTGAACCAACCTGTCATGAGACCCGTGTACTGTCTACTCAAACCCCAATAACATTCATCTCCTGCTATGGAGACTACCATGGTTAAGCAGCCTAGGATGATCTCACCCTTTAACCTGTTCGCTATTCACACCAAGAGATTTTTCTGATTCATTCATCGGATAAGCCTCGTGAATCAGCCTTCTCTCAGGATCCGATCCTGTTTTGTACTTCAAATATCCATCTGGTATGTATCAAAGGTGTGTCTAGATCCTTGGAACTAAACTCCAGTCTTCTCTGTTCTTATAGTTTAACTCTTTCTTGTCCAACGGTGCAAGGTGATGCTGTCAAGAAACACAGAATGGAAAGAAAGGGTGGAGGGTTGAGGGCAGAGCTAAAGTATTCCTTTATGGTTTGATTTTTATTTTCCTTCTTTACACTGAAAAGTAATAGAATGGTGTTCATGTGAGATTGTGGCACAAAGTAGGTTAGTTTTATGCCTACTCCATGGAAATGGTTCAAAATTCTTCTGAAAATACAGATTGCTCAGTGTTTGTCCAGCCATTGCCAGATGCAAAATGATCATTGTTACAGGAAGGCTGATCTAGAAACTAATTCTGATAAATTCATCATAAAAACAGAAAAGAAGTATCTGTAGGGAGAATCACAACATACTTGGAACAGTGTATATTTAAGATAACAAAAAGAACTCTAAATATTTATATTCGTTTCCTACTGCTGCTGTATGGAAACTTTAAGTTCAAATTTCTCTAGTACAATTCTTGAGGTGAGAAGGAGAATGGGGAGAGAGGAGAAAGAAGGGGAAATCCTTATACCTACAAAATGTACCATGCAAAAATAAGAGTAATGATAAAAATATAAAAGGCAAATAATCCTTCTAATAATTTTATTTTTTTATTTCTACTGGTTGCCCACATTCCTCTGCTTGTGGGTCCTTCCATTTACAACAGCATCACCCAGTCTGTTGTGGCATCATGTTGCAATCTGTTGTGGCATCACGTGGCTCTGCAGCAATTAACTGGCCCACGTGAAGAGTCTTGGATAACATGCCCACTTTCCAGGCTTTGGTTTTCTACTCTCATACATTGGTTTCCCTGATGTTTGCTGCATGCAGCTACAGTAAGGGTGGAGGTGTTGTGGCACTGTCAATGTCAATAAGGATATGCAATTTGATCACAGTGTGTGGATGAAGGTTTCTAGGAAGACTCTTGCCAAAGGGGATGCATTTTGTGGTTTATCTTCTTGGATGTGGATACTATCCTGGAAATAGAACAGTAACTTGTATTCATAATGAGAGCTTTAGGATAAATACTTTACATCATGATGACCAATGACTTGGGTTCCTGGGGGCACTTTGGTTCCATTGCAACCATTTTGGAATGGCTACCTTCAGTTCTTGTTTGGTTGGTCCATTCCAAACAGGGTGTGATATGATCTGTATCCCAATTTGTAAGTGATAAATATAATATGAAAATTACAGCTGGTTCCACATGTAATTAGAGATCATCAGAGGAGAGTAGTATGATCAAATTTGTTTATTAAAAAAATCAACAAATTTCCCTTATAGAGACTGGAGCTTAAGGGAACATTGAAGAGACGACTGGCTAGGATTCGGGTTTGGGGGAGTAAAGTAGGGAAGTACTAGACAGAGATCAAATATATTTAATAAAATTCTTAAAAAAGTAAGTAAAATTATAAACAGCATGAGATAATCATAGTCTCCATTGATTATGTTATTTTCCAGCCAATGTTCTAATCATATTACATTTACCAATTTTTTAATTTAATTTTTATACCTCTATATGATCTAGACATTATTTTTGTTTGCATTTTATACATACATAGAGACAGAGAGAGCGAGAGGAAACAAAGAGAGATCTGCCATTTTTTGTTTTACTACCCAACCTGTCACAATGGCCACAGGCAGACTAGTCCAGACCTGGGATCCAGGATCTTCTTCCAAGTCTTCCACATGAATACAGAGCCCCAAGATCTTAGACCATCCTCTGCTGACTTCGCAGGTCAATAGCAAGTGTTTGGATCAGAAGTGGAGCAACTGAGAGTCAAAGTGGAGCTCATATGGAATGCCAACACCTTAGGCTTAGCATTTTATACCAATGTACTGGCCCTGAGTAATTCTCTAGTTTGTGATGTAGCAAGCCTTAATTATTGTGCGTATACATGGGGAAAGATGGATTGGATTCCTCTGTGTAAACATACATGTGTAGATGTTGTGAGAGGAATGAGAGTGAGGATGATCTCAGTTCTTATCTCATAGAAAAGCTCTTTGAACAAGTAAGATTTATTTAAAGCAAGAAACTTGTGCTACAACAGGCATGGCAGATGCGCCAAGGGAGTAGTTGCCAATGAAACTTGCCAGTGCTGACCTTTTTATATACAAAGTGGCTTGGAGTGATTGGCTTTTTTCTGTAAAATGAACCCAGATTAAACCAAAGAAGGAGCAGTGTTAACACCTAATCGGAAGGCAGGTGTTGCCATCTTCTCTAGCTTTGATAATACTAAATGCAGGTAATTGACCTCACTGCCTTCTTACTGACCTAATCTCCCCCAACTGACCAAACTACCCATTAGCCCATCTAATAGTTCATACTTACACATCCTCCATAGATTGGGAATGTAGATCAAGATAAACTAGAAGGACAGACTGGAAGGCAATATACCAATATGTTAAAAGCTTTATCTCTGATTAATAGAATTATAAACAATTTGTCTTTTGCATTTTATTCATTTTGTATTTTTCTATAGTGAACTTGTGTTACTGACATTCTGTGAAATAATTTTAAAAAAAATAAGGTGTTACATTCAGCATTGTGTGTACCAGTAAGTGTCCTATCATCTTACTTGGTTTGTGTCACTGAGATAGGGCTGTAATATAGTTTTCATAGTAAAAACTGCAGAAACAGCTGACTCAGCTGTGCAGATTAAGCTGTGGAGCCAGTTAAATTCCTAGACCTCTGGGACTTAATTACGGTTTTCTCTTTCTAACACAGTCATCTACACACTACAAACATGATGTCTTAACATTGTTTTTATATTCAAAAATTTGTTGAGCTTTCCTAAATTCTGGCATTGTAGCAAAATAGCAATTCAGACACACAGGCTGAATGGTTGTCCAAATGAACTCCCCTGTGTGTGAATTTCATATGCCAAATTGGCTTCTTTGACAAATTCCTCTATCTGACCTGGTATCATCTGTTATTTTTATTGATGTAGGAGAACACTTAGGGACATACTATACCTGTTTTGCTGTTATGTTTGTTCAGTGTGCGTGAAAAACAGAACAAAATATCATTAGAAGACGAATTCTTAGCCCTTACAGCTTCATGGACAGAAGCCATGTGAAATGCCTATTCGCATTCCCTGCTACAAGAAGAAAATAAGAAGAGTATGGGCCTGCCATGGTAGCTTAGTGGCTTAAGTTCTTGCCTTGCCCGTGCCAGGATCCAACATGGGTGCTGGTGCTAATCCTGGTGACCCCATTTCCCACCCAGCTTCCTGCTGTGGCCTGGGAAAGCAGTTGAGGACAGCCCAAATCCTTGGGACCCTGCACCCGGAAGACCCGGGTAGGAGACCCTGAAGAGGCTCCTGGTTCCTGGCTTTGGATTGGCGCAGCTATGGCCATTGTGGCTGCTTGGGGAGGTAATCAGTGTATGGAAGCTCTTCCTCTCTGTCTCTCCTCTTCTTTGTGTATCTGACTTGTCAAAACAAATAAAATAAATATAAATATTTCAAAAAAAATAAATAGAGTGCAAAATCCTGCAGAGGGTAGAGGATACCATGTCTTTAAAGTACATGGATATTTTTTAATATAAATTTTAAATTTAAAATATATGAACCTATATAAATATACATTTTTAATCTCTTAGAAATGCCTCATCTGTCCTCCAACTCACGTGTCTACTGCTTATCCAGTTCACAGTACTGAACCTTATATATTCCTATGAGGAATATATTTGGAAGAGTTGAAATTCCTAATCTATTGGAAATGGAAGACAAGGGATAGCAAAATAATGGTCTCAAACTCAGAGAGTAACTAAAGTGCAGCATGGTACTTGAATATGCATGGATATTTTAAGAATTTGAGAATATTAAAACATGTGTTCTGAAACACTAAAAGGTTTATATTAAAAACTAGGATAGAAATCTGAATAATTCATACTTCATTCATTAAAAAGCTGTTTCATTATGTCTGTCATCTTTAAGAATTGAATAACATGTAAGTGAGGACATGTTTCTGATTATGTCCTCAAATTCAGTGAAAAAGTCAGTGCTGGAAGAGAAAATAATGATGAAGATTTAGTATTCATTATCCATGGAGAATCGTAAGAGCAGTATAGAAGGACTTCAGGATAAGATCTGACTGTATATGAGAGATTTCTCTCTCTCTTTCTCTTTTAGGTTTAAAATAAGTATGAAGGCTTATTCTTAAGCTTCATGACAATATTAACGTTTTTGTAAAGCAAGGAGCAGACTGCTAGAGCAAGGCCCTGCGTTCTAAGTGGACTGTTGCTATTAAATACTAAGGAATGTGGCTGTGACAACGAATTTATACACGAGGGAACAAAGCCACAAAGACACTTTCATTGTAGATGTTCTCACTTATAATATGAAGCTAACAAACAAGCAAAGAATTGAGCATAATAACAGTCTTTGTCAACAGTCAAGGACAATTGATTTGAGAAAGATCTATTGTAGCTCATGGCATTGCATGGGTTGGAGTAAGGTAGAGATTTACTCTCAAAGCAGGACTGTAAAGCAGGTTCTGGCGTAGGAACCACATCGCTGTTTTGAGTGATTAGTAAATACTACGTTGGATTATCATGTGGACAATAGAAGATATCCCAAGTATCTTGATTTTGGGAATTGGCCTTAACTTTCACATGATGTTAGGTTTCCAATTGATTTTTTCAGATGGTTTTCTCATTGATGATACATGTTTCTATGATCATGTTAACTATAAGGGGCTTACAAAAGGTTGCTTGTTTTTCTTTCTCTTTCCTTTAGAGCACTGGTTTGTATTCTTTAACTGGAGGATATTGTTGTTACATTTAATTTCAAATAAATGGAGTTGGAAAGTCCCAAATGTATGGAACAAAGACTTGAATGACTCCCCTGAATGAATCACTCTCAGAGTGATTGACCACAGCAAAACTCACATTCTTTTTTTTTAACAACCACTTCCTGTGTAGTTATTACATTGCCTTTGACTGTTGATCCTAGTAGTATCCAGGTAAACCTGTCTTATTCAATGGAATTCAGATAAAAGGGAGCAACACTTGCTACTTCCACTATGGACCTTTTAGATTGATAATGTACCCTCTCTGTTATGATGACATAGTGTCTGAGATAGAGGCTATCCCATAAACTTGAGTCCTTGTGCACATACTTAGAGTTGTCAGTTGTCATGTATTATAGGCAAGAAACATGCCTTAGTTTTAAGCTATTGCAATTTGGAGGATCATTTGGTACTATGGTAAAATCTAACAATGATATGCCTGTTTTCTAGGAATAGGCAACAATGAAAAGCAGTTTCTTAACATGAATATAAAATTAGAATTTAAAAAATTTTTAAAGATTTGTTTATTTTTATTACAAAGTCAGATATACAGAGAAGAGGAGAGACAGAGAGGGAGCTCTTCTGTCCAACGATTTTCTCCCCAAGGGACCACAATGGCTGGAGCTGCGCCTGTTCGAAGCCACGAGCCAGGAATTTCCTCCGGGTCTCCCATGTGGGTGCAGGATCCCAAGGCTTTGAGCTATCCTCGATTGCTTTCCCAGACCACAAGCAGGGAGCTGGATGGGAAGCAGGGCTGCCAAGCTTAGCACCGGCGACCATATCGGATCCTGGCACGTTCAAGGTGAGGACTTTTGCTGCTAGGCCACCGTGCCAGGCCCTAGAATTTTAAATTTTGAGAAATGCCTGTCTTTAATTTTCAGGTAGTCACTATCATCCATCCATTTTTATGGAGGTGTAATTTCTATCTGTATATCTAGATGTTATGTTTGGTTATCTTGTTGTTAGGTGCTATAAGAATGCTTCTAAGTCCTGATGCCAATATTTTGGAGTTGGTCCAAATAATGAGGTATAAAGTCTCTGCTAATGCTTTATCAGGTAACCCAATACAGAGATTTAGCTCCTGAATACGTTAGTAACTTAGTGTCTTTTTACTCTATGGTTTCTTTAACTTGTTGTGACACACATGGGCAAGAGGTTGCTTCTATATCATTATTCTGTTAACACAAGTATTGTTTTCTGAGCCCTTAATCAAGTAGCAGACAAATGCAAGAGACAGAAAAGTGAAGATAGCCCTCGTGCTTTGACAAGGCTGTGTTGTGACTTCTGGGAGCTTCAAAAGACAGGCACAAGGCAGTGTGATAAAGGCTGTGCTAGGGGGGGAGTACTCAGAATGAGCATCATAAATCCGAATTTTGGTACTGAAGACTTTCTAGAGGGATCACTACCTGACGTAACACCTGAAGAATTAATAGAACAATTAGGAGTGTGCATGTGTTTGTGTGTTTGTGTGGGGGGGGTTGGGAGAGTGGTTGCTAGGGACAAATGGGCTAGGGACTGAGTGTGGTAGTGAAATACTGAATAATCATATTCGAAGGGGCAGGAATTGCACATATGAAGGATAGCTGATGAGTCTAAATGGCAGATATTAAGGTGCTCATTGTCTGGAAAATATGAGGTGAGATCATGGGAGAACTAAATTTTGCTTAGGACTGTCTATTTTATCTTGAGAGACGATGAAGAAATCACTGAAGAGTTTTAACTAAGGAATTTGTTTCCTCTGACTTTATTGCCCTCCTCACCTGAAACCGCACACCCTACTTCATTTACACCATGCTATAGCCCCACTTCTTTTGTATGTGTTCTCTCATATTTTCATACAATTTAAATCCTAAAAATCTTGAGAAAAAGTTCTTATCTTTTCATCTATGAATCTTCAATGACTCTTGGAGTTTTGGCTCCCAGTGGGTGCTCCATGAAGTAGCAGGAGGGCTGTGTAGATGATTGTAGGAGACGGAAGATGATCTCATATTTAAGGAAGTTCAGGCCATGAGACTGGGTCACCAGGTTCCTCCTGCTTGGTGGTCTCAGTCTTTATAACGGGGAGGATGCATTTTGACAGCCCTCAGGTTGATCCTGTTCAGAGGAGGCAGTTGAACTCGGGAACTAGAACTTGATGTTATCCCTCTTCCTGAGTAATCACGGCTCAGCTGGGATTTAGTCATTCTGTTCCAATTCTTGGTGCCAGTTAATATGGTTAGGAGTATCTGTCTAGGTAATCTCAGTCTGATGGAGGTATGCAGTTGAAAGCATGGCTTTGGAGGTGAACTGACATGAAGCCATGCTTTGGCTGTGTTTGGTAGGCAGGAGTTCCTTGCCCTGTAGGATCGCCTTCCTCTGAGTACTGGTCAAATCTATGAATGTGATTGCATATCACTCACATGATTACATTTCAAAGCAGTTGACCTTGAATTCCATTATAGGGAAATTATGCTGGGATGAGTTTGACTTAATCTGAGGATCTCTAAAGACAGTGAAACGGTGTTGAGATCGTAGCAATGTGTTGTGCAGCAATGCTACATCAAGAGGCCAGGAATGCAGTGTGAAGTATCAGAGACATTACCTTCCTTCTGTGAACCTCATTTTCTTCTGTGAAACAAACATAATCCTTCATGACTTGCTGAATTTCGTTGTGTAAATTATTTAGACTGCCTGGGAATTCCTCAGTATGGATTAAGTACCACTGACCATACTCCAGCTTACCATTATGATCTCTGCAAAAAGTAGTCTACTGTCATGAGGCTTTGATAGTTCAACAGTTTTGAATTACTGCTGATCTCGCCACTACAAGCACGATGAAATCTCTCCAGAATCCACTGGTTGGCATAATCCGCCTTAGAGTTTCTGTTTGCCCAGTTATTCACTGCCAACACTTGGCTGGGGTAGTTGATCGATTATCAACTATGTAAAAATCATAAAAAACAAAAATAATAATTTACAAAAAAGTAGTTTACTCTGGTTGCCCCCTTGAGAGCTTCCAGAGACATTTCCCCAGAAGACTATTTTAGGGCCTGTGGCTCTGATGAAAGTTCCTATTGTAATGCATAACCATAAGGAGTCCAGAGAGAAATTGCTCTGGGAGCATTTGTGTGATTAACATTTCAGCTGTTTATGGACGCTTTGCCCTATCATTTCCTGTTTTAAAAAATTAATGTGCCGGTTTCTTTATTATTAAAACCAAGAAGGGGAGATTTAACTGGAGCACAGAAAATAGCCATCTGTGATCCAAATAAAAGTTCCAAGGAAGACAAGCACTTGGCAGTATTTTTTTAACCAGGTACTCTGAATCACTTCCACCATTTCTGTCATTGACAGGCCCCTCCAGCTCCAAGCATCCCACCATTTGTCCATCCCCACCCTAGATTTGAAAGGGCAGAAGGCCTTTGAGTTAAGAGCATTATGATTTTTAATAATTCCCAATACAGTGTAGATGACAGAATGGTGAAATTCATTGAATCAGAGACTTTAGAGACTGAAGTGATTTTGCAAATCTTGTGTCTGGACTCACTCATTTTACAGATAGAAATGCTGAAGTTTGGTGGTTTAATTGCCCAAGTTGACACAGCTTATCAGTTACTAAGTTCTACCTCTGAAAGAAACTAGATTTTTCAACACATATTTCACGAGTAATCTGAACATATTACTTTACATTTTAGAATGTTAAAATCTGCTACTGAAATGTGTAGGTCAAATTCTGTCCTCTAGCATGATGGCTGTGTAGACGTACCACTGACGCTGATGATGTGCAATACTGCTACCTATCATGCATCCACAGGGAATAGAGGGCTTTTAATCCAGATTGAAAGATCCACTTCAATATGAATGAAAACCTTGGGTTATGATTAAGGGATAAAAATATCTCAGATGGAAGCACTAACTCCCTTGTGGCACTAGGAAATTATGTTCTATATGGATCATTGCAGGAAATATAGATTTATACATTCATTAGATGGATTTATTAATTAACTACTTGGTCTCACTGGTTTTCCTCTGCCTGTGTCCTAATCTCTTGCTGATGATTGGTGTATACACATCTGTTGGAACTCTCTGGGCTTCCTTATTTCAAAAAAAATAAATAAATAAAATGTTTTCTCAAAGCCTAATTAATTGAGATTCTAAAGAAAGCTTTTGGCTTGAAGGAGTGTTCATTCTATGAAGAAATTTACCATGGCAGGCCTGGAACTGACTGGTCAACTTAGAAAATCTGGCTTATAAAATTGTTGGCTGGTGTCTGAGAAATTCAAGGATAAATGGTTTCCTATAGTGATTTTAAAATCATCTTGAATAATAAGAATGGCTCACTGTACCTAGACCTTTCCCAGTGTATTCATGCTGAACCTTTGCTTTCATTCGGGGACCCTGGAGTTTTCTTAGATGCTAAACAGTGGATGTTTACATGGCTGTCTTCCAAGAAAATCTTTGGTCACTGAATTTCTAACGACTTTTTCTGCTAGACAGCATTTCATATGTGCTGTTAACAACCCATTGCTTGAGGACTTAAATGTGCTATATGACTCCCTTGTGGTGCCACTTAAATATGTTCCTTTTATGCTTGCACCCAGTTTCCTCCAACTTAGTGACATGTAACTTTGTCCTTTTTGGTTGTGGTTTATGTTCTTTCACTGTAATAAATCTTAGCTCTGACTACAACTATGTGCTGAGTCATGTAGATTCTCCTAGCAAATCATCAAGCCTGGGACTGGTCTTGAGACTCCTAAGATTTCTTAAGGGTGGTATAATTTATTTTCTGAAGGGCCTCTTTGGTGCCACTGAAGCAGCAAGCTCTTGCTTTAGAGAAGTCAAATTCAAATTCAATAGTCAATTGGAAAAAAGACAGTGTACTAAAATATTCAGCTGAAATGCCATACCTCATTTATATTTGTCATTTCCTGCTATTTCGCCTATCTGCATCTCTCTATATTTCATGCACTCTCTCTACTAATTTCAAATTTTCTTTTCATAATTCTTACAAGGAAAAACCCTACTTTTCCCTTTCTAGTCTCTACTTGCCAGGGGCTCTGTCTATCTTATATCTTGAATCATAAACTTAGAAGCAGCAGAGCAAATTAATGGAAAAATCAAAAGCTTAGCATGAGGGTACTTCAAAAACTTGATGATAACAAATGGAATTAGTAGATAAATCACTTCTGTTGTAATAGCATAAAATCTGGGGTGAGCATTTGGCATGGCAGTTAAGATGTATCTTGGGATACCTGCATCCCATCTAAGGAGTATGCGTTCTGGCTCTGCTGCCATTTGTAGCTTCCTGTTAATGTGTATCCCGGGCACCAAATAATAACTCTAGTACTTGGGTCTCTGAATTCCAAGTAGCAAACTGAGATTGCATTCTGAGCTCCTGGAATCAGCTTCAAAATCTGTGAGCATTTGGGTGATGAGCCAGTGGATAGAAGACCCATGTTTCTTTCTCACTCTGCTTGTGTCTCTGTGTTTCATATAAATAAGAAAATAAATTTTAAAAGCCATGCAGAATTTTATAGTATAAATTTCTAGACTTCTTGAGCCCTCTTTATATGGAGAATCCATTTTTATGCTCAAAAATTTGTCTTGTAATGAAAGGGAATTCGCTGATATTTCTGCTCCTTAGTTTTCTTATAGATGGGAACTAATATTGCAGTTAAGTAGTCAAAGAGAGGATCAAGGAACATAAGCTTTATGCAATAAATTTAAAAACTCGAGCAACACATACACATTTATCCTCCTAGGAATTGCACAAGTAGATTCCATAGGAAATACATATATATTCCTAAGATGGCAGATAAGAGGATATAGAGATTTTCAATTAGGAAAAGTTATAGGAATAGTCAGCTCTCAAAGAAGATTTGAAGAAGTTACAATTACTGTTTTCAAACATTAGGAAAGCAATTGAAGAAAAAGTACAATAATTTTATAAGGCTCTACACAACACATCGGGACTAACAGGAAAAGAAAATTAGAAGAACAGGAAAGTCTTGAGGAGGTTTGAGGAAGGGTAACACAGAAACCTGTTCCTGGGAGCTGACTGAAAATGGGATGAACCACTTCCCACTGCCAGATTCACAAACTCCTGGTACATTAGACCGGGTTGACAAATGAAGTACATTTATAAGCCATCAACATCATTTTTGCTGTAATGCTCTTTCCATTGTTATTTATTGAATCTTTTAAAGTTATTCATTCATTTTTTACTGATAAACTTATTTTGTGGACTTCAAGATTTAGCCATTTTTTCTGTAATGAACATTGAAATAAAGCACAGCCACAAAACATATTTTTCAGTAAACCTGAAAGTAAGTACCTTTAAAACCTGTTATTCCATGGAAATTCTTGAATTCTAATCTTCTCTTTAGTTACTTTTTCTAATGTGCATTAAAATAAAACAGAACCATAAAATCTAATATTTGTCAGTAAATCCGACACTAGAAACCAGTTATTCAATGGAAATTCTTTGGACAAATGAAAGACAAAATAAAACAAACTATGTCCCTAGGATACTGACTAATAATTCTGTGAACTCTTGGACCAACTGACAACACACAATGCTTTTAAAAGAGTAGTGCCTTTCTTCACACTGAAGGTATAACTCTGCATCTGCTGACAGGAGACTCTAAGGCCCTTCTTGATTCTTTCAGTGCTTATCTCTTCTCCACAACCCATCAAGACAGCAGGCTGGGACCAGGATTAAAGCAAGCTGGATTGTAATGCTGCACCCTTTTCTACTATTGCAGATCTGGCTTCGCCATTCCCAAGTAAAGTATGGAGACTTAATTTTTGCCACAAAACATTCCTTTCTTGGATTCTAGAAATTATAACCCTGACCCTGAGGACCACAATTGATTGGAGTAGCTAAGAACATTTGACCAAAGACAGATCCTTTTTATTCTTGCATTTTGAAATGTCCACTTGGAAGCATATGTGTTAGTTTGCTAGGTCTGTTGTAAGAAAGGACTAGAAACTGGGTGGCCTGAGTGAAAATCAAGTTGTAGCCATACGTTCAATGAAGAGGAAGCCGTTTTTCATCTTAAACACTAGAGTTAGAAGATGTAAAACCTAAAGCAGCCAGCCTTTCTTAATGAAGGCTGTTGACAAATATGGACATTTTATAATATCTTTTTAAAATTATTTATTTTATATTCCATGGGCTCCAGGACTTCCTGTCACTTCTCCCCAAATCCCTGCCTCTCCACTAGTTTCCCTCATGTCACTACAATGGAAAAGTCCTTCACAATCAATCATAAGTCTGTCCTTCTGCTATTTAAGTGTATCCTGACATTATAAGCATGGACAATGGCAGAAAGTCCAGCATGCTATTGTCAAGATACATTCAACAGTTTCACTGTAAATTCATCTTTGACTTGGAAGTAGAGATGCACATTGTAATGTATGTTAACATCTGTAAAAGACATTTCTTCAGCAACACGTTGGTTATTCAGCAGCATGTTATTTAACTTCATGTTATTGTGAAATTTCTATTTTTCTCTGTTGTTGATTTTGTTTTATGGCTTTTCATTTAAGGAGATGTATAGTAATTGTATAGTAGAAACCATCATACATAATATCTTTTTACATGTGAAATATATCTTATGTATGTTGCAAATTGTATGTTACAAATTGTAAAACGTCACATTTAGAGGCCAGTTCATTGGCTGAATTGGCAAATCCTCCACATCTAAGCACTGACATTACAGATGGGTGCTGGTCCATGACCTGGCTACTCCATTTCCCATCCAGCTCCTTGCTATAGGCTGAGGATGGTTCAAGTCCTTGGGACTCTGTGCCCATGTGGGAGACCTGAAAGATGCTCCTGGTTCCTGGCTTTGGATTGGTTCAGCTCTGGCCACTGGGGCCATTGGAGGATTGAATCAGTGGATGGAAGATCTTTGTCTTCCTTTTCCTGTAAATCAGTCTTTCCAATAAAAATAAATACATCTTTGCAACACAAAGAAAAGTTGCAGTTAACAAAGGTGTTTAAAATGGCTTAAATAAAATTATCTACTTAACTTAAAGGCCAATGTAATATCTTTGTAGATTACAGGCTCCTTTAATTTTTGAGGTCTAAATGATATCAAATCTATTATAATAAGGGAATTGAGGCATTTCAATCTACACACAGCTGTTTTAAGAGTCAGTGGTTGTTGGATAGTTAATGAGATTAATACTTCATATAGATAAAATAATAGCAATTACTTTTCCTTATTTTATAAATCCACTTTATTATTTTAGAGAAAATGCATTTCTTTTTTTTTTTAAAGATTTATTTATTTTATTACAAAGCCAGATATACACAGAGGAGGAGAGACAGAGAGGAAGATCTTCCGTCCGATGTTTCACTCCCCAAGTGAGCTGCAACGGGCCGATGCGCGCCGATCCGAAGCCGGGAACCAGGAACGTCCTCCAGGTCTCCCACGCGGGTGCAGTGTCCCAATGCATTGGGCCGTCCTCGACTGCTTTCCCAGGCCACAAGCAGGGAGCTGGATGGGAAGTGGAGCTGCCAGGATTAGAACCGGCGCCCATATGGGATCCCAGGGCTTTCAAGGCGAGGACTTTAGCCGCTAGGCCACACCACCGGGCCCGAGAAAATGCATTTCTTTGCTCATTTGTAGGTTTCAAAAATTTTGCAGGCTGCTAGTGGAAGAACTGGATTTGTTTGTATCTTAACCTTTAATGATTTTCATCTTTCTATAATTATGTTTTTTAGCAACTGCAAAAAAAACAGCTAAGAAATAGGATAGCATTTAGATGGATGTAATATTTTTTCTCAAGAAGGTCAAATTATTTAAAAATAAACACATGTTTTTACAAACAGGAGAAATGCTTCCGTGCTTTAAAAAGCTACTAGTAATAATACCTGCAATGAAAAATAATCTCTAGTTCTGAAAAATGTTTCATTGAAAAGCGCAACCAGAAAGCCATGACTTGGTGGGGACACTGCTGTAGCATAGCCATGAAGCTGTTATTTGCATCATATATGGATGCCAGTTTGAGTCCTGACTAAGTACTTGGTAATGTACCTGAAAAAGCAGTAGAGAAGGACTCAAGTGTTTGGACTCCTGTACCTATCGAGGAGACCTGGTAGAAACTCCAGGATCCTGGCTTTGTTCTTGCATGGCCCTGAATGTTGTGGCCATTTGAAGAATGAACCAGTACATGGAAGATCTCTCCCTATACTTCTCTTCCTTCTGACTGTAACTCTCCTTTCCAAATGAAAGTTTTTTCTTTAGAAAAAAAATGACTAGATATTGTCATTGATATTGAGTTTTCTGTTTAAACATCCAAGATAAGGGCAGGACTCTGCCTAACAGCAAGTACTCTGGTAAGACATTCATGTCTCAGGTATGATGTGAGCGTAGTGACAGCTTAAGCAGGTAGATTCACTTATACCCATGCTGGAGACCAGGATTCAATATCTGGCTCTGGGCTTTAGCCAGGCTCACTCCTGGATGTCAGGAGGGTATCTAGGGAGGGAATCTACTTCCATCTTGAGAAAAATACATATCTAAACACCGGAAAGTCAATTTAAAACATTGACAACATATATTTCTATGTTTCAAAAATTGTTTCCTTCAAAACATTGGTCTTTCCATTGTTCAGAAGGTTTTGTTCAGCCAGCTCAGTGTAAACGCCTAAGACCAATATCAGAGGATTTGTGAAGCTCAGTTTAGAGTTTAGCTTTTGGGAACTTTCTTTCTCTCATCTTCAAAATATTCTAATATTTGTGTTTCATTTAGCTAATAATGACTGAATATCATCTTGAATTAATTATGAATTGCTTTCCAACTAAGTTCAAAGTATTATTTTCTCAAGGAAAAATATCTATGTTACTCAGAATAAAAATGAGAAATTAAGTAGATACTAAGTTAAAGTTAGGATTTGGGCACAGACATTAAAAACTGATGCTGTGTATTAGTGAATGTGAAGCTATTTAGGTGTATATATACATACACACATGATTATATGCATATATGTATTTTCACATATATGCAGTGTGATCTTCATGTAACTTGACAATATTTATCAAAAACCTTGAATGTTTTCCCCAAGAGGCAACTTACAGTACTGGTTAAATGTGTATTTTAATTTATATATGAATTTTATTGCATACTTGAGTGTGACTTTGGGAATTTTGTTGTCTCGGTTTTTTGCTTATGAAATAATGATAGCAACAATACCCATATAAGGACAATAGTATCCTTTATGAGGCTAAAGCCATATTAGATAAGGAAATTATCTGATATAACACATAATTTATGATGTATTAGCTGCTTTTAACACAATGTTTCCATTTACAAAAAACTCTGAAGAAACAGAATTGAGAACATGGATCTGGATTTGTGATATGAGCAGATAAATTAACTGCATTTCAAATTGCTTGCTTATTTTTTAACTGAGGGACTCAATACCTAATAACTAATACCAACAGCTTGGAACTCAAGCCAATATTCCCATGTAAATCTCAGGAACCGAATGCTGACGTCAGTACCTGCTGCTTCCCCGGGGTGGTTAAGAAAGCAGGAATTAGGAGCAAAGTTACAATTTGATTCAAGTGCTCCAATGACAGCTGTGGGCGTACCAAGTGACTTCTTGACTGCTGGGGGGAAATGCTAATTTTCAGATACTTTTTTTCCTTTTTTTGAGATTTATTTATTTTTATGGGAAAGACAGATTTACAGAGAGAAGATCCTCTATCCACTAGTTCACTCCCCAGGTGGCTACAATGACCAGAACTTGGGCAATCTGAACCCAAGAGCCAGGAGCCTCTTCAAAATCTCCCATATGGGCGCAGGGTCTCAAGGCTTTGGGCTGTCCTTGACTGCTTTCCCAAGCCACAAGTAGGGAGCTGGATGGGAAGTGGAGTGGTTGGAACATGAACTTGCACCCACATGGGATCCCAGCACATGCAAGGTGAGGACTTTAGCCACTAGGTTACTGTGCCAGTACCTCTAGATACTTTTTAAATGTAAAATAATATGGAAACAATGGTAACATTTTATTACATTTTAAAAACAAACTGTAAAGTAGTCTAGGTGCATTCTAAACTAACACTAATAGAAGGCACAAAGAAAAAGAGCCAGAAAGAAATATCAAAACATTAGTTGTGGTTACTCACAATAATGACCTTAAGAATGATTTTTAATTCTTGATCATTTTGTAGAGTCAAAATTTACCACAATCATGTGTAATATTCATGCATCTATCAAAACCAAAAATATATAAAAATATTTCTTTTAAGTGTACACATACACATATATTTTAAAATAATGTAAAAGAAGTGGAAGTGGGGATCAAAGAATTCTGTCAATTTTTCCTTCTTACTTGATGCATTAACAGGTCGAATAGGAATCTGGTACACCTTGTAGGAACAGCAGGTTTATCGCCAGAAAATGTTTTAAGGCCTAAGTAAGGAGTATTTTTAAATAGACAGCAGTAAGTGTCTGTGCTCATCATGTATGTGTGTACAAAGTGTGTTTTTCTCCTTTAAAAGAAGCTCAGATTGGACCCAGCTCGGAGACCTAGCGGCTACTCTTTGCTTTGAACACTCCGGGATCCCATATGGGCACTGGTTCTAATCCTAGCATCCCCACTTCCCATCCAGCTCCCTGCATGTGTCTGGGAAAGCAGTCAAGGATGACCAAAAGCCTTGGAACCCTGCACCCACATGGGAGACCTGGAAGAAGTTCCTGGTTCCTGGCTTCAAATTGGCGCAGTTCCAGCCGTTGCAGTCACATGGGGAGTAAATCATCACATGAAAGATCTTCCTTTCCGTCTCTTCTCCTCTTTCCTTTCCAGTAAAAATAAATAAATTTTAAAATCTTAAAAAATAATTGCCTTTCCAATAAAAGTAAATAAATCTTTTTTTTTTAAAGATTTTATTATTATTGGAAAGCCGGATATACAAAGAGGAGGAGAGGCAGAGAGGAAGATCTTCCATCCGATGTTTCACTCCCCAAGTGAGCCGCAACGGGCCAGTACGCGCCAATCCGATGCCGGGAACCTGGAACCTCTTCCAGGTCTCCCACGCGGGTGCAGGGTCCCAAAGCTTTGGGCCGTCCTCTCCTGCCTTCCCAGGCCACAAGCAGGGAGCTTGATGGGAAGTGGAGCTGCAGGGATTAGAACCGGCGCCCATATGGGATCCCGGGGCTTTCAAGGCAACGACTTTAGCTGCTAGGCCACGCTGCCGGGCCCAAAGTAAATAAATCTTAAAAAAAAAGAAGCTCAAATCATTTCCCGGTGGAAAGGTAATGAAGTAAGAGGAGATGAGTGTTGTACAAATTCAGTAATAACTCAAGATAGTAGAGCAGTAGAAATCTTTGATATTGGTAAAATGATTTGCAAAAGCTAAATATTGTTGAACATTTGACAGCTGTTAGTACCAAAATTCGCTCCATCTACTGGCAGCTGAGTAGCAGACCCTCCTTGCAGGCTTGGGGGTTACTTGATCTAGCTATCAAATTTCCTTCTCCGAAGAGGTGAGTTATGAGCTCAAATCCCCAAGTTTCTTAATGAAAATGTACCTTCAAATATTTTGAAAATTTTTCTTCTCTCCTATCATGGTTTAGAGGAAAATGAAGCATGCCTTCATGGTAGGTATCCGAGGAATATTTCTTGCCTACAACATTCCTACTGAATTTTCTTAAAATATTAGGAAAAGAAGAAAGATGCTATAAACACTTATAAACCTGCCAAATATTTAAAAATATGTTAAGTCACCTCATAGCCAATATTACAATTCCCAATGGTAATGGCTAAAGTGTACTTCTTATTTTTATTGTAGTTTTGTGCCTGTGGTACAGGGGTCCCCAAAAAAGTGACATATGAAAATGTTAAGGTTAAGAACATATACTTTACATAGCAGAGGTATAAGATACATGGTCACCAACTTTTAAAAGCAAAAGTGACAATTGTAATTCATTTGAAAGAAAGCAATCTTAATTTATGACCTTTAAAAGAAACTGTCTTTATTGTACTGCAGAGTAGTCTAAGTGTGTATCATAGCTAATATTTTATGCATACATGTTTTCAACTGAAGGCATTTGCCATAATTCAACTTTAACAAACTCGGTTCTCAGCTATATCTCAGGGCACGACATATATCTGCTGTCCAACTATAAATCTGGAGCTGTTATTATTCTTTTATGAATCCGATTCATGCAGAAAGCATTATCCCTGCAACTTTAATTAAGGAGTTAGGAATTTTCCATATTTGAATTCCTAGCATTCTGTATGCTTTATTGCATCTTCTCCCATGAGTCCCAAATGAGATATTTGGATTACAGATCCTTAGAAGAATAAAATCCATAAGCTCTAAATCAGAAATGGGTAAGTGGATTTGATCCAGCTTTAGAACTGGCATTGATGGTTCAAATTTCATTGAGTCTCTGAGGATTGGATCAATCATTAATATATAACATTCAAGGCTGTAATTTTAAGTATCAGGATACAAAGATAGAGAGTTTTGTTGTTTAGTTTCTTATTGCTGAAAAACACATCAGTCAGTCTCTTACATAAGTTGTATTAAAGCCAGGATTCCATTTAACTAGAGACAACTATGACAAAGTCAAATAGCTCATGAATGGAAATTTGTTACACCAGACATTGTTGCTTTTAATATAGAAAGATCATGTGTATGTAAGTTTTATTCATGTACCAATGATTTTACAGAAATATATTGAAATTAGACATTTCCTTGCAGTTACACTTTGAGGCTGACTGTATCTTTACCTGTCTTACCTCATTTCTAGTGTTATAAATACAGAAAACATAATACTGATGCTAGCTCTTAAATATCATCTTGCTTTTTACATGTTTATATGTTAAATATTCATAGCAAATCAGTAAGATTAGTACTAACGTTATACCTTTTTTACAGAGCATAAATCTGAAACAATGAGAGAATGGGTAACTTTGCCAAGATCACGGGGTTAGAAAATGGCAGAATTACAAATAGGTGCCCAGGTAGACCTGGCTCCAGATTAATGATCTAAAACCCTATGTTCTATTGCGTGAGCCAACAGAAATGCCAGAGCACATTATGGGACATTTTAAAATAGTTGTATATGCCTATGATGAAAGAGGAAATGTCTAAGACTGTAGTCTTGCACTAAGATACTTGGTTATGAGACAAAAATAAAAAACACACAGAGAAAATATTAGAGAGTAGTCCATGCGATGTTAATTGCATTTATTAGATTATTGGCTTGTGTTGGCTACCATACAGTGAAGTAAATGCCTGCTGTTCTCTGTTAAAAAGGGATTCATTTTGATCTTCATTTAACAAAGCAGAAACTGAAGGTTAAGATCTGAAGTTGCATAGTCCTTTAGTAGCAGAGTTGGAACTGACACCTAGGCAATCCAGAGCTCTCGTTTGTTGCCACATATACTGTGAAACAGTAATCAAATATGTGTGGAGCTTTTACGAAAGTGTTATAAGAGCTTAGCAAAACAATAAAGGCTAAAGAATCCAGTTAACAAATTACTTACCTAAGTATTTGGTATTTATTGGTTATATTCATGTCTTCAGCTATACCGAGAGCTTTTGGTCTCTGCTCTTAGCAGGCCCTCTTATATTTCTAGACCTCTGCACATCCCCTTTCATGTGTGTCTTTCGATTCCAGTCTCCCCTAACATCATCCTATCCACTAATTTACCAGCTAGTCTAACTCTAACATATTGCTCCACTCATCAATTTTAAGCTCATTTTCTTGTCTCTGGCAAGAATTTGTGCCCTGCCAAAGCTTGAGTGGATCTATACATGTGTAATCCCACCGTATTATAGCACCTACCATTGTGCTTCACAAGTAGAGTTTTCATGTCTATCCATCTTATTATTTCCCCTATACACACTATCCCTTTACCAATCAGCACGCCCTACAGCAATAATAGGATACAAGTTGTCCAGCAATAATCTTGGGGCTGAAACTGAATCTGACCTTCCTTATGGTATTGCAAGTTCTCACCACAGTGCCTGATATATAACAAATGTGTTATATTGCTTGGGCGAGTGAGTCAAAAGGGATCATGCACTGTACATATAAAACATTTACTATGCAACAGACTAAACACAATTCCATTATCTTGCTGAATTCTCTTATTCCTTGCAGATATAGTTTCCACTTTACCAGGGACTTAAAAAGCATCTTTGTTAATAGCTAGTCCATGAGTGGCTGGAATAAAAAAGCAGGTCTGTTTGACCCTCATCCATGAGTAGATATTTGCATTATAAGTACAAAATGGCCTTCTATCGTTCCAATAAGGCTCATGTTTGATATAAATGAGTCAGAAATTGTCATCTTATGATTGATGGGGGATTATCCTGAAGGACAAATTTGAGTTGAATTGGGTGAGAAAGAGGAGAGGATTAGCAAATGAAGGTACCATTAGCCATGGGATAAGCCAGCATCGTCTTCCTCCACAATGAACATGGGGATCAGGAAGAAGCAGCTAAGGGTGTTTGGTACAGAGTCATGGGAGAGCATTCCAGCACAAGACAGGAATTGACCGGATTAAAGAAATGATGAGAGAATTGACCCATCTTAATACCAACAGATAGTGTTCCTAAGGCAAGAATATCCTTAACAAGCACTGGAAGTGATACTAAGATAACAGGAATCCAGGTAGGAAATCAGTTGGGAAAATGGAAGCTATTTTACATCCTTAACAGACGACAAACAAGAGTGAAAGCCTTTCACTTTCTATCAAGTCTTCAAATCACACATTATAGACAGCTGGCTGGAACCCTGACAGTGTGGAAGATTAATCATCACATCCATTAGACATTCCTTCTTTTACTCTCTGCCTGCTATTGTTAGCACTGTTTTTTTTGTATTTGTTAATGTTCTTTGTGGACTTGACACTGCACTAAACATATTCTTTTAATTAGTAATTTGCTGCATCCTTCTACTGGGAAGGTGTAATTAACTTTACTTGCTAGATAAGAGACTTGGAAATCAGAGAGCCTAATGATTGTTAAAGTGCTATAGCTAGTAACAGAGTAGATGCAACTCACATGCAGGTGACATCAACTCTATGAACTTGACTGATGGCATAGATATTAAAAGAAATACCAAATAAATAGTGTCTGCTTTGAGTCAAAACGTTTAGATAACGTGAGAAAGCAGGGAAGATATTTGCTCTACCTAATTTCTGAGAATAATAATTTGAGGCAAGTAAATATTGGACTAAAATGTCCTTACTATGTTTTCTGCTTTGCTGTTTTCTCTTGACCTCATTTTCTACTTCCACATTTAGAAACCATGAAATATTTTATTTGCTTAGAGATGAGAAATTTTCTCCCAGAATTTTGTATTTCTTTTTTCAAATCTACTGTTGGAGTCTAAGAGTACAGCTTCATTAAAGAGCTTTAAAAATAAATGTTCAGTGGCTGTTGTACTCTCTGTCCACTTTTAATGAGAAATGGACAGGTTATTATGCTATTACATGGCACAACCTGTTCTGGGAAGCTATCTGAAGCAGTTTGGGATAATGTATCTCTACACTGCTTCAGCCTCCTTCTTCTATAGATGCTATTTTTCTTAGAACTTTATGAACAGTAAATGGCTCCTTAGGAGAACATTGTAATCACTCAATCTGGAATTTCCAGCAGTCTTGGTATAAGGGAGGGTAAAATGCCTGCAGGACAGTGCCAACTTTAAAAGCATGATTAACTCCCCATTGCAAATCCTTAGTACCTTGCAAATACCTTGATCAAGGTCTGTTATGTGCAGGAAGCAAGTGAAGTTGTACAAACACTCAGACTGCAGTTAGGAGGGAAAATGTGAACCAAAAAATTATGAATTCATTCATTTAACCAACCAGGATCTACTCAACAAGAACCCATTCTATAGTGGGCACTGTTTGTGGTACTGAGGAGAGAGAACCCTTATTGCCAGGGAGCATCATCCCCTAGAAGGAGACACACATTTACAAATAATTGCTTTAAGCTCTTCAAAAAGAAGTGTGGTGATACGAATTAGATCTGTTTTTCTGCATTAGAGCAGAGAAGGGTTTTTTAAACTTGAATATAAGGAAGAACCTGAAGGAACTAATGTAGAAAGACAGGGGATGTCACTTAAAAAGGGTTTCTGAGATTTATGGTCAAGTCCCTGGAATTGTTTAAGGAATAGCACAAAGTCACTTCTGGATGGAACAGAGTGGGTCACGTAAGTGACAGGAAGATGCAAGGTCATCAGGAGGAGGCAGGAAGCGTCACAGGAAGCTTGGCACGAAGATAATCAAGCTTCATATTGCTTGACAAAGAATTTAGATTTTTTTTCTGTGCCATGTGTATTTTCACAAGTTTGAACAGAGTGACTTGATCTGACTTGCCTTTTCAGAACATCTGTCCTGCTTTGTGCCGAGCAGATGAAGGGAGACAAGGGACAAGTAGGGAAGCCTCGGGAGTGAGATTATCTTTGTCCAAACAAGCAATGCTATTGAATGAAACAGAGCTCCACTGGTGTGTGGGTCAAAATCAGGTATGATCAGAATGAAGCAGACAGGATTCCTCATAGTCTCTGAGAGAGAGTAATCAAGTTTTCTTTTTCCTACCTGTATGCCTGGAGGAATGACAATGTTAGTGATGCAAGGAAAATTTCAGGAGGAACAAACTGACAGGGTGGGGAGATTCTTTCAGTTCTGACATAGCTTTTGTGTAATGCCAGTGGATATCTGTGGAGTGTTTTAGAGGAGAGATTTGAGGGGTGAGTCTAGCACACCCATGCTTTTCTCATAGTAACGTAAGTTACTAACTAGAGATAAATTCAAATCTTGTTTCTGAATTTCTAAGAGCCTTAACAGAGAACAACAAGGCACATGGTCTGCTTGGTATACCAGCAGAATACTGCTGAACAACTTTCTTGTTTACGCACTGGAAAATACATCCATGATGCCTGTCCTGCTCCAATATCTATCTGTATCATAAGTGTGTTTCTGGATTTTTCTCAGTGATGGCAGAGGCTAACAGTCAAGGCTCCAAAGCCATCTTGGCTTTGAGTGTAGGATTTTATTCTAGATGTATATTGTATGCTACTAAGGGTTGAAAGAAGGAGTGGTGGATGTCCCATATGAAGAATATTCACTGCTGCCTCAAATAGTGGTTGAGACAGATAAGGGAATGTACTGTAAACCACACTTCTGAAAGGGAATGCTGGCTACATGCATATTCCAGAATTACTTCTTTTCATTTCTATGAATACATTGCTTTTAGTTTTAAAAGTTAACAATTTTTACATGTTGTCAAAGCATGTCATATGTAGATAGTAGATACATACACATATATACCATCTTTCAAAGATTTACACCATGAAGTGGGAAATTTCTGACAATGATCCTATTGTTTGGAAATAAGGGTATAGTGCCATCCATGTTTATGATGTAGTTCAGTGAAACAATATTTATAACTGAATACCAAAGGTGGTACCATCCTCACAATTTTTATGTTCTATACATATGAATTTGCACAGATAACAGAAAAAATATGATGTTTGTCTTTCTAGGCCTGATCTATTTCACTTAGCATTCCTCTATTACTTATAAATGAAGAAAAAAATGTTACAGTGACTGTGAAAGAACCATATGAGCTGTTTTTACACAAAGCAGTTGAACTACTGTGATATGGATGAGGTACATAGAGTTGGATTGAGCAGGAAAAACAAGGAGACAGTGTTCTGGAGGAGGTCCCTGCCAGGCACAGGCCTCTCAGTTGTTGGAGAAGGGTCTTAGGCAGGCAGGCATGACAAGGACATACGGACAAATAATGCTATCTGGTCATGTGCTTGAGATTTGGCTTCAAGACATTAAGGCACACTGAATCAAAGCTTGCTACATGAGGTATCAAGAACAGACAACTTAGGGTGAGAGTGCTTCCTGGTATAGATCTCTCAGAGCCAGGACTGTAGCATTACGACTTAGGAAATGGAAACCTAGTGTCATAAGAACAGGGACGAAGGAGTGAGACAACCGTGGCGTTGCATTTAGTTAGAACTTCGTGCTTAGTTTTCCTCTGTCTCTTGTGTCACTTGGAGTTGTTAGAAGTAGAGTATACCATCAAGTTGCTGATTTTTGGAGTTTAATAAAAGCCATGATCGAGGTGACGCTCTGCTGGCTCTGCCTACAAACCTGAGAGGGCCTCCCTAAGAGGCGGTTGAACTTGAACTGGACAAGTGGGATGCTGGACTCTGTATAGTGTAAACTTTTAATTAGGGAATCTCAACGGAACTTGAGCTGTGGTTATGCATCAAGGTGGAGGAATTCATGATGGGGGAAGGGTTTGGGGTGAAGGGGGGGGAATCCCAGTACCTATGAAATTGTGTCATGTAATGCAATGTAATTAATGAATAAATGAATATTTAAAAAAAAAATAAAAGCCATCATGTAGAGGAATTTTAAGGGATGGCACAGTACCCTTCAACCAATCACAGTAGGGAGCGGTTATCCATCCGTATATCTGAAGAGGAATGGGAAGGATTACAAGAAAAACTTACGGGGAATTTCACCTCATGAGCACACTATAGGTTGTGAGAAGCAGCAGCCGGCAAACGATGATCCTCAGACTATATGACTGCATCTCCACATCGCTTCAACCTTCTACCACTGCTCTCCATTGGTGAAGTCAACAGTCAGCCCAGGGCAAGGAGGTGTGTTAGTTATTTAACAAGTTGGTTCCAGCAAAAAGCAGAAGAGATAGGTGAAGAGCTGATTAACACAAATGAAAAAGACATCATCTGGCACAGATGTGGATACACACAGGCGCAATGACAGACCATAGACTCATTATACTGGTTTATATAAGGGTCACATGTCTGCCACAGTTCTTACAATACTTTTTAAATTGATTCTTGGAAATTAATTCTGTAATTGTATTGTGACTAGCACAATGATACTGCGTTGAACTTTCTGCATATTAAAATCATCAGTTTTCTAGGATCAGTATTTAAAGCATACTACAGTTTCACAACTTGGAGTTGTGTGTGTGTGTGTGTGTGTGTGTGTGTGTGTGTGTGTGTGTTTGCATGTGTGTATTATTTTTTAAAATATCAGGTAACCTTGACCTCTACTTTACAAAGACAAAGAAAGGTCATAGCCTCACAGTGAATGGTTTTCTGGATATTTCTAAACAAGTGAAAAGATGCAAAAGAGAAGAAGACAGGAATCGTCTTTCAGAACAGAGAAGGAAGACTTGTTTTATATTTTAGGTGCCATGCATTTTATTTTTAGTTACTTAGTTTTTAGCGGATTCACTGCAGTTCATAGACATAGATCTAAATATATGATTTTAACTTCCTTCTTCTTTCCTTCCATTCCTCCTTTTCTCTCTCCATTTTCTTTTTTTCTTTTTGAAATAATGTATTTTAATTTATATTACAGATAAGGGTTTAATTCTCTATGAAATAAAGAGTTCAACAGGAAAAAAGGAAAAAAGTTTTTAATTTAGCAGAAATATAGGCCTAGAATGTAAGCAAACAGATGGAAAAAATGAGCTTTTCAATATTATTGGAAATTTAAAAGTCATTGTAGCTCATTAAAACTACAGTAATATAATATTTTAATAATTTTTGCAAAGATATAAAGTGATATACTCTGGGTACTAATCCTCTATCAAATAATTAAGTCATAGTTTTTTCTCATTTTGTTGAATGTCTTTCACTCTATTGATTGTTCCCTTTTGTGTACAGAAACTTTGAAGTTGACATAATGTATTTGCCTTGTTTTACTTTTGTTGACTCTGCTCTGAAGGTGTTATCTAAGACTTTGTGACCTACATCAATTTCTTGGTGTGTTTTCCCTATATTTCCTTCAAGGAATTTCATAGTCTAAGGTCTCAAATTTAGATCTCAAGTTCTCAAGATAAGAGAACATGATATAATTTCATTCTTCTACATATAATCCTCTATTTTTGTCCCTGCTTTTAGTTCAAGAAATTACTCATACTCCAATGTATGCTATGTGCCCCTTTTATGACTTATTTATTTATTTATTTGGAAAGGCAGATATTACAGAGACAAGGAGATACAGAGAGAAAAACCTTCCATCTGCTGTTTTACTCCCTAAGTGGCCGCAACAGACAAAACAGAGTTGAGCTTATTTGAAGCCAGGAGCCAGGAGCTTCTTCTGGCTCTCCCATTTGGGTACAGGGTCCTAAGCTTTGGGCCATTCTCTATTGCTTTTCCAGGCTACAAGCAGGGAGCTGGATAGGAAGTGGAGCAACTGGAACTTACCCCTGGTGTGTGCGAAGTGAGAATTTAGTCACTAGACCATACTGGGCCAGTATGATTATTTTTTATAAAAGGTTGGCTATAGGTACATGGTTTAGCTATTAGGCTTATTATTTTGTCTCATTGTTCTATATATTGTATGCCTCCAGTTTGATTTTTCTTTTTTAAAAAAGATTTATTTATCTTTATTGCAAAGGCAGATATATTTAGAGGAGGAGAGTCAGAAAGGAAGATCTTCCATCTGATGATTCCCTCCCCAAGTTACTGCAACAGTGGAGCTGTGCTGATCTGAAGCCAGAAGCCAAGAGCTCTTCCAGGTCTCCCACGTGGGTGCAGGGTCCCAAAGCTTTGGGCCATCCTTGACTGCTTTCCCAGGCCACAAGAAGGGAGCTGGATGAGATGTAGGGCTGCCGGGATTAGAACCGGTGCCCACAATGAATCCTGGCATGTTCAAGGTGGACTTTAGCTGCTAGACGACCGTGCCAGGCCCTGATTTTTTTCTTTGCTCCGGATTGTCTTAACTTCTCTTTCTCTCTTTGTGCAATTGCATATGAATTTTAGGATTTTTTTCTAATCCTGTAAATAATGTAATTTAGTTTTGATAGGGATTGCTTTGGATCAGTAGATTGCTTTAGTTAGTACAGACATTTTAATGATGTTGATTCTTCCAATCTGTGAGCAAGAAATACCTTTTCATTTTTTTGTGTCTTGTTGATTTCCTTCAACCATGTTTGATTACATTCATTGTAGAGGTCTTTCATTCCTTTGGTTAAATTTATTCCTAAATTATCGATTTTTGTGGCTATTGTCTTACACCTCCGGAAACCAAAAACTAAGTCACACATTGGATGAGACTGGTGAAAATTAGAAATTTAATTTGAAAGCTTAATTGATTCACATAGTGACTTCTTGAAGTTTCACATAATGAATATATGAAGTCTAAATCCTGTTCTAATGCCTTCTGTGTTGTCTTTTATTTTCAATCACAATATTGAAATAATGGAAACTGTGATATAACACAGTGTGTTTGAAATAGCTACAGAAAACCTACTGTTATTTTTTTTTTCATGAAATCTATTATAAGCTATTAGCAGCCAGCAACAGAATAAAACAAATTTCAATCCCTACATTTATACCATGTGGTTGTTGTCTTGGTTCTGGCCATTATAACACCCTAGCCTTATAAAATGATTAGTTTTAGTTTTTAACAGAAGTAATTTTATCGCAATAATTTATACTTCTTGAAATTATAATCATACATAATTATCAGTAATCATTTAGTTTCAAGCCAATATACTTCAAATTGTAGAACAGTCCGCAGAACCCTGTTACAATATTAGAGATCATAATACCATATTCTTACTTTCAGTAAAATTTGCACTTAATTCGGTTTTCATTAAGTTGTGTGAGCTTTTAGGTGTCAATTATAAGGACTATTTATTTCTGCACTTAGGAATTGAAGTCCACATTTAGATAAGTATAAATTAGGTACTTAAGCTTTTTTTAAATATGTCTAATGCAAGTCAATGAGAGATATGACAGAGAATTAACTAAGTGTATCATGTTAGTGTATCAATTTTAGCTTTACACATGTAAAAATATGCTAATAATTCATTAAATTTGTTATTTCTCAGTTATTTTTCCCTTTAAATAGCAAACATAACAAACATAAACACATTATATAACATTAATGTAAACATAAAGAAAGTAAACATCACATGTGAGTTTACAATCAAGAGATAAAAACTACAAGCAAGTATATAATACTCTATTTTAATATGAAATATTAAAAATTGGTCATACTAATAAGGAGTTGTAAAATCATATCCATCTATAGAAAGGTATAATCATATTTGTGTAATTTTTAAAAATTATGAAAACATTTATTTATTGATTTGTTTATTCGTTTGAAAAGCAGTGAAACAGAGAGACAGAATCTGCTGGTTCCCTGTGCAGGTGCCTGTGACACCCAGGGTTGGGAGGTACCAAAACCAGGAGCCAGGAGCACCTTCCTGATCTCCTACACAGGTGTAGGGATCCTGGTGCTAAATACATCTTCCATTGTCTTCCCAGGCTCACTAGCAGGAAGTTAGATAGGAAGCAACATAACCGACAGTGGGTGCTCAGATATGGAATTCCAACATCACAAGCAATGGCTTAACCCAGGTGACCACAACGCTAGTTTCAGGGAATATTTTTAATTTGAATTTTTTTTTTTTTTGTCTTCTGTACTTTCGACTAAACGTTTTATTTAAGGCTGATTATGACATTCTAATATTTTAAGTGATTTATTGAATTAAATTCCTTGGGTTTTGATCAACCCCAATTAGCTGTAATTAATGTCAGAAAATTGCAGAATCTCGTGGTAGAAATGGGTGTCCAGAGAAGTCAGTTGACTCCTCATCTGGTACCAGATGTGGTTATGTGGCCTAGGGTTGATCCTTTTGTATTTATGAAAGGCTAACTTCCTTTCAGGGATTTTCCATCTTGCAATAATTTTGACCAGTTGAAAATATTTCTTCATGTGTTAAAATCTGTCTGTATGTAATCTTTGGCCCTGAAAAACATCAGAGAAAACCCTTTTCTACAGGATAGCAGCCCAACCATAAAATTAAACACAGTAATTCAACCCCCACCCCGCTCTACCACTTTCTGTTTCCTTCCCTGTCTTTCTTCTTCTTTGGCATAAATGCTATTCATTCCCTGGGACCTTCTTTCTTTTTCCAAGTTTCAAAATACCTGAAAAACTACATTACAAATAGCAGGCAGTATTATCACGCATAACCCCGTTATTATAGAAATGATCATCTTTATGAGCAAGTATCTTTTAGATTAGAGGCAAATTTGTCAGGAAAAATAATTACCATATTTATTTTTCCAAGAGAGATAAAATTCAATGAATTGCCTTAATGAAACTGGGCAAGTAATTTGCAATATTTATCTTTCACTGATATTTTATTGGGCAATTAAAACTCATACTTAATTCAATAAATTGGAATTTTTAAGGCCTTCTTAGATTCATTACTGTATTTATACCACCAGCCATTAGGCATAATCCTGAAATTCTTGACAATCCCAGCACATTAGTAATATAGTACTTAATTTTGCAAATTTGGTTCCTTGAATAAACTGCATTTAAAGGCAAAAAGTTTCAAATCTGCATACTTAGTTATACAACATTACCGTTTCTATCCCTGATTCCTTAATCAAAACAGTCATTAGCAATGCAAATAATAAAGGAAATTGGATTATGAAGGAAGTGAAGATTAGTGACTCTAAAATCAGATAGTTGGTTCCAGAAAGTCAGGTTGAAATTGGGCTGTACTTTGTAATTCAAATAAACAATCCAATAACCTTGCCATAAATCCTTTTGATTGTAAGGATAAACCACTAAAAATTTTTGTGTGTTTTGATGAAAACTCTATGTAAAATTCATGAGTTGCAAAGGACTAAATTGTTACCGCTTTAACAGAATAACTTAGAAATAAAAAATCGCTTCAAATTAGGAACCCTCACTTTTTTGGGGGGCATTTTACTTGAGTACTTATTTGGTGGATTCTATTCTATTATTTCTTTTCTAGGCCCTAAGATTTTTGACTAGTTGGTTATTTAACTGGAGTCCCGAGAATACAAAGAATTTTATTTTTTTGTGACTAATCTGTTGAAAGCAGTACTTGAAAGAATTACAAAAATAATTAATTAAAGATCCTACCAAGGCATAGATTGGCCAAGGGGATTATGTCAGCTACCACCTGCCACACAGTACGCTGTGTGCCTAGGATGAGATCTGCTGTGTTTGTGTCTACACAAGACGAAACAAAAAAAGAAAACATTCTGCTCCTTGGATTTCTAGGGTGTGTATATTAGGTATATATATATATATATATATATACCTAATATAATATATATATAAATAAATTTAAAAAATCTGTCCTTAACTATTCCATATCTCAGTTAGTATTCTGTGCACGCTGTCTAGATATTTGCTTTCTGTGTTTGCTGCTAGAGATTTACTAACAAATGTAAAGCATTCTTTTTCTCATGCATGAATTCTATCTGGAATATGACGTTTAAACAACTAAAAGAAAATATATTGGCCATTCATTTATTGATTGAAGATAAGAATGTAGTGTACACTCTAAATTGTAGCAATATGAGGTATTGCCAAGCTAAATAGAATCATAGACATAAATGGTTTATTTAATGTGTTGTTATATGGGGACAATGAGGTTCTCAATTAACCAGGAACTAACTTAAGAAGAGATCAAGGATGCTGAAAATTAACTTCCAGTAATCCTAGAAAATATTATGCAGTGACTCAACTTCACTATTCAGGAGCTCTGAAAAATAATGCCAGGGCACTAACCCCAAAAATTCTGATTTAATTTGCCTGATGCATGGCTTGGACACCAAACCTTTTGTTTTTCTCATGTGATTCTGATGGACAGCCACAATTGACAACAGCTGTTCTCTGATCTCTTGTAAGCAACATTAGAGTGCTCTCTGAGAAAGTGGTCAAACAGGTTGGAGGGATTTAAACATTTTTTTTTTTCTTAACAGGAAGGAGGGGGGGCGGTTAACCAGAGGGAGATACCTTCCATCAGCTGGTTTACTCCCAAGATGGCAGCAGCATCTGGAGATGGGGCAGACCAAGATCTAAGAACTCAGTCCTCATCAATCTCCCATGTGGGTGGCAGAGACCCCTGTATTTAAGATATCTGTTGCTGCCTCCCAGAATGCTCGTTGGAAGGTAACTGAGATGAAAAGTCAAGCTGGAGTATAGGATACATGTTGACTGCTGCATCATTGCCTACTTCTGGCTGGTTGATTTTAAAAGAAGCCCTTAGGCTTGCAAACTGCTCAACAAAAATAAATTCAATGGATAAGCAGTATTTTTACCTTTTGGATAAAATTAATTTGCCTCGATACATTAAAGGCAGTGGTGAAATGTGTCTAATCAGTGTTTTCCAGAATTTTTACTCCAATACTTATTTTGTACAACAGCTACTGTGATCCCATGAGAACAGTGTTCTGTACTGCACATGGTGGCTGTGCTTGTTTATGCTGAATTGCTTCTGACATCTTTATTTAAAAACTTTCCAACTTTACTGCTCAGCTATTATGTTTCATCACAAAGTTGATTATGTTCTCACACCTTACATGGTCTTACCATTAGTCATTTTTTTGTAGCCATGTGGTTGTTAAATAATGTGTGTATTGGCATGAGCTTCCCTGAAAACTGTTTTGCAATGGGCTTAGACTTGGGCTTATTAATGTGAAAGACCCAATATTGAGGCCATCCATCTTCAGTCCCCACTTCACAGAAGCAGAGTAGGTCTACTGATCTGTCAAAGTTGCCATCTCACCAGTTACTTAAATCTATTTCAGCTGGCTCTCTTTGCAGTCAAATCTTGGATTCCCTGTCTTTAAAATACAGAGACTATAATGGAATGTATTTCTTTGAGAAAAGTGCTGATAACTATGAAATGTGGAAATATTGGAATGGTTAAGATTGTGGTGGGATAGCCAAGAAGATGTTTGTGCGGAAAGAATGGCTGCTGAAAAATTGGAATCAGTTTGAGGGGTTGTTAATCTGGCCTTGAGCCTGGAAAAGGAAGTAGAGAAGCAATTTATCACTTCTTCTTGGGTGGAAGTAGAGATGTGACTAGAATACACAACCAAAGCTAAGCCACCGTGCTGTTTACTTCATACCTCAGATGCCGACTTGCTGCATTTTGGGGACAGTGTGACAGTCCAGCCTTCCTCTTTGCCTATATCACTGTCTTTGATTTTCTCACCACGTGGCCTCCTTACTTTCCACTTAATGCTTGTACTGTTCTTTCCTGGGTTCTCCGGGTTGGGGAAACATAAATCTCTTTGGTGACTTATGTCCACTTACTACCATTATGGATTTAGTTGCAGGTCCTTGAAAGCTTCTTATCCTTAGAGAATTATCTTTGTATGAGATTCAAGGGTACTATTTATGGAAAAAATGGAAATGAAACGTATGTCTATCAGCAGTGTGTTTAGCCTAGAGATTAAAATGCACATGTGTTGCATCGTGCAGTGCCTAGATTTGGTTTCCGGGTCTGGCTTCTAACTCCAGACTCCTGGTAAAGCAGGTCCTGGAAGGCAACAGTGATGACTCAGGTGGCTGCATTCCTGCTGCTTGCATGGGGCCATGGATTGAGGTCCTAGCTTCCAGCTTTGGCTGAGGCCCAACCTTGGCCACTGTAGGCAATTTAAGAGTGAACTAGCAGACAGCAGTTCTTTCTTTATGTGTATTGCTCTTTTTCTATTTCTTCAATGCTAAATACATAGACTTATTTGAAAACAGGTTTAGTGCAAATTAATTGAAATCCATGTATTTTTTTTTCATAATATGTATTGTCTCAGAACTATTTGAAGCTCAATTGTATGCATGAATTTCAATTTTTTTAATAAAAAATTCTCTTAATTCCATTTCCATGAACTTTTTGATGTTCCTTCATATGTGGCATGTTATGATTTTACAGTAGGCACAGTATCTCTAAAAGTAAGAAGTATACTATTCATTCATATCTCTCTGGAATATGGCAGGTACATACCAAGGTGTCAAGAAATACAAAACATGGGCCCGGTGCGGTAGCCTAGTGGCTAAAATCTTTTCCTTGCAAGCACTAGTCCATGTCCTGGTGGCTCCACTTCCCATCCAGCTCACTCTTTGTGGCCTGGGAAAGTAGTTGAAGATGGCTCAAGGTGTTGGGACCCTGCGCCGATGTGGGAGACCCGGAAGAGTCTCTGGGCTCCTGACTTCAGATCAGCTCAGCTCTGACCATTGCAGCCACTTGGGGAGTGAACCAGTGGATGGAAGATCTTCCTCTCTGTCTTTCCTCCTCCTTATATACCTGTCTTTCCAATAAAAAATAAAATAAATCTTAAAAAAAGAAAAAATGACATGCAAAACATACAGTAAAAGCGAGAGAGAAATGTCACTAAAGTAATAGTAATATTTGTTTCTTTTCTGTATATCTTTTGTCACTACTGAAAGGATGTACATCAGAGAATGATCAGAAGTGCCTCAGACTGCACTAATGACAACTGAAGTATTTCCCCCTATGTTACCCATGTTCACTGGGAGACAGTTTCTGGCTCAGAAGCACCTGGGGTAAATGTGCCTCAGTCTTCCAAAAGGAATAGCCGTCTCCTCTTGGCAGGCTACATCCGAACGTCTACCTAATTACCACAGTCATCTTTCCTAAATGTCTGATCTTGTCATTTCCATGCTAATAATTGTCCAAGGGCTTCCCGTTGTACTACGATCAATCTTGAACTCCTAGCAGCACCCCATATAGCCCTCTATGAACTTACCCAGGTCCACTTCTGCTTCACTGGATACTTACCCCTTCTTCCTAACTTAATTATTCACCCATTCAGAGTCCCCCAAGAGGTTCTTCCAGTGAACCTGTTAGTATTGTCTCTGCCTCTCTTCAGTAACATATTATATATTTATTTTTTTATGAGCACTCACTAGAACTTGGGATTGCCTATCAACTTTTATTTGTTCACTAGTTTATTGTCATTTCTAAAACACATTTTATACGCTCCACGGGGCCAAGGTTTGGTCATCTTTGCCAAAACCCTGGCACTTCATAGGTGCTTGAAAAAAGTACATGGTGAATAAATAAGTAAATCAGTTCAGATAAGCAGAAACATTGACTTAATGTATGAACATTCTCTTCTATGTCTCCACTTAAGAATTAGGTGTGGTTGCAGATAGTAAAATATGAATCCAGTTAATGTGATCTTGAGGTGCAAAGGGTATGCCATGTGTGCTTGACAGAATCAGTATGTATGTGTACAATAATTTACAGACATGTCATCAAAACCTTTTCCAGCCTCATAGATCAACATGTATGTGTTAAATGTTTGTTAAGAGAGGAATGCTTTTTCCTGTCAAAGAGTTGACAGTTTGGAAGGCAGGTGGGTAACAAACAAGGAGCCCATTAAAGAGGGTCAGATTAACATTCTGATGTGTAAGAAAGCACCAGGAGGTTGAGAGCTCTTGAGAAATGCTGGGACACATAGGAAATGAGGTATGTTTTAGGAATCAGGAAGCTTGCCTGGGATTCTCACTCTCGGTCTCCCATGCTGTGTTTTGGCATAGATCCGTTGCACTCGGATTTCTAGATGTGTATGCTTATCTATGCCTCAGGCCTCCCTGAGTCGGGCCCTTCTGGCAGTGGCTGAGTTCTGTGGTCCCAGGAGTCTCCAGCTTTCCTTCCTCCTCTTTCGCTTTCTATTTTATCCTTGAAATACGTACTTTAAGAGTCCTTTGCTTACAAAAAGCTTTCTGAGCTAGCAGGCAAAAGCAGTTAGCTTTGGGAAACGTCCAAACATTTGTGGGTTGCAGTAAATTGCTTTTTCATTGCAATAGCAAGGCAAATCTGTTCCAATAAGTAAGAATATGATATTGACATTCTGCCCTTAATGATGACTCCAGTATAAACACCCTTGTCAAACAGTTTGGTTCATTTTTGAGTGTGTCATTATGTAAATGGGAAGGGTGGTATTTTCCATAACTCCCCCAAAAATGCCTAGAGTATCAAGGTGTGGCTGAATAATCTCATAAAATTGTTTAAAATTTTTTTGGAAAAGACTTATGTGGATTCAGCAGAGAAACTGCACGAGGTACTCTGATAGTTCCGGTTCTTTGTGGAGTGACAATGGGGACCGTGAACATCCTTGGAGCTATGGTATTATGGGATGGCATAAAACTCAAAAGGAAAATATCTATGTGTTATGTTCTTGAGTTTGGGAGAAGACAGAAACTCTGCACTCTGTCTCTGGTTTTGCTTTTAGTGTGATTTGTAGTATGTCAAAGTTGTTTGGATTTTGTTAATTTTGAAGACTGGACACACAGGTGATCTCAAACAGGTTTCTTGAAAGTTTTCTACTTCTCATTTAAAAATAACTGGGGCTGGGGGGATGTTCTGAGGATAAGCCTCTTCATCTGCTGCCGTTCTATTTAGAATTTTCACCATCCAGGGAAGAGTGTGAAAGTGATATGGTTTATTTCTCCTGAGTCCCCAGAAAATATTTTGCATTGTGTTCCCAGTGATGTATTGAAAAGAGATTTTACTCTTTGCTTTGTTAGCTGAGCTTATAAAAGGATCCCGTAAATGAGTTTATAAACCCCATACACTGCCCCCTACTCTGACAAGATGATTCCAAACTCTCAGCAAAGCTGGCATCACCAGTAAGAAATGTTCTTCACCAAGAGTTAAAGACATCCACTTTTTCAATGGTTTCTGTTCCTGTGGATACAAATGTCAAAACCTGTATTGCTAGTGGCATTTGAAATGGGATATGCACAGTTCAGGAAGCATAACTGTTTATCCATTAATCACTCTGGGCCACCAGTCAAAATATTTTCTCTGCAAAAATGCCCTCCTATTTTGTACCAATTAATATTGGATGGAATGCAAGAGTCACAGTTAATCTGTGGCAAAGCTTTTATTTGCTGTCAGGCATGCAGACATGAAAAATGCTCCATGTAATATTTTAATTAATAAAAATATGCTGAGAAGTGTATTTTTCTGAAGTAGATTTTTATTACACTTCATTACATTTCCAAATTTAATGGACACATATATTATGCCCTGTCACCATGGGAACCACATCAAGACAGGCTTTTTATAGGCTGCTGGATGTAGTTATAAAACTCTCACAAAGACAAAATTGTTTCTTGTAAGTTTAAAAGAAGCTGTTCTCATTTACAGTATGGATAATTTACTGCAGAGCTTGCGGCAATGGAGAGGGCCTTTATTTGATTTAGAGAGTAACACTTCTTTTACTGAAGCTCTTAAGTTTTAATGATTTCGGGTCTCGTTCATGAATATAGAAGTTGGCTTATTATAAATGCAAATAAAGTACATGCCAGATTTGTGTAACAGATGAAACTTGTCCTTTGTAAGCTAAAAATGCAATGAAGTTTTTAAAATAAAAAAAACTCCACCTCTCTATAAACATAGAGATTGCAAGAATCTCAGTATTGATCGCGAACGACCACCAGTGTTTTACTGTGTGTGCTTCATCTATACCCCTGTAATACTGCTTGTTACAGTTAAGGTCTTTTAAAGAAGATTCCAGACATTGTATCATTATACTATTTAATACTTTAGATTATGTCTTGGAAAATAGGAGTGAAAAGGAAAAGTTACGGGCCCGGCGGCGTGGCCTAGCGGCTAAAGTCCTCGCCTTGAAAGCCCCGGGATCCCATATGGGCGCCGGTTCTAATCCCGGCAGCTCCACTTCCCATCCAGCTCCCTGCTTGTGGCCTGGGAAAGCAGTCGAGGACGGCCCAATGCATTGGGACCCTGCACCCGTGTGGGAGACCTGGAAGAGGTTCCTGGTTCCTGGCTTCGGATGGGTGCGCACCGGCCTGTTGCAGCTCACTTGGGGAGTGAATCATCAGACGGAAGATCTTCCTCTCTGTCTCTCCTCCTTTTATTTAATAAAAATAAAACAAAATCTTTAAAAAAAAAAAAAGGAAAAGGGTTACATACTGATTTTATTTTCAATAAAAATATTATAAAGACAATATGACAGAACAGACACCAAACATAAATCATCATAGCAAATTGGAGACAGCCTTCACTCACTCATTATAAAGAAAAAAAATATGTTCAGGTTACGTCAAACAACTAAATTTTTGTTCTTTTACTAATCAGATGGCTGTGGCTAAAATTAAATAAATTCAAAGGTTAAACATAGCCGTTTGCAAATTTTTAAAAATAAATGATTTTCATATTAAAAAACATAGAGTTAAGATCCCTCCAAATTAAAAGAGAAAAAAGGAATACTTTCTACAGTTAAACACAATAACTTTCAAAATGCAAAAGTTACAGGAGTTGAGAAAGACAACAAATAAGAGATTTTAAAAGGTTCATTTATTTATTTGAAAGGCAGTGTTAACCACACACGGAGGGAGGGAGGAAGGAAAGGAAAGAGAGAATAGGAGGGGATCTTCCATCTTCTGGCTCACTCCCAAATGGCCACAACAGCTTGCTTGGGCTTTGCCAAGCTGGAGCAGGAGCCTGAAGCTTCTTTTGGGTCTCCCCTGTGAGTGCAGGGGCCCAAGCACCTGAACCATGTTCCACTGTGTGTGTAGGTGCACTGACAGAGGACTAGGTTGAAAGTGGAGCAGTTGACCCCAAGGGAGGTAGTGGTTTAACCATTGTGTCAGAATGCCTACCAATCTCCCAGCAGAGGAATTTGGGCATTCTCTACTCAATTCTAGGATGGTCAGAGGTTAAAATACTGGTAAGAGTAGAGGAAAATGAACAAAACTACTACTGTAGAGCTAATAAGTGTATGCAAATTCAGACTCTGATAATAGATATTGTGCTTTGCTTTCACAATCTTTGAAGATGAAATTAGTCAAAAGTGATGGTGAACAAAAATAGTTTTAACATTAGCTAAATATTCTTTAGCATTTTCTAAGTTTAAAAATGTGTTTGATTATTCTTTTCAAAATTATGTATGCATCTTCCCTCTACCATTCTAATGACTTGCCCATATGAAATAGTGATTTATTTTGACTATTTATGATTTTCCCTATTAAAAGTAGACATTGGTAATGATTTTTAGGTCAGAGGAAACTTGAAAAATTTTTTTCAAATCTTTCCAACTTTAACTTCCAAGGAATGTTTAGTCTAGCTTCATATGAGCTTGTTGCCTTTTTGTAAATGCCAGGAGAGAACTGTGAGGTTTCATAACCAGACAGATTGCTTTTCCATCAGTCTCAGCCTATGCCTGACACGTGCAATGAGTTATAGAGACAGGTAACAGGTTATAGTGAGTGAGGGATTAACTTGTTGCTTAAAAGGCCTCCTCCCTTACTTCATTCGACAATTGTGTCTATGAAATTGACATTCATAAGGGAACACTTAGAGCTTCATTTCCTTAGAATTGCAACTTTTGCCTAAATATACTGTCTTTTGAAATTTGGGTGGTTTTTTTTCATCCTAAGATACATTTTCCTTTCCTTTTTATAGCATAAATATGAGTGACTGATTGGGGAGCATAAGTTGCATAATAGTAGTCAATATTGGTGTTGCAACTGGATTCCTATGGGGGACTATGAATCTATAAAAATAGTAGGAGTTGACTCTGGGAAACACATGGAACTAAAAGCCATTTTGCTTAAGTGGCTGCCTGCTCAGCTAGTTAGCAGTCATTCATGTTTACTCTTATGGTTTTGTGTTTATTTATTTGTTTGGCTTTGTTTTAGTATCTGAGGGGCTGGGAACCGCTGCAAATGAAATTTGCAGATAGAACAAAGTGGTTCCGAATGTGAATTTTTGGAGTCAGATTGCTTTGGAAATAAGGACCACATTACTAGCTGTTTATTTTTACAGCACAATTTACTTAAGTTCTCTGAGATTCCTATTTTACCTCTTGCCAGATAGAAACAAAATAGTAATAACCAGTAACAGAGCTGCTGTGAGGGTGTGACTACGAATCCTTGTGAAAGGCCCAACAGAGGGCCTGCATTGTGCATCCTAGCCATACTTGAAGCTGTACTCACAATTCCTTTTTGTTTTTAAGATTTATTTTTTTTTTCTTGGAAAGTCAGATTTATAGAGTGAAGGAGAGACAGAGACAAAGAGTGTCCATCTGCTGTTCATTCCCCAAGTAGCTGCAACAGTTGGTGCTGATC
Organism: Ochotona princeps; assembly: GCF_030435755.1. Taxonomy (NCBI): domain Eukaryota; kingdom Metazoa; phylum Chordata; class Mammalia; order Lagomorpha; family Ochotonidae; genus Ochotona; species Ochotona princeps. Next base: position 18,186,647 of record NC_080840.1, on the reverse strand, counting down.
CAGTCTGAAGCTAGGAACCAGGAGCTTCTTCTGGGTCTCCCATGTGGATGCAAGGTCCAGAGGCTTTGGGCTATTCTCTGTTGTTTTCCCAGGCCATAGGAAGGGAGCTGAATGGGAAGAGGGGTTCCCAGAATTAGAACGGCACCCATATGGGATCCTGGGTGTAAAAGGCAAGGACTTTAACCACTAGAGTATTGTGCCAGGCCCAATGTACTCACAATTCTTACGTTAATGTAAGAATTAAAGTCGTTGAAGAGGCTGGATAACTCGTGACTCTGTGGTTAAATGTCTAAAACAGACTTTTTTCAAAAGTAAGTTTTTAGGTTGTTAAGTTGTTTAAGTTGTTAAGTTAGTGTTAACTATACTCCCATTGTTGAAAATAAAACATTAGAATGCCTCACCTTGTGAAATCCTTAAACACTAAATAAGTGATTTTATGAAAACAAGCAAAAAACCCACTTTGCTTTCCACAGTTTTAAAGTTCAGTTATAAAGCTAGTACAGAAAATTCCCAAATACCCCATAGCCAGTTTCTCTTGTAATTAGCATCTAGCATTAGCATGATATATCTACTAAACATATTGCTGTGTTATTATTAATTAATATTTATAATTTATTCAGATGTTTTAAGTTTTAATTAATGCTTGTGTTTCTATATCAACAGCCCATCAATATTTGCCACCATTACACTAACATTTTCTTTCAATCCCCCTTGACGACAACCATTTTCGAGTGGTCATTTTTGATAAACTAGAAACTTCCAAGAAGTTCTGGTCAGGAATTTTGTAAGTTGTCCTCATTTAAGATTCCTCTGATTTTTCTCACAACTGAACTTGAATAGAGTACATACTATCAATTTGATGCCACTCTGGGTGTTTCTTCACCTGCCTGAGCAATGTATGTCAGATTTCTCCACTGTAAAGTTAAAATCTTTTAATTTGAAGTGCCTTAATACCTGCAAAATTGTTCGTTGGAAATTTGACAGGGGGTTTCCTAAATCTGTAATTTGATTTCTGAAGTATTGTCATTTTAACAATACTGAGCTTTCAGGTCCGTGGAAATGGAATATCTCCATTTATCTGGATTCTCGTCAACTTTAATCAAGCTTGTAAAAAATGTAGGTGAGAACATGGAGAAAAGGGAACGCTACTACATTATTAGGTGAAACCCTAGCACAGCAAATAGGGGCAACAGTACAGTGAGCCCTCAAGATTGGAACTATCTAATGTGATTCGGGAACCCCACTGTTAGGCATCCATACAAAGCCAATGAAAGCAGTATGCTGGAGAGGTACCCGCGTTCTTGTATTCACTAGCAAACCGGATATACAGAAACAAACCGTGCATATCCTCACTTATATGTGGAAGCTAAGAAAAGCTGAATTTACAGAAGCAGAGAGTAGAAGTGTGATTACCAGAAACTCAAGTGAGAGATGGAGAACTGAGGAGATGCCAGCCAAGGCTATACTATTTCAGTTAGACAGGAAGAATATGTTCAAAGATATATTGCACAGCACATGACTGCAGTTAATAATACTGATGGTATAGCAAAATCTCTAGAATAGAAGTTTTCTCAGCACTAAAACATGTAAGTAAGCAAGGCAAAGCATATGCCAATTGACATGATTTAACCAGGTATTTCAAGACTTTATGTGGTGTACCATAAATACAATTCTATTTGTAAGTTAAAAATATTTAAGCATGATAAAATATTATATTTTACAATATTTTTGAGGTCATCATCATGGTATACTTGTTAAAGCTGTTGCCTCTAGCACCAGCATCCCATGTGAGAGCTTGTTAGAGTCCTGGTTATTGCATTTCCACTGCAAGTCCCTGCTAATGTGCCTGGAAAAGCACATGAAGATGGCTTAAGTGTGTTGGCCCTTACACCCTCACGACAAACCTGGAAGAAGCGCTTCACTCTTGACTGTAGACTGGCCCAACTCTGGTCAGTATGACCATGGAGACCATGAACCAGAGGGTAAAACATCGCTGCTTCTCTCTCTCTCTCTGTAATTCTGCCTTTCAAATAAATAAATAAAGCATTAAAATGTATATATTAAAGAGGATTAAATAACCAGTAGGATAACAAATGCACAAGTAAATGTGTTTCTGCTATTCATGAGCCATGACAGGAGCTTGCTCAGAGTTTAGTGAAGCACAAAAATAGAAACCGTCAACTATAGAGTGATCTAGAATTTCATAACATGGTTGCATGTTAAAGCAGCCTTTCATATTTCTTCTGAGTCATGATGTATTTTTACTTACCATTTAATTTTACTTAGTAAAATTGTTGAACATACTTGTGTGTATGCATGAGATAGTGAATTTTAATTTTCCTTTGTTACAATGCTTTTATCTGGTTTTGGTATTGGAATAAACCCAGGAGAACAAGAACCATTTTACATACCAACCTGTCAAACGTGAGTGATTTAGTATCTCCTCAAGCCAGGGAAGGGCAACATTTTAGAATACATGCGGCCAGGAACATGGTGCTTTCCATGAATCCAAGCAAAATGAGTATGACTAGAGTTCAAAGAGTAAGGGTGTGTCAAGAACTAGGAAGCATTTGCACTTGTTGGATTGTCATCCTTTTTTGGATGTGGGTAGAAGGCACAAGTCCTCAAGGTTAGAGACAAAGGACTCTTTCTCATGGTACAAGTAATGGGATCTGCTTGTTTTCTTAAGTTTACTGCTCACTTCCTTTAGGGCCCTGTGTCCCATGACGGTGATACAGAGTTGTACATGTGGATCTAAACACACTGTGAGTTTGTATGATTACTAAGCAATCCTGACCTTTGAAAATAATCTTTAAAATGGAAGTAAGGGGCCTGGAACAATGTCTCAATTGACTAATCCTCCAACTCCAAGCACTGGGATCCCATACGGATGCTGGTTCATGTCCTGGCTGTTCTACTTCCCATCCAGCTCCCTGCTTGTGGCCTGACAAATGAGTAGAAGATGGCTCATAGCACCCTGCACCTGTGTGATAGGCCCAGAGGAGCCTCCTGTCTCCTGGCTTTACATTATCTCAGCTCCAGCTGTTGCAGTTGCTTGGAGTGTGCACCAGCAGATCAAGAGCTTTCTCTCTGTCTTTCCTGCTCTCTGTAAATCTTAAAAAAAAAAAAAATCAGAAATGAGCCGGCCTGGCCTTTAGTCTGGAGGAAACCTCAACTTTACTACATTGAGTAGTAAACAAATGTATCTCCTACCTCAGAGGGAGACAACGTCTCCAACCTCCAAGGCAACTCTGTAGCATGAAAAACAGAATCAGAACAGGAGAATAGCTATGATCTCCTCTCCCCAAAGATGTTAAAATTTAAGGGACAAAGGGGAATTGTCTGCCCAGAGCATGTAGCAAGAGGAAATTTAAGAAATAGATACAGGACAGATCATGAAGTCAAAATAGAAATTCCTCACATCTCCACCATTAATTTATTTATAATAGGGCACTGCCAAAGGTTTTGAGTTGCAGTGGCGTGGTAAGCATGGGGAGTGCCATCAGTTGAGCACCAAATCGACTGCGACTGTTGGAGTCTAGTGATGCATGCTTGACTCCATGAATGCCTGCAAAAAACAAGAACTATGCCAGCTGAAGCCAAGAATCTAAAACTCTACTGGGTCTCCGAGGCAAGTGTCAGGGGCTTGAGCCTTTGTGCCTTAATCTGCATAACCCGTGCATAAGTCTCCCAGGCCTGATTGGCTTTGGAGCTGGGGTGTAAGCTAGGCTCCAGGATGCGGCATGCAGGCATCCCAGGCAGCTTCCTGAACCATGGTATCAAATGCCTATCCTTAGTATTTTTTGTAATCAAAAAATTTTGCAGATGAGAATCCAAAGTTAAGCAAACACTTAAAAAACCTCAATTTGTATTTTTTTAGATAAACCTAATCTGAAATGGCCAACATTCTGTACTTACCTAGGTATCAGAAATAATTTCTTACCCGCATTTACTTTTAACATATTGGTTACTCATTACTATGTCAATTAATTCCATAATGATGTAAATTTTTGCTGATGGTATGTTGGAGCTTTCAATTGACTGGGATGATACTCTGCTGGCTCTGTCATCAGACCAGAGAGGGTATACCTAAGAAACCGTTGAACTTGACGGGACAATAAGATGCTGGACTCTATGTTTGGTATACGCTTGCAATGGGGAAATCTCAACTGAACTTGAGCTGTGGTTATGCAATAAGGTGGAGGAATCCACCATGGTGGGAGGGTTTGGGGAGGGGTGGGGAGAACCCAAGTATCTATGTAACTGTGTCACATAATACAATGTAATTACTGAAGTTAAATAATAAATAATTAAAAAAAAAAAAAAAAAAAAAAAAAAAAAAGAAATAATTTCTTATACTGTTTCTTTATTTTTTTACATTCTTGAAGGAGACATTCTACCATGTAGTTGGCTAAACATAAATGTTGAATTTGATGTCTACATATAGCTGGAGCTTCAGTCTGTAACTCTAGATTCATTTTCATCAAGCCCTTGAAGAGGAGAAAGAAACCCTGGAAGCAGTGAAATATATAAATACTCATCTGTGGCTGATGCTTCTAGGCTAATTCCTTCAACAAGGCAACCAATTTTCAGTTCAGGTGACTGCATTAATCTCTAAGTCAATTCAAACCAATTTAACAAATAAAATTTTATGAGATTTCATCACAAGCTTCACCAAAGGCCAATTATGAAACATCTACTTCATTTCCCTCGTCCATTGATTTTCTAATTTGTTGGCAAAAATCTATGACGCCAGTCTAATGTGATCTTTTCTTTATAAGCCCATCTTGTCTTTTGCTTATGATTCCATTGTATTCCATTTAAAGATTTCTTATCTTATTATATGTGTGTCATTATGTTACTAAGGTAGAGCTGCTCAATTACCAAAGCTAGTTCAGCCATTTTTATCTACTCTGTGGAATGATGTCACTTCTAGTTTCCTGTTCCCTTCATCTTGCTGTGTGTTTGTGTATGTGTGTTCAATATTTTGTTTAGAGACAATTTCAAGCAATTTTATAGAGGTTTGATTTTTTTGTTATTGGAAGATACATATAATCCAGATCAAACTTTGTGATCACATTTACTCAGAGTGTGCTGCAGCTGCCTTTCACTAATTCTTGTTTTCCAGAGTCTCCATTATTCTTATTGTACAAGTTTGTTTTTCTAATTTGACTTGGTAAACAGAAGTTGAAAAATGGCTACAATAATTTAGCTAAGTTTAGAGTCGTAATAATTTAGCACTCTATCTTTTTATTAGCAGACCTGTCTTCTGTAGACTTCCTATTTCTCCCTTGATATGGTTGTGTAATTTTTTCTTTCAATTTCCTTTCCTTTGCCTCTCAGCATTAATTTTATTCTAGGCTCTCACTCACATGATCAATTCTGGCCATACTCTTCAATGATGTAGGTATTTTTCCCTCTTTCCTTTGCTCTCTTTCTCTGTGGGACCATAAAGCAAATTATAGACATTAATTTTTATGACTTGAGGACCAAAGTTAAAGAAAACTGTCAACAAGAATTACACAAATGACTATAATCATTTGCCTTGAAAAGAACTTAAGTTTTTAAATGATGGCACTTTTAAATTCTGTCTGCAAGTATGAAAAATTTTCACTTGGCACAAAATGGGCATTGTAGGAAATTGCTATGGCATTTCATATATTAGGTGAGTCAAATAAGAAAAAATGAAGGGTAGATATCATTACTGACACATGTACACCTAGGATTTTAAAATGTGCTGTGTGATGAGGGCATTGAGAACTGGTTTGTGATATAAACAATAATCACAATCTGTGTCTGTAGAATCTTCCTTTTGGGGAAAAAAACCCTCTTTTGTTGCACACATGATCTCGTGGTTTTCAAAATGAGGTTGATATGGGTGGTTACACATCCAGGGGGACCACACACATATCACCATGATTTCAAGGCAGCCAGAATCAGGCAGGGTAAGAGTGGCCTAAAGCTTTTATCTGTGTGGAAGGAGGCTACATTCTGCATATGTGACTACGCTTATTTGAGCTGTTTGCCTTTGGGCAAACACAGAGCTGGATGTAGCACCTGTGTGACAGGTGAACTCACACTTCGTTGAGAGCTCACTAAGTATCACACGGACTAAGAGGGAGTGTCCCACGGTCAGAAAGGAGCTGTAAAACATTCCTTGAACCTTGTTTATGTCTCCCAAACAAGTAGGGATTTTGAATTTAATCAGAATTCAAATCCATGTGTATGTGTACATGAAAAAATAGACACACACATGCACGTATGTGTTTCCTACTGGGCTTCGGCTATATTTACACAATTTGCCTTTTTGACTTCTGAATCCATGGATTCCACCTCTATGGATTTATCCAACCATGGGTCAAAAATATTTGACAAAAAAGTTATCTGTATTGGACATATACAGGCATTTTTCATCATTGCCTGAACAAACCAGTTCAACAACAATTTATGTGGTATTTACATTGTATTGAGTATTATACGTAATGCAGAAATTATCAAATATGTAGGATAGGCTGGTGCTGTGACATAGTAGGTTAAGCCACCGCCCATGATGCCAACAACATATATGGCCACTTTTTTGAATTTTGTCTGCTTCACTTGTGATCCAGCTCTCTGATAATGGCCTGGAAAAAACAGCAGAAGATGACTTAAGTGTTTTTGGACCTTGCCACCCACATGAGAGGCCCAAGTGAAGTTCCTGGATCCTGGTTTCAGCACAGACTGGCTGTGGCTGCTGTGACTGTCTAGGGAGTCTATTAGTGGAAGCAATATCTCTCTTGGGCGTGCGCTCTCACTTTCACTGTGTGTGTGTATATAGATTGTGTGTGTGTATAGATTGTGTGTAAATGCTAAGGCATTTTATATAAGGAAGTCTGAGCATCCATGGATTTCAATACCTATTGTAATTCTGAAAACACTACCTCAGTACCTTGTGGATACTGAGGGACAACTGTATGTGATCACAGGCAGGTCGGTAGTGTCTGTCATGTTGTTGTCTTTGCATCTCTTCTGGAGTTTCAGCAGGCAGTCCTAAAGGAAAACCAGGGGACAGAATAGAGAAGAGCAGGATCAAGCTGTAACCCTGAAATAAGTGCTGGGGCCCAGGAAGAGAAGCTGAAACCTGCACCAGTTCTTATCGCTCTGATATGGGTGAGTGCTCTGCAGAAGCCGGTCAACAGTCATGGAACTGAACACACACATATACCTGGTACAACATCCAAAGATGCTTGGAGTCAAAGATTACTCTGTGTTCCTGGTCGGAGGACTTAAAGCTTTCATACCTCACTTTGTTGTTTCTCTTCTGGCACACATATGGATGAGCTGGAAAGAAAGTCTGAATACTACCTTCCCTGACACTGGCAGGAAATTCAAATCATGGTAAGCCCCAGCCCCATAGGTGTGTGGGGGGGTTACAATTCACCTCTGTCCTACCTCCCACGTCCCAACTCAATCACTTTTCCCTGTTTTGTTTTTCAAGTCATTTTATAGCCTGCCAGAGAGCCTGCCTTGACGTATCTCTAAAGAGCCTCACTACATGTAGAATAGAGTTTTTGCTTGAATTTTTATTTTGAATTTTGAATTCCATGGTACAATTCGCAGAGTATGGGATACTGCCCCTCCCCCCACGCCACTTTTGAAAACAATTTCCTAGTGCACAGGTAGTGTTATCAACCTGAACATCTGAACCAAAATTTAGATGTATTTAAAGTTATTACAAAGGGAATTGAGGGGAAAGTGGAACACATGCAGGCTTAGGCGTATCTTATGCCACCAAGGTGAGTCACAAATCAGTAATCCTAAGAGCTGACAAAGGACTGATACTTTACTACTGCCCTCAAATTTCTCATAAAAATGTTTCTGGTATCCTCCCTAACACAATTTAAAAAAGGGAGTCTGAGGTTATATAATTCAGACAGCATGTTGAAAAGACGATCTAGCTTTTGTTTAATTCCTCCCTTTTTCCTAATTTCCATAATTGCTTACTAACTGACATAGAGAATCTCTTCATTAATTCTTAATTAATAGACCATTAAAACACTTAGAACGGGTAACATGGAGGGTTTATTTTTCATGCACTGTTGACCATTTGTATTTCTGCTCTTGAAATCCATCTATACATGCTATTTGTCCATTTCTTAACTGGACTGGTTGTTTTCGTTTTGCTAAATTTTTGGGTTCCTGATTTATTCTCAGTATCAATCTTGTCAAATAATTAGTCTGAAAATATTTTCTCCCATGTCTCATCACTGCATTGATTGTTTTCTTTGCTGTGGAGAAGCTTCTGAGTTTGATAGAATCCGTTTGTCCAGTTGAAATGCAAATCAAAACCACAATGAGTTATCACTTCACCCCTGTCAGAATGGCTGTTCTCTGAAAGAAGGAAAGTAATAAGTGCAGAACACGATGTGGACAAGGGGGAATGCTTACACACTTGGTTAGAATATAAACTGGAGCAACCACTGTGGAAAACAATCTACGTGTTTTTACATATATATAAATATCTGTTTATATATACAGTATATTTTATATAAGCATATTTGTGTTTATATATACATACTTATATAATTTTATATTTATTTTATACTTCTATATAATATAAAATAAATGTTATATAAACACATATTAAAATATAAATATTTGTATATATTTTAAAAGATACAAAACTGCCATATAACCCAGTAATCATGTTACTGGGTATATATGCAGAAGACCTGCACTCTTTCTAGCAAAGAAACATGTACTCTGCAGTGTTTAATGCAGCGTTAATCCCAATACCAAAGGTGTGAAATCCACCAAAGTTTCCGTCATCAGATGAAAGAATTAAAAAAATGTGGTATACACATACAAGTTAATGGCATTCAACCAGAATACTGCCATTTGCAGTGAGTCAGATGGAATTGGAGGACATCATGTTAACAGATATAAGGCAGACACAGAAAGACACATATTCTATGTTTTCTCTCTTTTGTGAGGACTGACAAAGGCAAAAACAAAAAAAAAAACTCAATCTGAAAACAAAACAGTGATTGTTAGAGTGCAGGAAGGGAGAATGAAGTCCAGGGTATTTGAATAATGGGCATCATCCCTCAGGAGGGAGAGCTAGGTTTCTAGTGTTACAGAGCACAGTTTACAATATGCTCATGAGTATTGCATGCACAAATAAAAGAGAGAAGCTCCAAGCCATCAATCACACAAAAATTTTGAAAAAGTAGAAATTTTGATTACTCGGTTTTAATCAGTACACACTATTTAAATGCTCTATAATATTGGGAGAATCAAGATGGCAGAATAGAGTAAGGACACATTTAAACAGAGAAAAACATTTAATCAGGATGAAGCACAGAGGACATATTCAAGGAAATAGGAGAGGACAGAACAACAGCAGAGGAGTACCTGGAGACTGACAGACACAGGAAAGCAGCGGACACAACAGTGTGCTGTTGCAGTGACTGATACTCCAGCGGCATTCAGCTAACGGCGATCTGAACACCACCAGCAACTGGATCTCCACCAGCAACCAGGTGGGAAGGGACTTTCACTGGGAGCTTGGGAGGTGAACCCAGACAAAGAACTGCCCGTCCTGCTGGTCCGTCTGATTTGACCAGGAGCAGAGACAGAGCAGCAGGTCCCAGACAGGCAGTGTGAGAACACGGTGGATTTCACAGTCCAGTCAGCCCCCTAGAGCTGAATTGGGTGCCATTTTCCATAAGGAGGCAAAGGCAAGGGAAAGGACTGAGCATACGCTAAGCTGGGAGTGAACTCATTTCTGACTCAGTGAACTGAAGCAACATGGCATTCTACAGGTTCCACCCAAGACAGGCCCAGGCAGCCCTCAGATCTGATGGCCAGCAGATCAAGAAATGAAGTAGAGGTACATCAGGCACCATTTTGTACACTGTAGCAATAGCTTTAGGACTGCAGGGGACAACAGTGAACTGTGCATGTGCTGAACTCGCGGGAACTCACTGAGTTCCATGGATTGCACTGGTCCAGCAGGAAAATAATACCGACTGTAGCATCGTATGCATCAAAATAGGTCTGTTTGGTCCTCAGACCTAACGTCCAAGAGGTTCTGACAAGATCAGTGCCACCAACAACCTAGCTGTATAGGACACCTGGTGTCTCTCTAATCCTGGGGCCAGCTCCTACCAGAAGTGGGAGAAAGGTTTCAGAGACAACGGTACAGCCTCAGCATGGTATCACAGGAAGAGGAGAGTGGTGAGCCAGGAGCTGGGGCTGAGGAGACCATGGTGGAAATCTAACATAAGAACCCAAACCTGGAACTCACTGGAGGTTGTGGCACAAGTGACTGCAAGCAAAAAGTTGTGTACCAGCTGCAATAAGTAAAATCGAACTGTAGACCTGTGGGTGACACAGCTTAGAAACCTGCCCCAAGGAGAAAACTCTGCTAACCAGAAGTACAATGACCAACAGCAAAAGAAGAGACAGAGGCACAATAAATATTACTGAAGACTCCCCTGCAAAGGAGCAAAACCTTATGCCAACCTCAGAGTTAACTGAGGAAGATATCGAGAAAATGGGGGACACAGAATCCATAAGACTCATTTTAAAGCTTCTGATCAACAATGAGAAACACATACAAGAGTTCAAAGAATTTAAGGAAGCAATCAAGCAAGTCATGGCTGATATTATCAGAAATTAAGAACACAGTAGAGCAAATTAAAAGTACAGTGGAAAGCCTCTGAAATAGAATGCAGCAAGCAGAAGAAAGAATCTCAAAATTAAAAGATATTTCCTGTCATCCGGGGGGAAACAAACAAAAGCTGGAAGCAGAGCTAGATCAGGCCAAAAAAAGTATTCAAGAATTGAAAGACACTATTAAGAGGCCTAATATAAGAGTTATGGGAGTCCCAGAAGGCGCAGAAAGAGAAGCTGAGTTTGCAAATGTATTTAATGAAATAATAAAGGAAAATGTCCCTAATCTAGAGAAAGAATTGGGAAACAAGATCCAGGAGGGGCACAGAACTCCTAACAGGCTTGATCAAAAGCAATCTTCACCAAGACGCACCATCATCAAGCTCTCTTCAATTGAACATAGGGAACAGATCCTTAAATGTGCACGTTAAAAAAAACAATTGACACAAAAAGGAATGCCAATTAAACTCACAGGAGATCTCTCACAGGAAACTCTACAGGCCAGAAGAGAATCGAGTGACACATTCCAGATTCTAAAAGAAAAAAATTTTCAGCCTAGGATAACATATCCAGCAAAGCTTTCTTTTGTCTTTGAAAATGAAATCAAATTCTCCACAGTAAAGAAAAGTTACAAGAATTTTTGTCTTCCAAACCTGCCTTACAAATGATACTTCAAGATGTTCTCATGACAGAGAAGAGGAATAGCACCCACCAAAACCAAAGGCAAATGCAAAGAACATCCCAGTAAAATGACAACAGAAGACTAAACCAATGAACAACCTATTTCTAAAATGACAGGACCAAAGTACCATCCATACATGGTAAACTCTGAATGTAAATGACTTAAGCTCATCAAACATCATAGATTAGTAGACTGGATTAAAAAGCAAAACCCATCTATTTATTGTCTGGAAGAGACACACTTCACCAACAAAAATCGGCGGATACTATATTGCATGGGTTTTGTTGTTTCCTGTTAGTTTCATTTCTTCAAAACACTTTGTTCTGATTAAATCATTCAATGATTCATAGATCATACAGTAGCATCATTTTCTTCAAGAAGATTCTTGATTTTCATCTCTTTAGCTACACGTTAGGCATTTAGAAGCATGTCATTTAACTTCTTGGTGTTGTTAGTTTCTTTTTTCTCCCTGATGTTAATTTTGTTTTGTGGTTTTTCATTTAAGGGGATGTATAGTAGCTGTGTAATGGAGACTGTCATATCTAGTAACATGTCATTTAACTTCATGGCATTGTAAATTTCTATTTTTCTTTCTATTGTTGATTTTGTATTATGACTTTTCATTTAAGGGGATGTACAGTAGCTGTGAAATGGAGACTTAGCATCCAGATGTGAGGATACAATGTTGTATGCATTTCTGCTTCCAGACAAAGATGGACTTGCAATGAAACTGCTCACTATATCTTGACAATAGGATTCTGGACTCTCTGCCATTGTCCATGCCCGCAATGATGGACATATGACTGAGTATGAAGAACTATATTTTAGTAATGATATGGAGGAACTTGGCAGTGGGGGAGGGAATTGGGGAGGGGATAAGGGAAATGCCAGGAGCCTATGGTACTATATCATAAAATGATAATAATAATGGCAAAATGTTAAATGAATAAATAAATAAATAATTAAATGCCCTATAATATCACACCCTAGCACATAGATATGTATAATTATTGTTGACAAAACATTATAGATATTCTTGGAAGAATTCTGCTAAATTCTACTAAAAACCATATGTGCCCATGCAATCAATGGAAAAATTTGCAATTGTGCATTGCATATACTTAAAAGTTCATGGGTTATCTATAATCCCAGAATATGAAATGATTGGATTATCAGTAAGGGTGGGGTTGACTTTTCTTACCAATCACTAAAGATTCTCTGGACTTCTCATATGCTGACATCCTCTGGGAATGGAGAATAGAAGGTATCAAGAGAATATGCACTCACAGCAAAGCTGCCTTATTCCTTTGGCACTTCCCTAGAGGAAAAAAATCAATACTTCTTACCAACAGAAGTGGATGTGCAATGCAATGGAGCCAGAAGTCCACCTTTGTTCCATTTTGGACACGTTTTTCATTCATCCCTTTTTTATTTAGGTCAAGGTTTTCGTATTTTGGTTTGCTGCTATAAATTGGTCTTTGGGATTTTATTTTAAAGAAGTTATATCTATTCATTTTCTCAAGTATAATTCAAGAACAAGACTGAAAGGGGAAAGGGGAAACTAATGTGCAGAGTTTAATTAAATGCTAGCAGGAAAATAATGCCTTTGCCTCATTATTTTACAGCAGGAAACATGTTGACCAGTAGAGAGAAATGGAAGTTTTTGTTAAGGTTTTCTTATGATCTGGGTCCCAGAACAGTGAACTCTGAAATGGACATCAGTGTAGAGGGCTTATTGGAATTGAGCTAAAGAAGGGGAAAGAAAGAAGCAGAGCGAGGCAGAGGAAGAAACAGGCTGATATGCAGTATCAGTGGGAGCTTCCATCATCTTTGAGTGACCCTTCAAAACTGTCCTGAGCTGGAATGACATGGCTAGGGATCAATGCCTTTTATTATTTATTATTTTTTTTACATTTTATTTTTAAGAAAAAGAGGCAGGAAGATACAGAGCTCTTTTTTTCTGGATCATTTCTGTATCGTCTGAGAGCTGAGAATTCAGTCCAGATCTTGATTCATTTTGGTGGCAGGAGTCACTTACTTTAGCCATTACTACTGCCATGCAGGGTATGTGTTAGCAGAAAGCTGAATGGCAAATGGAGCCTGGACTTAAACTCAGGGAATCTGACATGGTGTAAGGATGACTGAACCAGTGGCTTAATAGTTAGGTCAAATATATACAGAAATAAGCCCTTATTAATCTAACATTTGGATAATGGCTGTTTTGAGTTTTGGAGGAGGTGTGTGATGTTGATTGCACAACTCTCTTCAAGTTCAGTCAGTGAGCGGAGGAAGCTGATAACTGAGGACTCTTTGTCAAATGTACTCCCAGATGCGAGGGGACCAAGACCTTCACTTCTGATGAGGAATCAGATGGTGCATGACTGTGTTCTGAAAACAGTGCTTGCAGACAGATAAATTTTTTTTTAGAAATGATATATTACTATGCTGTTATGGAATATCTGTACTAACCCAGTATCTAATATCTTTAGCTGTTGGTGGTTAAAGGAATAAAGTAATAATAAAATGCTCCTTTAATATTTTTTTATGAGCCTCATGGTCAATTTCACTTTCCTGTAATGTCTTTATATCATAATCTTATAGCCATGTCAGTAGGTTACCTTGAAAAATAATTTAAAAAAAATGTCTTTTGTAGACACTACCCAGGCTGTTGGCCATTTTCTTCTCTCTCCTGACTACACCTCTGAACCTGGTTAGGTTTCAGTAGACGAAATAGTTATCCAGAGTCTGCAATACAACAGCTAAAAGTAATGAAAGGCATTGTCCTTCACCCACCCACTTTGAATTGTTCTTTTCCTCTCTGCTCTGATCCATGTGAGGCTGATGACAGACAGCTGCATTTCCCAAACTCCACTTCTGGGTTCCCATTGGATTCCACCAGCCGCTGGTGAGCAGAAGAACACAGAGGGAAGAAGGGGGCTGAGGAGGTTTTTGTTTATTCTTTCCTCCATCCATGTATCATTATCATCTTTTCAGCATTGACAGTGTTCTTCTATGGTGGCAGGACTACCCCTCCTTCATGCTTTTAGCTCCTGTTCTCCTAGTTAAACCGTACCCTTGCTGAACAAATGCAGAAAACATCAGACCATAGGCCACTCAGTGCATGGCCTTAAGGGCAATTTTTATTTTTTTAAAAGCATCAATAGTTCTGTTACCATGCATAGTGTCTAGGAGATCTGCCTCCAGAAACCCAGTTAATTAGACATGGATGTCACTCTTGATCAAAACAACACCTGTGTGTTTTTCTAATATATCCCTTACTCATCAGCCTTAATTGCTATCTGTTGTTCTGGGACGAAAATGATAAAACCTATATGCAGTGTGAAAGGGTGGCTTCAGAACCTTTGAATCCCTTGGCGACAGTTTATCATCATTAGCAAAGGTGATAAGGCAGGTACCAAGAAAACTTGGAAGGTCTCCTGCAAAATTAGTGAGGCTGCCTGCCAAGATCAGACACTCTGACTTCAGTTCCCCTTTCTAGGCTGCCCACAGCTGGTGTTGTCCAGCTCTACGCAGGTAATATTATCACTTCCCCCAACAGGCAATTTTCTTCACAACCATTTGTCTCATGATAGCAGCTGTTACTTTTTGGACAGAGTGAATTATGAGGAAAAACATTAACTTTTTAAAAATGTGACTCCATTGTCCCCTTATAACTCCGAACAGAGAAGCTGGCACTCTATATCTGAGTTTCTGGGTTATTTAAGACTAGGAGGGTTTGAGGTTTTAAGATTTGGATGCCTGCAGGAATAACGGTGGATTCTTCAGTGGAGGATGTCAGGGGAGGCCAGCGATTGGATGAACACAGTTCGAGGCAGAGTTTTGGGTGATGGCTGAGACAGAATACAATCAGCCTGACAGAGGATGAGCTCTGCTTTGCCCCCGTGGGAAGGGAAAGCTGTTGAGTCAGCATCTCAGAGAATAACTTCTATGAGGTACATCTCAGAGGGCAGCCACTGTTGGGAAGATGAACTGAAATACTGAAGAAGTCAAACATGGCCAGACAGTGGTTCAGATATGGAAGTTTTACATAGATGTCCATTTTATATATTGTCTATGGATCTATATATGCATGATGCATTAAACTGTGATTAAATGACTGTTTTTCTACTAAATAAAATGGACTGCAGAAAATAATAACATAGATAGTCCTTAGCTGTATGAATGCTTCAAGTGGGGCGAAATCAAGTAGCCCAAGGGATACAATTATGGCTGGCAACAGCCAACAAAATTGGGCTCCTCTCCAAATATTTCTGGCACAAATTTCCAAGCTTCCTCTCTTACTGTGTGTGGAAGAGGTGATTAGAAGCCAGACACTTATTGTGAATGAACTTCTCACTGACAGGTTAGATGAGCAACTAGAATCTGATAGAGCAGTAAAGGCAGGTGAACTGGGCACTCTCCGTGTTGTTTCAATTGGCTCTTCATTCTCAGATTTTACCTGGGCCCTAGCTGTCCACACTGACTGCCTTGTCCCTGTGCTTTAATTGGTTCATTTACTGTCAAGATGAGGGTAAAGCGACCAAGGTCCCTGGGGTATTATAAGGGACTCTTTAACATGTGCGCTAGGTGCCAGCCCTGTATTCAGTAGGAGACAGGTGACGGAGAATAAGGTTGTGGTGTCAATCACCCACCTCCCTGTGGGTTGCTATTTTCCAGTTGCATTCTGCAAGGAGACAATGATTTGAATCAGTAGCCTTCTCCATAGTTCTTTTATATTCCCCTGACTCTGACCCTGACACCACTACTCTTTCAAATGTGTGTGCGTTGGTAAGGGAGGAGACCTGGTAGCTGATTCTGCCAACACCGGTCCTGTTGTTACTCTAGAAGGCTCCATTATTCCTTTTCATTACCTTGGAGTACTGTTCTTTCCAGGCCTCTAATTACTGCCCTTATGAAATAAATAAAGGGATATTTAAAAATAATCCCTTTATTAAACCTTCCCATTTACCTATTGGAATGTGCTTTTTTTCCCAGTATTTTGAGGAGCAGAGAGAAAATTTGCATTATTCTGTTGACTCTCCAACTGCCATCATTGCCAGGGCTGAGCCTGGCTGAAGTGAGGAGTAAGGAATTCAATCTGTTTTCCTATGTGGACGGCACAAATCCAATCTCATGCTCATTACCACTTCCATGTGACCTAGGTATCTATCCTACCCATTCCAATATTGGAGGGAAATGTCTTATTTGTGAGGTCTAGCACCCATTTAATGCTTCTGTATCTTTCTGGGACTTAAAATGATACAGGGCTGGCACTGTGGCATAGTGGACTATGCTGACACTGGTATTCTGTGAGGGTGCGGCTTCCAGTCTTGGCTCTCCACTTTTGATACAGCTCCCTGATAATATGCCTGGGAAGGCATCAGAAGATTCCAAAATGCTTGGGCCCCTGCACTCATATGGGAGATCTGGAAGAAGCTCCTGGGTCGAACCTGGCTGTTGCAGCCATTTAGAGAGTTTCTCTCTCTTTCTCTCTCTCTCTCTCTCTTTTTCTCTCTCTCTCACTCTCACTCTCACTCTCACTCACTCTTCTAAATAAGTAAAACAAATCTTTTAAAAATGATACCTTAATTCCTATTCTGTTATCTACAATTCAGCTTTATTCCATTTAATAAATGAAATGAGTTTCTTAATGTCTGTCTTCTTAATGGTTTTCTGACTCCTTAGTGGGCAAGGCAAATGACGTCACCTGGACCTCTGAACGGCCTAGGTGTTTAGCATGTGAGAGATGCCCAAGAAATGCTTGCAACTGACTTACAATCTTGACAATATCTATGTCCGAATTTTTCCATCTAAGAAAAAGTAAAGGATTATTGGACACTTGTCTGATGGAATAAAACCTTGTGGCAAAAAAATAAACTGAGGGCAAAGAGGTATATCTATCCTTTCTCCTTGTCTCTCTAATGTTTCGTGGTTTCCATAATTCCCTTAATTTGTTCTTTGTCATTTCTTGTCTCTGCAGTGAAGTTAGCAAAACAGCTTTCAATAAGTGAATTTCAGTTGGGGGGCGTGGGGAAAGCATGAAGAGTACAGTGCATTCTCTTTTCTCCTTAATTGCTTGATCTTCCATCTGTTGTCCTGGGATGATATTGATAAAGGGATTAAGGGAGCCATGCCATCTCCTGAATCAAATTAGAACAGTCATTCTCAGAATTCAGAGTATGACATTTTTATGTTTTGCCACATGAAGAGGAAAGAGCCTTTAATTTATTTTAATGCAGTTAATTTGAAGCTAGATTAGATCATCTAGTTAACTCACAGGTTCTTTCTTTTTAAGATCAAACATTGTGTAGTATCTCATTTTCTCAGTATCAGTCGTTGCTGTTGATCATAGCCTACATCTAATCAAAAGGAAGTTAACCTTGAACACCAAGCATAAAATCCATAAACCATAAGCTAGACCCAATATAATTTGAGGAATACAGGCATTCTTAAATAAGATAGTTTTGAGTTTCTTCAATAATAAGCATAAGCTGATGCTTGAATATTTTCATTTATTTTTATGTATGAATCTTTTTTTATTTTGAAATCTTGTTATGTTTTTATTATGAACAATAGAATGGTAGAGATGTTCAAAAATAAACTAAGCAGCAGTGGTAAAAAACACTTTAATCGTATCTATGGATTCTAGAGCTATAGAATAACTGCTCTGAGTTGTGAAAGTGTCACACTCACATTCTTAGTTGAACTTCAAAGAGTGCTCTGTTGGAAGGTCTAGGTTGTTCAGAATCTCTAAGCCAGAATTACAGTGGATAATGGGCAATGGTGAGTATTGCAGTTTTTCACCATGCTTCACACTATATGATCAGGATGAAACTGGACAAATAAAGTGTTTCAATGGCTTATCATTTTCAGGTCTCTGAGGACTTTTGTGCTGAATGATGAGGATAGCAAGATGTACATTTGAATTTTCCTTTTGTGTGACCTATGGAGGCTCTTGAACTATTTAGTTTCAAGCTTACACACAAACAAAATCTGATGACCACTCAGGTTGCAATTTAAATCAACTACTGATAGATAGTCTTTAAAAGATCACCACATCCCCAATTGATCTGAAGTCTACATTTTATTTCTAGTTAGTTTTCACCTCTGTAGCTCCCTCAGCTTTCTCATTTCACTTCATCTTGCTCATACTGACTGAATTTGCAGAGAGCACTGTTTAACTGAGTCCAGACTTATTATGGAATTAACATATAATACATTGTAGTTTACCTTGTCTATCTGCTAAATATACTAAGAGATATCCTCATTTATTTGTGTTTCTTGTAGGTTAATTCTCTTATAGCTACTGGAATCAGAGTATGTGCTCCCAAAGCTCTTGTGTTGGAAGCTTAATCCCCAATTTATATGTTAACAGCATTCTGTAGGAAGGGCCTTGAGGAGGTAAGCAGGATTGGATAAGTTCAGAAAGTGGGTCTCCCTATGTGAAATCAGTGGCTTTAGAAGGAAAAGAAGAGAGATCAGTTTAGCAAGCTTGCTCAGCTTTGCCAGGTGATGTTCCTGGCAAGTTTACATGTTGTTACAATTCCCAGTTTCCAGAACTGTGAGCACCATAAACTACATTCTTTGCAAATCATTCAGCCTCTCAATATTCAATTGCAAACTAAGAGTATGATCCGATAGTGTTTTCGTTGCTGCTTATTACCATGTGCTTATGAAATTATTAAAAATATCTTACTGTAATCTGTTGTTTGTCTAGCTGGCAAGTAGCTTCTACTTGATGTTTTTATTTAAAAATGTATTCATTAGATAATGACATAAAAAAACCGAAAGATTTTGACATGTGACAGGGTCTGGCAAATCTACGTGCCAGCTTCCTGCACAGCGACCATGATGTGGAGCTGTCTTTTGATTAAAGCAAACCCTCATCAATTCACTGAGTATCCTACCCATCTTCATTTCACTTGATTATGCCTGAGCTGCTTCACTTATCAGTCATCTGAGTTGGGGAAAGACAGCCTGGTTTAGGGAGAGTGTGATGAAGGCTGTAAGTCATTTGTCTGGAGTGGTGTGCATGTGTTCATTTTTATACACCTTGCAAGAACTTGCGAAGAACCATTATGCACTGAGCTGAATACAATGGGAAACCAGAGATGGCAGATGTAGGTTTGGCTGTCAAAGAACTTGTGTTCTAATTGGAGCTATACCTCAGGCATGTGTTGCATGTGTGAACATGTGGTATAAATGATGACATGTGTGGATAAAAGGCCATGGGCACTCAGTGCTGGACAGCAACACTCTGAGGAATAACAAAGAAGGCTTATTAAGATGAGGTGTTTTTCTAAATTGGCAACATTATTTTTCAATTCTTTGGGAATTTCACAGTTTCATATAAATGATAGTTTCATAGAGAAACAACTGATGATGGTAAACTGTATGGATTTGATTACATAGGCAGTTCTTTTATATTTTTAAAAAATTCTGTTAAATTATAAAAAGTGCTAATTGATTTAGTGTTTGAAAGGCAGAGAGAGAGAGAGAGAGAGAGAGAGAGAGAGAGAGAGAGGCACCTGCCATTTACTGGTTCTTTTCATAAATGCCCACAGAAGCTAGGGCTGGGTCAGCTTATACCTGTGCATTGAGATCCCCATCTGAGTCTGCCACGTGTCTGCAAGGCACTCAACCAGTTGAGCCATCATCTACTGCCTCCCAGGATCTGCATTAACATGAAGTTTGGATCAGGAATGGGACTGGAACTTAAACCTGGAAAGTCTATTGTGGGCAGTAGGTGCCACAAGCAGTCTGTGAACCAGCCAAAGGCTCTCTCCCAAAGTGACTATTCTTAATTAAGTGGTTAGAATTCTACTTGCAAAGTGGCTCAATTAACTTTGACATTGACATACATGTCATCATGCATACAAAGTATAAGTATTGGAGAATCAAGATGGCAGAATAGGGCAAGGACATGTTTAAACAGATGGAGAAATATTAGCCTGTGTGAAGCAAAGAGGGCACATTCCAGGAAATAGAAGGGGATAGCGGCGGGGTACCTGGAGACTGACAGACACAGAAAGCAGCGAAAACAATGGTGTGGTGTTACAGTGACTGATACCCCAGCAGCACTCAGCGAACTGTGATCTGAATTCCACTAGCAGCTGGAACTCAACCAGCAACAAGGTGGGATGGGACATTTACTGGGAGCTCCACAGATTATCCCAGAAAAAGAACTGCCTGTCCTGCTGGTCTCTCTGATTTGACCAGGAGCAGAGACAGAGCAGCAGGTCCCAGATGGGCAGTGCGGGAACACGGTGGATTTCACAGTCCAGTCTGCTTCCTAGACCATATCGGGTTCCATTTTGTTTAAGGAGGCAAGGGCTATGGGGCAGGAATCTGTGTGCACTGAGCTGGGAGTGAACTCATTTCTGACTCAGTGAACTGCAGCAACATGGCATCCTGCAGGTTACACCCCAGACAGGTCTGGGTAGCCCTCAGATCTGACAGCCAGCAGAACAAGAACTCTAGTAGCGGCACTTTAGGTGTCATTTCTTACAGTGTGGCAAAGAATTTAAGTCTGCAGGGGACACTAGTGAGCTGAACATGTACTGAGCTCAGTTCATTGCACTGGTCCAGCAGGAAAATAATACTGACTATGGCATTGTACGCGTCAAAATAGGTCTGTTGGGCACCCAGACCTAATGGCCAACAGGTTCCAGCAAGATCAGCACCATCAACAGCTTTGCTATATAGGACACCTGGTGTCTCTCTAATCCTGGGACCTGCTCCAACCGGAAGTGGGAGGAAGGTTGCAGAGACAATTGTGCAGCCTCAGCATGGTATCAAAGGAGGAGGAGGAGAGTGGTGAGCCAGGAGCTGGGGCTGTGGAGACCATGGTGGAAATCTAACATAAGAACCCAAACCTGGAACTCACTGGAGGTTGTGGCACAAGTGACTGCAAGCAAAAAGTTGTGTACCAGCTGCAATAAGTAAAATCGAACTGTAGACCTGTGGGTGACACAGCTTAGAAACCTGCCCCAAGGAGAAAACTCTCCTAACCAGAAGTACAACGACCAACAGCAAAAGAAGAGTCAGAGGCACAATGAACATTACTGAAGACTCCCCTGCAAAGGAGCAAAACCTTATGCCAACCTCAGAGTTAGCTGAGGAAGATATCAAGAAGATGGGGGACACAGAATCCATAAGACTCATTTTAAAGCTTCTGATCAACAATGAGAAGCATATAAAGCAGGCATTCAAGGAATTCAAGGAATATGACACACCAGAAATGAGTCAAATGAAAGCTGATATATCAGAAATAAAGAATGCAGTGGAGCAAACCAAAAGTACGGTGGGAGTCTCCAAAATAGAATGAAGCAAGCAGAAGAAAGAATCTCAAAATCAAAAGATATTTCCTGTCACCAGGGAGAAACAAACAAAAGCTGGAAGCAGAGCTAGATCAGGCCAAAAAAAGTATTCAAGAATTGAAAGACACTATTAAAAGGTCTAATATAAGAGTTATGGGAGTCCCAAAAGGCGCAGAAAGAGAAGCTGAGTTTGCAAATGTATTTAATGAAATAATAAAGGAAAATGTCCCTAATCTAGAGAAAGAATTGGGAAACAAGATCCAGGAGGGGCACAGAACTCCTAACAGGCTTGATCAAAAGCAATCTTCACTACAATACATGATAATCAAGCTCTCTTCAAGCAAACAAAGAAAAGGTCCTGAAATGTTCATGTGAAAAAAGTCAATTGACATGAAAAGGAATGCCAATTAAACTCACAGGAGATCTCTCACAGGAAACTCTACAGGCCAGAAGAGAATCGAGTGACATATTCCAGATTCTAAAAGAAAAAAATTGTCGGCCTAGGATAACATATCCAGCAAAGCTTTCTTTTGTCTTTGAAAATGAAATCAAATTCTTCCACAGTAAAGAAAAGTTACGGGCCCGGCGGCGTGGCCTAGTGGCTAAAGTCCTCGCCTTGAACGCACCGGGATCCCATATGGGCGCAGGTTCTAATTCCGGCAGCTCCACTTCCCATCCAGCTCCCTGCTTGTGGCCTGGGAAAGCAGTCGAGCCCAATGCATTGGGACCCTGCACTGGCGTGGGAGACCTGGAAGAGGTTCCTGGATCCTGGCATCGGAACGTCATGCACCGGCCCATTGCGGCTTACTTGGGGAGTGAATCATCGGACGGAAGATCTTCCTCTCTGTCTTTCCTCCTCTCTGTATATCTGACTTTGTAATAAAATAAATAAATCTGAATAAAAAATAAATAAAAAAAAAGAAAAGTTACAAGAATTTTTGTCTTCCAAACCTGCCCTACAAATGGTACTTCAAGATGTTCTCATGACAGAGAAGAGGAATAGCACCTACCAAAACCAAAGACAAATGGGAAGAACATCCCACTAAATTGACAACAGAAGACTAAATCAATGAACAACCTGTTCCTAAAATGACAGGACCAAAGTACCATTCTTACATGGTAAACTCTGAATGTAAATGACTTAAGCTCAACCAAATGTCATAGATTAGTAGACTGGATTAAAAACAAAACCCGTGTATCCGTTGCCTACAGGAGACATATCTCACCAATAAAGACCCGTGGAAACTATAGCTCATGGATTTTGATCTTTTTTGTTAGTTTCAACTCTTCAAAACACTTTGTTCTGATTAAATTCTTCAGTGACTCATAGATCATTCAGTAGCATCATTTTCTTCAAGAAGGTTCTTGATTTTCTTTTTTATTTCTTCAGGGACAGATTAGTCATTCAGTTGCATGTTATTTAACTTCATAGTGTTGTTAATTTCTTCTTTTTTCTTCCTGTTGTTGATTATGTTTTGTGGCTTTTCATTTAAGGCGATGTATAGTAACTGTGTAACGGAGACTAACCTATCCAAATGTGAGGATACAATGCATTATGCATCTCTACTTCCAGACAAAGATGGACTCCCAGTGAAACTGTTTACTATATCTTGAAAATAGGATGCTGGACTCTCTGTCACTGTCAATGCCCACGATGATGGACATATGATTGTGTATGAAGAGCTATACTATAGTAATGATATAGGGGAACTCTGTGAGGGAGAAGGGATTTGGGGAGGGGATAAGGGAAATCCCAGAATCTATGGAACTTTATCATAAAAATAATAAAGATAGTAAAATTAAAAAAAAACCCCACAAAGTACAAGTATTAGGAATGGTTGAGAATCTTTCCCTGTACTGAATCCCATGAAAGGAATGCCTAAAAAATTAGTGGTTTTTCCTTCTGTGGATCCCCCTCCTGTCACTACAGCAGGAGATGTTTCACCTCTGAGATTTTATCGGATCTTTCCTCCCTTGCAGCCCACTCCTGTCACTACAGCAGGAGCTCCTTCCCCCAACCCCTTCCTAAATAAATCCTGCTTGGCAAAAAGCAAAAACAAAATAAAACAAAGAAAGAAATAAAAACAGAGTCTATTTGAAACCTAGTGAGATAATTTCCCTCTCAGTGCGGCGATTGTTAGGCCATGGTCTCTTACAAATTTTTTTTAAATTTGATAGGCAGATACATATATATATATATTTTAGAGAGAGAGAGAGAAGGAGAGACAGAAAGAGAGATCTTTCATCTGCCGATTCACTCCTCAAATTGCCACAATGGCCAGAGCTGGCCTGATCTAAAACCAGCAACCTGGGGCTTTTTTCTGGGGGTTCCATATGGGCAAAGGGCCCCAAAGACTTAGGCCACCTTTTGACGCTTTCCTGAGCCCATTAGCAGGAGATGGATTGGAAGTGGAGTAGCCAGGACTTAAACTTGCACCCATATATGATGCTGGCACTGTAGGCTGAGGCTTATAAATAGTGCAAGTAAACAACTACCCCAGCCAAGTGATGACAGCAAAAATATGGCTGAATAAGACTCCAAGCTAGTCTACTATGTCAGCCAATGGACATTGAATGGATTTCCTCGTCCTTGGATTGGCAAGTTTGATAACATTTCAGAGCTATCAAAACCACCTGGGCAGAACTCTCAGAGTGTGTGCCATATCGGGTAGCTGGGTTGATATTGGGTAGGTGTTCCCCATCCCTGGGTACTAGGGTAGTTGAGAGGCTGGGTGTGGCTCTCCTCTTAACTCCCTCCTTTCCCCAGAAATAGGAAAAAGAAAAATTGGAACCAGTGATCACACCCACTGTTCCCTAACCCTCAATCCTCCCCATCCTGATCAACTATGTAAACATTTAAAATTAAAAAAAACATTAAAACTCCAACTTTTATATAATACATGTTTATCTTTTTCTTAAGTGCTACAAATATTTTCTTTGCTATATAGCCACTGTTTCCTTTTATTTGCAATGTTGCATATTATATCACAATTTAAATTTTCATGTAACTAATTTCATGAACATTTTCCTCTACTTTCTGATTATAAGTCATTCTATTATGATAGCTTTTCAATTGTACATTACCTCTGAGTCTTGTTTATTTTTCCCTTTATCATTCTTTAGTCCACCCACATGTTATCCCTGAGCATGTGTGATATCAGTGTCTAACTTAACAGATTTTCCAACCAAAATAATCCAGGTTCATTTTTTCAGGCCTCTACCCTCCTTCAGGGGACAGGTTGTGTCAGCAATAAGATAAATCCTTAAAAAGGGCAAATGAACTCTGGAAGCTCACCTCTCTTAGTACCTACTTTCTGTTGTTCAGAGAGAGACTTAACACACTCTTGGACTTTCTAAGCAGATGTTTTGTTTTTCAGAAGCCTGGACCCTTCATTTTGTGGAACTCATCTCTTTAATGTCACTGAATATTATTTTTATTGGTATAGAATGTGATTTTTCCCCTTGTTTTAATTCCCATGGTCACCCATGGTGCCTCTTTCAAAAAAGGTGCATAAAATGGACTTCCAGCCTTTCTGATACCCTGGAATAGAAGCTAGGCTTTCATGATAAATTACACAGAAAAAAAAAAAGAAGGAAAGGAAGAATAAGAAAAGGCAGCAGGAGTTACTTGTACCAAAATGAGAGTGGCTTTTGGCTCTGCTTCAGTGGCTTTGTTCCACATTGCTTTCTGAACTCTCTGAGAAAAGTGATAATGAGAATTTAATCTCTAGACTTGTGCCATCAGCTTTTTATTTTCCTTGGAATATTTTAAATCTGACAGAGCCTCCATTTCAGCCACTAGACAAAGTTCTTTCATGTTCTTGCTTCCCTGGGGTGGAAATAATCAGAGGGTGAAAGACCAAGGCTTGCCATATTTTCCAGCTATGATCTGGTATATTTTATTGGTTTTGAAAAGATTCAGCGTGCATATAAAGTCAGGGAATGAGATGCAAGAATTAAAAAAAGAAAGTCATTCTTCAATTTACTTCAGCTGAGCTACCATGTGGTCCAGTATTCAGTGCCTTCACGGGGACACTACTCTGAGCTTTCCATTTCTCTTGGGCTTCCCACATTTCTCACTGCACAGCACAGATATGTGCTTCACTGACCATATTGGTGGCTATGAGGAAGGCGATGTGCTGCCTTCAGAAATGGAACCCAAAGAACTAAGGTTTCAGTGAAACTGTTCATAGACCAGGTAAAGAATGGTGTGGCTGGAGTGAGCTGTGAGTTCCTACAGAGAGGCTTTTCTAATGTCTTTGCAAAGCAATAGAAACATCCTTCCCCAAAGACTTGTAAAAATTAACATTTCAATGCACTAGGTGACATTTGAGAAATGGGCAATGTCATATTTATGTATCTGTTTAAAGTAAATCAGATTTGGATTCAGGTCTCCTCTTGCCAATTATCTTGCAAGATCACTCTTTCTTCTGCTTCTCAGGCTTTCATAACTGATAAGTCATTAAGGCTAACATGAGTTTGGCCATCAGCCCACAATAGTTGCAGCTTGCCCTGGCTCCCAGGCACAGCCACATGATCCATCAGGAGAGGGCTACTTCAATTCCCTTTTGTCCATCTCAGCCACAATCAGCATTGCTAAGTGTACAAAGGCTTTGCTTTTAGTCTGAGTTCTGATAACTGTTCATATTTCCACTCCTGATGAGCACTGGTTTGCTCAGAGGACCATGCTTTGCAAAAAAAAAAAAATCTAGCATCATTAATTTACTCAAATGCATGGAATTCAGTGTCCCAGAATCCTGGGAACTTTTCTCGCCAATTTTAAAGATATACCACCTCCTGTTTTGTTTTTGTTTATGTTTTTTCCTCTTTAGGATATTAAACCTAGTTTCAACCTAATGTCTGGAGCTTTGAACTTCTAATATGTCTTCAGGAATTAGGGGGTTCTTCTGATCCCAGATTTTAGAGAGATGGGTGGAGGAAGGGATAGGGGATCATTGAGAGGCAGAGAACCAAAAGGTAGTGCCTGGTTGCTCTTCTGGGTTGTGAGAATAATGTGTTTTTGGTCCTTTCAGGTAATTCAAATTGGGAAAAGAAAAACACTTTCATTTAATCTTTTAATAATGCTATTACTTAAAATTTTGAGTACATCTCCATGATATATGCAGGAAGAATTGGAGGTGCTGTGGCAGGAATAGAAAGGGGTCTGGGAACTCTTCCTCTTAGGCTCACCCTAATATCTCCACGGCTCCTGAGCTGCCTTGCAGAGCCATGGGACAGGGCATGTGTTTAAGGAACTCGATCTGAAAACCATTATTCTGGGCAAGTGTAATAGCTTCTCTTCCTATGCACAACCTATCCATTTTAATACTCATACTCAAGTATGTAATGATGACTAAAGGGGAAGGATCCAAATAGCCATCTAGTCACCCTGCATACTCCTTGTCATGTGATAGTGTCAGATATTTGAGAGAAAACACAAGGTTCCAGGGAGATACCTACTTTCTAAGTGACATCCTCAGAGAATAAGGGTCTTCTGAAGTGTTTCCATTTTCCATGGGAGAGATATCACCTATGAGAGATAGACTGCACTATATGTGTCAGGTTGATTTATGCGTAAGAACTGAAATTCATAGATTCTTGCTATGTGTCAGGTACTTTTTCAAACATATCACATTTTTAAAAAATATACTTTGAAATAGTTAAATGTGGCTGGAGTTTTTCTGGGGAATCAATGAGCATTGATTCCATGATTCACTCTTAGAACCATCTACTATTTTTAGTATCCTCAGTCAGGAAATTAAGGCAAAGCAGGCAAACAGAATTGTCCAGAGTCACACAGCTACCCAGAGGCAGAGATGGAGTCTGAACAGCGACAATCTGGCTCCAGGGTTAAAGTTGTCTGTGTCTGCATTATGTCATGCCTTGACACACAACAACTCATAAACTTATCACAATAAGGGAGACATTATGTTTCTGCTTTATAGATGATGAAACCGTGTGTGTTTAAGTCATTTGCTTAGTCATACTATGGCTAAAGGAACTAAATATGAATTCAAACCCAGTTAGTTGCAGTCCAGAGGCTGTCTGAAGAGCTGCAATTGAATCTGCAAGAGGTAAATTCGCCAAGGTCACTCTATCGTTAACGGCAGAGCTCCCATGGCAGATTTGTCTCCCAAGCCAATGTAGTGATAATTCAGAGACCTTGATAAGTTACTCCTTAATCTAAATGTTTTTACAAATGAGAATCCCTTGTTTATAGGTAATACCATGATGTTAATATTTGACTTTTATTGTTTTCTACTTGTTAAAATTATTATATGTGTGTTATATCATTTATTAAGACAGCATGCAGACACTTTAGGAAAATCAACCAATATATAGATGAGTAGATAGAAGAAAGCAAATACCAGAAATCTTACATTCCTGGATAGACACATCAGCCTCTGATGCACGTCTTTACAGTCATCTCTCTCCGCATAGTTTATGTGCGTGCCATGAATATGTATGAGATACACATACAAACACACACACTTTTAAGTAAATGGAATCAGACTATAGATACTATTTGTAATCTGCTCTTATCCATTCATTTTTTTTCAGTCAAAATATCTATAAAATATTACAAACTACTTTTGAAACACTGTCTTGTTCCCATGTTGATGAACAAAAATACTGATCTTTCATGGGTAGCAAATTGTATCAGTCAAGATAAGTAAGATAATTCTATTGTTCAAATTTAATTCCTGCTATATAGGTTCAATGAAAGAAGGCTATTCCCCTGCTTTCATAGTTGACTTAGGGTCAACGCTCCTCGCATCAGGCTTGGGGGTTTAAGTCTCTTCCATTTTAGGTCTCTACAGTCAATAGGGCCTCCATCCTCCATAAGAAACTCTTCGTTCCTGGTGCTGCAGCCAAAAGCAATCATGTTGTATCATTTGAGGGATATTGACACATGTACTCTTCAAGGACAGTTGAAGAGATTCAGAAATCGTAAAGCTCCTAGGGATGTCTCCCATTTGAGTTATGCCGTGCAAGTGCATCATTGTTTATTTAAACAATCCTTTCTTGATGGCTATTTAGAAAGCTACTATTATGCTCTTTTTTGATTGTTGTTTTAAACAATGCTGTGGTAAACATTCTTCCAGATACAGCATGTACACTGATATATTGATTTCTCTGAATTCTTGAAATCGATATGGGTAATTGGTACTTGGATCCCATATCAGGGTACTAGGATTGCAGTCTGGGCTTCACCCCCAAATCCCAGCTTTCCGCTAATGCAAATTTTTGGAGGAAGCAGTTGATGAGTCAAGTGCTTGGGTCTGTGCTATACCTGTGGGATACCCAGATAGAGTTCCTGGCTTCTGGCAAGGGCCAGGCTGCTCTAGGAATTTGAGGAGTGAAACTATAGATGAAGGATATTCTCTGTGTTTCCCTGCTGCTGCTGTATGTATCTCTAGTTATAACTATCTTTTTAAATAGATAAAAATAAATTCCTGGAGTAGGAAGCAAAAATCAAGTGTATATTTAAATTCTCTATATAGGTTCCAAAATTACTTCCCATCTTCACACTTCTAAATTCTTGTGTACAACACAAGGATTTAAAATGCAATATTCAAAAAATTCTTTTATTACAGTATGGGTAGAATCTGCTAGTGAAAGACATTCATGTGAGATACAATAGAAACCATTGTTCTCTGGCTGCAGCTGAGATGGGACATGTGGGTGAACTCAGCCATGGTGTTTCCTCAAGAGTTTTGGACCTTCTCTTGAGCAGGGAGTATGATGACATTATCTGAGTTCCCAAGTGTCCTTCTGAAAATCAGTGCTCCAGAAGCTAAGACACCACAGGTAACCCCTGAATGATCCTCCGACTCTTGACAGGAGCCTTATTGTTCCACACAGTGCAAGATTTCCAGCTTGCTGAATTCAGGATACATTCCCCAAGTTACTACTCACCTTGCCTAGAGTGTCTTCTAGTCTGTTGAACCATAGTTGATGCAGCACCCATTGCCACTCTGTTTTTGTTGTTGTTGTTGTTGTTGTTGTTGTTAAGATTTATTTATTTTCATTGCAAATGTCAGACATACAGAAAGAAGGAGAGACAGAGAGAAAGAGCTTCCATCAGATGGTTCACTCCCCAAGTAAGCCACAACGGGCCAGTGCGTGACGTTCCGATGCCAGGATCCAGGAACCTCTTCCAGGTCTCCCACACAGGTGCAGAGTCCCAAGGCTTTGGGCCGTCCTCAACTGCTTTCCCAGGCCACAAGCAGGGAGCTGGATGGGAAGTGGAGCTGCCGGGATTAGAACCGGTGACCATATGGGATCCTGGCACGTTCAAGGCAAGGAATTTAGCCGCTAGTCACCCCACCTGGCCGAAGGAACCAATTTTTTTTTTATTATTATTATTTTTAATTCATTAATTACATTGTATTATGTGACACAGTTTCATAGGTACTGGGATTCTCCCCACCCCTCCCCAAACCCTCCCACCATGGTGGATTCCTCCACCTTGTTGCATAACCACAGTTCAAGTTCAGTTGAGATTCCCCCATTGCAAGCATATACCAAACATAGAGTCCAGCATCTTATTGTCCAGTCAAGTTCAACGGCTTCTTAGGTAGACCCTCTCTGGTCTGAAGACAGAGCCAGCAGAGTATCATCCCGATCAATTAAAAGCTCCAGCATACCATCAGCAAAAAATTTACATCATTATGGAATTAATTGACATAGTAATGAGTAACCAATATGTTAAAAGTAAATGCGAGTTCTTAACCACCTTCTGTGACCACCTCATTGACATTTCAATTTTAGTTTATACACAACATATAACATACATAACATGTTATACATAACATCATATCATCTTAAATTAAGGCAAACATGTGGTATTTAACCTTTTGGGATTGGCTCATTTCCCTTAGCATTATGGTTTCCAGTTTGGCCCATTTGGCCACAAAGAACTGCATTTTGTTTTTTTTAATAGCTGAGTAGTATTTCATGGAGTAGATGAACCATAGCTTTCTTATCCAATCCTCTGCTGATGGTCATTTTGGCTGCTTCCATGTTTTTGCAATTACTGATTGTGCTGCTATGAACATAGGAGTGCATGTTGGTTTCTCATAAAACAAGTGTTCTGGATATATTCCTAGGAGTGCTATTGCTGGATCATACGGTATGTTGATTTTGAGTTGTTTGAATGTTCTCCATACTGATTTCCATAGAGGCTGTACCAGCCTGCAGCCCCACCAGCAGTGGAGTAGGGTTCCCTTTTCCCTGCAACCTCGCCAACAAGTGTTGTTGGTGCTTTTATTCATGTGGGCCAGTCTTACTGGCGTTAGGTGGTACCTCATTGATGTTTTCATTTGGATTTCCCTTATTGCCAGGGAACTTGAACATTTTTTCATATGTTTATTTGCCATTTGGGTTTGTTCCTTTGTGAAGTGTCTGCCCATTTCCCGTGCCCATTTCTTGAGTGGCTTGTTTGTTTTGGTGTTTTGGCTGTTTTGTAGTTCTTTGTATATTCTGGAGATTAGCCCTCTATCACCTATGTAGTGTGCGAAGATCTTCTCCCATTCTGTGGGCTGCTGTTTTACTTTGTTGATTGTTTCCTTTGCTGTGCAGAAGCTTCTTAGTTTGATGAGGTCCCAATTGTTTATTCTGGTCTTGATTTCTATTGCTTTTGGAATCCTTTTTAGGAAGTAGGGACCTACCCCTAGATCTTGCAGAGTATTTCCAACATTTTCTTCCAAAAGTTTAAAGGTTTCTGGATGTAGGTTTAGATCTTTTATCCATTTAGATTTGACCTTGGTGTATGGTGAGAGATGTGGGTCTATCTTTTTGTTTCTACAGGCTATCAACCAGTTGTCCCAACAGCATTTATTGAGCAGACCTTCCCATTTGCCAAGATTATCATTTGTCCTTTTGTCAAAGATTATTTGACTGTATCTGTGTGGGTTCCCGTCTGGTGTTTCTATTCTGCTCCATTGATCTTCCTCTATCTTTGTGCCAGTACCAGGCTGTTTTGATAACCACTGCCCTATAGTATGTCCAGAGGTCTGGAACTGTGATTCCCCCTGCTAACTTCCTGTTCTTCAGGATGGTTCTAGCTATCCGTGGTTTTTTGTGTTTCCAGATGAACCTTTGGATCATTGTTTCCAGTTCCATGAAGAATGTTTTTGGCAATTTGATTGGAATTGCGTTGAGTGTATATATTGCCTTTGGCAATATAGACATTTTAATGTTATTGATTTTACCTATCCAGGAGCATGGGATGTTACTCCATCTTTTGAGGTCTTGTTCAATTTCTTTTTTAAGTGGTTTGTAGTTTTCCTCAAATAGGTCTCCTACATTTTTGGTTAGGTTAATTCCCAGATACTTCATACTTTTCTCTATTATTTTGAATGGTATTTTGCTGGTTAGATCTTTTTCCAACTTGGGGCTGTTTGCATACACTATGGCTGTTGATTTTTGTTCATTAATTTTGTACCCTGCCACTCTACCGAACTCTCGTATAAGTTCTAGGAGTCTCTGTGTTGAGCTTCTTGGCTGTTCTATGTAAAGAATCATGTCATCTGTGTATAATGAAAGCTTGACTTCTTCATTTCCCATTTGGATTCCTCTGATTTCTTTTTTTTGTCTTATGGCCTCAGCAAGTACCTCTAGGTCTATGTTGAATAGCAGTGGAGAAAGTGGACATCCCTGTCTTGTTCCAGATCTCAGTGGGAAGGGTTCCAGTTTTTCTCCATTCAGTATGATGCTGGCGTTGGGTTTTTCATATATTGCTTTGATTATATTGTGAATTTTTCCATCTATGCCTACCTTTGTTAGGGTTTTTAGCAGGAAGTGGTGTTGGATTTTGTCAAAAGCTTTTTCTGCATCTATTGATACTATCATGTGATTCTTGTTTTTCAGTTTTTGGATGTGGTGTATCACATTTATGGATTTAAAGGAA
This sequence comes from Ochotona princeps, assembly GCF_030435755.1. Taxonomy (NCBI): domain Eukaryota; kingdom Metazoa; phylum Chordata; class Mammalia; order Lagomorpha; family Ochotonidae; genus Ochotona; species Ochotona princeps. The sequence continues at coordinate 18,154,075 of NC_080840.1, read as the reverse complement.
CCAATTCTTAAAGAAACTCGCTACAGCAGGACTCTTCCATCAGAGTGCATATAGTTACACTACACCAAGTACTGACAACATTTTTCAACTTTGCCCAAGAACAGAGATAACTGCTGTTAAGTTCAAAATACTTCTTATGATTTATTGGTCATGTGTTCTTCTTTTATAATTGGTATAATAGTGTCTTTGGTTGCTATGCTTCCCATTTTGACGAACAAACTTTTTTACACTTTCTCTTTACACTTTCATTTAACAGTACTTTCCCCCTGTTGAATTCAATTGGTCTTCATATGTTTCACCATTTGGAGAAGAAGGATAATATGTCAGCATATTACTAAGTCATCAAATGGGAGAGTGGTTGGGCAGCTCATCAGGAAAACAAGGGAGGACAGGTGAGTTAAGATACTGCTTATAGACACCACTTCCCTATATTATAGTTCCTGCTTTGGATATCCAGCTTCAGCTCCTGACTCTTGCTCCCTGTTAATGCAGGCACTGGAGGCAGAAATAATGGCTCAAGAAACTAGATTCCTACCATCCATGAGCTCTGGGGGGTGTGTTACTGGCTCCCAGTTTGGGACCAACACTTTGCCGGTATTGCAGGGTTTTTGGGAGTAAGCTCTATTTGTCTCTCTGTATCTCTAATTAATTAAAAATTAGAAACAGCAATCTACTTTGCCGATTCCTTCTCTTTGCAACCAAGAGAATAGCTTTAAATAAAAAAGTTTGTTAAATTGGAATTGTTTTTACTAACAGTGAATTTCAGGGCTTTCAAAGGATCTGGTTTTCATTTTCCCTTTAGTTTATCCCTTCACCAGTCATCCTAGTTGAATTCAGGTCTGTGGAACAGCACAGCGCTGGAAAGGAAGGAAGAAAATTTCTTCAGATGAAAGGAGTTAGAAGGAGCAGATTTATGCTCTCTTGCTTCCTAGATACTGAAAGCAAATAACTGTCTGAAAGGGTTAGTTCCTTTTCAGAAAGATGGGAAAAATAGCAGCAAAAATAAACATAAAGCAAAAGAATTTGAGAAAAATATTAGAGACCTATTGGCAACTGTTGATAATTTACTAGAAATTAAAGCTGGAAGTGAAGATGAATTGTTTGATAGTGGTCTAAATTCAAGAATGGAAATAAGAATCTACAAATCTATTAGCTCACCAATAGCTCCTGGAGTGTTGGGCTGGGTTGGATTCTGAGAAATTCTATACCTAGTTTCAAAGAGTTCTTTGTCATTTAGTGATGCCTGTGGTTTGGAAGGAAGCTAAAGCAGGTGCCAAGAAGTTGCTATTCTCTAATTCAGAATGTGAATTTTTATCAGAGTAGAAAATAGATATTTTCTGAAGTGAGGATGAATAAAGATGAATTCTGTATATTTTCATGTCCTAGGGAAAATTAAGATTTCTAATGCAAGTTTTTCTAAATCCGAAGTCCTTAGTTGATAAACAGAAATTAAAGATTGGGATCAGACTGCTTCTAAATATCTGACATAAAGAGTTAGTAGCTTCATTTTTAAAAGTCTTTTAAAATATTTGTTTTTATTGGAAAGGCAGATTCACAGAGAGAGAGAGACAAACATTTTCCATCTGCTGGTGCACTCCCCAAATGGGCTCAATGGCCAGAGTCGAGCTGATCTGAAGCCAGGAGCCAGGAGCCTCCTCCTGTTCTCCCAGGCGGGTGCAGGGTTCCCAAGGCTTTAGAACGTCCTTGACTGCTTTCCTAGTCCACAAGCCGGGAGCTGGATGGGAAGCGGAGCAGACAGGCTATGAACCAGCACCCATATGGGATCCTGGTGCATACAAGCTGGGGACTTTAGTCACTAGGCTACCGTGCCAGGCTCTACTTTTTAATTCTGTGTTGACTGCAGATTGAGTGCATACAAATGCTATCAAAAACATTGGTCTTCTTTGAAGAGACTTGCTTATTGCTGAAAGACATCGGTGAATAATGGAAGTAGCTTTCCTGCTACATAAATTACTCTGATCACAAACCAAGTCCTTGGGGGAGTTTCATTAATCGTTTCATGCCAACCTTGTACTGTTTATTATTTTCAGACATCTTAATAAAGTGCAAACTAATATATCAGCTCTTTCACTTACTCCACATATCCTTTATTTTTTTTTTCAGGGTCAGAGAAATGGAGAGAAACAGAAGCAGAAGCAGAAGCAGAGAGAGATAAGGCACAAAAAAAGAGAGATGTTCACAAATGTCCTGAACCGCAGGGACTGAATCAGTTGAAGTAAGTAAATAAATACAATAAGATAAAATAAAAGTAAAATCAGGGCAAGGAGCAAAGGAACTCACACTGGGTCTCCTACATGTGTATCAAGGACCCGTATACTTAAACTATTACCCTTCGCCATCCAAGGTGTGCATTAGTAGGAAGTTGGAATCTGAAGGAGAGCAAGGACTTGAACCTGGGCAGTCTACTGTGGGACGTAGGAGTCCTAACTGGTATCCTCACCATGAAATGGAATGCTTAGCTTGGCTTCACAAACTTTTAGTTGCTGCTTTGTGTGGACAGCTGCTAATTAGGATCTTCACAGAGCCAGAGGCACTATGAGCGCTCTTATGAGGAGGAGGAAGAAATACACAGATGAAAACTCAACAGCATAAATACTCAATAAAAAAATTTTCATTTATGTGACACTGATAGAAAGACCTGCACAGGTTAAAAAAAAACTTGTGTCCTCAGCTAACAATATTTGTAGAAATAAAAATGAAATAGAGTTAAAGGAATATACATTTCTGTTTGGAATGAGATGTATAGCATGATGAGACCCAGCAGATTATAACCTGCCTGGCTGGAGGGGAGGGTTTCATGCTAGGAGACAGTGAATGAGTTGAAAAGGTTGATCTTTTCCATTTTTGCTCTTTTTGAATATGCCTTGGTTTCGGTTTAGTCTATAGTCTGTGGAGCTTCCACACTTGTGGTCCTCGTGGGTACTGCCTCTGGAGGTCACTTTCAAATACAACACATCCCTACCTTTGAGGTTTATTCTTAGGTCAGCTCATGGGCCGGCATTTTCCCATCAGCCTTTTCTAGCCTGCTCTAGATGGCAAATAACCTGCTTTGAGAAATCAATGTCAGCCACATTTTTGCTTTCTAACATTTATTTTAAAACATCTGAAACAAAATGTACATCCATATAGCTTGATGTAACAATACATATTCCATATGAAGCATGGCATGAAGTTGCAGAAACAACCACCTAAAGTCTGAAGGCACAACATTTGATGGTGATTATGGGAGTCATTGCACATTTGAGAATCATATTGATGTATGTTGCCTGCCAAATGATTGCTGATGGATTGTGTAACCTGTTTTAAAATGCAAATGCATGTTTATTGACAAATAAACACACTGCAACAAGTCCACTCCCATGCACTGATAACAAGTAGAAATTAGTTTTTTGTAAAAATCACAGTGCAATAATTCTCACACTGTTTTTAATTAGAGTAAGCAAAAGACATAATACCTCAAAGACAGTGATCTCACACTTCCATTTCTTTTAGAAATAGAAACTGATCTCTGAATCTAGTTAACCATTTTGATGCAACTTTATACATGAACACCAAAATAACTAAGAGTATGTTATCCGTCCCCATGAAAATGTATCTATATAGAATAATATTTTCATATTCTTAATTAAAGCAATTCATAGGGTAGACTTAACATTACTCCTGTTATGAAAATCTGGCCCATCGGTAGTTTTCCTCATTAAAAAAAATCTGCAACATCCAGAGTGGATTTAGTAGTGGTGTCTCCAAGACACATTTTTATCTGGAAAATATAAATATGAACTTATTCTGACACAGGGAGCATGCAAATATAATTAAGAATGTTGTGACATAAACACACTGGATTTAGTATGGGCCCTAAATCCACTGATCTGTGTCTTTACAAGAAAAAGGAAAAATCTCTATTACTATACATTCTTTTAAATTAAAACTGTATAATAGAGACTATCCTATCCAGATGTGGAGATACAATGCAGCGTGCATCTCTACTTCTAACTCAGAGATGAACCCCCAGTGCAACTGCTAAGCATGTCTTGATAATAAGTTGCTGGACTGTCTGACAGTGTCCATACCTGCAATGTCAGGCAACACTTAAACAGCAGAATTATGGGATTATGACTGCTTATGAAGAATTATACTATTGTAATAATACACAGGAAGACAATGGGGGAGAGGGAATTTTGGGAGAGGGTTAGGGAAACTCCAGCGTATATGGAATTGGATCATAAAATGAAAAATAAAATTGTTTTAAAAAGGGGAAGACACAGCGTTGAAAGAATTCCATATGCAGATGGATGGAGACAGAAATTTAACTAAGGTGAACTGAAGCTTACAATATCAGGGCTTATCAGAAGCCCCCAGAAGCTAGGACAGAGGCAATAATGGTTTTTTTCTCAGACCCTCCAGACTGAACCAACCTTGCTGACACTTGAATTTTGAACTTTTAGTTTCCACACTATACGGGAGTAAATTTCTGTTTTATAAGCCACCACGTAATCAATTGTTAGGCAGCTCTAGCACTCTGACACATTACCTATTCCTTCTTTCTTCCCGCTTCCCTCTCCACTCCTGTTCTCCTTCTCTTCTTGGTAATTCTCCACTTCCTTCTTGCTTCAGCTCATCCATTCAGGCAGCAAACCTTCGAGCGTGCCTTTTTGAGACAGAGCTGGTTAAAAGAAGTAGACCTATAGCAGTAATATCATTGTCTTTAAAAAAAATCTGTGTTATCGTATTTTATAAGAAGTAGCAAGATCTTTCTTATTTTTTTCATTGTGAACTCCTGTGGGCTTTCCTGCATTCACATCAGCCCCTGAATGCATTCCTGATATCATTTTGAGTGTGAACATTGACTCAGTTGACTTGTATCTGATCTGATATGACGCTGAAGACCCTGGCTGCAAATATCAGTCCTGAGGAAGACTGGGATCTTGTTTCCATCATCTCTACCGTCTGAACTTAAGTCGATCCACTTCTCTCTTCACTCTTACTGATTGGTATAAAATATTCTTAATTGTACAAAAGCATTTGAGTTACTGACAGAAAATCAAAACAAGTTATTATATTTTAGGTGGTGTACTATTAGGGTTTTTGTAACTTTTTTTCCACAAAAGTAGGAAATATTTTGAAAAAGTCAACATGACATGTATATTATGAAAAAAATGAATGCATTGGTTTTATTATTTTTTACCAAGATAAATTTATCTTAATTCAGTTTTTCTGTGAACCCCAAACATTTAACCTGCAGTTGTGGACGGGATAGAAGAGTAATAGAAATGAAATTAAGTATTATGTGATTTCTGTTGTTTGATTTACTTTCCTATCTTGGATGGCTTTGAATTCTAGCTTCTTCTGTGTTATTCTAGATATTGGCTGATAGCCAAGTGCAATGCAGAGCTACCTTGTGCCATCCCTAAGGCTGGACTGCTGCTATTGCACTTGATCTTAGTCAAAAAGGCCGAGAAGCAATGGACTGCTGATATCGCAACTACGACTTGCCATTCAATCCTTTTAGATCTTAAGGATCAACTTACTCTTCTGAAAGTATGCCTCTATAGGAAATGGGGAAGATCCAACTATTTCCAGAAGCAGAGTGACTTAGATCAGAGTTTTCCACTATTGCTCTCTGTCTTAATTGGGATGCTTGGTGTCTGTGCTCTTCCAGCTCACAAGCCACATTGACCACATTTGCCTATTGAGCACTCTAAGTGGGCTAGTGTAACTGAGGCCCTAAATCCATCCTTTTTAAATTTTTCATTTATTTGCTTGAGAGGTGGTGAGAGGGAGAAAGTGAGAGAGTATGTGTGTGTCAGTGAGAGAGCGAGTGAGCGAGTGAGAGCACTAACTCTTTTCCACTAGCCCACTCACCAAGCAATTATTTTCAGTAAGAAATATCCATATGTGCAATATACTCTTGGCGATTAATTACTATCAATAATACCAATTAGTAATAATTAATCATTAATGTTTAGTACTACAATATCATTACTGTCAATGACTATAACAACAATAATTATAAGGATGCAAATAATCAATGGCTTCGATGCTTGCATTCTTTCTATTGCCATGGCTCTTCAGTAAGTGTATATGAATTATTTAATACAAAAATATTAATTTCTTTTTTAAGGAAACATAACTGTTGAAATCTGAGGAGATTTACTGCAGATTCACACTTGCTGGCAGGTGGTAGAGCTCATATTTGAGGTTGGGGCTATATGGTGTTATACTTTCTATTACAAAATATACCACTTTCTAAGGATAAGGTTCAGGGTATCAACTTTAATATAACTAGACATAGGTCCTTTTTAGTTGAACTCCAATACAACACATCACAAATTAAAATACTTGGTAAACTGATCTTAAAGGAAAAAACATTTTGTTGAGGGAGTATTGTGATGGCTTATTACCATGAAAGAGTTACCATACTTACAGAAAGTATTATCTCCAAATGAAAAATCATGAACTTTGATTCTCTGTGTGTGTGTGTTTAAGGAAAAGAACCTGAAGGCCACACATTCACTCTGTCTGCATTGATGCAGCTCCACAGTGGTCGAGATGTGTCTTGTCATGGGCAGGATTATCTGGAAATTGTTGCTTTTATGAGTCTTGATTTACTGATGAAGGGTGGACAGGTGCAATTCTTTATTTGTACTGAGTCTGGGCAGTTATGGGACATGGAGCACTCTTTCATACTTCTGTGGATTTCATTTTCCTCACTTGTAGCATGCAGCGTGGACTGACTCTCACGTCATTCTAGTGTTGATATTCCCTGTGCCTGTCTACTCTGCATCCTGATATCACCAAAGTGATGTTTCACTGATAGGCAGATTCATAGATGGAGATTGCAGAAGTTGCCTGTGAAACAAATCAGTAGGTATATGTGGCTGGTTTACACTGTGCCCACATGTTTAATCTGGAACAGATGAGATCTCTTTCCTGGAGATCTCCAGAAAGAGACAGCCACGATGTTCTGCGCATCCGGCAGGTGGATGTGAATCAGCAGTGATATTCCTTGCATGTCACGGAGGCCAGGGATTGCTATGCCATGTCGTCTCCTATGCTCTGTGCTTGCCTTCCAGGCTTGTGGCAGCTCGAGCCAGACTCTCTCTTCAGTTTGTCTGACCCAGGCATCAGGTGTGGGTTTCAGTTACATAACCAAGGGGGTCCCTTTGCTTCATCTTCACTCCCATTATCAAGAGACTGCTAAGGTTCGAACAGGATATGTCTCTAGAATTCTCACAAATAGTTTCCCCCAAATCATGGATTGATGGTACTAAGAGAGTAAAGACTCCAATGCATTTATAGTGTTTGGGAAGTGGTCAGAATTGGAGGTCCTCGGGCCATTGGGGCATGCCCTCAGAAGGTAACTATCACGGATGATGAGTGAGGTCCAAACTGCTCTCTGTATTCTGACTCACCGGATGACAGGTTCTTTTCCTGATCCACTGTTGCCTCAAACCAGTGAAATCTGCCTAACCTTGTTTTGTGAGCTTCCAAAACTACAAGCTGCAATCAATAACCTGTGGTAAGGCTCTTGTCATAGTCACAAAAGCTGACTAATACAGATCCTGGGCAATCTGATACCAGTGCTCAGTGTTCACAGAGAACCAGCCAGTGCCCCCGGGGCACCACCGCAGCTTGCTTTTCCTATTGCATATCTTTCCTAATTATCTGACCCAAATGACTTCCCCTGCCATTGATTCCAAAGGCTCAGTAGATTCTAAGATCAAATACCCATCACAAGTCCTTGATTATATAAGTCTCCGAGTGACTCAGCCTATCTGATGTAACCCTGACTAACACAGGTTGCAAAAACAGCTTAGAGAAGAGAATTAGATGAAAACAGAATTTAGTGGGATTCCTGTAAGGGAAATGATATATATGATTGAATAGAGTTATTGTTGTTTGGCAAACTGCTTAATAGCAAAGCTGTTGTAACCATTTTGTTTTACTAAGTTTTATTTTATCAACAGGAGTTTAATTCCGTTCAGGGCTTTTGTTTTTGTTCTGAATGGGCCTTGATATGATTCTGACAAAACCACACGCCCACTCTTTCTACTTTCCTGATGCCCTGAGATCCTTGATGACGTTTCCAAATTGGCCACTCCTCTGAACATTGATGAAGAGACTTTGCTGTGAAGTGTTAAAATGAGTAGTTGATCGACTCTCTACTAAACCCCACTAAAACAACACATGATTTGGGGAAAATGAGACATGCTTCTTCACTAATTCGTTAAGGTGCATTACATTGGGGACTTTTTGTTTAAGCAATGCTTTGATTCTTGGCTTAAGCAGCCTTCAAAAGTTTCCAATTCCCCAGAAAGTGTAGGAACTGTGAGGCTCAGGCATCCCTAATTGTATGGTACTGTCTAATTCAATTTGTTCTTTTGTCTGTCATAGAGAGAATATAAAAGAATTTTTGAAGGATTGTGGAGGAGGAAAATTCACAAATTTAGCCTTAATAGAATATATTAAAAATAAACAGGAAGATGATAAAGTATGATCAACATGTGGGCACTCAGTTTTTGTGCTATCTAAGGAACTGTTCGTCCTCAGGAATGAATGGCAATTAGGGACACGCAGGGTAACCTCACAACACTTCACAAATATTATTCATGAGCAAAAATTGTGTTTCGCCTATAAAAATTACAGTGAATTCTTCTGTTTTCAGCTTTTCTTGCATCTGCCTTGTCAATAGGCTACGTGGATCCCTAGCCACAGCTGTCTCAGCTGATCCAATAATATGAGAGCAAAAACATAAGTTGAAAAGCAATAGGGCACTAGCATTATTAGGCATGTTGTGCAGGAACCTGCTACTACATTCTCTCTCTCTTTATTTTCCTAATGTTTATCCCTCTTGTTTAACATTTGTATTGTTGTCTTATTTGTTGATTTTTATGTGTTAGCATGGATAAGTTATGAACTCAGCAGTTTGGGCCAACAGAAATCTAGATATTGCTGCAATGATGTATTTCAGATGTAATTACCATTGGAATCAGCAGTCCTTAAGTAACAGATTATTCTCCACATGAGTGTGAGGTGCAATCAATCAGTGTTCCAGGGTCCCTCAAAGAGAAAGTGGGAATTTTGCCTCTAGATGGTTTTCAGCTTTTGTGGAGTTTTTAACTTGCTGTCCTACCATACAGATTTGAGGTCTGAAACTCCCAGCCTTCCAATTTGTGAGATAATTCCTTAGAATAAATCTGTCTCTGATGCAATATCTACCCCTATATCTATTGTATCTATCTATATTCCTGTATCACATCCATCTTTATCTCTATGCTGTATCTACATTCTGTGTCTTCATCTGTATCTGCCATCCTATCTCCTATTGGGGCTGTTCATCTAGAAAAACCCTGACTCACGGAGCTCACTTAATACCTTTATATCAGCAATATGAGTTGAGAGTGTGACCTTTTAAGTCAAAAGTTTTGGAGGCTGAATCTAGCTTTATAATTTATTAACTTTCTGACCTTTGGGATTTTTTTTAAAGCTTTTCTAATCCTCAATTTTAACACCCATTAAGTAGAAATAATAAAAACAATATTTATTGAACTTTTACTGCATGCCAGACACTGTTGTTAAATGCCTTGCTTGCCTTGGTATTTACAACATGACTAAGCAAGGGAATGTTTGGCAGTATTTGCCCGACTGTCCCAGGGAAGAGCTGATGAGGGGGGGTGGGGGGTGTGTGCTATAGGCAAGTCTGGGAGGCGTAGCTGGTGAAGAGTCAGGTTTTACCTTTCTCTGTGTTTGCCACTCCTGCAGTTTTGGGGTCTGATGGTGTTCTCCTGATTTATCTGAGATTCACTTCCCAGCATTTACTCAAAGGTTTACCTGAGCTTATTAAACAGATCTCACCAGTCACACATCTGAAAGTGGAAAATAAACCATGCACACTTTTCTCTGAAGCTAACTGAAGCTGCAGATTTCTCCTAAATTAGCCAGCAGAGGATTCTGATCACAGAAAATGGAACATGTTCCAGCTCCCTTTTCTTCTAAGATTTGTTATTTTTGACCATGTTTGCTCATAATGATGCCAATAACTATTTCGTATTTCAATGCAAGCATAAATATTTTAGATGACTGAACCCATTTCTTATCACTGTGGCATAACCATTTCTCTTATTCAAAGGGAACTGAATATTCGTGGACCTTTCCCCTCCCATGTGTTCTAGGAGCTAAATTTCTCTTTTTCTGTCAATATCCCAACATTTGGAGGGGAGCCCTGATAGAAATTTTGAAGGCTGTCAGGATACTTGTATGTTCTAAGTCTATTACCACTGTTTTTCTCTGCATTTTCCATTTCCATTTTTACTTTTTAGTACATAGCATTCCATGATCACTTCTGGCATTGTTTGCTTCCCAATTTTAAATAAGAACTTAGCTTCCTAGATATCTTCCAATTCCCAAATTGCTTGAAACCAAATCATAAATACCACCAACTTTAAAAATTCTCTGATATATGATTTAATACACAAAATTTTTCTGTGAGGAAATTACTTATATTGGAGTTCATTTAAACTCATGTTTACAAATGTCATTCTACATTGAACAGGTCACAGTGCAATGGGGTGGTGGAGTTGGGAGCTACCATGTTTGCATTGCCCATAAACGGGGCCAGGGCGTTTTCACTCCGCTGTGAATCCCTTAGCTGGTGTTTGCAAGGGCTGGAATATGAATTCCCAGATCTCTGAGATGAGGCAGAGGCATACATACCTCTCTAAGGCTCTGGTTTGGGAATGGGCTAAATTTTTCCTGACCAGGCCTTTTCCCTAAGGCACCATCACATAGTTGCCAGGATTCTTCTCTTTCCTGTCTAGCTTTTCTCAGATTTCCTGTCTGTCTTGGCACTACATTCTTACTGAACTAAGAGTTCAGAATCACTCCTCAGAGATGTCCATTGTCCTAAGATACTGAACAAAAGCTGTTGGTCTAGCAGCACAAGTTCTCATGCACAATTCATTTCAAGACTCTTGTTTCCACTGTAGGCAAATGCAATTAGATGTGTAATGTGTAGAAACATTTGTGCTTTCACCATATCTTATGAAGTACTCAGTGAGCTCCAGCTATGTTCTAGGCACTGACAATACAAGCTCAGATGAGATGATAAGGCTTGTGCTCATAGATTTACAATTTAGTACTGGTACATAGAAGACAGCTAGGACAGGAACAAAGATGGAAAATATAACTGCTGGTATGACAGGTGACATAAAACAGTGAAGCAGGGTCATGAAATGGTAGTAGAAGGGGTTGATTTTATTGGGGTGGTTGGGAGGTGCTCTGAGGCAAGATGAGGTGTACGGTGAGAATGAAAAGAGGCTGGAGCTACAAAAATATGCTGCCCTCCTAAAGAATAAGCCAATCTAAAGCCCTAGCAGTGAGCAAACACACTGGGGAGTTGGAAGAGTAGCAAGAAGTGTCCAGAGTATCAGTGAGGGAAAGACAGAAAGAAAATGAGAATAACATACTAACGGAGGCTGGGTCATAGAAGGGCCTGTAAACAGAGTTTGGAATTTGCCGTCTGCATGACTGATTTGTATCCAGTTATGGTGCTGAGAATGGAAGAGTATGGCAGAGAGCTACATGCGATGCAAGGCCCATTTATTCAGCAGGTTATTTCTGTCATTCACATTGAAAGATTATGGCGGCCTGACTGAGTTGGTTGCTGTGGGTATAGCAGGAGGCAGTTGGATGGTAATTTGGAGGCGGGGCTGCAAAGACTTTGGGATGGATTGGATGTGAACGAGGGTATGGAGTTTACAAAGGTAGTTGGGTGCATTTGGATTTCCAAGGAATGAGCAAACTGGTGTCCCTTGGCTACGATGGAAATGGAAAACTTGGGAGTGAAACAAGGCTTTGAGGTTAGGAAAAAAATCACTACCTACGGATAAAATTCTAATATTTATTATATGACTTGGGCTTCATACAATGTGAAGTTCGTTTCACTTCCCATGGCCTTTATTGAAGAAACTGGTGTTAGCAGCGGACAAGGCCTTCAGTGTGGCAGTTTTGGCTTCCACGATGAATAAGCCTCTTTCAACAAGTTTAGTTTTGTTGCCACCATCAGGGGTGTCTTCTGTGGGAAAGTCTTCTCCATTGTTGTCTATTCACAATTATACAAGGTCCCCCCCTTTGACATGGAAATGAGCAGCGCAGCCACCCACTGCAGACAGCAGTAGGAAGTTGGCTTTCATTGCTACAAAAATCTTGAAGATAAGAGTTGGTGAAAAATAGCCAAGAAGGAGCAAAAGGCTTGGCTCAGAGTTCAAGGACTGGCCTGTGCAAGCATTGCTGAACCCTGATTCGGATCTTAAACATGGAGGCACGGCTTTTATATCGAGAAGCAAACCCTGAGTGCCCTTGCCTATGGTTCAATTAGCTGAGTGCTGAGAAATCTACTCTATCCTTTCCAAGAGAAAAGGGTCAAAGACATTGCCAGTGTCTTAAAGAAGATATGCCAGTCTATTCCTGATTTCAACACCAGCTCACAGCGTTTGTTGTCAGCGTCACAGCCTCCAGGGTTGTGCTAATGGGTTCTGCTGTGTTAATAGGGTGGGAGGCTGATAATCTGATAACACCATTTCTTTATAGTATTTAGCACTTGCCAGTCTGCCACACACCTTTTTTCTTCTTTTCTTCAGTTTCTTCAGCGTAAAGATTTCTTTGAAGGATAGTATCATGGAGTTCATGGAGAAACTTGCTCCTTTCTCTGGAGAAAGCTCATGCTTTTCCAACAAGTTCTTCCTGGTTAGGTCTTTCTGGTTAGTGTAGTGGTCCGCCCGGTAATGTCAGGTCCTCACCAGCAGATGGCAGGCACACCACACTGCGTTTTGGCTGTAGCCTAAGTTTGGAAATACCAAACTTGTCCTTTGCTCAGAGGTGGAAACTGTGTGGCCAGTGCCTTGGTAAAGGGTACCTTCTATGGGACTAGTTTCAGAGAACCAACTCTATGCATTTGTGAACTTTGTCTTGAAGTTGAATATGTTTTTAGTTCAAAAAGAAACATAAGTGATTTGGAGGATGTGAAGGAACTTCTTAAAAACATCTATTAAAATGCACTGTGAGGTGAAGCCTACAGATCTTGGACTCATTCTAAGCTTTCTTTCACTGATGCATGGATGAGTATAATCACAGACAAGAAGCTGACATGAAACATAAGTCAAGAAAGTGAGCTAGCAGCAACTTCACAAATATTTTCAGTGTTTGGAGTTACTATTTCAAAAATATTAACTGGGTTTGGAGTGACTGGATGGAAGAAAAATTTGGAGAAACTCAGAGGTAAAATCAGAAATCTTACGGTGTTTTTGGAAATATATATGAATAAGCATACATATATATCGGCTATAATGTAAGAGATAAGTATTTCAATGCCTCTATGAAGTATGTAGGGATCCAATCACGGTAGTCAGCATTTCCATTCTTGGCCATATCTTTCAGATTATAGGCTTGGAACAACTGTCTTCTGTTTTACTCAGTTGTCATCAGTAAATACCCTACTTCTCTGTGAAATACCAGGAACTTACTCATTCAATCTAATACCAGGAACCTACTCCTTCAATCTGACCTTAGCTGGTGCCTGTTATTCCAACTATCTCTGTTTCTGCCTTCCCTCCCTCCAAACCTCCAGGAACCACCATTCTGTTCAGGTTTAGGCTTGCTTAGCTCCCACATATGACAAAAAGCACACAAGGCATTTGTCTTACCATGTCTGGCTTGTTTCACTTGACATGATGTCCTGTTTCATTCATTTTGCTGCATATAACAGGATTTCATTCTTTCTGTTTTTTGTTTTTTTTTCTTTTTTACAATTGAATAGTATTATATTCTGAATATATGCCCCATTTTCTTTATCCCTTCATCTGACGTTAGACATCTTGGTTGGGTTCCTGTTTTAGGTATTGTCGACAGTATTGCAGTAAGCAGCGCAGGACAGGTGTCTCTGGTTAGTGGGTCCCTCTCTTGAAGGGAGACCCAGTAGAGGGGATCTGAATCACATTACAGTACCAGACCCTGTTTTTATAGAAATCTCTGTAATGTTTTCCATAGTGAGTGCGCTAATTTACATTTCCTCTAATGGTCTCTTCCTCTTCTCAACAAACTCACCAGCAGTTTTTTTCTCTCTGATTTTTATACTTTTACTTAAAATACAAATTTTTACAGAGAAAGAAAGAGAGAGAGAGAGAGACCTTCCATCTGCTGCTTCACTCTCCAGATGACTGCAATGGCCAGAGCTGAGTTGATCCAAAGCAGGGTGCCAGGAGCTTCCTCCCTGCCAGCCTCCTACAGGCATGTAGGGGCAGAGTTCTTGGGCCATCCTCTGCTGCTTTCCTAGACCATGAGCGGAGATCTGGATGAGAAGTGGAGCAGCTGGGACACTGACTGGTGCCTATGTGGGATGCTGGCACTTGCAGGTGAAAGATTAGCATGCTGAGCTACCATGCTAGCCCCAACTCCCTGATTTTTTTTAATGACAACCATTCTTAAAGGGTTGAAGTGATGATATCTCATTGTGGTTTTAACTTTACCTGTTGGTGATATTGAGCAATGTTTCATGTATTTATTTGGACATCTTTTGAGAACCATTTTTTTTCCTTTTTCTGAAAATTCGGAAATTGGCTGAATTTTGTTGCTGAAATTTTGAATTCCTAATATATTCTAGATTTTAATCCTTAATTAGATAAGTAGCCTGCAAATATTTTGTCTTACTGTGTCTAATGTCTATTTACTTTATTGCATTCTTTGCAGTGTTGAAGCTTTTGAGTTTGATTTGAACCCATTTGTCTAGTTTTTCTTTTGTTGCCATGCTTTTGAATGCTTATAAATATTGTTAGCTACTAATACCTTGAATAGTTTCTCCCAAATTTTTGAGCAGTTTCATAGCTGAAAGTGTTATTTTTAGGTCTTGGGTCTCTGTTGAAGTATGCAATGAGTGATTGGAATGTAGCTTCATTCTTCTACTTAAGCATATCCAGTTTGGACATCACCATTGTTGAGATAGTATGCTTTCTCCAGTGCCTGTTCTTAGCACATTCATCAGTCTCTGTTGGCTATATGTATATGGGCTACATTCTGTGTTCTCTGTTCTATGGATTCAGGTGTTGGCCTCTGTCCCAGTCCTATGTATTTTAAGTTACCATAGCTTGGTAGTATACTTGGAAATCAGGCATTATGATACCTCCAGTTATATTATTATTTTTTTCCATCTGAAGATCTGGGTATTTTGAATCCTTTGTGCTTCTATGTAAAGTTTAGGACTTTCCCCCCCTAATTTTGAAAATAAAATAAAAGGTTTTTGATAAGATCAAGTTTATTTCTTTCATAGGGATGGCATTTCCAAAGGGATTCTTTTAATAAGAATCAGATTTTCCACAGATGTAAGGGAGGTATTTCAATCATTATTGCTGCTGCTTCATCATGTTTTCCAGAGTTTCTTCCATCTTAATCCCGTTGCTTTGGCTACTGCCTTTTTTCTTAAAGTGGCTGTTTGGCTCTTTGTTGAAGGTCTGCTGGCTTTGGGACAGAAACGGGGCTTCTAAGGCAGTAAGAGGACATTTCCATTCCTCTTTTTGCCCTTAGTCTCTCTGAGCACGGGAACTTCTATCTCTGTGTCTGAGTTGGTGTTTTGAATGTTTCTTGTTAAGAACAGTGTGGAACAGAGCTGAGTTTGGGGAAAATGTCAGAAAAATGCCTTTAGGGCTTAGCGGTGTGGCCTAGTGGCTAAGGTCCTCGCCTTGATCCCATATGGCTGCTGGTTCTACTCCCAGCAGCTCCACTTCCTCTCTGTCTCTCCTCCTCTCAGTGTATCTGACTTTGTAATGAAGATAAAATAAATCTTTAAAAAAAAATGCCTTTAAAATGGAAATGATGACCAAGAGTTTTACAAGTGCTTCTTTTCCCACGGAGCAACTGAAACTAAAGCTTGCAGGATTGCTTAGTGACAGGGTTTGTAAAATCGTGATGAAAACTACAGACTTAAGCACACATGCCTTCAGTGAGGTAGTAGTTTCCTGGTTCTTGATGCTTTCCACCTCTAATGAGGGATAAGACATTTTCCATTCTAGTATCTCTGTGACCACAAGACCACCATCCGTATTTGAGCAGGCGATGGATGCTCTTGATCTTAGTGTCCCAGTGGAGGACTGGGCAATGGAACTGGTCTGCTGAGACTTAGTTGGAGATTACATGATCCATAGAGAATTTTATTTATTTATTTATTTTGAATTTTATGGTACAATTATGTAGGGTTTGGGATGCCCCCGCAAAAAA
This sequence comes from Ochotona princeps, assembly GCF_030435755.1. Lineage (NCBI taxonomy): Eukaryota > Metazoa > Chordata > Mammalia > Lagomorpha > Ochotonidae > Ochotona > Ochotona princeps. The sequence continues at coordinate 18,137,791 of NC_080840.1, read as the reverse complement.
TTTCCTCCCGCCCACTGATTTTCCCCAAATTGTTACAATAGTATGTAGTCCTTCATAATAAGTTGTATTTCCATCAGTCTGTTATTTAGGTGTGCCCTGACATTGCTGGTACAGACAATGTCAGACAGTCCGGCATCCCATTGTCTGGACATGTCCGACAGTTTCATTGGGAGTCGATGTTTGATTTGGAAATAGGGATGCATGCTGTATTGTATCTACACATCTGGCTTTGGTAGTCTCTATTACTCCATCACTATGCATTCCTTTACGTGAGAAACCATCAAATAAGGTTGACAACAGATATGGAGTTAAAACAAAGACAAAATAAAAAAAAATGCACCACCACAGATTAAAAAAAAAAAAAAATGTCATTGAATAACCATAGACAGAGAAAGACCAATAAGGGAAAAGTCAGCTTGGACTCCCATATATCTTTCTAGGTAGGACACAGAGATCAGTTACTCCTCACTAAGGTATTGAAGACTTCTCTGCACACCCCTCCTAAAATTGTTCTGCTCCTCAATTGTTAACATATGGCTTGTTGGAGTTATAATCCTGTTTGGAATATCCTAAAATTCAGGAAGCTCAGTCAAAATCATACTTGAATACTATAAGCTGCTAAATATAAATATGAAGAAAAAAGACAAGAGACAGCTGAATAGTACCCTATAACCATTTCAAGGTTTATAGCAGATGGTCATATATAAACTAAAATTGAGATGTCAATGAAGTAGTTATAGGATATGGTTAAGAACTTGCATTTTCTAACACATTGTTCACTCAGTACCGTGTCAATTGACTTCAAGATGCTGTAGATTTCCGTGTTTTTTCCTATTGTTGAATTTATGCTGTGGTTTTTCATTGGAGGGGGTGGTATTCTGCTAGCTCTGCTTTCAGATCAAGGATGGTCTACCAATGAAATTGTTGAATTTATCTGAACAATAAGATGCTGGGCTCTCTGCATGGTCCATGCCAGCAATGATAGAATTATGACTGGTCATGAGCTGTACTGCTGTAATAATATGGAGGAATTCAATGTGGAGGGAGTGCTTGGGGAGGGTTGGAGGAATCCCACATCTTATGGAACTGTGTCATAAAATGAAAAAAAAATTAGTTTCTCATTCTGTGTCTTCTCATTCTGCCACTTTGCCTTTCAAATAAATAAAATACATCTTTTAAAAAAAGTGAACTGATCCTAGCGTGGCCGCCTAGCGGTTATAGTCCTCACCTCACACGTGCCAGGATCCCATATGGGTGCCAGTTCTATTCCCAGTTGCCCCGCTTCCCATTTGACCATTTTTTTTATCCTTCTGTAAGTGTTACTCAAAATAATTATCCTTTTGAGGCAGAAAGTACTAAAATACTTCTCTGGGGATAAGCATTGGGTGCAGTGGGTTTACCTGCTGATTGGAATGAACACATCGCATATTGGAGTCCCAGAGTTCTTGCTATCCTGTTTCTGATTCAGGTCTCCACTAATATGCCTGGAAAACTGATGGAGTCTCTGGCTCTTGCTTTTAACCTAGCCCAACCCTGGCTGTTACAGACAGTGAGGGAGTGAAGCTAGTAGATGAATGTTCTATTTCCAATCCTCCCCTCCCCAATTCCTGTGTCACTCAGTCTTTAAAGAAACAAATAAAGCAAAAACAAAACAAAATAGAGTAAAAACCTCTTGTTTTCTGATTGTCCATTATTCTAGGTAGCACATGCTGGCCTTTTATTATATTCATGTATTACAAATGGCTATGGAATGCTATAGTAACAGAGCAGCTCTGACATGCCCCTGGCTTCACCCAGTGAAAAATTGTGACTTGTTAGCACTAAGTCAAATATGGAAGTTTCCCACTAAATGGAAATCCCTGTTTTTTGCTCGTGCTGGTGGCTCAAGAATTGACCATCAAGAACCTTAATGATGGTTTCACTGTAAAGTTGTCCCTATTCCACAGGGCTAATGGATGTGAAGGAAGAAATGGCGAGGAGAGACTGTTGAAGATTAGGTAAAATTTAAGATAGGCCTACAAGTAGCATGTGTCACTCCTATCTACATTCAGTTGGCAAATCCAGCCATTCAGTACTAACAGTTTTACAAAGAAGTTTAGAAAATATAGCCCTTGTGTGTGTCACAGAGGAGGGATCAGGGCTCATGAGCACAGAGAGCTTGGTGGCTTCCTTTGGTTTTTCTGTTCTTGAGCTATGGTCCCTGCATTTTTTCTACTGTGGCAGTAGCTTGCTAAGTGATCTCTTGTAGTTTCTTGCAGGAGAGCACCACTACATAGTCAATGACTTCCAAACCAAGCAAGTGAAATGTTCTATTTTGTTCCAATGAAATATTCATTGTAAACCAGTCTGCTAAACATTTGCAAATATACTGCTGTACCATTTGAAGTATAGCAATAGGCAAATCTGGGACATGGCATCTCTCAGGGAAAAAAAGTGTTGTTTAGTGAGATTAAGTTTGAACTGTGGTGTATAAGGCTGCTACACCAGACCCAATTATTTTCAACTTCCATCTTAGTCCAACTCCACTTAGCATTTCTCTGCCATATGACTCAGTTATTCCACTTCTGGGAATATATCCAAAGGAAATGAAATCTGCCTATGGTAAAGTGATCTGCAGTCCTATATTCACAGCAGCACAATCTACAACAGGAAAGACATGGAAACAACCCAGATGCCCAACAATAAAAGGAATGGATAAAGAAACTGTGGTCCTTACGCTCCATAGAATACTACCCTGCCATTAAAAAGAATGAAATTCTATTATTAACCATCATGTTCAGTGAAATCAGTCAATCCCCAAAGGATAAATATCATGTTCTCTCTGATATGAGGCAATCTTAATGCAAAATAGGAGATCAATAGCACTTTCAATACTGTACTTGCAATATTTCAGGGGATTCGATATTTTTACTTTTATTTTCAATCATTTAGAACTTTTTCTTATTAATTTCCTTGCTGGCCCATAGATCACATAGTAGCATCATTTGCTTCTAGAAAGTTTTTTAGTTTCTTTCTTGTTTCTTCAGAAACACATGGGTCCTTCAGTAGTAGCATGTTATTTAACTTCATGTTGTTGTTAATTTTATATTTTTTGTTCCTGTTGTTGATTTTGTTTTATGGGCTTTTCATTTAAGGGGATGTGAAGTAACTGTGAAATAGGGGCCAGCACATATAGATGTGAAGATATGATGCAATATGCATCTCCACTTTGAAATCAAAGAAGGATTCCCGATGAAATTTAAGTGTATCTTGACAATAGGATGATGGACTCTCTACCATTGTCCATACCTACAGTGTCATGATATGCTTAAATTGCTGGATGATGAACTTATGACTGTTTATGAAGGACTAATACTGTTGTAAATATGGAGGGAAAATCACAGTGTGTGGGAGGCGCAATTAGGGAAGGGGAAAGGGAAATCTTAGAGCCTATGAAATTGTACCATAAAGTCTAATATAAATAAATTTAACATAAAAATCTGCTTGCTGGTTTCAATTTTTATATTCATATGTGTACCTTTTTAAAAAGATTTATTTCACTTTTATTGGAAAGACAAATATACAGGTAGGATGAGACAGAGAGGAATATCTTCCATCCATTGATTCATTCCCTAAGTGGTCGCAATGGCTGGAGCTGAAATTGCTAATGCAATTATTGCATATGTTTTTGATCCCATATCACACCATAAAACATGTACACTATTGTCAGAGAAAGGTGTGAACAAAACATCATTGTATAACCATAACTTTCTTCTTCTGCTTTTTTCTACATATTATAAAATAATGCTTTTAGGCTTGGCATGGTAGACTATGCCTTGCATGCTCCAGAATCCCAGATGGGTGCTGGTTCAGATCCTGGAGGCTCTGCTTCCCATCCAGCTCCCTGCTTGTGGCTTGGAAAATCAGTTGAAGATGGCCCAAAGCCTTGGGGCCCTGCACCTGCCTGGGAGACCCAGAAGAGCTCCTGGCTCCTTGCTTCAAATCGGCACAGCTCTGGCGGTGTGGCTGCTTTGGGAGTGAATCAACAGATGGAAAATCTTCCTCTCTCTCTCTCTCTCTCTCTCTCACTCTCTCTCTCTCCTTTTGTCTGTATATCTTTCTTTCCAATAAAAATAAAAAATAAAATACTTAAAAAATAAAATGATGCTTTTGGATTAATGTGAATGACATAGACTATTTTCAAAATATTGAACTATTTTCTCCTTCCTAGAATAAACCCAAATTTGTTGCATTGTTTTGTCTTCACATTTCATGTATACTTTGACCAACTTTAACAAATGAAGTTGACCAGATTTCTTTCCTCATGTAGTGTTGTCACGTGGGTTTCCAGGTTTATGCTAGCTAAAAACAAATTAGGAAACATTTGCTTGCTTTTCTGTTCTCTGGGAGATTTTTGCGAGGAATATGGATCATTTCTTGCTTAAATATTTGATGTAATTCTCAATGATTTCATCTAGACAGGAAATTTTTAGTGTGGTGAAGAAAGACTTTTAATTAAGCTTTCAGTGTCTTTAAAGACGTAGAAACCATTCTAATGAACCTTAAGCAAAAATATTTAGGGCATTCTTTTACTAAAAATCCTATCTGAAATTCAAATTTGCCTGTTTAACCTGTGTTTTCTCTCATAGCCACATAAAGTTCTCATTATATTTTGAATTTCTGAAAGAATAATGACTTTTTAAATTCCTACTGAAGCGATTTTTCCTTTTTTTTTTTTTGAATGGTCTCACAAGAGGCTTATCAATTTAATTAGTTTTTCAAAGAATTAGCTATTGGGATGTTTATTGACTTAATGTATGCTTTCTTTCCAATAAAAGTACTGATGCATTTATTCTTGTTTCCTTTTTCATGATTAGCATTTAGCTTGTACTTGCAAATTCTTGAAATGTGTAGTTTTGCATCCAATCATGATTTTCATCAGTCCATGCAGTCGTGCTCAGGGTTTTGCATTTTATTCTGTGTGAAAAGGTGCTGTTGGTTTTATGCTGAGGATTGCTCTCTTTGTTTCTACTTTTTACTTAATGCATGCAGTTTGCTGTGTTGTGAAGTTAATCTATGAATTTTGTGTCTGAATGTTTGTGTCTCCCCCGAAGCCTCCTTCGTGGAGATTCAGGCATTGTGGTGCATCAGGTTAAGCCCTTGCTTTGGACATCTGCATTGAAGGGTACAGTGTATGTTCTAGCTACTGCATGTTTCTAAGTCAACTGTTCTTTAAAACAAAGAATGTGTATAATTCTATGTGTTTTCATAGCACGATGGTACTTTAGTTTCCTAGGTATAGCTTCACACCACTGGTGATCCTTAGGTCTAAGATTTCCTCCACCAAGGCTCAAAAGGAAACCTCAGCTGTCAAGCCCCAGCCATCCTAACTTTCTCTGAATTGATAGATTTGAGGAAGCAAAAGACTTGAAACCTCTCCAAACCTTGGTCCGTCCCTTTGTATTTTGAATATATCTGATTTAGTGAGGCAGATAAACTATATAAAGTGCTTTTAGCAACTTAGTGAAAGATACCTTAAAAAATGAAGTCAGCCTTCTTCTAAGTTGTAACAGAAAATGGCAGATAAAGTGTCTTGCCTATTTTAAGAGTGAATGGTTGAATTTAACTAACAGCAAGTCGGATTCTTCAGTGATTTTGTTTTTTTTGAAAGAGAAATCCATTCCCACCTATAGTGAAGTAAGGTATCTTTCTCTCCACACCCATACCAGCAGATACTGTTGTTAGTAGATTTTCAAATGTAGGCCAATCTCACTGGAGTTAGGTGAAATTTCAATGTGATTTTTGTTTGTATTTCACTGGTAGCTAGGGAGCTTGAGTATTTTTTCATATGTCTATTAGCCATTTGAATTTGTTCTTAGGAAAAATTGTTTATATCCTCTGCCAATTTCTTTGTAGGATTGTTTGTTCTGCTGTCGTTGAGTTTCAAAACTCTTTATCAAATGTTCATGCTGATATAAGGCAACTTTCATGCATAATATAAGAGCAACAGAATATGGGTAAGCATGCATTTACATATATTTAAGTAGATCTGTATAATGGAAGCAATTATACTATGAAGTAGAGATACATTGCATTATACATGTCTACTTCTGAATAAAAGATGGACTCCCAATAAAACTGTTAAATATATCTTGACACTAGAATGCAGGAATTTATACCATTCTTTTTATCTACAGTGTCATGATACAGTGAAATAGGAGAATGATGGACTTGTGACTGTTGTTGAGGGGCTAAACTGTTGTTGCAATATGGAGAAGGCAGTGGGAGGTAAGGGAGGTTGGAAGGGGAGATCCCTGAGCCTAAGGAACTGTATCACAAAAAATAAGGAATTTAAACAAAAAAAATGCATTTTATAGATGAATGAAAACTTTGGTGCTTTGTTCATTCATGAGGCATTCCACCTTTATTGGACGTACACCATGTACTTTTCACCCAAAGTATATAATTACTAAATGCATGCCTTTGGAATGATCTTCTTAGAAATCAGCCAAGCATGAGATATCAAAAGAAATCAGACCTAGTATAATTCCAGAATGAACTAAGACTTATGGAAGGGCCATTGTCCCACAAGACTGCATCACAATCTCTTTCCTGTACCTATAAATTTGGGTGTTTGTGTAGATATTGGTCCATTCCTTCTGAAACTTGAAAACTTTCTTGAATTTCTGAACATCATGCTAATCCGTAGGCAGTTAAGATCTTTGAAAATCTGTAGCAAAAAAAAGCACACCACTCTTAAAACCACATAACACCATATTATCCACACTATATGACCCACTATGGCTCAAGCTTAATTACAGGGGATGTAACTTCATTATAATCAATTCTCTGATGTGGCTCTCAGCGTGATTACAGGATAACAAAACAGCCACTTTGTCCATACTGAGTTGCAACTTTTTTCTGTGTTTTTAAACTCAAAGCAAACCAAGCAATAAAAAAACTGTTTCATTGGAACACATCTTTGGTTTAATTTTCATATATATATGAAATTAAATCATATATTTTTTTGTGTATTTCATACATATGTCATATACATGTGACACTGCTTTAGTACAAAATGTTAAATTTGAGGTAGAATTACTGAACTTCGTGCCGTAGGTTCCATGTGCTGGTCTGCATTTTCATTTTTTTTTCTGTTCTTGTAAGTCTGTGGGTGGTGAGGGATGAATTCTGGAGATTTGCTAATGAAAAAGCCATTCTGAGGGTCAGGGAGGATATGTATTTTTCTCTCCATTAATCCAAAATGTATCGATGTTAAAATGGAGATAGAACAGGGCAAAAGGAAATATTTTCCTTGATGAAAACCCTGGCAAGTAAATAGTTAAGAGAAAGAAATGTCATCTGTGATAGTCATAGAACCATGTTAGGAGTTCAGTGATTTAGCAGGAATAAAGACAAATGCAAGTAGTACCACGTGAAATTCACAATGAGGGTTTGTGCTGTGGTAGTGGAGAGGGGGAGTGGAGAAGAAAGAACGCCTTCAGTTGAGGAAAATGACAACACTATGAGTTTGATTTTGAGTCCTGGAACTACCACTCTCTATATTGCTACTTGACATATTCAAATAAGTCTCTAGTTTCTACATTTATAAAATAGGACAGTAATACTCACCTCCTAGGGTTATTGTTGTATAGACTAAATGAGATAATTTGTGAAAGTTCTCAGTATCCAGTGCCTCAGACAAAGTCCTTCAATGTGTGCTGCCTATCACATATTATTAATGACTATCTGAATTGGGACTTGGGTGGGAATTCACATGTTGTAGCAGAAAATGCAAGCGTATTCATGTCAACTGGCCTTTCATTCAAACCCTGTTACTTCTGCCTTGTGCTTTCTGCATGACTCTGTGCAAATTAGTATCTCTTGGTGAAATGGAGATTTTAGGTGATATTTTCTTCGACTCTTTCCCATGGAACGTATTATAATATAAAAATAATATGGCTGTAGATCAAAACTCAATAAATGAGGCCAACACCAGGGTGCAGCAAGTTAGGACACCGTCTGTAGTGCCAACATTCCATGTGGATGCCAGTTCAAATCCCAGCAGCTCTATTTCTGCTCCAGCTCCCTGCTAATGTGCCCAGGAGAGCAGGAGAAGATGGCCCAGCTGCTTGGACCATTCATTGTACCATGTGCAAGATCCAGAAAGATACTCAGACTCTTCTGGGTTTACTAGGTAGTAATTAGAAAAAAAGGAAAATAGTTTTAAGACAATTCAAAAATCATAAAAATGCTCTCCTCTTGAGAATTCTTCTGTAGAGTGTGGATTGAAGACAGTGTTGGGAGGTCATAGAAAGGGGCAGAGAAGTGTGGAAGAGAATTATAGCATGCAAAGGACCTTAAGTGAGATCATCTGGTTTAGCAAACAACTTCAGAGTGAGGAAGACTAGGGCAAGTTATAGGCAGAGAAGGGAGGGAAATTGTCATTTTTGACTGGGCAGATAAGCTACTGAAATTCCGCAGGGCATCATTGGTAGGCAGGGAAGAAAATGAATGCTAGGCGGTGAGGAAAGAGTACCAGGACATGTGAAATCATACAAAACAGATATTCCTGGTTTGCAGTTAGCTTAACATTTACTCTAATCCATCAGCTGAGTGAATTCTTATGGGAAACTTATAGTGAAAAAAAAAGAAAGTAGCACCTTCCTTTTATATAATAATGTTTCATATTCAAGATATTTTAAAGCATCTGAAAGGTTTAATGTGTCTGATGGGTGGCTAATAGCTTCCAAGGATATATTTTAATTTCTTCCTTTGACAATTTCATTATCTGACAAAATAGAGCTTACTGAGTGAGGCAGAAAAAAATAATAATCCCCATCAGAAGTTCATGACCAAGATATAGGGGCATGGTGATATAACAAGGATGGAAGACTTCCGGGGAGCGGTCAAGAAAAACCCCTGGGTTTCATTTGAGATAGAATAAAGTAGCTTTGCTGTCATAAATTCTTTAACTTTAGTTAACTTCAGTTAAATTATCTGCAATTGGAGGAGCACTGTGATTTCTGCATTCTTGCATGACACACAGTTCTTATAGCAAGCAACACTTGAAATTAGGGTGCATGGACAGAACTGGGAAGAAAAGGTGGAAGACGAAGATACATTCTACAGGTGAAAGGAGTAGTGGAAGACATATATTTCACTGTCCTTCTGATCAAGGTGCAAATTCTCCCTTTACCAACTATTACCACATAGTTCTGGGGAATTTTATCTGTTTCCTCATAGACAAAACCAAAGGCCGACAGTTACTAAGTTGCTGATGTATAAGTAATCAGTGAGGCAATATATGCTAAGTGTTTAACAATGCCTGGTAACTTGAATGGGCTCAAATAAGATGGACAATGGGTCTGTTTACGTGCAAGCTAGACTTTTCTATTTTGATTGTTTCAAACTATGTTTTTCCCCTCCAGACGGCAAAAACAGAGATGGGAGTGAGCTTGTTGGCAATAAAAACATAAGTAAACATGGTGGTGATTTAGAAGTTCACAGTAAACATGCTGTTTCACAGCAGGAGGAAGGAAGGAAGAATCAAGGGTTGAGCAAGCAAAGGAGGAATATTATTCAGACCGGAAACCAGTCAGCTCAATAGCTAAAAATACCGTGGGATCGTCAAGAAAATTGAGTTGTTCCTTGGACAAGGAACCCTGTAATTTATAAAGCATTGCACATCTGCCGCCAGCGATTGTTCTGCAGAGGCCCCATGTGACCACCATTTCCAGGACAACTCTGCTTTTCTGGCCTCCCCGGGGCTACTGGGTGAGTTTCATGTTAGTTTTTAAATAACTGTCCCAAGTATTTGTCACAACTCCCACAAATTCAAATCTGTGTTCACACTCAATCACACCTGTTCCTTTGTTGCCTTCTCGTGTGACAACTCCAAGAGATGATGAAAAGCTTTATCTGCAGTGGTTCATTTAATGTGAGAAAAAAGAGGTTTCAGAGAGAGAGAGGTTACAGTCAATACAAATTTTTACACCTGGTAATGTATAACCAACTGATGTTTTGGCCTGATAAGATGAGCAACCAGTACCCATTCCAGGCCTTTGATCTGCAGATGTTCATGAGATATATCCCTGATTATACGGAGTTTACAGTCTAGCAGGGAGGCACAGAAAATGTTGGTTAGAAAGGAAAGAGTGAGCTAAGCGTGAAAAACTTAGATAATTGTGGTAAGCTTCTGCCTTTTCAGAAGTTCTCAAGCTGGAGAGGGGAAAAAAAAGAAGGAAGAGGAAATGAATATATACTTTCATGATTGCAAGCAATAGTGTAACTGGGTGGATCAGGGGAGGTGGGAACAACAGCTGGGAAGCAACGTTGTATATCCATGGGAGGCAGATGGAGAAAGGCAGACCATATTTAGAAATCTTAGTTGATCATTAGGAGGAAATATTGTATACCAAGGAGAAGTCAAATTTTTTCTCCTATTAAAACAACTGCTATTTTAAATTTCTAAGTAATAAAGTAGGCCATGTAGTTTTCCTGTTTATATCTAATTATCTGGGTAAAATTGCTGAGTAGAATCAGTATGACATGAGTGAAGTCATGAAAGAATGATACAGAAGCATTCCTGGGCTCGAAATATGTTACTGAAAACCTATGATCACAGTGGTGATTTTCATGGGTATATTATGCTTACACTAAGCCTGTGCTGGACTAGAAAGTCTGGTCTTCCACCTTAAACCTCGTTAACCACAAATGGCCGTAGACCTAAAGAGGAGGTAGCCCATGTCAGGCTCCAGGACTGTCCCTGCATGAGCCATCACTTGTGGGCACACATGAAGAAGCTAGGAGGAGAGACAAGACTTGTCTTTTCGGGAAAAGGCACATTTGATCTTTCCTAACCACAGCCAAGGAAAAGGCAGATTTCCAGGAAGAGGCTAAGGGGTGGGAAAAGGAAAATTAGAAGGCTTCATCTGAAAAGTTGGGCCTAGGCTTGAATTTCTAATTACCAGAGGTCTTTTCCAAGAAACAGGTCTCGCTCTGTGGTATACCAGCCTTCAGCTGGGTGGCTCCTGGATCACGTCTCCTTCATCGACCAGGCTGATGGCACCAACACCAGTAGCTTCCTTCCAGGAACGCAGTACCCACATTGTCTGGTTTTCCATTGATTTGGTCTGGCCACACTTGAGAGGAAAATAATTGGCATTCAACTCTTGTGTCAGGCAGTAATTTCCTTTTGAGCCATTCTTCGCATTGAGGCCAGCCTTTTGAAAAATAACACATTAACCAGTCTGTTTTTGGGTATTTCTCTTTGTTCTCTGGTACCTGTCAGCCACCTTAACCCTGTTCCTTTGGTTATGGTTTTTGAAGCCATTTTGTTTTCTTATTCCCATCAGGAATATATTCATAGTTACAACTGTGGTACCTGCATCCAGGCAACAAGCACCTCTTTGCTTTGGAAACTGTCAACTTACTTTAAAAGTTATCAGCTTTCTGTCTTATTCTACCATGTACCAGATATGGTGTCATTGCCATAGGTATGGTAAACTATGCTTACAGAATACAGTTTCATGACTTGTGTCTGCAAGAGCTTCCTGAATCACATTAAAGCTACAAAGGCTGCATAAAAGATTGTTTGGATGCCTGAAAAAGCCCTTCTAATTTAAGAAGATTGTTCTGGAAATGCCGCTAAGAATGTACAGTCTGGATAGAGGTAAGAAGAATTTGTCTAATGGTTGTAGGGGATTCCAGGAAAGTACACAAGATGACAAGATCAGATTTGCAATTTAGAAAATCTCTCTGTGTCTCTCTCTTTGGTTCAGGCAGTTTTATCAGTCAGAGGAGAAAGTCTGATGGATTGCTCCCTGGTAGGAGACAGTCCAGGATCACTGCCACATGACGGGGTGACTGCATGAGGAAAATGGCCCAGAAAGTCTCCCATTTTAGCAGAGGTGTGAAACAGGTGCAAGGACTTTCCATCAGAAATTCAGATGAAGGTTGTCAGTGTTGTGGCGTACTAGCTAAGCCACTGCCTATGATGCTGGCTTCCTCTGTCAGAGTGCTAGCTTGAGCTCCCTGCTAATAAGCCTGGGAAAGAAGTAGATGATGGCACACATACTTGAGTCCTTGTTACCCTTGTGGGAAACCAGGATCAAATTCTGAGTTCTTGGTATCAGCTCTGACTGCTGCAGCTCTTCAGGGAATGAACCAATAGATGGAAGATATCCCTATGCCTTTACTTCTTTCTATAACTCTGTTTTTCAAATAAACAAATACTAAAAAAAATAAATTCACTTGAGAGATTGAATATGTTGGTCAAAGCAGTTTTGGCTTTGATGCAAAAGAATGAGCAGATCTGAGATGTATTTAGGCAAGAGACATCACTTATTTTGGTCATAGCTTACATCTATGTCCAAGAAGATGATGAGGGAGCCAGAGGAATATAGGGTGGGTCTAAGAAATTTTCATGAATTCTAAGGCATAGTGAAGCCTTCACATGGATGTGGAGTACACAAAATGGAATTGATTTAAGGTTCTCATTTTGATAATAATGGATGAGACTTAACCAAAGTTAAACAATTTATTACTGGTCCATCTGTTACTTTCTCTCCAACATGTTAACCAATTGGTTTCATTATGTTAAAATACATGTTTCCTTTTCTATAGCCATTAAAATTTCATAATGCTGGTCACTTTAGATATCAAGAAAAATAAATGAAATAAGTGTCTCATTCTGTGATTGACACAGGGTAGAGAGGAAGAAGGATCTATCTAGAATCAACTCAGATTTTTGGGCCTATGGTCATTGGGTTTGCCTATAAACTTCTTCACCTGAACTTAATTTTTCTCTCACATTGTTTCTCCGATCTCTCGTCCCTTCAGTCTGTGGCTTAATTGCTCCCTATTCCAGCATTACTAAACCCTGTTATGCCAAACACCACTGGCAGTTGAACAAAACATCCCTGCTTTGTGTTTGTGATTGAAAATGATGGCAATGAGCATTTCTTCTCCTGGGCTCAATATTCAGACAAAATGTCTACTGTTGTAATAGAAGACATTTTGGAAGACATGAATTGATGGACCAAGCAAGAATTCCCAGATCCTTGCTATCTGTCAGATAGACAAGTCGATAATGTGATTGACCCAAGGGAACCAAGATAGTTGTGGGAATGAGAAACTTCTCAGTGTTAAAAATCTCCACAATCTTTGGTTCCTTTGTTTCTGTCAGCACAGCCCTTAAATTCATATTTTCTTTCATTCCTATGTTTTAATCTTTGGGTCTTAAAATCTAAAAATTTTTGATTTCCTGCTCTCACACTGTTACACTTTTAAAAGATGTGATAGGAGAGAGAAAGCAATAGGCTGTCCAAGAGTTCAGGAAGGATGGGCAATAAATGTTGAGTAGAAAAGTGTTCAATAAAGCAATATGCAAAATTGGTGCAATTTTTGTAGCTTGAACATTGTGGGTAAGTACTCTGTCATTCATTTTATCAGTCATCTAGCTACCTAGTACCCTTCATCATGAAGCAGAAAAGAATGTATCCACTTGTTATGTATTGTGGATCTAGGAAGTGGTTTTAGATTGGTTTTGGCATCTTTGAAATGGTTTTGGACAAGATTCTATTATGAAAGCCAAAGACAAGTTATGATTGCATACTCTAAGAATGCCTCATGCTCATTGGCTGTTCGATCTCTAAACCCAAAATGAGGTCCTGCAAGGTAATTGATGTCAGAGGCAATTTAAAAACAAAAGGATACATTTTGGCTACTGAGAAATATGAAAATGATTTTGGATGTTGAATGCTCAAATGAGCAACACAACTGCTACGATAATGGGCAATGCTAGGTTCAGATTAGCAGAGCCACATATGTGGGATGACTTTACTTGACTAGCACAGGAGGGGGATATCATGAGCTGCTTCTTTAAACAAAGCTGAAAGTAGGACAAGAGGGGTCATATTTGCCACCCCAATGTTCTTGCTGAGATTGAATAGCAATGAATTCATTGAATGTTATATATACGAAAAATGCAACCAACAATAATAGCTTTTGGTTGTTAGGGAGAAGTAGGAAGGCATATTCATGTTAAGGAGAATTCTATAGAAACACTTTGTTATTCTGAAATTCTACCAAAATTATTACCACGGTATGATGATATGAGTGTGATATTCTTGAGAACAATTACCATGTATTTTCAAATTGTATCTTCAGCACCTAGGACAGGTTCTGGTATACAATAGGTGCTGAATTAATGTCTATGTGGTGAATGAATGAGTGGATGTGTCATTGGATGGTTATATTTATATAGTCATCCACATGCTACTTCATAATATTGAAATGAGGTAGCCAAAGCAATATAACCTTTACCTGCCTACTATCTATAACCAACATGGCAAAATTTTTCTGTAAGGAGTTGGATAGCTAATATTTTAAGCATCTCAGGTTAAGGGATAAAATTAAAAGTATATACATGATTATAGAAAAAGAAAAGGTGATAGTTTATGCAAAACACCCAATGCCTTACTAATTTCAACAATTAAATTAATATATATTCATCATCAATATACTTTAAGAATAGTACAATGAAAAGAAAACAATTAAAAAATAATATAATGACTAAAGAGAATGGAGTTTTCTTTTGAGAGTATTATGTTGCTTAATTGGGGTTCAAAATAATTCCTGTAAAACATATTTCCTATATTATCTGCCAATGCTATTCTGTAATGAAATTTTAATTATTTATTTCATTTAGAATTTGAGTCACATATCATTCTATGACATTTAATATCATTACCTTTTTTGCTATAGTTTAAAAATATAAAAAACTATTCTTAACTCTCAGGACATATAAATAGAGGCCAGCATCTAAATCAATCTGTGGGCTATACCTTATTCACACTTTATCTATACCTACTGGAGTGGTATTTTTATTTTTTATTATTTTCATTTCATTTTAAATGGAGAGAGAGACAGATAGACAAATAAAGTGAGAAAGATCTAGCATCCGTTGATTCACTCTCCAAATTCTTGCAAAGCTGGTGTTGGATCAGGCTGATCTAGGGAGCTCAGAATGTAACCCTGGTCTCCCACAATGGCTGCAGAGACCAAGTAATTGGGTCATCCTCTGCTGTGTCCCAGAGTTCACATTAGCAGGAAGCTAGAATCAGAAACAAACCCAGGAATCAAACGCCAGTGCTTGGATAGAGGAGTAGAGTTGAAAGTGGTACTTCAGCTCTATGCAAAGCACTCAATGCCTTACTGATTTTGTAAAACATTCAACTTACTGATTTATTCATTTTTGAAACTGTAATGGAAGGAAGGAAAATTAGAAAATATGCATTTAATTATACAAATTACAATATTCTGCATACCAAAATAAATTTCCTAAATTTAAGATGCTTTTGTTGTTTTTAAATACTTTAGTGTGGGCACTGGTCTGAGAGCCACCCAAATGAGAATCATCTTGGTATCCGTTTGGTTAACCTGATAACTTTACCCCTAAACGGAGCACAACTCTGAGCAAGACTGGGTTAGAGGACACAGACTTTATAAGAACTTCCTCTCCCTAGGATAAAAATACAGTGACAAAGGACAGATTCTAAACAACTGCCAAGTTCACTGAATGCCCAAATTTGCAGTTATTTTTTCATGTTGTCCTTTGGTCGGAAATGCTTGAGATGCTTCCATGTGTCCTCGTCAGCCTTCTTCCCAGTGCCATTTGCAGACTGTCTCTTCTTTCTCCCTCCAAACCGCAGATCCTTCAAAGTGTGTCCTGGACCTCATTAAGTCCTTCTTTGTTTCTCTTACATCTCCATTTCCCAAAGTCTTCTGCTCATTTGTTGTGTACTCACCATGCAGACATCACCTATTTGCATGCGTGTCACTGAGTAGGATGGTAAGGACAGAGACATTAAAATCAGGCTCACTTGGCTCCATCATTAGCTAGCTGTGCTTTATCTCTCAAACTAGGAAATAGGCATAATGATAGTACTTACCTTATAAGGATGATATGGATATTAAATGAGAATTTAAAAAAAATTTAAGAAAAAAGGTAAGTACTTAGATCAATGATTGTCATGCAATGAATACTCAATATTCAGAACATTCACTGTAATTTTAGTTTTTTTCCTTTTTTACCTTTTTTTACATTTGATTACTATTATTATTATTATCATTTTATGATACAGTTCCATATTACCTTATCCTCTCCCCAATTTCCTCCCCCCACCTAGTTCCTCCGTATCATTACTAAAATATAGTTCTTCATACTCAGTCATTTGTCCATCATTGCGGGCATGGACAATGGCAGAGAGTCAAGCATCCTATTGTCAAGATATAGTGAACAGTTTCATTGTAAGTCCATCTTTGTCTGGAAGCAGAAACGCATACTACACTGCATCTTCACATCTGGATGTTAGTCTCCATTTCACAGCTACTATACATCCCCTTAAATGAAAAGTCATAATATAAAATCAACAATAAAATAGAAATTTACAATGCCATGAAGTTAAATGACATGTTACTAGATATGACAGTCTCCATTACACAGCTACTACACATCCCCTTAAATGAAGAGCCACAAAACAAAATCAACATCAGGGAGAAAAAGGAAATTAGCAACACCATGAAGTTAAATAACATGCTATTAAATGCCTAACGTGTAGCTGAAGAAATGAAAATCAAGAACCTTCTTGAAGAAAATGATGCCCCTACATGATCTACGAATCACTGAATGATTTAATCAGAACAAAGTGTTTTGCAGAGATGCAACCAACAGGAAACAACAAAACCCATGCGATATAGTTTCCACTGATCTTTGCTGGTGAACTGTGTCTCCTCCAGACAATAAACAGATGGGTTTTGTTTTTTAATTCAGTCTATGAATCTATGACGTTTGATTGAGCTTAAGCCATTTACATTCAGGGTTAATATGCATGGATGGTACTTTGGTCCTGTCATTTTAGGAATGAGTTGTTCATTGGTTTAGTCTTCTGTTGTCATTTTACTGGGATGTTCTTCACATTTGCCTTTGGTTTTGGTAGGTGCTATTCCTCTTCTCTGTCAAGAGAACATCTTGAAGTATCATTTGTAGGTCAGGTTTGGAAGAGGCAAATTCTTTTAGCTTTTCTTTACTGTGGAAGAATTTTATTTCATTTTCAAAGACAAAAGAAAGTGTTGCTGCATATGTTATCCTAGGCTGACAATTATTTTCTTTTAGAATCTGGAATATGTCACTCCATTCTCTTCTGGCCTGTAGAGTTTCCTGTGTGAGAGATCTCCTGTGAGTTTAATTGGCATTCCGTTTTATGTCAATTGATTTTTTTCACATGAACATTTCAGGATCTTTTCCTTATGTTTGGCTGAAGAGAGCTTGATGATCATGTGTCTTGGTAAAGATCGCTTTTGATCAAGCCTGTTAGGAGTTCTGTGCCCCTCCTGGAACTTGTTTCCCAATTCTTTCTCCAGATTAGGGACATTTTCCTTTATTATTTCATTAAATACATTTGCAAACTCAGCTTCTCTTTCTGCACCTTCTGGGACTCCCATAACTCTTATATTAGACCTCTTAATAGTGTCTTTCAATTCTTGAATACTTTTTTTGGCCTGATCCAGCTCTGCTTCCAGCTTTTGTTTGTTTCCCCCCGGATGACAGAAAATATCTTTTAATTTTGAGATTCTTTCTTCTGCTTGCTGCATTCTATTTCAGAGGCTTTCCACTGTACTTTTAATTTGCTCTACTCTGTTTTTAATTTCTGATAATATCAGCCATGACTTGCTTGATTGCTTCCTTAAATTCTTTGAACTCTTGTATTGTTTCTCATTGTTGATCAGAAGGTTTAAAATGAGTCTTATGGATTCTGTGTCCCCCATTTTCTCGATGTTTTCCTCAGTTAACTCTGAGGTTGGCATAAGGTTTTGCTCCTTTGCAGGGGAGTTTTCAATAATATTCATTGTGCCTTTGTCTCTTCTTTTGCTCTTGATCATTGTACTTCTGGTTAGCAGAGTTTTCTCCTTGGAGCAGGTTTCTAAGCTGTGTCACCCACAGGTCTACAGTTCGATTTTACTTATTGCAGCTGGTACACAACTTTTTGCTTGCAGCCACTTGTGCCACAACCTCCAGCGAGTTCCAGGTCTGGGTTCTTATGTTAGATTTTCACCATGGTCTCCACAGCCCCAGCTCCTGGCTCACCACTCTCCTCCTCCTTTGATACCATGCTGAGGCTGTACCGTTGTCTCTGCAACCTTTCTCCCACTTCTGGTAGGAGCAGGTCCCAGGATTAGAGAGACACCAAGTGTCCTATATAATTAGGTTGTTGGTGGCGCTGATCTTGTCAGAACCTGTTGGCCATTAGGTCTGGGTGCCACACGAACCTATTTTGACGCGTACGATGCCACAATCGGTATTATTTTCCTGCTGGACCAGTGCAATCCATGGAACTCAGTGAATTCCCGCGAGCTCAGCACATGTGCAGTTCACTGTTGTCCCCTGCAATCTGAAAGCTATTGCTACAGTGTACAAAATGGAGCCTGATGACCACTACTTCAGTTCTTGAACTGCTGGCCATCAGATCTGAAGGCTACCCAGACCTGTTGGATGGAACCTGTAGAATGCCATGTTGCTGCAGTTCACTGAGTCAGAAATGAGTTCACTCGCAGCTCAGTGTATGCTCAGTCCTTTCCCTTGCCTTTGCCTCCTTATGGAACATGGCGTCCAATTCAGCTCTAGGGGGCTGACTGGACTGTGAAATCCACCGTGTTCTCACACTGCCTGTCTGGGATCTGCTGCTCTGTCTCTGGTCCTGGTTAAATCAGACGGACCAGCAGGACGGGCAGTTCTTTGTCTGGATTCACCTCCTAAGCTCCCAGTGAAAGTCCCTTCCTACCTGGTTGCTGGTGGAGTTCCAGCTGCTGGTGGAGTTCAGATCGCCATTAGCTGAATGCTGCTGGAGTATCAGTCACTGCAACACCACACTCTTGTGTCCGCTGCTTTCCTGTATCTGTCAGTCTCCAGGTACTCCTCTACTGTTGTTCTGTCCTCTCCTATTTCCTTGAATATGTCCTCTGTGCTTCATCCTGATTAAATGTTTTTCTGTCCATCTAAACATGTCCTTACCCTATTACGCCATCTTGATTCTCCACTGTCATTTTAAAAACAAAGAAATGAGAGTTGGGCATCTGGGTTAGCAATTAACAAAGGCAAATAAAGATTGGCACCATACATTGGAGTACCTGGATTCAATACCCAGCTCCAGCTCTGGAATCCAGCATTCTGTCAATGAGAACGCAGGGAGTCTAGCAGTGATGGATGGAGTAGTTAGGACTCTGCCATGTGAGAGACCAGGATTAAGTTCGCATCTCCTGGCTTTGGCGCAGCACAAACTCTGTTGCAGTTACTTGAAAGTGAGCCAACAGATTGGCGTTTTCTCTGTCTCTTGGCTTCTTAGATGATTAAATTAATTCAATAAGTACTTGTAAATAAATAACATAATAGATTCATCACACAGACACAAGCAATAGTAATTGCTAACACTTAGTAGAAGCTTACTGGGTGATTGGCACGTGTCACCTATGTTAAAACTGAACCTAAAGACAGTTTGGAAATTGATCATATGCCTTTTCTAGAATTTTTTCATGTATATTTTGCTTAATACAAAACCTCGTAAGAGGGCCCGGCGGCGTGGCCTAGCGGCTAAAGTCCTCGCCTTGAAAGCCCCGGGATCCCATATGGGCGCCGGTTCTAATCCCGGCAGCTCCACTTCCCATCCAGCTCCCTGCTTGTGGCCTGGGAAAGCAGTTGAGGACGGCCCAATGCATTGGGACACTGCACCCGCGTGGGAGACCTGGAAGAGGTTCCAGGTTCCCGGCTTCGGATCGGCGCGCATCGGCCCGTTGCGGCTCACTTGGGGAGTGAATCATCGGACGGAAGATCTTCCTCTCTGTCTCTCCTCTGTATATATCTGGCTGTAATAAAATGAATAAATCTTTAAAAAAAAAAAAAAAAACCTCGTAAGATATTTCTG
This sequence comes from Ochotona princeps, assembly GCF_030435755.1. Classification (NCBI taxonomy): domain Eukaryota; kingdom Metazoa; phylum Chordata; class Mammalia; order Lagomorpha; family Ochotonidae; genus Ochotona; species Ochotona princeps. Next base: position 18,117,830 of record NC_080840.1, on the reverse strand, counting down.
CTTACTTTTCCAATATTGTTGCCTGCCTTTCTCTGTAGAAATGTCAATAGGAACTGAAATCTATTCTTAATAAATGAAACTGTGCTAACAGAAACTGTTAATTGGCCCAAAGATATTTCCATATACTGCTCTTTCATGTATTCCTCTTCATTCTTCTTCACCTTATTTTTCTATTTCTCTTTTCAATGCTTGATTCTAAATTTTGGCACTTATTAACAAAAATTATTAAAAATATCATGTGCACATTTCTGTGTCGACTCATGTGTTCATTTCATTTTAATGAATGCCAAGGAGCATGATTGCTGCGGAATAGATTAAGAGTGTGTTTAGTTTTGTGTGGAGCTGCCAAACTCTTTCCCAGGATGGGTGTCCACTTGTAAATTCTCATTCTCAAAGAATGAGCATCCTTGTTGCTGCTGCTAGCATTTGATATGGTCAGTATCAGGGATTTGTATATTGGAATGGTTCCATACTGTTATTGTATTATTACTATGATTTGGAAATCCCATAGTGATTTATGCTACTGAGCATTTTTTCATATGCCAACTTAGCCTCTATGCATCTTTTGTAGGTATGTTTTCAAAACATTTGCCTGCTTTGTAGAAAGATTTAGTTAGTTATTTAAGAGCTACAGTGAATGAGGGAGAGACAAACAGAGATAGTAAGAGAGGTACCTTACATCCACTGATGTTTTTCTCTAAATGGCTGTAGCAGTTAGGGCTGGGTAAGGCTGAACCGGGAGCCGAGAGCTTCATTCAGTTTTCCCTTATGGGTGACAGAGGCCCCAGCCCTCCAGCTATACTATGTGGTGTTGTTACTCAGTCCATCAGCAGTAAAGTGCGTCAATTAGAAGTGAAGCAGCTAGGACATGAACTGGCACCCTTTCGGCTTGTTGGCATTACTGGTGGCAGCTTTGCCCACCACACTATAACTGTAGCACTGTGTTTTAAACTGAGTTTTTTATTTTCTCAATGTTGACTTTTTACTTATTTGTGTATTTTGGATAAAAATAATTTATCTGATGTGCCCTCTCAAAGATATTCTCCTAACATATGGCTTACTTTTGCATTTTTTGACATTGCCTTCCCAATTCGTACTTGAGAATTAAATTTTAGCTTTCTATCATCAGTTCCTGAGATACCAATATCCCCCCAAATTAAGAACATGTCAAAGTCATGTTTCAACCTTTCATGACTCCATGTTAGTTTAGAACTAATTCTGGCACCTATAAATAACTCAGTACAATATGAAACGCACTGACTTCTTCCTCTTTAGGCTGATGCCTTATCATATTGTCAAAGGAAGAACTTGAGAAAAGCATGGGTCAGTTGGCATCTTACTTCTTTGAGAAAACACAAATCATAGTATTTTGTAAAACAAAAGAAACTGTGTTTCCAGATACCTGTCATGAGTATCCTTAAGCAACAAGTTAATTTCTTATGACTACCATAGAAATTCAATTACTTTTAGCACCTAGTGGATTTATCTTTTTATACAGGATTCACTTTTCTTTGGATTCCTTCTAGTGGTTGCTCAATATCTGGTTCTTAAGAAGAGATGGTTTGAGGGCCCGGCGGCACAGCCTAGTGGCTAAACTCCTTGCCTTGAACCCATCTGGATTCCATATGCTGGTTCTCATCCGGCAGCTCCACTTCCCATCTTTTGTGGCCTGGGAAAGCAGTCAAAGAAGGCCCAAAGCCTTGGGACCCTGCACCTGCATGGGAGACCTGGAGGAGGTTCCTGGCTCATGGCTTCGGATCAGCGCAGCACTGGCCATTACGGTCACTTGGTGAGTGAATCATCGGACAAAAGATCTTCCTCTCTGTCTCTCCTCTCTGTATATCTGATTTTGCAATAAAAATAAGTAAGTCTTAAATAAAAAAGAAGAAATGGTTTAGATTTATTTGTTGATGCTGCTTATAGTTAAAACCAACAGTGGGCACATAGGTACACACACACACACACAGAGTTGTGAAGTAATACATATGTAAAACTTTTAAACACATTATTTCATGTTGCCTGGTGCTTAACAGTGGACTTTATAATAAACACACATGGTCCAAAAAATCAAAGCTCTGTTGTGGAAAAAATGTATTAGCTTTATATTTAGGTCTCCTTGCACAATTATATTTTGCCTCAACTGTTAGGAAGCAAAATGCTATTCACCACATATGCTGAAATTAATTGTTGTACTTAACCCTAGAGCTCCTAGACCAAGTCTCAATTCTTTTTCTGCCCTTTGAAAAATTTTGTTTTTATATGGTTTTATTCTCTTTAGCAGTGTGTTCAGTTTTCAAGCAATCTAAACAACTCCAATGCCTTTCAATTCTTTTAACAAATATTTTTTGAATATCATGCACGTTATTAAATTGCCAACTCTCAGATTCAAATCCACCTTTCTAATCTTAGCTTTGCCATGCTGAGACTGCAGCTGAGCTGTGGGACTAGTGTGTTTCATGTTAGGCTCTGCCAGTAGGGAATGATAGAGAGGATTACAAAGGCTTGAAAACTTGCACACAAGAGCTGTGGATTTGCTTTCTTTCCATCCTTAGTAGTGCCACTGTAGCAATGCGCCTTTACTCAACAGCAATAGCTTGTTTTTATGCAAGAGTGAATCCAGTGAGCAGTGAGTTCTTCCAACATGAACGGAAGCTGTTTCCTCACTTCCTTCTCTGCAGCCCTTCCTGCTGGCTGACCCATTTCAAGTCCTGGCTCCCAAGTACACTAGACTATTCTCCTAGGTCACATCCAGGCAGAAAGCCCCGTCCCCACATCGAGTTTCAGGTTTGCAAGGATGCTCTTCTGGCTTTCTCTGATTTCATTTTCTTGTCTTCTTGGTTGTTTCTGCACAAGAAGTGACAGCTGTTTCTGATCTTTGCTACTTCTTGGATTCTTGACAAGTACTCTTTGTATCCTTTCATTTACCTAGTTAATAACTTCATAACTAGTTCTGTTAAATTGTATCTTGTGATAACTAGTGTGCTTTCTGATCCTGATTGACTTATAGAACAGTTATTTAGCATGTACAAGTCAAAATTCTAAATACCAGGGATAGCTTTGACCAAAATAAAAACTATGCCTCCATGGAGTAGATCTTCTTATAGGATCAGATGCACAAAACATGTAAATATACAATGTGAGTGGGTGTTTGGCACAATGGTTAAGATGCTGCTTGGAACATCTATAACCCATTTGAAGGTATTGGTGCAAACCCCAGCTGCTCTTTTTTTATCCAGCTTTCTGCTAATGTACTCACTGGCAGGATCAAGTATTTGGGTCCCTGCCACCCATATGGGAGAGCTGAATTGAGCTCCAGCTTCCAGACTTTGAATGGTCTGTGGCCCAGTCTGTTTGCTCTGGGCATCTGGGGCATGAATCAACAGTTGAAAGATCTGACTCCTTCTCTATATAACTCTGTCATTCAATTGAAGTGACAATAAAAAATAAATAGAAGTAACAAAATTTTCAAATATTTAAAACATTTTGTGTACTATGCGAATAAACAACAATCCAGTTTGATGAAAAAAAAATAGCCAAGAGAGTATCAAACCTACTGTTCTATTAGGTGGTGGAGAATACAACATTACCTCCCAGGGCAAGTGACATTGGAGTTGACAATTTTAAAGATTGGTTTTCTTTCTCTCTCTTTGAAAGGTAGAATAGAAAGAGTGTGATAAACTGGAGGAAGGGAAGGAGGCATAGATGGAGGGAGGGAGGGAGGGAGAGAGAAAGGGAAATTTTCTATTGATTCACTTCCCATTTGGACACAATAACCAGGGCTGGAGCAGGCCTAAGCCAGGAGCCTGGAACCTCATCTGAGTCCCCCATATGGATGCCAGGAACCCAAATGCCTGGGCCATCACTTGTGGCTTCCTCATACACATTAACATGGAGCTGGATCATGGTTGAAATGAAACAACCAGAACTACAAGCCATGCTCATAAAGGATGCTGACAAAACAGCTGGTAGCTTAACTCATTTTAACATATCAGTCCCAACATTTGAGTAGAGTTGAAGGAAGTTCACGATTGAATTATATGTCCAACAGTGTTTTAGGAGGAGCAAATAGCATATGCAAAGATACTGGAGGAAGAACGTGCTTGCTGTGGTCAGAATAGAGAAATTGGTGTGTGTTAAGCAGCATGAGCAAGTGGAGAACTGTCAGGGCATGAGATCAGAAAAGTTGCTGGAAGACTTGATTTGGCAGGGTCTTGGGAGTCGTAATGATTCTATAATGTCATCAGAATGAGATGGCAAGCCAGTGAAGGGTTTTAACTGGAGGAAGGGCAAGCAAGTCTTTGATGGTTAAAATTTCACTCAATGTGTATGCCATGCCAAATACTTTTAAAGCAGATAGCAGTGAACAGAATTGGCTTATTCTTGCCCTTAGGGTGAAAATAAGAAATGAAGAACTTGCAAGCCAATTAAAAATATATCAGCTGATAAGTGCTACAGATCAAAATCGAAATCCAAGTGAAGGGATGAGCTGGACCAGAGCTCAGAAGATCAGTGCAAAGTGCGAAAGCTAAGGAAGCTATTGCAATATACCAGGTTGAGAGTGGCTTAGATCAAGATGGGCAAAGACATTACGAAAAATAAGATTCTAAATATATAATGTATCTAGAATATCCTGATGATATGGATGCCTCCTGTTGCTCTTAGGATAAAGATTAGATCCAAGTGACAAGCAACAAGATTTTTTTCTTTAAAGATTTATAAATTTTTATTGGAAAGTCAGATATACATAGAGGAGGAGAGACAAACAGAGGAATATCTCCTGTCTGATAATTCACTGCCCAAGTGACCACATCGGCTGGTGCCGTGCTGATCTGAAGCCAGGAGCCAGGAACCTCCTCCGGTTCTCCCACACAGGTGCAGGGTCTCAAGGCTCTGGGTCTGCTTTGACTGCTTTCCCAGGCCACAGGCAGGGAGCTGGATGGGAAGTGGGGCTGCGGGATTAGAACCGGCACCCATATGGGATCCCAGTGGGTTCAAGGCAAGGACTTTAGCCACTAGGCTCTGCCGCCGGGCCCACAACATGATTTTTGAATGATCTTGTTCATATTTCCTTTTCTAACATTCTCCTGCTCACTGCTTAATCACTGTGTACTCTGTTTTTCCGCCTTCTGAACACTTTCATTTCAGACCAGTAACTGTAGTCTCAATGTTTGGTCAGCATTGTAACATCCAATATCTCTGAAGAAAGTATTTGTCTTTCTATTTCTCTTTTCCTTCATGGTATAGCTTGTGTTTTCCCTAGTCCCAGAAACTTCTTTGGTGTTCTAGAGGTCAGGTTAGGAATCTGTCTTTGGAACCTCATCCCGAAGTTGATCTGATATTCTACAACACATTCACGAGAAAGAGATACACTACAACCAAAACTCCCCACATATACGGACACTTCTTTTACTGTGATTGGGCTCCGCTGCTCTTGGTTGAGGGGAGATTTCAGATAGTTGCTTTTACACCATGGAGATACAGCACCCAAAGCAACAGAGACGTGTGGCAGGCATTGCACCATTCGACTAAGTACGTGGTGCACACACCCCTCAGCGTGTCCATTTTTAGACTTCAAACTAATGAACAACAGTGAGATGAAGTCATCACATTTTGTTTTGTTCTGTTTTACAACTGAATGGTTTTAATAAGTTTTCCTTTTCTTACAGATTTTAATTTATTGCATTGACTTATTTTAATTCTTTTACTTTGTTGTGAACATACAATGGAACTGTGTTTAATTCAAAGGTCAGGTTCCTTATAGAAAACAGCTATTTTTTTTCCTCCTATTGAAACAACATGTAAAAGAAAATCACATGTTCATTTCCTGAACTATGAAGCAAGTTTCTGCAAACCTTGGAAAAACTCCATTTGCACGAAATAAAAACCTCCAGACTGGTAAATTCCCTGTGATTATCATTACAGATCTGTAAAAGTGAAGTGAGAAGCATTTCTATTTTGAAAGAAGACTGCTTTGGGCAGCAAGAGGAGCCTTCTGCAGGTGTCGGTTTGAGAATGGTGTAACTCATGTGAATGCATTCTAACCAGGAATACAGATTCTTGATGCCTGACGTAGGTGTGTTACAGGAAGGATGTTGAGTCTGGCTTAGTACTGTTTGTAAAAGTTATTTATGTTTGACATGCCCGATGTGTTTAAAAACCCACTTTTCACATTTGATTAAATATTTTTGTCTTGCTTTTCATAATTCATTTGAAGTCTGCCTTCAGAATTCAAGATAAAGTTATTGTTGGATAGACTGTATCTGAAATCCAGGAAAACTTTTTAATTTTGGCCCCAGTTAGAAACCACATCATGTATATTAATATAATTTTCTTATTCTAAACTACTTTTTGTTTCCCATTCTGGGCAGGCTTTCATTAACATGCTTAAACCAATAAGCTATGATTTTTATTTTACTGGAGCAAGCTAATTGTGTTATACAGTGAATAGCTCTAAACTTCATTTGCCAAATTCTTGTTTTCACCCTTGCCATCCTACTGGAAACAGACTATTTTAAGGGGGAGTAGCTTTTCAAAGGACTGTGTTGAATGATCCTTTTAAAATATTTCCTTGCTAATGACATTTTAAATAACTCAATTTTGTAAATATTATTTTGGTTGGAGTTGTGCAAACCCTTAGTACTAATATTTATAAGTCCACTTCATCATGTGCCATTTTGCATTTATAACAATTCTGATGTTACTAACAATACTGATAATTTGGATGAAAAATAAATATAATTTGACTTACTTTATTGCTTCTACCTTGAGTGATCTTTATGTTTCATTTTGCCCATCTAAGTTTTTCACCCCATTTCAATTCAGTAAAAATCTTATCTTGCAGCCATACTTAATTACTCCTTATTATTTTGGCTGACATTGTTTAGGTCATGGAAGTTCTACTAGTTTATGTAATATGCATTGTAGTCTGGGGTCAACACAGAAAAAAGTCTCCTGGATATAAATGTTCTATACAGTAGTCAGAATTAGTTTATCGGTCTGCTGAAAATTACAGGTTCTATGATCAGTTTTGTTTCTTTGTTTAGTTTTGAAACATCCCTAAGACATATTGTCATTATAGAAGACATTGGTTTCTTTTTGTCTTGCACAAAGCCAATTATCTTTATCCTGGTAATAGCATGTACTTTGGCGTTCCTTATACTGCCTCTAGCTCTGGGCGTAAAACTAGTTGGAGTAAATTAGGTTTCGTTCCTAAATTCGTTGAAGCTTCTGCAAGGAGATGTGTTATTCTATTGAACCTGTGTTCTGAGGATATTACTTTTTTGTTCTGGAAGCCACTACAATGGGAAGACATGCTTGAAAATTATTGTCAGAAGGTAGTGACAGATAGGGGATATTACTATCTGACAATATTGAAGAATTGAATCCAAGAGTGCTAGAATTAAAGGTCTCTAGGTTTTTCAGATAGAATTGATAAATATCTATTATTTTTACTTATTTAGTTTTGCTCAAATTATGTTTAGTTGTTTACTAGAGAGGCACATGGACACACATATGCATGCGCGTGCACACACAAACACACACATACACACAGAAAGAGAGAGGGGAATAGTCCAATTTCCCATGTCCTGTTTCATTTCCAAAATACCTATAACAACCAAAACAACAAAGGCTGGGAATTGGGAAATCAATCAACCTGGGTCCTCCTCATGAGCCACAGGATCCAAAACTTGAACCATCACTGCTGCTCCCAGGGTGCACAGTAACAGGAAACTGGTATCTGGAGTGCAGCCAGATCTCAAACCAGGCACTTGTGTTTGAGATTCAGATACCTCAAATGATACGTCAATTATTACTCCAAAAGCCTGCCCCTATTTCGTGCTTAAATTAAGTTGGGCCAGTTTTTATTTGAAATGGAGAGAATTTTGAATGAATGTCAATATGAATCCCAATTCTCCAGGTAAGAAAATTAAACTGAGAGAAGAAAACCAAAAACAACAAAAAAAATCTAGAGCAGTAGCCATATTGAGTCTGTTAGGGGGCAAATCTAGGACAGACTCGGCTCTTTGCTTTGGTCTGACCCCACCTGTGGTTTGATTTTTATGTAGATGAAAACTAATAAACATTTGAAAAAGAGGAAGTACTGACTGATAGTGACAGCTGGTTATATCTGCATCTAGGATGCATTCTATCTGCTCTAACATATTACACCTCAATTTTCTAGTGTATTTTGCTAGTATATTTTGATTCTCCCAACGAATTTGCCCTGGGGGCCTGCACAGTGGTGTCACAAGCTAATCACCTGCCTGCTGGTACCAGCATCCCATAAGGGTGCTGGTCTGTTCAGCTGCTCCATTTCCCTTACTAGCTTTCTGCGTGTGGCCTTGGAAAGCTGCAGAGGATGGTTCAAGTTCTTGGACTCTTGCACTCCACGAGAGACCTGGAAGAAACTCCTGGCTCCCAACTTCTGACTGGCTCAACTATGGCCACTGTAGTCATTTGAGGAGTGAACCAGTGGGTTGAAGATCTGTCTCCCTCTGTCTCTTCCTCTCACTCTGGAACTCTGATATTCCAAGTAAAATAAATAAAGCTTTTTTTTTTCAAAAAGAATTCTGTAATCTCTTTTTCCTGAAATTAACTATGTTCCCAATTTTCTTTGAAGTTGAATGGTAAATCTCAGACAAAACCCTCCAAAAGTTCAAAAACAACCCTTTGAAACATCAGTGCATACTGAATATATAGAAAACATGCCTGGTGCACAAGGAGGGGCCGGCAGATCATTGCAGTCAGGCAATGTCATTTACTAAGACCTAATGAACAAAGCCGCCTTGGTGGCATTTTCAGAGAGGAAACTGGAATCTTTTGCTTGTAAATGTCTCCATTAGCTCAGAGAGTATGTTTTCATTGGCCTTCAGAGAAGGCCCTAGTTCTATTATGGTCTTGTTGATGGCTTGCAGTGTTCTTGGCGCTGACTGAGATATGGAAGAAGGTACAGGATCCGCCCAAGGCGCTTGCAACCTAAGTTAGTAAAACAAATAATGTGCTATTAGTTTTGACGTGGCTGGAAATTGGGCTTAAATATCAATGGTGCTAAATTCCAGAATAATTCTATTTATGCCCCTTTGGGATGGGCAAGAATGACAGAGGTGGAGCAGCTGTATTACCTGGTATGCTTCCTTTCTTCCATTTTTAGCATGTCTGTCTTTGTTCTGTACTCCAGGGCTTTTTTCATGGCTGATTTTAACCACATACAGGGTCTGTCAGCACTGATTTCTTTTGTTGTAATATTTGCTACAACTTTTCTTCATTATGGTCAGGTTTCATGTAGCTCTACTTGCTTTGGGTAGTGTGAAGAAAAAAATCTTTGACTTGAATAATTTTTAGATGTTGGAAGGGATATTTTATGTATAATTGTATGAACACCCATGTTTCAAATATAATAATGACTCTTCAGTGTGATAACTCAGTGAGATAGAGTTGAAAAAGTTTGTTCAATATCCTCTGCCCATGCAGTCTTTTCTATATTGATGGGAAAGCAAAACGTTTCCTCCAACTTTCTGACACTCACACTTTGGGAAGAATAGTTAATGTAGGAAAGGAGCTTTGGGGAGATGAAGGATGTTTGCCTGAAAAAGGCAGGTAAGAAATACGTAATTTTATATGAGTGGGCATTGGGAGCAATGGTTAAAATGCCATTGGGGAACTTAATATCCCCTATCAAAATGTCCACCCTTGGTGGAAAAGCCCACAGATGTCCCATGCCTGATCCCAGCTTCCTGTTAATCTGTACGCTGCCAAATAGTGGGTGATGGCTCAAGTAGTTGGTTCCCCGGCACCCACATGGTTTACATGGATTGAGTTCTTGGCTCCAAACCCTAACCCTGATTGTTTAGAAAACTGGGAAGTGAACCAGTGGATAACATATCTCTCTGCTCGTTTCTTTGTCTTTTAAGTAAATAAAAGTAGTTGTAGCTTGAAAGCCCATTTTTAATTTAGGTGCCAGCCAAAGGATGACTTGAAAGTAGAATGGACCTCATGGATCCACTCTGGTTTGCATGGAAGCTCTGGTTTCTCTTAGCCAGACTTTTCCCATCTATTCTTCCGTCCTCCTTATCAGAGCTTATCTAGAACTGAGGCAGTCCTCACAGGTAAAGAGAAGTCACTTGGAAAATTACCATGGACTTTTAATTGCTGACCTTCATTTGACTGTATTGACTTTGAAGCAGAAATCTTGTGGATTCTTTTTATGCTAATTTTATATTTCAAGAAAAAACTTATTTTTGTACTCTCTTCGCAAATACATGAAATATTGGACATATATGATGGTATAGAATGCCATAAAGCAATTAGTCATAGACGTCTATGGTATTCATAGGTCAGTAGCTAACTTGGGCTGCCACTTCATGCTTTGTCCCCAAATAAAAGTGACTACAGTGTTTAATAAACTAGTTCTAGAATAATCATCATCTGAGTGATTGTGGTGTGCAACCATTGTACCAGGCAATGTTGGGAACATAGCAGTGTGAGATTAATAGCTGGAATAAGGAAACCATTGAAGTGTCACTGAAGTGCCAGCACCATAAACAAATAAGCCTGTGATAATAGAAGTGGTTAGGAAAAGAAGCTGTAAAAGGCAGCTCACAGAGAAGGATGAGTGGGTTCATTACTTGCTGCACATAAATGATCTGGATGGTAGCAATCTATGAGAGCTATCATATGCATGTATTTACAAACTAGATGCAGTGACAGTTGGTGGTTTGTGTAAAGCGTGCCTTCACTGGCCATGTAAAGTAGGCAATACCCATTTCAGAAGCTATATACAGAAACCTTGATGGTAGGATTTTCCAAAATTTCTCAATGCTCATTTTACTTCTAACAAATGCACCGATTTTTCTGTTTTCCACATTGTTTGTAAACCTTGAATGCGTTTTATAAGTGATATCTTCAATGGCCAGTCCTTAGATAAGCTGGAAACAGAAGATCGTTGTTTTTCATATCCTCTGCCTTTCACTTCAGGATATTCTTCCTTTCATAAAAGAAGGGATCTAGGTGACAACATGTAGAGAATGGCCTCATTCAGTTAAGGTCCTATCCATTTCACCCTCTATGAAAATAAATCACTCCTAAGTCCACAACAAAGTGAGCCCAACTTGTGATTCATTGACCCACAAACTGAAAGGTTTCTAGTTTCTTAAAGGCCGGGGGGTAGTGGTGGGGGGGGGGTGCAAGTCCTGTCCTAAATGCTTTAAATTTCCTATTTTTCCCTTTGGAACAGAATCCTTAAGTTCGACACTCCTAGAATCACAAATGAAGACTCTAAACTTTGAGGTTTGACCTCTCCTGGGCTATGGTGCGAGTCAAATTGAGGGACAAAAATGGAATTAAGGTCACCTAATTCACCACTTCTTTGGTGGCCTTAAAGGGAGCTTAGGAGCACTCTGAGGTTTGATTCTTTGAACTCCAAACCTACAGAGAATAGCTGGGAGAAAATTTTTAATTTCATCCAGCTCTATTTATCATTTGCAAACATATATTAGCTTACATATTGCTGCTACTATTTCTTGATGAAAAGTACTCAGTGTAACCAACTAGGGTTAAAAACAAGCAAACAAGCAAAACAAAAATCTCCATTTAACTGTTAGGGATTTACTCCTGTATGTAAAAACCAAAACAAAACTCTGTTAGCAGACCCTAGATGCTGTTACATCCAGGGTCCCAGGAAATAACTAGCTTTCACACGCAAGGGTTTCAGAAGAAGACTTAGGGAAAATTCATGGTGTCTCTAAACCTCAGGCAATTTACTGTGGCTGCAAAGGTCTCCACAGAAAGAGCTTTTCAATTGGTATATTTATACTTTCTTTACTTAGTATTGGTTCTAAATAAGGAGAAAACCCATCCTTGATGGGAAGCCTATGAGTAAGAACAGATGAATTAAAGTTTGTTTTATCTTCCCACTCTCCTCTCACTGCAGCCAAAAAAAAGCCATCCTTGTAGAGGGAAAAGGGATGAATCCTAGAGCAGCAGTCCCTGCTTTCAGAACATCCCAGCAAAGAAGAGGTTGGGGATCTTAGCACAGCAGTAGCACTCAGGTTGGGTTCAGGGATTTCCAAACCTTTCATCTGTCAAACTGGGGAAGACAGACCACTCTAAAGATCTGTAGTTCTCTGAGCTGCCCTGCTCTCCGCTCTGTATTGATGTCCAGGCTTTCGTTACCATTTTGTAAACCCACATTCCTCTTCAATGCCTCTTTTTGAGCCGCTTACAATGTAATCTTTCTCTCCCTCTCCCTGTGTCTATCCCTCTCCTGATTTCACCACCAAACTTTGATGATGATTTGTAAAATTTAAATAATTTCTAGCTAGTTTGTCTTATAGGAGAAATTATAGAGAGAGAAGAAATGGCCCAAAGTATGATTGTTCAGACACTGGCTATTCATAGCTTTGCACGTGGATTGCGTTCCTGAATGGCAAATTATTGAGTCTTCTGGAATCTCAATATTCTTTGCAGTAAAATGGACATAATAGGGCCCAGTGTGATAGCATAGTGGTTGAAGTCCTCGCCTTGAACGTACCGGGATCCCATATGGGCACCGGCTCTAATCCCAGCAGCCCCACTTCCCATCCAGCTCCCTGCTTTTGTGGCCTGGGAAAGCAGTCAAGGCCGACCCAAAGCTTTGGGATCCTGCACCCGCGTGGGAGACCTGGCAGAAGCTCCTGGCTCCTGACTTCAGATTGACTCAGCTCCAGCCGTTGTGGTCACTTGGGGAGTGAACCATCGGACACAAGATCTTCCTCTCTGTCTCTCCTCCTCTCTCTACATATCTGACTTTCCAATAAAAGTAAATCTTTTTAAAAAGTGGACATAATAATGACCTTGCTGTGTGTTTTAAACTAGGGCATAATGAATCAATATATGTAAAACGCTAACACAGTATATGTTCTGTGATGAATAATAAATATAAGCTGCCAGCAGAAATGAAAAAGTATTCATTTTTTGCTCATTTTCTTAATGCCAACACAGTACCTAGAAATCGTATCAGTTCTAAAAGTCTTTGATTAATGAGGAAGTAACTCTGATGAAAGTTAAGCTCCTGTTATGCATTTATAGCTGCTAAATGATTTTATATAATGCTACCGAATGAATAAAAAGATAATTGTTTTACAGCATAAGTGTAGCTTTGGTAATATGATGTTACAATTGTACAGATCATGTAAGTCCTCACAGTAGCAGGTCCATGGGGCAACACTTAAAATTCATGGATTGCAGTATGTCTGTCTTGAGGCTATTCTATGCCGTCATCACAGTGACGGTCCTGAGTGCTAAATGCGAGAGTGCTTCCAGAAGCTCATGGAGAATAGAATTAAGAATTCATTTTATTTGTGAGAAAAATCCTTCAGAACCTTGTTATAGCTTTTTCTTATATGAATAGATATCAAGATGCTTTTCACATGTTGAAATTAGACCTTTGCTTTTATTTTCCATGGATGTTCTGAAATACCCTATAATATTCCTTAACTTCTGTGTAGTGTTTCATACTAATACTAATAATAGTCCGTAAAACTACATTGCATTATCATTTTTGAAAACCTGAAAATGGGGCCCGGCGGCGTGGCCTAGCGGCTGGAGTCCTCGCCTTGAAAGCCCCGGGATCCCATATGGGCGCCGGTTCTAATCCCGGCAGCTCCACTTCCCATCCAGCTCCCTGCTTGTGGCCTGGGAAAGCAGTTGAGGACGGCCCAATGCATTGGGACACTGCACCCGCGTGGGAGACCCGGAGGAGGTTCCAGGTTCCCGGCATCGGATCGGCGCGCATCGGCCCGTTGCGGCTCACTTGGGGAGTGAATCATCGGACGGAATATCTTCCTCTCTGTCTCTCCTCTGTGTATATCTGGCTGTAATAAAATGAATAAATCTTTAAAAAAAAAAAAAAAAAAAAAGAAAACCTGAAAATGAAACTCAGACTGATGGAATAATTAACCCAAGATTATAGATGTTTACATGATATAGTATAGAAACAGATTGAAGCAGTCTGACCCACACAATCTACTGTTAATATTATGCCATGGAGAGATTAACTGTGGGAAGTTTACATTCTAATTACATTACGTGAATCAATGAAATACGTGGTCCAACCCAGGGTATTGGGTTATAGAGGTGCCACATAAACAGCAATTCTGGGTGAATATTTTGTCAGCAACAGGTGAAGCTGCTGCTTGAGACCCCTGCATCCCATAATGAAGTGCTGGTTCAAGTCTCTGCTATTCTGCCTCCAATCTAGAACCATGCTAATAGATCCTGGCAGGCAGCTGATAATAGTTCAAGTGCTGGGGCATCTGCCACTCCATGCGGGAGACCCCGATGGAGTTCTGTGCTTCTGGCTTTAGCCTGGCCCAGCATGGACTTTTGTGGCCAATTGCAGAGTGAATCAGCAGTTGAAAAGTTAAAGTGCTGTTTCTGCTTTACTTTTTTCTAGTTACTTCTTCAGGTCTACTGAAAGTTTCTTGACTAGTAGCTGGTGGGTTTTCCCCTCAGTTTCTCAGAGTTGCAAAAAGTTTCAATTAAGAGTGAAAACACCAGGCTTAGGTCATGTTTACTCACTGGATGTCCACAGTGGTCATTCGAAGACATGAAATATTTGATTATATTCAGGACAACAATGGTGCGGGCCACTGAACAGGAAGCAGACAGCCTCTCTGCTTTCTCTAGTTTCTCAGCTACAGTTCAGCAAAGAGGCAGGCAGTGATTCTCACAGTGCCCGTGGCATGAACTTTGAAGTGTGGCTCTGGTAGCAGCGGAAGAAAGCTAGAATTAGTACAGCAGCAGCCATACGACCAAATGGATTCAATTCCATGTGTACAACAGCATTTTCCTGAGGTCACGCTTGGAATTCCTTTTTGCAAAGCCAGATTTGAGTCCAGGCTACAGCACTTGTGATCCAGCTTCCTGATAATGAACAACTAGGAAGCAGTAGATGTTGGCTCAAGCATTTATGTCCTCACCACCTATGTGGGAGAATCAGATTGAGCATCTCGGCTAGACCCAGTCCTAGCTATTGCAGGTGTTTATAGAGTGAACCAGCATATGGAATCTATCTCGCTTATTCTTTCCATCTTCTTGTTTCTCCCTGTGTGTTTCAAATGCAATGAAAATAAAAAGTAATTTTTTAAAAATGAGAGACCATAGGGTCCCAAGAAGAAAACACAATACAATTGCTTTTTTTTTCTTATTTCCCTGATAGAAAACTTGACATTGTCTCATTATAGCAAAACTTGTTAGGTTCTCTAGAGATTTGGGTTTCTGTTGGTTTAAGATTTTAATTTTATGTTACATTGATTTTTGAGTACTTTGTTTTAAGGGAAGCTTACCTGATTAATTCATGCAATTGTTACTGGCCCCAGATTGTTTGATCTGATTGCAAATGGAAATTGACCAGTAGGCCAGTGTGCAACCTGGGCAACATTTACTCAGGGCTTATGCTTGGATGCAATGGATACAGCACAGAAAGAAGAGGTTCTGACAACGGGCTTCAGAGGAGCTGAGCGCTTAGTTGGTTTTCTAGGGTTCAGGAGGTAAGCTAGTTCTCTCTCAGTCCACAGTTCTTAGGTTTACACACAGTTCAGTGTTCCATAAAGGTACTGTTACTGTATTTTACACACAACGCACTCAGGTACTCATTATTACCACCCAAGGAAGTTCTCACATTGGGCTAGATTTTCTTTTTTTGCTCTTAGATTCAGGCACTTTTTGCTCCTGCTTGGTTTGGAGCTGAAGATGGAGATAGAATTCAGCTGCTGGATACCGTAGGGTTAGGAGGGTGTAATTTAGGGAGCTTTTTTTTTTTTCTGTGTTGTCTCACATTTACATCTGAATGGTACTAGGAGGGAAGACCATGTGTGTGAGCGCGCGCGCACACACACACACACACAGATTGATTTTGTTGAGGAGAGATGTGGTAAAAGAATTCAAAGTCCAGGAGGAGAAAATTAAGTTAGGATTAAAGGATAGCAATCACCAAGCACGTGGCTTAGTACAAAAATCCCCACGGTGAGTTAGCAAAAAACAAAAACTGTACCTTCTATGTCAGGCTGATCCATTAGCTTATTGAAAAGCATAACTACTAGCCATTCTTTCATTCTTTATGTAGCATTAGCTCTTTTACAATCATAGCGCCAAACAAATCAAATAAATGCAGAAAGGAAGGAAACTTGGCTCCTCCTTCAAGTCCACAATCTAACAAGGGATACCTTATAATGGCAATGGGCCTGGATTTAGAAAGGAGGTGTATAAACAATGCTACACACACACACACACACACACACACACACACACACAAAGTGATTTGGCTGCACTGTAATGTGATTTGAAAGATGAGGGAGGAGGCATATCTAGAATTCTCATGCCTAGTTGGAGCTTCCCCACTTTGCCTTGTTATGGCGCAGTCAGCTTCATTGCATATAGCTAGCCCTGAGCTGGGGGAAACATTCAAGCAGTAAGTTGGACTTGTGGAAATTTGTGTAACCTGTTTGTTGAATAAGACCAGCCAATACAGATATGCAGGCAGACTGTGAGACTGCTGACAATTAGAGCTGATCTTTTTTGTACTTTTTTATGTGTCAGAGACCATACCGGTATGTTTAATTATCATGACACTCCAATGCTTTACATATAAAGAGGCTGGTTTGTGGGCGAATACTCAAAAACACACAAATAGCTGACCTGGGATTTTACTTAGTTTTCAAGCATAAATTAACATGCTAAGCCTTACTTGATATGCTGCTGGATACTGAATATTTCAGAGCACATCAAGTGGCATCCGCCATTAAAAGTAAGCTTGTGCTCTAAAAACAACTTGGAGTGCTAACTTCTGGAAAGGGGGTATAAACATGTGTAATCCTAGGATAGACATGGCTCTTTGGTGTCAGGAAAGAGGAGAAACCAACTGAGCCAAACCTGAGTATATTAAATACTAGTTGGTGGCAGGTACAACCTTAGGAGGACTGGGAATGGTTGTTTTCCAGTGATTTAAGAAAAGAAGTTGTACTCACTACTGGGATATGGTGATGTTCTCTGAGTACAGGATTTTCTAACTCTGTATCGAATTAGGCATCATTTTTGCTATTTTAATGTTCCTGTGGTGGTACCAATTAAATAACAAAAGAGCAGTCATTCTTTGATCAATATAATTAAACACGTGTTTTTGTTTTGTTTGCGGAAAACTGTAATAAAGTGAATGCCTGCAAATGTAAGTTGTACTATAAAATTAGGTAAATACAGTTGTGGGAGTTAAAGCAGAATGAATGCTGAACAACCTGTCAAGAGAAGAATGTTATATTGCTTGTAAGCATATAATTCTGACCACGTTTAAAGAAGCAACGATTCCTGGATGATAGCTTTACTACATTAGTCAATGTTTCTCCAAAGACTAACCTAAAATCTTGTGTTTTCAGGTGAGAATCATCAATACAGAATCCTGATTTGGAATGTTCTGTGCACATTGTTTGGACATATGTGACAATTAGAAATGTTTAAGATATATTTTATTAGAGGCATTCTTGATATTTAAGTTAATGATTTAGAAAATAATACATATTCACTAGAGGACACTAGCTCTAAGAATGTGTACTACTAACTCTTTTTTAAAAGATTTATTTTTATTTGAAATGCAGATTTACAGAAAGAAGGAGAGACACACATACATACAGAGAAAGAGAGACAGAGACAGAGAGAGCAAGGTCTTGTATTTCCTATATCACAACCCAAAAACCTACAATAACCAAAGCTAAGTCAGTCTGAAACTGGCAGTCAGGAGCTTCTTTCAGGTTTCCCACGTGGGTGCAGGGGCCCAAGAAATAGAGCCATTCCTGTGCTGTTTTCCCAGGCCATAAGCATGCAGCTGGATCACAAGGTGGAGCAGCAGTGATACAAACCAGCACCCGTATGGGATGCTGATGCTGTAAATAGAGGGTCGGCCTACCTGGAGATAGCCCTTACAAGCGTATTTTAAGATAGCTTTATGATAAAAATAATTATCAAAATGATATGGCTTTTATTGTTTTGCTAGTTTAGCCTTTGTCTATAAGGCATGTGTAATTTGCAGGAGCATAATTTGACCAAAGATAGAGTTTTAAACACTTGAATTTTAATATTAACAACAATGACATAGAAAAAAATAATTTAAATTTGGGGTTTCTGAAGTTTTCACAAGTAATCAGGAATTTCTTTTAAATAAAATGAGAAAATAGTATTTAAAAGTCCAAGCACTGAAAGAGAGGTAACATCAATCTACCCACATTTGCTTGGATTTGATTTATAAGTATATTTTATTTAAAAATACTAGTTAATAATTCATGCCTTTTTGATTACTGATTCAGACTCTTGAAAACTATAAAGGTTTGAAAGGATTTTTGTCTTATCAATACGTTTGGTTACTTTACATGTCTGACTTTGAAAAGCAGAAATATTTCTATTCACTTATGAGTCTCAGGTCAGTAACTGCAAATTTTCATGTATTTTGAAGTTGTTCAATCCTGGGTTTTGCCTGATTCAATCCCAGCTTGTCTCAGCCCTTTGAAGAATTTACCAGTGGATGATCACCCAGTCCTGCTGTCTGTCTCTCTGTTACTTTGCCTTTCAAATAATTAAATAATGTGTGAACTAGTTCATAATGCTTTGCTTGGAAAAAAAAGCGAAGTTCATCTTTCCAGATCCACTGAACCATTGTGGCAGGTATGATTAGCATCATATTCAAATTCTGATAGGAATCACAGGCATATTAAACTACGTTACTCTGAAAGACAGGAAAAGATGACATAAACCCATGCACACATGCACATATGTGTGTCTTGCAAGAACTATACATGGTTTCCTTCATATTCCTCCTGTCTGTCCGATTTCAGTTCATAACTTCATGTCCTAGAAACAGTGTTGTAGGATGTTGTGTAGACATCATTGAACATGCCCGTCAAATAGTATCAGTGAAAAGCTTTATAACTATCTTCCCTCTGTCACTTTATTAATTCACTTATCAGGAGAAATTACTCTCTTTGATCAGACTTTGAGTTGAAATTAAAAAAAGGAAAGAAGGAAGGAAAATATCAAGGGGTAAGACTTCTGTAACGATTGTGACCATATTATAGGGCATTTTGAGAAAGTCGAATAACGTTGTAAATTGACTATTACAATAAGTTTTATTCATCTGTGAATTACAAATACTTGCCTGCCATTATGTTCAATAACTTTTTTTGATAGGGATTATTTCTATCTGCCATGAGGAGAAACTGTTTACTTACCCCAACTTCAGTGACTTGTACAGCATCTCTTGATTCTTTCTTTGGAAAACGGGATGAAACCAAAGCATTGTGTGTCCTGGACAGTTGCTATCCTTTCATCTTCATTGAAACAACCAGGACCTATCATGATTAAAATAACATTTTCCTTAAGACCAGCAAGCACTTTTGGGTCATGAGTAGCTATGATGACAAGCCAGACCATAAGATAGGAAGTTGCTAGGACTCAAAGTCCCAGAACAAGACTATATTTCAGTACTCTGGAGCTTAGAATTTAGTATTTTTATGCTGTGTTTTCTCTATTAACTGGATTTCCATGACTCTATCCCCTTGCAATGCACTTGTAATTATGCAGCAGCTAACATCTTCTCTGGGCCCAGCACATCCCACAATTAACTGTGTTCTCTCCACAGTCGATGACTCAACCCAATGTGGTTCTTCTATATCAAAGGCAGGGTGGCCAGATTTTTTGAAACCGCAGAACTTGAGCATGTAGTGGCAGATGGCTGCACAATCCCAGGGCATCGGACCCTTTTGAAGAGCAACCTCACCAAAAACAAGCAAACAAACAAACAAAACCAGCCCATGAGATTTATTTTTGAAAAGAGGAAAGAATCTTCTTGAGGGTGTTTCCAAATGCTGCATCATTTGAAAAGGAAAGCATGCTTTTATTTTTTTTTTTCTGGAAGACCTAAAATAGAAATAAATGAGTTAGAGCCTTGAGGTCAGCCTTGATAGGAAGAAGTGCACTTCCTGGTCTCTAATCCAAGGCCTGCAGAAGTTTACTGGCTTAAATGAGCACACAGGATAAACATGGTATGTGGTGGAAAGAACACTGGACCAGGGATCAGAAGAACCAGTATCTTGTCTTTGCCCTGTTGGTCATTAAATATCAAAAGCTTTCTGAGCTTCAAGGAATGGAATGCATTTTGATATCTCTTATGCAAAATCTCTGCTATAACTGACTAAGCAAAAAAAAAAAATGAAGAATATCAAACTTCCTGCTGCACATACTCATTAATGATGATCTACTTTCCAAGAGCCCAAGAGAAGGAAATAGGTCAGTAGTTGCCCTGGTAAACTTATTATAGGATCACTGAAATGTACCAGCAGGATATGGCTTATTACAGTAGTAATAACACATAAGAATGAAGACCATTTAATCTGCTAGAATTTCATAGAGGAAAGCAACTGTATTTTAAGGTGAACACACTTAGAATGAAAGACTGGAGGTCACAGGCAAAAATATAGACTTTGTAAAGAAACATTCCCTTGGTATTTTTTCAGATTGAGGTTAAAAGATGGAATGGAAATAATGGATGGGGAATTTCCTGAAGGATGTACAAGGGGATTCTGCCCTCTTCACTTCAAAAACCAAGTGATCTCCAAATGTGCACAAATGCTGATAAAAGGGTTCATGGGAAGTAGCAGCTAATTAGAGGTGGTGGAGGAAACACACCCTTCATCCACATTAATTCTAAAATTTACCAAGTTGGAATGAAGAAATGAAGAAGGAGGGATAAGAGAAAACCCATCTTGGAGAAGGGAAGAAATGTGATGAGAGTTCTGAATCCCTAGTCTATGGGGTTGGACTTCAAGTCAAAGCTAACGGATCTTGGAAAAATATTGATGGCTGAAACAGAACTACTAACATCTGTGATCTGTGTGTTTTCTACTTATATTAGTATCTTAATTTTATTTGGTACTCATTATGTAAATATGAGACTCATTGCATAAATAGTTAGGGGCATGCAGTGAAGTGTAGTCTAAACTTGATCTTAACCAAAGGTGGAGAAGTGATGTGAAATGTGATCTAAAGCCCAAGTAGGCTTCCATATAAAATTGTGCCACAGGGAAGTATAAAGGATTTCTTTTTCATTCAATAGGAGCTATTGGCTGAGGACAGAGCTGTGTTATGAAGGAAATATAAGGGAAGGGGTAAGGTAGAGGAACCTGGGCCTCCGCTCCATCAACAACTTTTGGCTGGTGGGCATGGTGAGCAGTCTGACCCAATGGCTTAAAAAGAAGCTGGCTCCATCTTAGCTCAGGTGGTCAGTGTGCCTATCGGCACCAGGCTCCACCTGCTGGCTGCCAGCTGATGAACTCTGGGGACTTGAGGGTGAGAAATTACTGCCTAGGGACATCCATGGATAAGGCCACCATATGTGTAGGTGCACAATGAATCCTGAGAGACACCCAACAACAGGATCTCTGTATTTGCAGGTAAGTGAGGGGACTGAGAACTGGTGGTTTGGTGTGGAGAGACTGGAATATCTGTTTGGTTCAGACTGATTCACCAGCCCACATGGAAGTCCTGTGATGGGCTTGTTAGCACAGATCATCATTGATAGCCATAAGTCATCCCACATGAAAGTTAGAGCTGGTGGCCTGTCTAGCAGGGCTAAATCCCAGCAGATGACTAAGTGTTGGAACAGGGCCATGACACTAACCAGCATGTGAGAGAACCAGGTCTGGGGGTAGAATTCATGGGGGATAAGTGGGCCTAACCCTTGTGAAAACACAAGCCCCACTGGTTAGCTCCAAGTTTGGGATGGTAATGGGCTGAACTAGATGTGAACATGGAACCAACCAACAGTTATGGTTACTAGGGCCAAGAATAGACTGGGCAGGTCCAGGCTGTAGCACCTGCATGTGCATCTTAAAACAAGGTGTGGGGCAGGCTGAGCTGCAACGTCCACCAGCTCATACAAAGGCCAAGATGGAAGGGCAGGCTATGCTGGGCAAGAAGCCAGCACCTGCTGGCACATATGAAATCTGGGTCTGGGGGTGGGCTGAGTGGGGGAACTTGGGAAATTCTCCTACAGGGTCATAGCTCCCACTGGTGAGCATGTGGTCCAGACCTGGGGGTCAGGCAAGCTAGGCAAAATAGCTTCATCCGTTGGAAACAGTATGGCTTGATTTTGGAAAGCAGCAGACCAGGCAGGGCTGACCAAACCTTAGCTCACTGGCTAGGGCAGAAACCAGGCTAGAATTCAGGTCTTGCTGGGCTAGGCTGTCACACCTGCAGGTTTGCATGAGCCAAGGACGGGAATAGAATAAGTAGAGCTGGGTTGTAGCACCTGCAGCGAGAGTTGGGACTGAGGGCAAATGCTAAGACAGGTGAAGAACCACATCAGCTGGGTCAGAGCAGCCACTGACACATGCAAGATCTATGGATGGGAACAGGCCTGGTTGGGGAGCTAAGTGGACGCCCTTGCTGGGTTGTGATTCTCAGTGGGTTAGTGCGAGGGCAGGAAAATGGCCTGCTGCCTGGTCTGGACATGGCTACAGTGTCTTTTGGCACAAGTGTTGACTGGATCTGGGGTGTGCCAGCTTAAGCCAGACAACAGGACCCACTGATGCTTGTGAGAACCAGGGTGGGTGTAGGACAGGATGGGCTAGATGTCTGCCCCTGCTGAGCCATGTGTGAGCTGTGTCTGGGTGTGGCCAAACCTGAGCTGGGCTACAGCATCCAACAGTAAAAACCAGAAAGGGTGAGGGCCAGCCAGGAAAGGCCACTATTCCTGCTAGGACAGGCGGTGGACTACGGCTGGCCAAGGACCCACCGCTAGGTGTGATATCTGGCACTGGGAGGGGTTCTGATGGAGGAGTTGAGGAACTCTTCTGTCAGGATGCAGTCCCTGCAAACGAGCGCAAGAACGATGATAGGGAGCAGCCCTGACCAGGCCTGGTAATATCCACAGACACACATTTGGCTCAGGTCGAGGGTGAACCAGGCTGGGACAGTTCATATCACCTGTTGGTGAATCTGAGCACCAGAATGGATTGTGGATTATGCCGGGTTGGGCCACAACACAAGCCAGTTCACATACAGGCCGAGACTAGGGACCAGCTGGCCTGGGCTAAGATGTAGCCTGCATCAGTGTGAGCTGGAATTGGGGGTGGGCTGGGCCAGGCCAGGCTACAGCACTCACTGCGAAATGCTGAAGTGAGGTAGGCTATGCCAGACTGGACTGCAGCACTCAACCAGCATACGTGAGACCAGGGAGGGGTTGGAGAGAATCCGGTAAAGGCTCCCCTGCTGGACCACCACCTGCTGGCCTGCATATGAGCTGGATCAGAGGAAAGCCAAGCTGGGTTGAGTATTCCTACTGGTGCATACACAAGCCAGAGTAGATGTGGGTTGGTTGGGCTTTGCTGCAGCATCGGCTGACAGATGCTGGCATTGGGGGGCAAATCTGTCAAGTTAAACTGCATAACCATGTGAAGATTTCCAGGAATGGGAGTGGGCCCATCAGGAAAATAGTGGCACCTCCCTCTTGGGATGCCACTCTGACTAGTGAGCATGAGAACCAGGACAAGGGCAGATATAGCTAGACAGATGGTGGCACTCACCAGCAAGTGTGTGGGCTGGACAGTGGGGCTGGTTGGATTGAACTGGGTTTCAGTGCCTATTGATATATATGAGAGTTAAACGGGACGGAGGACAGACTGAACCGATTAACTGTACATACTGGCGAGCGTGGGGACCTGGAAAGGGGGTGGACCTGGTGGTGGTTATTGCAGGTTGCTCTGATTAGGCTGCAGCTCCCACTGGTTTGTGAGAAGGCCAAGTGTGCAGTGGGCAAGATTGGGATGAACTCCAACACTCACTGATTTGCACAGAAGACAGGGTTAGAGACAGAACTGACCCAGCAATTACAACTATTAGTGTGTGCAACAGCCTGTGCCAGCACACACAAAAATCAGGTCTGGCACCACCTCAGATGAGGCTTCTTTGGTGATTTCCTACCAAATGAACTGCTGAACTCAGAACCCCAACCATGGAGAGAATGGCAGGTTCCATGGCCTGACCATGGAGTGCATCGTATGAGCTAGGCCTCCTCAGTGGCCCAGATGGAGCAGTCAGCAGCATATCCAGGTGCACATGAGGCATATGGCAGTACATTGGAACCTGCAGAGGATACCTGATACCATAACAGAGGACAGACACCAGAACAAATGGATCAACTACCACAAGCAAGTGTTGGCAGTAAGTATCTGGGCAAATGGAGACTCTTATTTGAACTATGTCAACCAATGGATTCTGGAAAGATTTCATTGTATTTCAAGTGGTGAGATTGGCACTAATTCAGAACTGTGGAACTTTCAAACTCTCTTGAGCAGGACCCTTGGAACTCTCCTCACACTGGGGACTCTGGGATGGCGTCAGGTGGCTGTCTTCCATCCCAGGGTACAGAGGCATTTGTGAGGCTGGGTGTGGCTTCTCCCCTTATCTCCCCACTTCCCCCAGAGTCAGGAAGGAAAATAAAGACAATGTGGAAAAAAAGGTTTCACCCACTTTCCTATGGCCCTTGGCCCTTTGTACCCTAATCATATATGTAGAAATCATCAAAAATAAAAATTAAAAAAATATGAGGCATGAGCCATGTGAGTTAATTAAATACTGGGGATTTCAGAGGAATTAGAGAACTAGTCTCCCTAACCCCTCTCTTAGTCTAGGCTGGATTCTTTTCTCTTGTGTAGTTGGGGAATAGTTTAAGTTCTGGATATAATTTGAGATCAGACATTCTCTTGCCCTACAACATCACCTCTGACCTGTCTTCCACCTTTTCATTCATTTTAATACCTTTGAGATCTCCACTGAAAATCCTTCATGTTGCAGTCTGTGATCACCTTAGCACAATGCATTTTATTTTGTACTTTCTCCATCCATATTTCTCCTCTCCTTAATCTCCCTCCCTCCCTTGGCTCTTGATTTCCTCCCATGGGCCATATTCCTTCTTGTCCCTTGGTTAGCATCTCTGTTGCCTCAGGATGTCATTTTTACTTCCTCTATTGTAAAGTCTGCCTCAAAGAGCTTGTGGAAATATTTCCTCACAAAAAATAGACTCTGTAAAATATGTGATTTTTTGTTTTGTTTTGTTTTGTGACTCTGAAAACAAATCCGTCATCAGGAGGAAATCTCTTTCATGAGTCTCTACATCCCTATATGCCTTGCTATAATCCTCAACAGTCCCTTAAACCACACTACCTCATTGGCTCAACTATTTTGATATGGTACTTCTTAGCAATTTGAAGTTTCCATGAAGTGGTGGATATAGAACAAGCATCAGAAGCTGAATTCAGCCAAATATCACATGTGCTGCTTTTAGCAAAGACAGGCATCTAGAAGTTACTATGGTGACCAGAGATAGCCTGGAAATTATCATCTATTTGGCATTCACCATTTCATCAATTCCAAGGTGAAACTCATTTTCCAAATGAAAAGGGAGTCTTTTCTTTTTTAATTTTATTATTATTATAATTTTAAGATACATTTCCATAGGTCCTGGGATTTTTCTTACCCCTTCCTCAAATCCCTCCCCCACCCACTGAGTTTCCTATATCATTACTATGGTATAGTAATTCATAAATAGTCACGTGTCCATCATTGTGTGCATGGACAATGGCAGAAACTCCAGCATCCTATTGTCAAGATAGAGTTGACAGTTCATTAGGGGTCCTCTTTGATATGGAGGTAGAGATGCATACTGCATTGGCGCCTCACATCTGGATATGATAGTCTCCATTACATAATTACATACCTCCCCTTAAATGAAAAGCCACAATACAAAATCAACAACAGGAAGAAAAATAGAAATTTACAATGCCATGAAGTTCTCAAAATAGTTCAACAGTCCTGAACTGCTGTTGATCCTGCCACTCCAATCACGATGGTATCTCTCCAGAATCCACTGGCTATTATGGTCCAACTTACAGTTTCTGAGTGCCCTGATATTCACTGCCGACACTTGGTTGGAGTAGTTGATCAATTTGTTTTGTCCTCCATCCTCTGCCATGGTACCAGGTGTCTTCTGGAGGCTTGAGTGTTCTGTCCATACCATCCATGTGCATTTGGATATGCTGTCGACTGCTCCATCTGAGCCCTGAGGAGACCCAGCTTGGACACATGAATTCCACGGTCAGACCATGGTTGAGGTTCTGAGTCCAGTGATTCAGTTGAAGAAATCTCCAAAGAAGCCTCATTTGAGGCCATCCCAGACCTGATTCTTGTATGTGTTTGCCAATAAAGGGTCCAGCACAGTCTGTCACCCACATCAGCCTATGCACACACTAGTAGTTGCAATCGCTACATCAGTTCTGTTACCAGTCCTGTGTTTTACACAAACCAAAGGGTGTTGGAGTCCAGCTTGATCCTGCTCACATACTCGGCCTTCACACAAACCAGTGGGAGTTGTAGCCTCGTCAGAGCAACACAAGAAAACCCCCACCAGGCCCTCCCCCTACCCTGGTTCCTCTGCTTGCCAGTGTGTTCAGGTGACTGGTCCCATCTGTCCCATATCCCATTTGGGTCTCATGCATGTCAACAGGCATTGAAGCCCAGTTCATCCCAACCAGCCCCACTGTCTAGTCCACACTGAGGCCAGCAGGTGCCACCATCTGTCTAGCCATGCCTGTGCCTGATGGAATTTGCCCCCCATGCCAGCATCTGCCAGCTGATATTGCAGCAAAGCACAACCCTCCACATCCACTCTGGCTTATGCCTGTACCAGGAAGTACAGTCAACCCAGCCTGGCCTTTCTCGGATCCAGCTCACATGAAGGCCAACAGATGCTATGGCCCTGCCCTGCCTGGTCTGCCCCCATCCCCTGCCTCATGCTTACCAGTAGGAGTAGTGGTCCAATAGGGGAACCCCCCCAGCACCTCCACTGAGTTCATCCCCACTCCCCACCAAGTTTTTACATGTGCTAGTTGGGTGCTGTGGCCCAGTCTGGCACAGCCTGCTCCACCTCGGCATTTGCCAGTGAGGGCTATAGCCTGGCCGGGTCTGGCCCACCCCCAATTCCAGCTCACGCTGTTTAGGCTATAGCCTAGCCTAGCTCAGCCAGCTGCCAGTCCCGGCACGAATGAGGATTCAGTGATATTACATCCGGACCTGGCCTGACCCACATTACGCTCTGGTGCTCAGATTCTCCAGTGTTTGATGTGAACTCACCCTGCCTGGTCTGGAAATCTCTCCCTGACTCCTTCCCTCCCTCCCTCCTTCCCTCCCTCCCTCCCTCCTTTGCCCTTCCCCACCCCCATCTTTTTGTCCCTTACATTCTCTCTCCCTCTCACTCCCTACCTCTTATGTTTTATGTTGGATAGTTGGTATCTCAGTTGAAAAATGTAAGTGAAAAAACTTTAAGACATAAAAACTATTTGCCAATTGCTTTAAGACTGTGATTATGAGTAAAATGAAAGTATGCTATTGCAAAACTTAGGAAAAAAAGGAAGGATGAGGGTAGGTGTGGTGAAGACTGGACAGGAGGGAGTATAGAGTGGGAAGTGTCACTATGTCCCCAAATCTGTTTTGTGAAATACATAAAATTTGCCAACTTTATATAAATAAAAAATAAAAAGTAAAGTTTAAATTCAAGGTTATTAATATGTGTGACTAGAGTGTACAAAATAAAATTATATCTATTTGCAAACTAACATGAAAAACCCAAACACAAACAATCATTTCCAAAATATATCGATAGATTATTATATTCTCCTCCAAGTTATAAATTATGTGTTGTTACTTTAATTTTGAAAATGAAGAACGTGAGATTTAGTGATAATTGATTTGTCTAAGTTTTAAGAATTAAGAAGTTGCAGGCCTGGCGGCATGGCCTAGTGACTGAAGTCCTCGCCTTGAACATGCCAGGATCACATATGGGTGCTGGTTCTAATCCCGGCAGCCCCACTTCCCATCCAGCTCCCTGCCTGTGGCCTGGGAAAGCAGTCGGAGATGGCCCAAAGCCTTGGGACCCTGGACCCTCGTGGGAGGCCAGGAAGTGCTCTTGACTCCTGACTTTGGATTAGCGCAGCACCGGCTGTTGTGGTCACTTGGGGAGTGAGTCAGTGGATGGAAGATCTTCCTCTGTCTCTCCTCCTCTCTCTACATATCTGACTTTCCAATAAAAATGCATAAAACTTAAAAAAGTTATTAAGAAGTTGCTTTCAAAAATCCATGTGTTCAATCACTTCTACCCATCTAAGAGTGATTACTATGAGTTATTTAACCTAATTTGTCATTTAGTTTCCAAAGATAATTATCAACAACTTATTTGGGATTGTTTAATTATGAAAATCCAGCTTGTAAGGTGTGTGAAGATTACATAATCTCTTTTATGCACTAGAGAAGCTGTTCAATACAGCTTCTAAAATTTATATTTATCCAGATACACTCTTGGAGCCTACAAAATCAGTGCATCTTAAAAGCAACAAAATATTCCTAAGGAAATATATTCCTTCTCAGTCTTATAGGAAATCCTAATTAAATAGATCCAAGAAGAAGCTAACATCGCTAAAACAGACGAATTCTGATCCTTTTTAGAATTTAGCTTCCTTCAGGATGTGAAACCTTACTTTCCAATATTTCACAGCAATCACAATTAATTATAACCAAGCACAGGCCTTAAATTAAATTTTTGAATGAATGGCATCTTAACATCTCAGACATAATAGCAAGTCTTCATTTCCATACCTCTCTGTGCTGAAAATGTTGTTTCACAAAATACACAGATAAATGAGAAACAAACTGAGGATGCATTCCCCTCCAAATGCATGAAAAGAGGCAGCTGAGTAGAGAAAATCAGACTCTGCTTAATTGATATCCCAGTGAAACAGTTAAATATTCCTTGACAATACGATACTAAGCTTTCTATCTTTATACCTACAATTCCATGATGTACTTAAATAGCACAATGTTAAACTTGTAACCATTACAATAGGACTATCTTACTGCAATGATATAGGGAAAATAATGGGGGGGCAGATAATGTGGAAAGGGGAGAATGTCTATACCTACAAATTTTTGATATAAAACAATAAATACTAAAACTATTTTCTTCAAAATAAAAAAAAGAAATAAAAAGAAAGCTTACTATATAAAGTGATGTGAGCGCTATTCATTGGCAACCAGGGAGTAAAACTTTCTATGGGTTAACTCATTTCCCACAGTAATTATTCCTGTATTCTTGGCAAAAATGGTGAAGCAACAAATCCCCTAAGTAACCTATGTCAGGGTCTATAGATGAGCTAGTTCTATTCTGTTATTTATGGTTTTAAAAGATTTATTTTATTTTTCTTCTAAAATCAGATTTACAGAGAGAAGGAGAGACAGAAAGGAAGATCTTCTGTGCACTGGTTCACTCACCAAGCAGTCACAATGGAGAGAGCTGAACCGATCGGAACCAGGAACAAAGAGCTTCCTCCAGGTCCCCCACACAGGTGCAGGGTTCCAAGGCTTTGGGCAATCCTCTGCTTTTCCAGGCCCCAAGCAGGGAGCTGGATGAAGAGTGGAGCAGCCAAGATACAAACGGGCACCCATATGGCATCCTGGTGCATGTAAGGAGAGTACTTAACCATTAGGCTAATGTACTGGGCCTGATGAACAAGATTTAAATCCTTCAACACAAACAACCAGATTGACTGCTTGAACCCTGAGTTTTCCACTGTATTTCACTCGTTGTTAGTAATGAACTTTAGTACTGAATTCTGGGGTGACTTCTGCTAAGTAGACATTGTTCATTGTTCATAGATGGTCCCGGAAGGTTTAATTCCAGTAGTATCAACAGTACAAGGGAAATGTTTTGGAATTCAGAATCTCAGGCTCACTTCCTACTGACTGCCTCAGACTCAGCTTTGAACTTAGTCTGTTGATTCGTAGGATTATTAGTGATTTCGAAGAATTTACCCACAAATTAGCCCCATCACCTTACACAAAGATTGTGTGTGTGTATGTGTGCATAAAAGAGGATCATGCCAATTCAGACAGGCCTCCCTCTTCATAATCTTGGTAGTGAAAAACATCTAACTGCTAATGATTTATGTCAGGAGTATGGCAGGAGATGAAAAGCTTGCGCTTTGGAATCCTGCACCAATTCTCTACCAGTGCAGAGGAAATTAAGCCCCACAGGACAATTTCTTACTGGGGGCTTAACAGTCACAGTCTTTCCTGTGGAAGGGGAAGCTGATGGGTCCGGACATAGACATTATATATTCTAATAGCAGAGCAGTATTCTATCATGAGTTACCCCAGAGCAAAGCAGGAAGAACTCTGTGTTGATTTTTAAATGTCTTTTTAATTAAAAGTGTCAAGCCATCGTCCCCAAGTCTCATTGAGAGGAATGAGTTTCACTATGTTATCAACTTTCAATTGACAGCCACATTGTTTTTTTTACCCTTTGTTTCTTGTCTGATTTCTTCTTTTCCTACTGTTGGTACATTTCAAGGTGAAAATAAATTGTTGACATTCATTAAATGACAACTTTGAATCTTAAGTTATCTTAAAACAAAGAATGGATAACCTCTATTAGTCAATCATGTTCAGAGCAATGCAGACTTTCATAGCGTTTAACAATAAGCATGTACTCCTTACTCTAACATCTATGGATATCCTGAGGCTGCTCCAGCGGCTCTGAGCCATTGGTCTCATTTACATTCCCATTCCTGGAGACTGGGCATGGGCTTCTCATTAAGAAGGCAGAAGTCAAGAGAAAAAGCAACACCACACAAAGCTTCTAATTGCTTAGACTCAGAATGGATACACTGCTTCATTCTGTTGACTAAAGGTAGCAACATGGCCAAATCCAAAGTCAGAGGACAAGACACATATTCTACTGCTTTATGACAACTACAAAATCACAAAGTAAAGGGTGGATGGAAAGGGGGGTGAAGACATACATTTACAGTCTATATAACCTACCACACTATACATTGGTTTTCATGGATTTCCTAAATTTCAAAGGTTTCCAGTTTCATCTTTTTACAATACCAGGTATCCTGATGCAAATGCCATGATAAATATAGCATAGTTCATTTTACATAGCTGAAGAGGGATATGCTTAATACTTACAGTTCTGATTTATTCATAATGGTTTTTTTCATTTTATAGTCAATATGGCATTATAGAAAATCATGTCATACTAATTACGAATACTTTCATTGGCCTAATACTACAGATTGTTTTCCTTATCTGATAATATGGCCTTTCAGAGGAAGTAAACTTATGTTGGGAGAAAATTACTGCATGTGAATAACAATGAATAATTTAAACACTAGTCATGAATCTATGGAAAGATAAGTTCAAAGCAGGGAATTCAGGAAATCCCATAGATTAATGCTACTAAAGTAATACAGAATAATTTTTACTTTTCCAAAGGAAATTTTTTTTGTCCAAATTTGCCTTTTAATTCCATTTCCATGTTCTCTTTGAGCTATTTATGTTTACATATCAATTTCTAGAATTTAAAAACTTGCATTTTTTGGACTCACAGAAGAAAAGCAGTCAGTTGCTCAGGAAAAATGCCAACTACCCACTAAGAGATGCTTTTTTTTTCATTGATCATTAGCTTTTTTTTTTTATTAATTATTTTGCATTATGTGACAGTGTCATAGGCTCTGGGAATCCCCCCACCCCTCCCCACGCCCCTCCCCCATGGTGGATTTCTCCATCTTGATGCAGTATTACAGTTCAAATTCAATCAAGATTCTTTCCTTGCAAACGTATACCAAGCATAGAGTCCAGCTACTTATTGTCCAGGTGAGTTGAACAGTTTCTTGGGGAGACCATTTCTGGTCCGAAGTTAGAGCTGGTAGAATATCATCCCAGTCAATTAAGAGTCCCAATATATCATCAACAGCAATTTGCAATATTATGGAATTGACATGGTTTTGAGTAACCAGTATGTTAAAAGAAAAAAAAGAAGCAAGTTCTTAACCTATGATTAGCTCATTGACATTTCAATTTTAGTTTATATACAGGACCGGCTGCTATATACCTTAAAATGGCTATAAGGTACCATTCAGTTGTCTCGTGTCTATTTCATTTTAGTATTTAGCCAAGGAAATACTGTCACATGGGGACGGAGGATGATCACCTCAGGTGCTGTGATTTGCAGATTCCTTACTCCAGTGTTTCTCCTCTTGCTCCCAGTCTTTGAAATTTTGCTTGCCAAGGGCAGACATTTCACTTAGCAGTAAGCCAGTGATTGGGACAACTGTATCCCATATCAGAGGTCTTGACTGCTTCCGACTTAAGCTTTGTGCTAAACATGCATACTGGGAAACAGCAGATGGTAGCGCCCTGCCACTCACACTGAGCACTTGAGGTCCGAGCTTTGAACTTCACCTAGACCTAGTCAGAGGGCCCATTGGGAGTAAATCTATAGATCTCTCTGTTTCTGCGTGTCTCTGAAATATACAGAAAGGCAGGAAGGAAGGCAGGCAGGAAGGAAAGAAGGAAGGAAGAAATTTTACCTGTACAGAATACTTATTTGAATTAAATTTATTACTTTAAAGACATTTCCTATTAATCAGCTTATTCTGCTGCCTGCCTAGTTCACTCATGGGAGGCAAAAAACTAAAATTTGTAAATATTAAACTTTAGGGAAATATTTATCTTTGCTGTACATTTGGGACTACTGTCTTGCCTTTTATAAGCAAAACATCATTATTAATTATGTTTAGACAAAACAGCAATTTTTCCTGGGACTGATTCTGTCCCTTTTTTTCCAGAATTGTATATCTTGGGATTTCTATGAGGATTAGGTGAAATAACTCATGCAAATCATGGAGAAGAGTGCAGAGACACAATACATCTTTGCAAATATTATTATTCCCATAGCATCATTATCACTTTATTACATTTATTTTTCAGATTGCCAATATTTTCTTATTGGAAAGTTTTTGTGATGTCTAGAAAAAACACCCATGGCAAGGGATAGGTTCCAAATACCTATTAGTAAGATGAATTGTTTTGAGAGAACTTACTATGTGTCAAGACCAATAGAAGGAAAAAAATAAAAAGATTGTCTGCTATCTTTCCTGGATGAGAACAGACTAGGGGAAGAGACGCATTTCTACATAGATCGTAACAAGTATGATATGCAACACAACAGAGACGTTTAGAAAGTAGGACAGGGAGCAAGATGCAAGAAAGAAGCTCTACAGATCTGAGGGTTTGGCCTGGATGTCAAACATGTTATCTGGGAAAATGAAGGAACTGAATTAAAGAGGTGATTTTCAAACTTACTATGAATCAGAGATGCTGGAATGATTGTCAGAAATGAATTTCTAGACCACATGTCCAGAGTTTCCAATTCGGTTGATGCAGGATAGGCCTACAAATTTACATTTTTGACAAGTTTGCAGATGATGCTGGCACGGGGGTCTAGAAAACAGACAGCAGATTTTGGGAATCAAAAGAATGAATGACGGCAATATAAACAGAGACAATTTTCCAAATTCTGTTACCCTGTGGAGAATAGATTACAGATTTTGAAAGATCACTACCACTCTTCTATAAGGTGCTTCATGTTAATTCTCACATGTTCTCCAGTGATCTTACAAAGAAAGTTTACATAGCAAGGTAAACTATGCTATGGTAATGGTGACAGAGGAGTCATGAAATCTCAGGGTCTAACATCTACACCTTGATTCAGATGTGGGTAGATGAGTGCTCCATCGGCCGAGACACTTACATATGTTAGTGGATGCCATGGTCCACTACACACAGAGTTGAGGTCTTGGTTCATCTGCTGGGACTTGTGTCCAACTGAAGAGGGCTGTCATGGCCAAGGACATGTAAGCCATATACAGTGACTGGGTAATGAGAGGGGAAAAGACATTGCCAGGCAGTGGGGCGACTCCAGTGACCTTTCCACTCTAAAACATATCTGAATTGAGATTGTTCGCACCAGAGTTCATGGGTATCCCTGTGTTAGACCAGCTGCCCATAAGGAACAGACTGACATTTTCATTTTTCGCTTGTTAATTCTTTTCCACAATAGTTTTGTAAGCATAAAGGCTCATTCCTACTACTCTCCTCCCCTTGTGCCCCTCCCACTATTTGTCCCCATGTTATCATGAAAGTACAGTCACTCAGTTCATGGTTACAAATTTCACTTTTTGATATTTAAATGCATCACAGTGTGATAAATACAGGCTGATATTTTTCATCAAGAATTTTACCAGGAAGTGCTGTCAGCATCAATATCTGGAGAGAGTGATAAGTAGGACTGAGCAGAGGGTGTGATCAGGTTTAGAGCTTGAAGCCAAGAAGAACAAGTGCCCCATGTTGTGGAGTCCAGGTGCCGTGGCAGGGCTCCAGCCCTATAGTCTCATCGCCATCATGTGAAAACAGCAATATGAGGAGAGGAGAACTGTAGGTTCTGCTTTAGTTAGCTGAAGGTGTACAAAGTCAAGACGGCATCCTATATGGATTTCCGTTGTCCCCTTTATTAGTTAGGTACTTCATGATTTTTGTCACACTGCTCAGAGTATAAGTAATAACATAAGGAAATGGTTTAAAGTATAATTGTTAGCTCTGCACTATTAGACAACCTCTGAGTGTTAGCAACATTAGTAGTGTGGCTGTTCAGAAAGGGAACCAGCAAACAGAAGGTTTCTCATGCTATATCTGCTTTTCCAACAAACATACATAAATATATTATTTAAAGAAATGTGATAAATACTTGAGTTTTCTGCAAATTTTAACTTCCTAAAATCCAGTCATGAATTCAAAATCCATGGGAAAAATGGGAAAATTTAGAGGTCCATATGACATCTGCATATTCCTCTTTGAGCATGAAAAGCTCTTATCCCTAATGCTTTAAAAGGAAACATTTTACAGAGATATCACTGACTGCATCTGTGAAGTTCAAGGAGACTTAAGTGACACTGGGTCAGAGCAGACAGGGCAGGAATTGATGTCTTTTTAGACTGCTGAATATAATAAACAAGACATGAATGGTTTTGATTGGCACTTGGCCTAAAAAAAATATCTGCTTGCATCATATATCAGTGTCCTCATGGGCTTACATTCATATTGGTGGATTAAATATCTTGCCTGCTGGATGTGATAAATAAGCAGTGATGGACTAGCCCATGGGAAGATGTGTCAAGCCAAAATGAATGTATGTCTGAAATAATCACCACAATGGTGAACCATAAAGAAGGCTCTGGGTGCATGTGCTACTGAATAGAGAGAAAGCAAAAGTGTGGTAATATATTCTGTAAAGCAGAAAAACATGATTTTGAGCATTTATGAAAAGGACCAAGCATTTATACCTGTTTCATAGTGTTGTGATAGTGTGTGTGAAGTGCTTAGCCTAAGGTTTGGTATGAAGGGGAAGCTCTATCTTAGTTCTTGTCTTCTTTTCAGATAGGAGACATTCTAGATCAGTGTTGCACAGAAATAGATTGATTTCTTTGAAGGATTGAGCATAAGACGATATATATTGATGTCCTCTGCAAAGGGAAAGTGTCTTCGGGTAGTAATATGAATATGGCAGACAAGGGAGGGAATGTTATCAGGATGTAAAAAACAAAACAAAACAAACAAAAAAAAACTGTGTCAGCAGGAGAGGCAGGAAACAATGTTTGGCTCACTAGCTACTTACCCTTAGAGCCAGTCCTAAGTTCTTTCCACATCTTTTCAAGATGTACCGGTTTCCATCCCTTAGTTTTCTCCAGTCAGCTGATTACATTGGTACAGAAAGAACAAGTTTAAATATGATTTTTCCTCTGTTGCATTTTTTGTCTTACCTGCAATAACAGCAGACTTAGGGAAAATAAACCAGTGTTGGTCACACTCAGAGAGGTGTGTAAGCTTCTCTTAGACGGAATTTTAGGCAATTTGGAATACAATGGGTAAAAGGAAGTTTAAATTTTAGATGAGTATTTCCCAAACTTAAAGATTTTGACAATTTGGAAAATTTTTTGGAGCCGAACTGTGTATTCTATGAGAAGGTAGGGTAGTTAGAAATGTGTCTATGCAAGCCTATCACTCGGATCACCGCTTTCTGCTGTGCATCAAAATGCAGAGCATCATTCAAGTCAATACAACAACAAAATTCCAGAGTTTCCATGCTCAATTCCAACCAACAAGCACCATAGAAACACTAGAGGCTTGGAACAAAGCCACTTCATAGAAACCCTCGTTAATTGGTGTCCTTGTGTTGCTCTGTAAAATGGCATGAGATCTCTTTATTTCTCAAAATATGGCAGAATAGAAATTGACATTATAAACTGTTGTCAAACTTATTTCTACAGGGTATTTTTTCACACCGAATTCAAACCCAACCCTGATAGAAATGCTTCATAGCCATTTCCTCCATGCCTGTGTGGATGCATTTTCTCTCCATCTTACACCTCGATTTGTGAGAATGGTTAACAAGATAGTGTTTCTAAGTTCTTTGATAGGGCGCAGTGCTGTACCTAGCGACTAAAGTCCTCTTCTTGCATGGGATCCACGTGGGAGCCAGTTCTAATCCCGGAAGCCCCCACTTCCCATCCAGCTCCCTGCTTACAGCCTGGGAAAGTTGTCGAGGATGACCCAAAGCCTTTGGACCCTGAACCCATGTGGGAGGCCCTGGAAGAAACTCCAGGCTCCTTGATTTGAATCGGCTCAATACTGGCCACTGCAGCTACTTGGGGAGTGAATCAACAGTCAGAAGATCTTGTTCTCTGCCTCTCCTCCTCTCTGTATATCTGATTTTCCAATAAAAATTAAATATTTTTTTCTAAAAAGAAGTTATTTGATTGACTTTGGGGAAAATATACAAATATACTAGGCAGTGATTTAATTTACTCTGCCTATAAAAAGTTAACTGAAAAGGAAACTAAATGGTTATAGATTGACTTAAATAGATGATTTATGAATAGGGGTTGCAAAAAGGAAATGTCTTAACAACCATAGCAAAATCTCCATAAAAGTTGAGATGAGAGAAAAAGGCTGTGTGTTAGTGAAAATGCCCCTTGGCAAGATTAACAGGCTGGAATTGAGGACAATTCCATCTGTTACACGAAGCATCAGGACATTCAGATGAATGGCCTACTGAGTACATTCACAGAGGACTTTAGATTCTCCAGCTATAGAGGTGCTGGAAGCACACTGACATAACATGTAGTTCAAGGTAACCAGGTGTATTTCAATGATAACTGCTGTAAGAACATTCTGAGATAAGATTAATGACAAATACAGTCTCTCTGATTTCACTTCTCAAAGTCTTAGAATATGCTAAGGCATACACTAAGTCATACATTGTCTCTTTCCAACTTTCTGATTATAGAACCATGCACTGGCTGTACATGGGAGAAGAAAGTAGCGTAGTTGTAACACAGAGTTGAATTGCTGCTGTGACAATTATATTCCATATCATAGCACCCATATGTGTATTAGTTCTCTTTGCTAAATATCTGGGAAAGTAGCAGATGATGGAATAAGGCGTTGGGCTCCTGCTACCCACATGCAAGATCTAGATGGAACTCTAGGACCTGGCTTTAACCTGAACCATTTCTGACTGTTGTGGCCATTTGGCAAGTAAACTAGTAGACAGAAGATTCTATATTGGGCCTGGAACAATGGCCTAAGTGTCTATATCCTTACCTTGCAAGCACTGGCGTTTCATATGGGAGCCAGCTCATGTCTCAACTGCTCCGTTTCCATTCAAGTTTCCTGCTTGTGCCTGAGAAGGCAGAGGAAGATAGCCCAAGTCCTTGGGACCCTGTGGTAGACCCTGAAGAAACTCTTGGCTCCTTACTTTAGATCAACTTAGCTCTGACCATTGTGGCCAGGACGCAAGCAGGAAGCTGAATGGGGAGTGGAGCAGCTGGGACACAAACTGGTGCCCAAATGAGATGTCAATGCTTGCAGTTGGAGCATTAGCCAATTGAGTCATCTCACCGGCCCCACAAAAATATTTTCCTGACTTAACTTTGATTGTGTGTCAATATAGGTATAAGGGTAAACACACAAATTTATATTGATCTCTGTTTTACTTTTTATACTAGAATAGTGGGTGACTTTAAGAATGTTACCACATAAATCTTCATCTCAACACACACACACACACACACACACACACACACACACACACACAGATTTGGGTCCAGCAAGATCTGGTTTTGAGTCCCCTATTGAATTTTGGGATATGTAATATCTTGACCCCTAACTTTTCTATGAAATGAGGGCACTCAAAAGATATGTGAAATACTTCAGTATTATACTGGAAGAAACACAGTGCAAACTAAATAATTGGGTAAGATTTGCTTCAATGAAACCAGGGCTTGGATATTGCAGAAAAAATTGTGAGGTCTTAGCAATGATCTTTTTGGGGGAAAATCCTAATTTTTATGCTTTATCAATTCCTATGATGTAAATATTCACTGTGGCTCATCTCAAACCAGCAACTCCACATTTCTTTGAGGACAGATAGAAATTCATAGTCAAGAAGCTTCAGTATAGCAAAGAAAATGATCAACAAAGTAAAGAAACAATAAACCAAATGAAAGAAAATACTTGCACCCTATACAACTGACATGGGACTCATATCCAGGATTTACAAAGAGCTTCAAAAACTCAATGACAGTAAACAAACAACCATGTGAAGAAATGAATGAAGGAAATGAACAGGCAAGTTTTCTAAAGGACAATTCAAATGGCTTATTAGACGTATTAAAAAAATTGCTCAGGCTCCCTAGCTATCAGATAAATACATGGATGTGTAGAGAGATTCCCTACTTCACTGTTAGTGGAGTGTAGTCTAGTACAACCATCATGGAAGTCAGTATGGAGAGTGCAAAGATAACTGAAAATTGATCTACTGTGTGACCCAGTTATCCCACTTTTGGAAATATTTCCAAAGGAAATGCAATCTGCATAGGAGAATGTAACCTATTATCCTATATTTACAGCAGTGCAATCTATAACAGTGAAGATACAGGAACAACCCAGATACCCATTGAGAGAGGAGTGGATAAACAAACTGTGATAAATCCATTCTATAGCATACTACTCAGCCATTAAAAACAATGAAATTCTACCAATTTGTAAAAAAAATGCTCCCAACTAGAAACCATAAAGTCAATCCCCAAAGGACAAATATCATATGTTCTCTCTGATATAAGACAACCTTCATGTAAAATACAAGATCAATAGATATGTAGGTAAACAGGCATGTACATTTATTCATCTATAATAGAAACTATCACACCGAGAAAGGAAGACACATTGCAATACACATCTCTACTTATCTCTACTCTCAAATAAAAGATGGACTCCCGATGAACCTGTTAAACATATTTGGACAGTAGGATGCCTGATTTTCTACCATTGTCTATACCTACAGTGTCAGGATACATGTAAATAGGAGGATGATGGATTTGTGAGTGTTTTTGGAGGACTATACTATTGTAACAATTTAGGGGAAAGCAGTGGGAGTGGGAGGAAAAATGAAGAATGATAGAGGAGAAATCCCTGAACCTATTGAAATGTGTCATACAAAACAAAAAGGAAAGAGTAAAAAAGCAGAGTGGGGAGAAGATAGACATTCATAGGCATAATTCACTGCCACGCACCGGAACACAGCATATTCAATGAACCACTGGGTGTCAGTGTTCCAATGTAATGGCATTTAAAATTACAGGAGCCTGTTGAGGCATAAACTGTTGACAACAGAGATTGGTTAATCTGAATCATTATATCAGAATATAGCCTGCAGGGGCTGTAACTTTCTGGAAGATGCTGTTCTAGTTGCTGGGAAAGAGTAGACCAGGTACCATGGGAAAACAGACCTGCTTCCTCTTTGGGGTTTGTGAGCAGGTACACTTAGGCTGTATACTGGTAAGATGCACAGAGCATCCTAGATGGAGTGGGAAAGCTGATCCTTACATTATGAAGCAGCCTATCACTCAGCAGGGAACTGTACCAGTTGATCTTATGTCTGAAATTGGTTTGTGCTTACAGATTTTTATGAGTAGAGATTTCCCTGAATCAGTTTTAAGCTTTTGTGTTACATTTCTGCGTTTTGCTCTAGTAAATTATAATGTAATATTGCAGTTAAGTAAAAGCTAGGACTCGAGGAGTTAGGGAGATTGGTGTCCCTTTTCTGTAGACAGGGTAGTTATGACTGCTGAACCCTTCCAAAGCAAATGTACCATTCAGTTACTGAATTAATCTTTCCTTTGTCCAAGATACTCAAACTACACCCATGACTTTCATTTTCTTCTAAGAGGGACTTTTAGCTCCAAAAGATTATTCAGGTGTACATTAAACACCTTGTGCTTATTTTTATTTGATTAGTTTTAAGATAAGTTTGAGGCAGGTTTATTGTATTTCTTCTTATGGCGAGCCATCTCAAATTCTTTTTTTCACAATAGGATTATATAAGTAATGCATAAAGGTGAGTAGTAACAATTGATTATTACCTAATTGGACTAGAATTGTACGTTAGTAACTAGAAAGTTAACCATAGATGTACAAAGTTAGAAGAAAATTTAAAATATTTGTTTAAATACAACTTTCATGAAATATTCTTAGTTGCATTATTTGTAATAGTTCCCAAGTGGGAACAATGTCATGTGTCTTTGGGGTTGGGTGGATTAAAAAATGTTTATACACACATAGACTGCTTTTCTATGCATATGCTACAACATGAATGGGCCTTAAAATTCTATGCTAAATTAAAGAAGCTGACCACAAAATGCTTCCATTTATATGCCATATTTATAATTATATTTATTTATATATGTTATATTTATAAAACATGTTATATTTAAAACAGGAAAAATCTTATAAAAAGATCGGTTAACAGTTACTAGGATAGACCAAAGCAGATTTTGTTAATAGGTAAATAATTTTTTGAATGACAAAAATGTTTTGGAGTTAGATATGTGTGATGGTTGCAAATTACAGTGAGTATTCTATTAAATCACTGCAGTATATATTAAAACTAGAAAATTTGGAGCAACCAGCATTGTGGCACATCAGGTTTAGGCACTGCCTATGATGACAGCATCTTTTAGCAGAATATTGGTTCAAATTCCAGCCACTTCCAGTCCAACTCCAGACTAATGCATTTAGGAAAGTAGGTGGAAGATGGTCTGAGTGTTTGTGCCTATGCCATGTTGGAAATCGAGACTTCCATTACCCTAGCACGGGTCTGGTCAGCCCCAGCCATCTGGAAAGTGAAGCAGCAGATGGAGGGTCACTTTATGTCACTTCCTCTTTCTATGTCATTCAATTTTTCCAAATAGAATAAATCTTTCAAAACAAAACAAAACAAAACAAAAAGAAATGAAAAGTCCACGGAGTTTTTTTCAGTTGGTAAATTATGAAAAACATTGTTCTTAGGCTAATTGTAATTCAATTAAAATACATGTTAAAAACTACAAAATTATGGAGGAATGTCAAATACTCACAAGAACCAATCAAAAGAGCATTTAATGATCCATATTGTAGCAATTCAAGGAGAAAAATATTTGTTTGAATTAGATTATATGTTGACTACAGCTGAAAGTATAAAATAAATATTCATAAGCTCATAATGATATAAATAAATGATTGTATTAACAGTCGAGCGAGTAAACAAATCTCTCGTGTATGGCAGAGTTCCAAATAATTTTGTGTAGATATTTCACCTTCAATGAAGGAAATGACTTCCAGCTCCTTAGGGCTATGGTACATAAAGTTCCTTCCAGTTAGCACAGAACAGAAATTAAAGGGATAAAGTAACTTTACAAAGGAGAAATATGTCAAACACTACCTCAGCCCGATTATCAGTAGCAACAAAGGTGTCATACTGGTAAGTATATCATTGACAGGATGAGAGGACAATGGCTTTCCCTTTGTGATCTTCTTCCCCAAACCCATGATTGTTGTGTAATCATAAGAAAAATATGGGGCTAATACCAATAGAAAGACATTACTACAGAAACTGGATCAGCAGCTCATAGCACCGTTATGATCCTCAAACAAAAGTCTGATAAATTGTCACAGCCAGGAGATGATGAATGACATCTGGGAAGAGTAAACAATAGCAACAGCAAAGAGTACAAAATCTAATAAAGGAAAAATATAAGTGAATGTGTAAAAATCATGGGCCTTATTTAATTTATATATCAACATTAGTTTATTAGTCATGGAAAAGGTGCCATGCCATATGTCAATAATAAGAAAACTAGAACCAGGATGTATGGAAACTCTCTTTGGTAACTTCTCAACTTTTCTGAAAAAAAAAGTTTCTTTTAAAAAGTCTAATATTTAAAATCATGTAATAACAGAAAACAAACAATCTCTATTTAAATATGGAAATCTTTAGAGACTGAAAAATTGATGCCAGGTCATATACATGTGAGAAGTAATCAATGATTTATTATTTCAGTGATTCTGACATAGGAAACAGTATTCCTTT
This sequence comes from Ochotona princeps, assembly GCF_030435755.1. Taxonomy (NCBI): domain Eukaryota; kingdom Metazoa; phylum Chordata; class Mammalia; order Lagomorpha; family Ochotonidae; genus Ochotona; species Ochotona princeps. The sequence goes on along the minus strand of NC_080840.1, from coordinate 18,075,397 downwards.
CGTGTTGAGGCACTTGTGGCTTCAGCCTACAGGGTTCTAGGCAGAGTGTTAGGGCCCTGGCTTGGAAGCATGCATTTCCTCATGCTGTCACTGCCTTCTAGAGATGCATTGGCAATACCAGTCCGTGCATACCTGAACAATGGTCACAGGCACACTTCAAATATTACAACATGCTTAGATTGGGACAGAGCTAACCATGAGCCACACCACACTCCTGGACCAGATTTTTTGCTTTACTAGTAGAGGACCCCACGTCTCTTTCATTCTGAGGTAGCTATATTATGCATTTCAGTGCTGGCAACATAGCATACTCTATTACATCAGTCAATTTCATGCATAAAATAAATAAAAAGAGGAAATGGCTCTGTAATTTATGATTCACTGGTCTTCTGAAAGTTTTCAAGCCAACCTAATAATAGCTGTGGTTTCTAATCAAGTGAAAATGGGAATAGCAATGTGGGGCTTAAAGAATCAAATATAAATTTCTGTGATGTTGAATAGGAGTCCTGATGTATTTATAATAGACTATAATTCTTTGAGGCAAGCCAAGTTAATCTGACTTTAATATGGTTAATAGCAGAGTGAAGAGTTTGATGCTTAGTTTGGAATGGGGAGGGAGTGGGGGAGAGAAAGTAAGAGAGAGAGAGAGAGAGAGAGAGAGAGAGAGAGAGAGAGAGAGAGAGAGAGAGAGAGAGCCAGAATTGGGTCAAGCCAAGGTCAGGAGTCACGAACTCCATTTAGGTCTTCCGTGTGGATGGCAGAGACCCAGGTATCTCCCAAGATGCACATTAGTAGCAAACTGGATTAGAAACAAAGGTTTAATTCCAGCCCAGGCACTCTGATAAGGGATGCGAATGTCCCAAAGGGCATCGTACCCTGCTGAGCTACAATGCCTACCTCAGACAAATAAAGATGTCCTTTATTTATTTACTTTTAAAGATTTATTTATTTTTTATTGGGAAGTCAGATATACAGAAAGGAGGAGAGACGGAGAGAAAGATCTTCTGTCTGTCTGCTGATTTACTCCCCAAGTGGCCGCAACAGCCGAAGCTGAGCCAATCTGAAGCCAGGAGCCAGAGCTTCTTCTGGGTCTCTCACCTGGATACAGGGTCTCAAGGCTTTGGTCCATTCCTAGACTGCTTTTCCCAGGCCACAGGCAGGAAGCTGGATAGGAAGTGCAGCCTCTGGGATTAGGACTGGTGCCCATATGGGATCCCTATGCATGCAAGGTGAGTACTTTAGATGTTAGGCTACCGTGTTGGACCCAAAGGTGCCCTTTATTACAAACCCTACCTTACAATGTTTTTAATGATCTTTCAGATGCTTCTATACCTATATAAATGGCTTGATGAATTCTATATCATCTAAAGCTTATGCTATTTGTCCAGCTCATCTGGGAATTTATAAGGACATGTTTTTATTTCCACATATTTTTTACATGTCTGGATTCACTGTACCATTTTGATGTGAAAGATTTCCACTTTTGGTTTACATTAAATCTGGGCCCAAGTTTTTATTGACCAGGACAGAAAGAGTTTCTGTTTCCCCCTGTTTTAAAGGAGAGGGACAACCGGGAGTGGGGTCGGGTGAACGGTTGGCAATGCGAAGGCAGTAGGCATAAGGCACTTTGTATTTTTGAGTGATACAGGAACACAAGGAAAGTGCCATATCTGCTCCAACAACAGAGTGCAGGCCTGTGATTTCGTTCTTATTTCATTTTGACTGATATTGGAGAAAATAATTACTGTTGTCATCTCCTATATATAGGGTAGAAAGATATCCATATCTAATTTTGGCAACAATATCTAATTTTGGCTCTTAATGAACCTAGTACCAAATGAGGAAAATAAGACTCATACACACTTGCATAGATAATAAGAGTAATTAATTGGTGGTAGGCATTATGGAACAGCTAAGTAAGCTCCTGTTTGGGAGATCTTCCCTTACCATCCCCCAATTCAGGGTGCCTGGGTCAAATTCTGCCTCTTCATCTGATTTGGCTTCTTACCAACACATCCCAGGGAACAGCAGATGATCGCCCAAATTGTTGGGTTCCTGCCACCCACTTGGGTGATCCAGACGGAGTTACTGCTCCTGGCTTAGATCTGGCACAGCTCTGGCCGTTCCTGGCTTACAGGGAATAAACCAACAGATGGAAGATGCCTCCTCTTTTGAACTCTTGCTCTCTTTGTGACATTCTCCCTTTCAATTAGATCAATGAATACAACTTTTATGCAAGAGTAAATTATTCATATTCCAAAATGTAAGCCTTTCAGATTATATGGGTCTTCAAAAAAAGTGCTGGAAAATGTACATCATTAAAAACTTATGCCAATTTTTGAAATAATTTTGTAACAAAATGGACATAATTTTCTATGTATTTTTTATTTTCCATTCCATTTTCTGTGTAATTTTTTTAAAGATTTAGCTGTTTTTATTGCAAAGTCAGATATGCAGACAGGAGGAGAGACAGAGAGGAAGATCTTCTGTCTGATGATTCACTCCCCAAGTGGTTGCAGTGGCTGGAGTTGTGCTGAGCCTAAGCCAGGAGCCAAGAGCCTCTTTTGAGTCTGCCACATGAGTGTAGGATCCCAAGGCCTTAGGTCATCCTTGGCTGCTTTTCCTGGCCACAAGCAGGGAGTTGGATGGGAAATGGGGCTGCTGGGATTAGAAATGGCGCCCATATGGGAGCCTGGTGCATTCAAGGGGGGGACATTAGTTGCTAGGCTACCACACTGAGCCCCATTTTCTATGTATTTTTAAAAAGTAGTTTTCCACAAGAGCAATAAGTCAGGCTGGGTGAGGAGCTTCTCACTGAAATTTTGAGACCCCAACCAGCCTATCAGTTGAAGAAGGATCCTATACACTGGTGGAAGCAGTAAGGTGGCTGCCTGAATCCCTACATCTGCCCTAACCTAGTATTTGCCAAGCTGATCCAACCTGAGATAGGCTAGCTAATGGTTTATTACCCATAATTGGACAGTTTACATTTGTCAGAGTTTTTGATAAGCAGCAGCCCTTGAAGATTGCAATGTGAGTTGGAGGCAGAAATCTGTTACCCCTACTCCTCTGCTACCTGATGCCATGTTAAAGCAGGATTTATGAAAAAGGCATAGAATGATGATGCTGCAAGAAATACTTAAAACAAGGTAATCAATAAAATTCTGGTGATGAAATAAATCCATTTTCTTGTCTGTTCTGGCAACAAAATTCTTTGATAATTAAGGGGACAAAGGAACAAATAGGCCCCCATATCCCGTATCTCATTTCTGGAGAATGGAATTTCTGTAAGGGATTTAACACTGTTAAAAGCTTGTACATGTCCGTTCAAGTATGTTATCTTCCAGGCAACTACATCCCTTTTCATAATGTAGTAGTTTTAATCTTTGTAGGTAGTTAGACAATCTTACATGTGTTTATGCTGATCATCCTGGTGATAGTGTAACAACAATATTAATACAAGTATGTCAACAGTTTAAACCTCTGCTTACTGAACAAAGACACATGGTATAGCCATGTGTGAGCTGTGTCAGCACCTCCCTGCTGTGGAGAGAACCCACGTGCCAACAACACCATGCTTGGGTTGCTGTAAGCCTCCTCAACCGCATTGTTGTCTTCTTTCCTGCCATAGCCTCAGTGAGATCACAATATATCTAATCACCTTCTAATCATTTTCTAAACCTTTAGTGACTTCTAATTCTTATTGAAAGGGGATGGAATCTTGTAATAGTGGTTACATCAGCTGACCCTGCTTCTACAATTCTATTCCCTTCTCTTTTGTGTTTTGTAGCCACACTAGTATTGTTTCAGTTTCATGAATATAGGGAAAATCATTACCAATTTTCTTCCTTTCCCTAGGACATTTGTTTTTGGCATTCTCTCTGCTTGGACTTTGGAATACTTTTACTACATGTCTATGTGGCACTATCCCTTTTATTTGCTGGGAATTCAAATCAGAAGTCAAATCATTGAGCAAAATAACCAAAGGAGCCTGTGTTCTGGTCTGTTTCTATGTGTTATTTTCTTTGTAGCATCTGACTCTGTCTAAAACGATCCTTTTTGCTTACCTGGTCATCATGTGTCTCTGTGTCAGCTTCCTGTTTCATCCCCCTTTCAGTCCTTGGTGTTTGGCACACAGTGTACGTTCAGTGAACATCCGTCGACTTTTATAATGGAAGGTGTACCTTGTTCTACTGCCTGCGGTTTCTTCTCAGATAATTGTATTCTTGCAAGGTAAGAAGGATGTGACTTTTTAAAAAAAAATTTTACTTTCTGACAGACATAACTGTTAAAATCATGGAGTAGGAGGAAAGATCTGAAGAGCAGACTTGCTTGAACTGCAACCCTGATGGAATTCACTTCCTTTAGCTGCTGAGGCATCCACTGGTGGCCTAGAAGAGTGAGCATCACTGTATGAGACTCTCTTCCATTATGTACTGATTGTCACTCCTAGAAAGTATTGAGAATACGAAGAAAGCAGACATTTTTCCTTCTGTGATTTAAAGTCACCAGAACTATGGCTCTCATGACTAAACTATTTGAGTTACTGTCCTAGGCTAATGACTATCCCTCCAATATTCATATATTTAAATTAATTCTTCAGCATCTCAGGCTGTATGTTGACAAAGCATCTTTAAATGATAACTGAAATTAAATGAGATCACTGAGTGTGAGTGTTGTTTTCAAGGCACTAGCAAAATGAACAAAACCACTATTGCACGGTGTGAGAGAGAGATCATGCCAGACAAGTCTAGGATGTATTCAGGAGTCTATGAGCCAAGCTTGGCAATGGCAACACCCTTTACTATAGGAGCCACCAGCCTGGCTGGAGTCCCATCTTCCTAATTACTAGCTGCAGGTATTAGGCAACATTCATCTGATGACAACAGAAATTAACAAGTGGAGTCACAGTGGCAATCCAGTCTGAATCAAAACCCTGAGAGAAACAATTGGTCATTACATTGAAATGAGTCCATTAAATTGAATCTATGTTCCAGCTTTCCCAGTAATATAAATTATTCCTAATGGGATTTGCAGTGAACAACCTTGATACATTTATAAAACTGCAAACATTTACCTTTCCCTGGCTTCTCTGCCCACATTTCATTATTGCTAGGTCTCACCTCTCCTGGAATTCTTGAAAAAAATGCAAATTAGTAATACAAAACATCGTAGCACTCATATCTTCACCAACATGCCAAACCAGTAAACAGAAGGTGAGGAATACAAACGTATGTGGGCCGTGTTCCGGGCTACCTGTCCTCAGAGTTTGTCTCTGGGAACCGAGAGAGCTAGTGGAACTCAGGAATGCTAGACTAAGAGTGTGAAAATTACGGAAGCACATCTCTGAGAGATGGAGCCCCTCCCCATCATGGGCCTTTATGGAGGCCATAGAGCAGAGCGGTTATACAACAAGGAAATACTACCCAGAAATTCAGGTTTCATGTGATAATAGATGAGGGTCATTTGAATCACAGGTGGGAAGAAAGGATTCCAGGGGGAGGTGTGGCTTCCAAACTGACGACCCTGAACTTGCTGCCTAAGACCATAGCATTATTACACTACCAGTACACAACTGCTAATATTATAGAAATGATAAATCAATAGACAATTTTACCTATTTTGAGCAATAAATATTAAAAATGAGAAAAAGAAATGCCAAACTAAAATATTTAACATAGAGTAAGAGGGGAAATGAAAGCAACTCTGACATTACAAGTTTTGTGTTATCTATGGATGCGTGATCGAAACTTGTGGTGTAACAATCACATGTTATTTCACAGTTCACGTGGCTCAGCAATTTGTGAGGAGCATAGCTGGATGTTTGTGGCTCAGGGTCTCTCATAAAGAAGGACACTGGTGGGAGCTGAAGTCATTTGGAGACTTGTATGCAGCTAAGGGATCCACTCTGAAGATGGTTTTCACACCGGGTGACTGGCAGGAAGCCTCAGTTCCTTAACTGATACCGTCAGAGCAGCTCCTATATCTAAAATTCTGCTGACCTGCAGGTTCCTGTATGATGCATTAAGTTGACCCTAACATTGGATGTTTATTTGACATATGTAGGGGTGAACTTTTCAGGTGCTCTTTGTATCTCTTTAAAGTTGAAGAGATGCTTATGACTTCCTTGAGTTTAAAGAAGCAGAATGTTTTTGTTTAATTTCAAATACAAATTTTAGTTTATTTACTAATAGATGATTATGATTATTTTAATTTGAGTATATAACCAGATATCATGATTTTTTAAGGATTATTTTATTTGCAAGGTACAGGGACAGAGAGAGGAGGGGAAAACAGAAAGGGCGTGGGTATATACAAAGTAAGATACCTTTCATGTACTAATTCATTTCCCAAATCACAGCAGCTAGATCTGAGTCAAGCAGAAGCTGGCAGCCAGGAGCCCCATCCTGACCAACGTTAGTGTCCAGGGCCCAAATGTTTGGGCCATCTACCCCTGGTTTCCCAGGCAAATTGGCAAGGAAATGAATGGGATGTAAGCAGCCAGGATTCAATGAGACAGATGGCATCACGTGGGATGCTGGCTTCACAACTAGCACTGCAATGTCTTCCTCGAGTCTTAAGACGTTGGAGAAGTAGTCACTTCAGCTTCTACATGCCTCATCCAATTGTTGGAAATTATGGATGCTATTTTTAAGGAACTAACAATTATACATGATAAAATGGCTTAATGATTATAAAATAATCATTTTCCTTCACATTCTCGTTATAATAAAAATAATCCAAGTGGCCAGGTAATAACATCACTTCCATTAAAATGAAAGTTAGTAAAAAATATTGCAGGTTACAAAAATATTTCATCTCACCCATGATAAATTCACACGACTGGAAAATCAGTAAAATTATGTTTCACTAATAGGAAAATTTAGCAAAATGGCTAAAGACAAGATGAATAAAGCCATATTTTTCTCTAAAAAATGGTAACCATAAATAAATTATTTAATTCATTCTTAATGTTGACAAAAGCAATGCAATATCACAAAGAGTATTTGAGGAGAAAGCACAAGGACGTATGAGAAAAGTGTAACAGGACATTTATAGGAAACAATATAGGTTCTTACTGAAAGGCATAACTGAATAGTCAGACTGTTTGAAATACTGTATTTATAGATGGTAAAATTTAATATCAACTCTTCTAAAATTATATAAATTTCAACTATTACGCTTAGTTAATCACCTATTTGAAGGAAAAGCAGGTGGACTCTATCTGCTTGTTCATGTCCCAAATCCCCTTAGCAACTAAGTAGGGTTGGGCCAGGGCTTTGAACCCGAAACTGGTTTGATTCATGTCCCTCTTTGAGTGGCAGGACTCCACCCACTCCAGTTCTCATCCTCTTCCCAGGGTCTGCATTCATTGAGCAGTTGGAACTGAGCCTGTACACTCTGAATTTGGAAGTGAGAATCTTTACCACTTTAACTTCTAAGCCAATACTTGCTCCCAAGTTACTTTGCAAGAATATTTTTTGATATTTATTTCATGAGGAGTCTTCTTATGGAATAATATGTAACAAAAGTAGCTATGAAAATTAAGGGGAAAAATATCATGAGAAGAAATATTGCCTTGCCTGGTTCACTGCTGTAATACTGTTGGTTAAGCTGCCATTTGCAATATCCGCATCCTATATGACAGCCAGTTCATATCCTGACAACTATGCTTGCAATCCAGGTCCCTGCGAATGCCCTTTGAAAAACAGTAGGAAATGACCCGAGTGCTTTGGCTCCTGCCACTCACATGAGAAACTTGAATAGAGCTGCTGTCTCCTGGATTTGGCCTGACCCATAACTGGCTATTTGGGGATTGAAGCAAAGGATGGAAGTTCTGAAAACTCTTCTCTCCTTTACAATCTCTCAGCCTTTTCTCTCTATAATTCTACCCTTCAATGAAATAAATAAGCCTTTCAGGTAACAACAATGACAACAAAAAAGATACTGCCTTGCTAAAAATTATAAAGCAGTGTAAGCATTCACTTTTTAAAGGCATTCACATTGTAGCAAAACAGATTCAAATATGCATTCTGATGTTGATGAATTTTGAATGTGCAAGAAAATTGGTATTCGATGTGGAAAAGGAAGTTATTTAATCAACTGTTGTGCCATATCTGGCACTGCCTTCATCTGGAAAAAGGTGAAGTGGGAGCCCCACCACATCCAGGATCCAAAACCAGATACCAGCTGGATTAAAGACTTACATATGCAAAAAAAAAAAAAAGTTAAAAAAAGTAGAAAAGAATCTTACCAAACTATTTTAAAGTTACATTTATTTTGCAGCTATAGGGAAAGTGTTTTAGACAGAACAGATATCAGAAACTATACAAAATAAATGTACTTAAATATATGCATGACTTCACAACTTTGTGTGGCAAAATACACAAAATCATAGATAATAAATGAGTAAAGTATGTTTCTCTCATAGACACTGACAGTTTAAACCTGTCAAAAACTAAGAATTTGTAAAATTAAAACTGACGAGGAGACACAACTTCTAAGAACGTTGGGCAAGGATGTAGCACACAATTCTTAGAAGTACAATATTTTACTTTAATTGTAATACCCTTAAATCACAATTGACAAAATGAATCTAAAGACAGAAAAGAGGGATGGTATCAGTAAATTAAAAATAATGTTAAGACAAAAATACTGAATAGAACAATTTCTCAGAATGTTTGGTGTGAATGTGGGCGCATCAAATTTTCAACACATCTGAATATATATAACTTTGTACTTACTGGTATTGATGCAGGGATTCTGGATATACAGCTTTTACATGTGGCACCCTGATACGAAGATCTAAGGTGGCTCAATAGAATGGAGCCAACTAATGCTGCTCTGGGATAGGACAAGAACAAAACATTCAAAGAGGAAGTAACTCCAATATTCTTCAAGCTATTCCACAATATTGGACAGAATGGAATTCTGCCAATATCTTTTAAAGATACAAGTACCAAAGGACTACACAAAAGGAAAATTACAAACCTGTACCCCTAATGAATACAGGTGCAGAAAATCTGAATAAAATATTAACAAATCAAATCCACAAAGCATATCAAAAAGATCATACGACATGATCAAATGGAATTTATCCCAGAATTGCCAAGGTGGTCCAACATGCGCAAATCAATAAAGATTATAAATAACATCAGTAGAATAAAGAAAAATAATCATTTCAACTGACGCAGAGAAAACATTTCATAAGATTCAGCACTCCTTCATGCTTAAAAACAAAACAAAAACCTGTACAGATTAGGCGTAGAAAGAACATTCCTCAAAATTTTAAAGTCTATGTATCGCAAAGCAACAGTCAAAATCATACTGAATGAGAAAAACCTGAAAACATCTTCCCTCAGTACTGAAACAAGACAAGGATGCCTACTTTGGCCCTGCTATTCTTATAGTGCTGGAAGATTTAGCAAGAGCCTTTAGGAGGGAGAACGAAATAAACGGTGCCAAAATCAGAAAGGAAGACATCAAACTCTCCATGTTTGCAGATGGTTGTACAGGGAAAAATGTAAGTGCTCCACCAAAACGCTGTTAAAATTGATAATACAATTCATTGAAGTTGTAGGTTACAAAATAAATATTGAAAGGAATTTTTTGCATGTTAATGATGAACTCACAAAATGAGAAATCAAGAGAAATCCGATTCATAATACTCAGCCTCCACTCCCCCCACATAAACAAGCAAACACTTAGGAATAAATTTAACCAAAGATATGAAAAATCTCTAGAAAAAAATAATTACACACTGATGAAACAAATCATCAAGAACACCAAAAAACAAAGATATTTCTTGCTCTTGTACAAGAACCAACATAGTTAAAATGCCTGTTCTACCCAAAGTAATCCACAGATTAAACGCATCCCTATCAAAATGACATCTTTAACCAATGCCATTCTTCACAGAATTAAAAAAAGATCAATTCTAAAATTCATGTGGAGTTGCAAAAGACCCAGTTAGCAAAAGTGATCCTGAATGAGAAAAATCAAGATGGAGACACCACAATACCTGTCTTCAAAGCGTACTAGAAAAGCTAGAGACATTGAAACAGCATATACAGGCAATTAAAAACCACTATGTTAGTGAAACAGAATAGAGAACCTAGAAATTAACCCATGTACACAAAGCCAACTAATTTTAAAAAAAGATTTATTTATTTATGTATGTATGTATTTATTTCAAAGTCAGCTATACAGAGAGGAGGAGAGACAGAGAGAAAGATCTTCCATCCGATGATTCACTCCCTAAGTGAGCGCAATGGCCGGTGCTGTGTTGATCCAAAGCTAGGAGCCAGGAACTTTTCCCATTCTCCCATGTGTGTGCAGAATCCCAAGGCTTTGGACCATCCTTGACTGCTTTCCCAGGCCAGAAGCAGGGAGCTGGATGGGAAGTGGAGCTACCAGGATTAGAACCAGTGCCCATATGGGATCCCGGTGTGTTCAAGGCAAGGACTTTAGTCGCCGGGTCACTGTGCCAGGCCCAAAAGCCAACTGATTATTGACAAAAGTGCTAATTTTACATTGGAGTAAGGATAATCTGTTCAACAACTGATGCTGGCAAAACTGGATACTTGTAAAAAAAAATACCTCTTACCGTATATGAAAATAAACTAGATTGACCAATGATCTAAATTTGAGACCCAATATTATGAGGTTGAAATGTAAGGGAAACACCCCAATACATCATTGTAGGTGACAATTTCTTAGATAAGAGCTCCAAGCATAAGAAACAAAGGCAACACTAAACAAACAAGAATAACATCTATGTCAAACTTGGAAGCTTTCGCACAGCAAAGGAAACAACTGATTGAGTGAAGAGACAGTCAACAGAATGGGAAAAATTACCTATGTAAATACCTATTTGACAAAAGATTGTTATCCATGATATGTCAAAATATATTAAAAAGCTCAATGACAACAAGGACTAATCAATCTAGAAATCGCAAAAGAAGAAATATGAATGGCTAACAAATAAATGAAAAAATGCTCAACATCACCAGCTATCAAGCACCATCATGCTTACAACAGTACCGTTCACAGTCATCACAATTTGGAATCCACATCATCAGATGCTTGCTAGAGAACATGTAATGTATATGCACAACAGAATTCTGTGAATGAAATGTTGAAGAATGAAATTCTACAGTTTGCAGCAAAATGGCCACGATGGAGGACATCATATCGGGTGAAATGAGCTGAATCCAGAAACACAAATATCACATGATCTCCTTCCACATGGGAGCTCAAATTTGTTTAAAAAAGGAGAAATATCTGTGCTTATAAGTATTGTTGTCAACTTAGATTTGTAAAACCTGTTTTGGAAAAAAAGGTACATAAGATGTGGCACTTGTACATCCGAGAAAAATACCACAAATAAAAATGTCACCTTCAGTGTTCACAGTCCTTGTCCACTAAAGTAGACTTTCACATCCAGGGAGGATTTTCTGACCTTCTTTTATGGCCACTTGTGAGACATACTAGGAGAGGTCTCTCCTCACATGTAAAGGAAGGAAATGTTCTCATCCCTGACGGCATAGAGGCAGAGAAGAAAGTCTGAACATGTCGGCCAGGCAGATTGCTCCCCAGTTTGTTACTGTTAGACCACATCCTCTTGTTCTCCAATAGTATTTCTCCATGATTACTCTTCATCAAAGCTACTATACAATGCCTTCTATTTGAGTCTTCAGGTGTCTACCTATCTTTTGGTAATCTTGGATTGTTATTGCAGCAAAAGTTCCTCAACCATGAACCCTAAAGAAAATGTATTGCATCCCCTATATCAAACACATCAAATATACATATACACATGTGCATAAAGCTGAATACATATGTAACTTTATATATGTACATACCTGAAAATTATATTTAATGATAAGAATCATTATACATATAGGATGTATGTATTTATATTCAGGGAAAAAATTACCACTTACTAATGTGTACAGAGTGATTCTATTCGGCAAGAAATTCTATGGATGTGTAGATTCAGATGTATAAATTTGATGGAAAAAATGACTTGAAAAGACACGTGGAGTAGTTACTGTTTTGTTGTATCTGTGTATTAGTGTTTGTGTGTGGACACTGAGGAGGATTTTGGCAGTGAGCACATTTGCTGACCTGCTCTTGGTAGGGTGGATTTTGCTGTTATAAGAATATGTTACTCAGGACATTTGAAAAATATCAAACACTAAGCACGTACATGTAATCATTCATAGTTCAGTTTCATGTGCTCTGCTGAAATAATAAGCATTTGCTTTAAAATTAATGGTAAATCATTAGACGATGTAATAATTAGGTATAGTAAGAATTGTTCTAAACATCCTTTATATGACCTATGAAAAGTGTGTGATACATGCTTTTGAGTACCTTATCCTGTACAACACTTTGTGCATTGTTATTTACAAATGGGATTTAAGTAGGAATAAAGAAAATCTCCTGCAGGTATCTGAGCATACAGCCGTTCTGCTCTAACATAGCCATCAATACTTTGAGAGTGAGGAGGGATGGCAGCAGAATTTATTAACATTCCTTCTCACCTGCAGGATTCACTCAATTCGGGTTTAACATTAAATTTCTAAGCCACGATGTATCATTTTATTGTAAGGATAACAACAGTTCAACTATATTTTAGGTTTGGTTCTAAGTCCACTTGGAAAGCTACATGATCTTGATGATTTTACATGGTTATATGTGATAACTCTAACCCACATGACCATCGTATTAAGTCCATTTTACACACCATGTATTTGAATTAAAAGCCGTATTTGACAAAAAGGGACCAATTCAAATGCTTTAAATAACTTGTCCAAGAAGACATACATGGTGTGATATTTGGGGGAATTTAAGTCTACATCTGTCCACATTGTGTGGACTTTCCCGCTCTTTTCCTGTTACAATCTAGAGAGAAAAGTTTAGAGACACCAGCAAAAGTGTCTTAGAAATCCATCCATCCAGCAAATGAGTGAACAAAGGTACAAAAGGCAAAGAGCTTATGTCTCTGTTTCTGGAGGTGAGTAAGTGGGGGTGGGATGTTCCTGTAGGATAAGTATATGACAGAGGTGAAAGGAAATTGCATTGACTCAGGGAAATCTAATTGACTTGGAAGTGAGAATTGTGGGTGACTTAAAAACTGCTGTGGCCTCCAAGTAGTAATTTGTATTTCATCCAACCTTTATTTCATGTCCGAAGAGAGAGAGAAAATAAAAGTCTTAAGAACAGGAGTAGGAGGGGGAAGAAAGGAAGAGCTGGTGGGAGGTTAGGCTCAGGTTGGTTTCCTTCCTGGCCTCACCCACCTTCTCCCACTCTTCCTGTCTGCCCTCAGCAGCTGTGCAGGCAGTAGCTGCTAAGCAGGCATTGAATTTCAAGGGAAAATCATAGGAAACAGGAGGCCCCATGCTGAGCTCAAGCCCCTGGTGCCTGTCTTGGACTCAGAGACTGAGTTTTCCTGGGAAGTAATTGCCGTGCTATTGAGTTATGAGAGGCTCCAATGTAGCAGGTGTTCCTGACAATGAATGAATGGCTGAATGATAGTATGACTATAGTCTCTTTTTATTTGTGTTTCACAATTTGAATGTTTGTGACTGTAGTTCTGTACCTTTCCAAATACCACCTGGGTGTCTTAGAGTTCAATTCTATTACTGACATAGCTCCCAGACTGAGTATCATGCTCCACAGATTTAAGGACTCAGTCCTACAAGACCATCATCCATATAGATGTCAGTCTCAAGCACCGAGTTTCCAGGTTTCTGACACTTTTATTTAACTTAATTGCAGATCTAAGAGTTCTCACAATGCCCTTCGCAGTTTTGATAATTCACTAAGATGACTCACAAAGCTCAGAAAAGTACTTTCTGTATTTTTCTAACTTATTAAAAAGGATGCAATTCAGGAACAGCTGCATGGAAGAGACACCCATTGGACTGAAAGCAGGGGAATGACAGATTCCATGCCCTTCTGGGATGCCACCATCTAAGCACTTTAGTGTATTTAGCCGGAAGCGCTCTGAGCCCTGTTGTTTCGTGGTTTGTGTGGAGGTTCATGACACAGGCATGATTGACCTCAATGTGCAACCACGCCCTTCCTAGGAGGTCAGGGGGTGTGGCTGAACATCCCAAACCTCTAATTGTGCTGTGCTCTTTCTGTAGACCTATCTTCATTCTTAATCTTCCCAGGCTTTCCGCAATCATCCTGTTAATATCAACTCAGATATGATTGAAAAAGCTGCGTTCTGAAAAACGTGCCCTATTGCTTGGGAAATGTCATAGATTTTAAGAGCTCTTGGTCAGGAACCAGGGGCAAATAACTATACCAAAATAACCTATTTTGATAATGAAATGGAGTCTCTTTGTACTGGGGTAAGAGTTAACATTTTATTTGTTAGACTAAATAATTTGGTTCATTCGAAGGATAATCTGATATCTTGCTAAAACAAAACCTTATCATTTTAAGTAAGAGCCTTCTCAGTCTAAAGAAAAGAATTAAACCCCTTTACTAGTTTGCTATAGCTGCAAAGCAGTTGGCTTAAATTAGATTTACTGCCTCACAGCTCTGTAACTGAGAGAATATGGTAACTGTGTCCCAAGGATTGGATAATTCTCAGGGACTATGGCACAAGGATCTGTTGCAAGCCTAATTTTTATGGCTTCTTCATGGTCTTATTTTACATTTCATGGTATCATCTTTTGTGTCTCTCTATGCTTATCTCTGTGTCTATATTTTCCTTTTATAAGAATGGGAATCAGAATAGGACTCACTCTAATGACCATGCTATATTTTGATTACTTCTATGAAGTAAGGTTATATTACCTATCCCCAAGTAAGCCTATATTCTGAAACCCCAGGAGCTTGTGTGTGTGGGTGTGTATATATATATATATATATATATGTATATATATATATATATATCTGTATATCTATATCTATATATATCTTTTTCAGGTGTTCTTTTATAAATTTTGTTTCTTCTTCCTATTTTTATTAGTAGTTTTAGTTCTTATAGTACCCCTTTAAAAATTAGTCAAGTAATTCGCAAAGCATGTAATAAGCCATTTTGATATTTACCATTTAATGACTTTAGCACATGTGTAATGCTGTGACACCAGTACCTTTAGTTAAGACATTCATCACGTGCAAAGGAGAGCCTTATGCACTAAGCATTCTGACTCCTTTTCTGTCGTACTGGATGCTGATCTTGTTGGTTAGCTACTGCTGTGTGTGTAGTAAATGGTTCTGAAGCATAGCATCTTCAGCTAACAACCATCACATCTGGGGGTCTGTGATCCCCACTTGGCTTAGACCTCAGCCCAGGGTTTCGTTAGAGACATGATCAAGGTGTCAAGAGGCTGTTGTCACGTCAGTACTTGATGTGGATGACTTACTTCTAAACTTATTCATGTGGGTAGTGCCCTTATTTGTATTTTTACAGGCTGTTGTGCTGAGAGCCTTAGTTCCTTATGACTTGGTTCTTTCCACAGGGAAGCTCACATGAGGACAGCAGCTGCAACATAATAATGAGTGAAAGAATAATGATGGAGGTTGGTAGCCCCAGCAAAATGGAATCCAGAGTTTTTTGTAGTATATCTGGAAAAGACACCCTATCATTTTTGCCGTATTCTGTGTGTAAGAAGCAATCACTTGGTCAAGCACACATTTTAGAGGAGGGGATTATACAGGGATGCGAATTGTTACCAGTATGTCAGGAGGCAAAGTCGTTTGCAGCAGAGACATTTCAGGTACTGCTTACCCTGCTGCTATAGGGAATTCTGCAAACACTTTTGATTTGGATGGCAGTTTTGCAATCTGGAATCCAATTTTAAATAAGCATTAGTAATTAAAGAGTGGCTTTGTTTTTCATGTTACACACCTCAAAGGATTTGCATTAATTTAGAGGACAGAAAACTTGCACAGACAAAATGCATAACAATGAGGACAAAATAAAATAAAGCTTCAAATATGTGTGCAGTGCATGTTGAAAAGACAGAGATAATATTGTGTTACAATTGAAATTCTATTCCTAAACATAAGTCTCCATAAATCCATACCCTAAATATTAAATATTGAGCAAAATTGTATTGATCAGTAAGATGCGAGAAATGCCAATATTGAGTATAGCCATTAAAGAGGAAGTAATATTTAAAACAACCTTAATTCAAAGAGAATAAACACCATTGTGAAATTTAAAATTATGTTTTTTGAGCAATAGGAGTCGGGTAATGTTTAACATAAAAAACATTTTGTGCACTTTAGCAGCAGATTTTAAGCTACATTTTTTTTTAATCTGAAAGTCAGAGTTACAGAGAGGTAAAAGGAGAGAGATCTTCCATCCTTTGGTCAATTTCCCAATGGCCGCAGCAGCGAGGGGTGGGCCAGGCTGAAGCTAGCAGTCTCAGCCATGTCTTCCAAATAGGTGGCAGGGTCCCAGATACTCAGGGCGTCTTCCTCTGCTTTTCCGAGTGTATTCACAGTGAGCTGAACCGGAAATAGAACAGCCAGGACTTGAAATTGTGCCTGTATCAATTCAAATCGCACCATAGGCAGAAGCCCTACTTTTTATACCATAACTGTGGTCCTGCAGCAATTTTGATTCTGATATATTATATTTGTGTCCCTGAGTCATAAATAGGTTAGGCTCTAGATTTTGTGCCTGGATCTCATCTTAAGCTTGTCTGTCCTTGACATTAGCTGTCTAGCTTTGAGCAAGTTAACGAGTATCTCTATCAAGTTACTTAACATCCCAAAATTAGAATAGTAATACAAATTCAAGGATAGATTGTATCACATTTGCCTGTATTGGGGACTAAAGCATTTGAAGGAGGTAGGTTTTGACACCATGCTAGGTAGAACAAAAAGAATTTAGAGAAGCAGTTGGTGAACTCTGGCAAATCTGATTTCCCCCCATGACTTTGTATGGACGGTGAGTGAGGTGTGGTTTTTAGATTTTTAAAGAGTTGTTGAAGAATCATCATCAGCAGCAGAAGTAGAATTAGCAATGAGCTTGCTTGAGCAAAGGAAATCAAAAGTATCTGCTGCTTGGCCCTAACCCAAAGAAGTTTGCCAAGTCTGGAGAGCTTTCTCCAGATGGCATGACACCCTTGGGGATGGGTCACCTGTCACTAGAAGTGCTTAAGAAGGCACTAGACTAATTGCTTCATACAGAAATCAAATCCTAGAGGAAAGTTCAGAAAATAACCTGCGATGTCTCCTTCAGCTCAAGATTCTCTGAGTTTGTGGTTGACTATTCCATATTCTGAATACTCTGGGTTCTTTGAAAATTCATCCTTTTGGTGAACCAGCTTTCTTCTTTGTAAATACTATTCAATCCCCATTTCTTTTCTGCCATTTATTACTACTATTCAGAGCTTTAGAGCTACTTTCTTGGGAATATTTGGAGATAATTAAATCCTGCGTAATGTATGATGTCTTAATTCTATATTATTTTGTATTTTTTCAAAGATGCTTAATTTATTTTAAAAAAGAAAGGTGGAGAGACAGGGAAGGGAGAGAGGGAGTGTGATATGAAAAATGGAGGGGAGAGAGAGAGAAACAGCCAGATTTGGATCAGAACAAATCCAGGAGCAAGAAATTTTAACATGATTGCCCATGTGCATGGCAGAGTTGACCATCCTCTGCTGATTTTCTCAAATACATTAGCCGGAAGCCAAGTTAGAAGCACAGCAGGTAGGACTTGAACTGCCATCATAATATGCGATACCAGCCTCACAAATAATTGAGTAATGCGCTTCAATGCTGGCTGCTAGAGTATTTCATATTTTATGTCAAATTGTTGGAGAGCCATGGTATTGGTAGAATGAAGAGAAAAAAAGCAAATAAAACATCCTTCAGTTGATAGTTTAAAAGCAACTTGTAGATATACTAGTCTGGAGTTATTTAGATTTTCAACCTAGTAAATAGCACTAAGGCATATTATAACAGTAACAACACTTCTTGAACATTCATGTGCAAAGCATCAATAACATACCACTGAAAATTTACAAAAACACTGTGAAGCACCATTTATTATCGCAACAGTAACTGAACATAGTAACAAAACCACTTGTATTCAATGAGACATGTTTTGTTAGAATCTTCATTTTGCTAACAGAAAAGTAAGATGTAGAAGCACTGACAAACTTGCCTTAAATCATGTATGTGAATAGTAGGTGTGTATTCATGCCTTGGTCTGCTCACTGCTAACTTCTCTGCCTTCCCACCGCAGTGCTCAACATATGGTTTCCTCTGTTGCTGACAGTTTTAAGTAATGTGAACACCATTGGTTCAAAAACTTCTAGCTCTTCTTCCCTAGTAATTATATAAAATCCGTTAGTCTCATCTTACGTGTTCCCCCTCTTTAAACTATGGAAGAGAGCAAGATCACTTACACATTATCTTTTCTGAATGCCTGAAAAACAATGATTATTTTTCAATGTTTATTTTTGTTAGCTAGCACTATGTGCATAGGGAAATGGATTGGCATGCAATCCAACATTCTCTCATTGCTTTCTTTGGCGAAGGAGCAATGGTTTTCAGGTCTCTGTGCAAGTGTAATATTTTTTTTTTACAGAAAATATTATTCTGGAGCTACCTAAATCTCATCTGTGCTAAAATTCCACATTCCTTTCTTCTTGTTTTTCTACTCTTCTGAGATTTTGATTCCTCTGCCTTTCTTTGCCACTCAAAAAAAAAAAAAAAAAAAAAAAAAAGACTGCATCTTTCTGGCTTCATTTTCCCGGTCTTCAAAGTCATCAAAGTAAATAAATTGGGTATTAATTGTGTTTGAGATAATTATTAACTCTGTCCTGGGGACAAGGCCGTCCTTTACTTCCAGGGTTAGAACTGAATAGTAAAGCCAGCTCAATTCCTGTCTTAGCATGAAGTTTGGGAAGACATTGTCAAATACAGCAAGAAAGAATGAAGTAAGTAAGAGTAGAAGCAAGTTGGTAGTATCAAAGATAGGTAAGAGACTACAAATATCCAGAAAGAAGCAGGATTCATTAACTTTTTAAAGATTTATTTATTTTTATTGGAAAGGCAGATATACAGAGAGGAGGAGAAACAGAGAGGAAGATCTTCCGTCCGATGTTTCACTCCCCAAGTGACTGCAATAGCCAGTTCCAAAAGCCAGGAGCCAGGAGCTCTTCCTGGTCTCCCATGTGGGTGCAGGGTCCCAAGGCTTTGGGCCGTCCTCAACTGCTTTCCCAGGCCACAAGCAGGAAGCTGGATGGGAAGCAGGGCCTCCGGGATTAGAACTGGCACCTATATGGGATCCCGGAGCATGCAAGGCGAGGACTTTTAACCACTACGCTATTGCACCTGGCCCTAGGGTTCATTATTTTTTAAAAATTCACAGTCGGGGCCCACCATCTGCAAAGCCAACATCACATGCAGGCACCAGTTCATGTCCCGACTGCTCCATTTCTGATCCGTGTCCCACTAATGCAACCTGGGCAATCAGGCAAAGACTGTCCAAGTCCTTGAGCTCTTTATCCATTTGGGAGGCCTAGGTGGAGGTTTTGGCTTCAAATTGTCTGGTTTGGGCCACTGCAGACATTTGAGGGTAAGACACTAGATGGACAATCTCTGTGTCTCTATAACTATGCTTTCAAATAATTGCATATATATATATATTTAATCCTCAGTGTAACCTAGGACAGAACGTGTTACTATTTTTTCATTTAGAATGGAAGTTTAATGCCTCATGATTTTCCTGGTAGTCTTGTGGATATGTTGCATGTAAGACACAGTGAAACTTCTTTATAATTCAGTGCAATTGTCTTTCTACATGTCTGTACATTGAGGTTGTAAGTGTTTGTGGCAACAAGAAATATAATGAGTCAACATATCCTTCAACTATCAAGTTTTATAATTTAACAGTGAGTAAAGATTTTGAGGAAGATGGGCTCTGATTTGAGAGAAAGACTGGCCCCAGTGATTTTGAAGAAAATGAGCTTCATTACAGAGAATCCTCAGTCACCATCTTTGTTCCAATCCAGAAAGTTCTAAGGTCTTTCTGGAATTATAATTAGTTCAGCAGAGTGCTGAGCTGCTATTTTGCATAACATGTCTTAAGGTACCTTTTCTTAGATGCGTTTTCTGTGTTTCACTTTGCTTTCTTTTCTCTTCTAGTCAGTACTTTACTTTAACATCGCTTAATCAATTTCCTGAGAGCTGAGTATCACCTCTGCTGATAACTTCTCCATCACTTGTTTCAGGATAGATAATCACATTGCCTCCTATTTCCCAAATTCTCCATGTAAATTTCCATCACTGCACTTATCATGCATTATTTTAGCTTCCTATGTTTTCTTCTTCCAATTATTTTGTTGGTTATTTTTGTACAGAGAAAAAGTGAATTTGAAACCAGAATGAAATGAGCGCCTTTTCTGAACAAGATTAGTTCTAACAGACTTGTGTTAAGTGATGTAAGAAGCAGACACAAAAGGGCACCAACAGTATTATTACACTGATTAAAAAAAAAAAAACCCAGAATGGGCAAATCCATAGAGGCAGAAACATATTATTGGATGCAATGGGTTGGGAAAGAGAAAAATAGGAAGCAGTTACTTACTAAGTATGGGTTAATTAGGAAACCTGAAATAAGGAAGAGGTGAGGGCTATACAACACTGCAAATATCCTAGATATCCTGAACTGCATCTTTGAAAATATATGAAAGGGCCCGGCGGCGTGGCCTAGCGGCTAACGTCCTTGCCTTGAAAGCCCCGGGATCCTATATGGGCGCCGGTTCTAATCCCAGCAGCTCCACTTCCCATCCAGCTCCCTGCTTGTGGCCTGGGAAAGCAGTTGAGGACGGCCCAAACCATTGGGACACTGCATCCGTGTGGGAGACCTGGAAGAGGTTCCAGGTTCCCGGCTTCGGATTGGCACGCACCGGCCGTTGCGGCTCACTTGGGGAGTGACTCATCAGACAGAAGATCTTCCTCTCTGTCTCTCCTCCTCTCTGTATATCTAGCTTTGCAATGGAATAAATAAATCTTTAAAAAAATAAAAGAAAATATATGAAAGTTAAATTTTGTATAAGTATTTTATAACAACTAAAAAGGCATAAGCAAGAAAAATAAATGAAAACACAAATAACAATGACAAAATTATGCTAAAGACAATCCTGCTACGTCCCTCTGGGTCCCTTAGTCTTCTGACTACAATGTCCCAACTTCTTTACTTCCCCGGATCCTAAGTCCTTCACCTTTTAGTAAGTCTGCAATGTGTTCATGGCTTACAGTTTCCACTGTAGTTTTATTCTCTAGCAAAGACTTATAAGGTGAGGAAAATGAGCTTCTTAAGTACAATCATGAATTGTTTCTCCATTTTCTATTCACAGCTATTTTTATTTACAAAGAAGTATCAATTGCAAAAATGAAAAAGGACAAGTGCGCAAAGCAAAAAAAGTCATTTAAAAAAGTCTCTGCAATTTAGACAAAAGTAAACAACCAAGGTGGAGTTTATAGTTCTTTTCCAATGCACACAAGCTGTGTTTCCCAGCTTCTTTCCAAGTCCGGAGAGGTACTTTGTAACTGTCTATAGCTAAAGAGTTGCCAAAGTGTAGTAATGTAACCCTTTTTAAGGCTGTCTATAAAGGCCACCATTTTGGAAGCAGTATGTTTGAAATAAAGAGTCAAAGTTAGCAGGAAACTAGATACTTTTATGAATGAGTGGAAGAAAGCTACTGCAGAGGTCCAGGACGCTGCATAATACTGTTGATAATTAATGAAAGACAAGCCACACTGAATGTCAGTGCATTAAGATTTGAGCTTTGTGCTGTAATTGTTATCACAGCATAGGTCTTCCTGTTCTGTTTCATTTACCTTTGAATTACAGCTCAAAGGAGATAACCATGACTATTTTAATTTCCAATCAAAGCATGGAATATTCCACTGTTACATCTGTTCCTCCTGCTACTTTCAAATAGTTCCACGATGGTTGGGCAACACATTTCCTGTTTTTAGGGCATATTCCTCCATATATCAAATATGGAATTTACTTAGGAATGTATTTGTGACAGGAATCTGGCCAAAGAGGCAAAATAAGATGTCTACCAGACTTTTCAAAAAGATATTTCCGTGTTGAAAATATAGTTCTCCCTTTGCTACACATGGTAATGGAGCCAGGATTTGTGCTACCATATGTTAATAACTGTGGTTGCTAGGAATAAAATATACATCCGAGGCAGAGGAGAAAGATGGCATTAACAGTCATTCTTATCAAACTTTGAGTCAATAAGTTAAGTCGCACTTAAAATATGTTTCCAAAAAAAGTTTCGACTAATGTAATATAAAATTGTTTATAGCCACAGTGAAATATCTATTTCTGTCACTTGAAGGAAAAAGCAACTTAAAAATATTGACACTGCAGCTATTTCTGATGATTTAAATATTTCAAACAATATTTTAACAAGTATCACTGTACATTGGTTACTGGTTATATCCATAATTCCTTGTGTGGTTTTATTTTGGGTTTATGGAGACTAAGCATCTACATTTTTAATAAATAATACCAGATTTTATTACAAAAATATTGCTTTTCTTTGGCTTTTATGCTTCCTGAAATAAAAATTATAAGTTATAAAATAAATTACATAAATGAAATTATAAATTTGAAAAATTATCAATTATAAATAATATCTCTTTATTTTACTTTGATTTTCTCTTGTTATTAATAGAATTGAACATCTTTTCATGTTTGGTGACTATTTAACTAGCTTTTCCAAGTTACCTACTCGAATATGACTGTTTGCATTCATCCTGTATTTTTTTTTAATGATTAATAGAACTCTTAATACAATAGGACTATTATAAATATTGTCTTCCAGTCTACTATTTATCTTTTGTTTTTCTTATTACATCTGTTCTCACACAGAATTTTATACTCTTAATCTTTTAATTTTTATTACACCTCAGTTGAATGTCTTCCAACTTTTGAAAGTTAAAACTCCAGGTGTTTTCCTCTCAATTGCATGTTTTCAGGGACCGAAGAATATTTCATTTATAAAGAACGCGCATTTTCAGTAGTTGAAATATTATTTAGAGGGCCAAGTTAGACAGAAAAATATGTCTTAAAATATGCCATGTAAATCATTGATTTTCCTATCAGGGCACCTGAAGGAAAGGAAATGCATTTTTTGTTGAATTTTGTTATGTGCTAGGTATTATACTAGAAGTTTTGTATATAATTTATTTTTCAATTTTAATGTTTGTAAAAGTCCTATAAATTGTTTCTATTACTGTTATTTTAAGAGATGCAGGGTCACCAGCTTGCTCATGGTTACATTGCTGATAAAAAAATAGATTAATATTGAGCCTATCTCTCCTTCACTTCTTAACATTTCCATATATATATATATATATATATATATATATATATATATATATATATGTAAAGCAAGTAGAATTTGTATTTTTGCCTTTTTCTACTTTTCTGTTTGGGATCCTGTTTAAAATCTTAAAGCCAAGAAGAAAAGCAAAACAAGCCAACACCAGATCTGAATCTTTTTCCATGTACCATGATGTCTTAGTAACAAATGAAAAAGGGAGACTTTTTGTTTTATTTTTTAGGTGTTTACATCAAGATATTTTCATGTACAAAAATGAGCTAATCACATACACTGTCAGGAGAACTTCCCATGTGTTTGGGGGCTAAATCTATATGACTTCAGAGTCAGGGAGCTAGTTAGTGATGGCTTTGTCCCATTTATCACCAGGGCTTGTTTTAGGGACTTACCTTGCCGATTCCCCCCCAGTTTGAACAGTCACTTCCTCCTGTCTCAGCTGGCTGTCTTTGATGTCTAGTACTGTCTGGTATTATTTTTAAGACGAGAGTGTGGGAAGAAAAGAGGAAATGTGTCTGCATATTGCACCAACTTCTGATCCAAGTGGACTTTTCTACTTCTGAATTTTAAGAAGTATTCCATAGGGTTTAAGTTCCTTTACCCTATAATCCCATTTTCAGCTTTATCTAACAGCTTTTTCTTGAACAAACATTCATAATAGCCAAAATAAAGGACACTTTCATTCAAAGACTTTAAAGCCTTGGAAACAGGATCTGGAAAAACCCTAACCAAAGAATTTTAAGGGTCACTAATTCTTGTTTATTTGGTTTTTTATTTGCGTGTGGTTTTTCTTTGTTTTTTAGTTTAACAAAGCAGGTAGAGTTGGAAATTTATATTTCTTATCTTTATTCTTCCACTTACTCATGGAGTAGACTTGAGTAAGTCACATAAGTGCCAGGGAGTTCAAATCAGGATATCCTCCAAATCATTTCTGGGTGAGTCTATTCTAGAATGCCAGAGCAAATCTTGATCAAAATTAGCAAGTTGTGAGTTTGTCTTGCCTGCTCCTGTCTTCCCTCACACCGCCTTTTGTCCCCTGAGAACTCCACTGCTACACACTCCTACAGTTCTTGTTGTCTTGTGAAGTTATTTCTTTATCTATTCGAAAAACTTACAAAGAGGGGGAAAAGCAGATAGAGATTTTCTATCTGATAGTTTACTCCCTAAATGGCTAAAATGACTGGGACTGGGCCAGCACTAAGTCAGGAGATTCTATTTTATCTTTTGGGGCCACACATATTTGAGCCATCCTCTGCTGCTTTCCCAGAACTTCATCCGGGATCTGGATGTAAAGTGCAACAATCAGGACATGAAACTCTGCCCATTTGGATTGTTGGCATTACAGGCAACACCCTTACACATGACACTACAACTCTTGTTCTTGTGAACATTTTTTAAAGTCTCTGATTCTGAATTCTTTTATTCCAGTTCTCTCAATAATTTTCTCTTGTCTATAAACCTTTCATAGTGACAATCTCCCAAGGCCTTTCTCCTTGGCATGAAAATAATCCATTAACCCGTGACTAAAAATATAATGGCTTGTTTCAGAGTAGCTTGCTTGCATCCTAGCAAAGACTTTTAAGGAACCCAATATTTTTATTCCAAATGAATGGTACAAAATTGGAAATTGTACAGCTCTTTGGGCCAGTGGGGAAGGCTGTTGGTGGGAGTGGGTCACTGATCTCTTATAGATCACTAGAAAACAACCATTTGACTTGCTTTCTTGAACAGAACATAAAAGCGCTGACAACAATATTGCTAGTTAATCTTGATGGGGGTGGATATTTGTGGCATGCTTTTTCTAAGTTCAAAGGCCGATGTGAATTTATAAAAATGTTATTCATCTGAATCTGGAAATAAGGAATGAAAGAATTTCTATTAATTCAGAAAAACCTACAGCTCTGACAGATATCTACTGAGTCACAGGCCCCACTGGGGAGCTGGCCCAAAGAAACCTGGCAAAAGGAACATGATCATTGTCTTGATTTTAAGGACCTTAAGATCGGCTTGTCTGTGAGGACACATTTGGATCCTGAACAGAATTCTTTGAGTCCTGTGTGGTAAGGGATAGGGCATTTTGCTGTTTTTTAACGCTCTGTGGTACCTGGCATGGGTTGAGGATATGAAACGACTTAATGAATGTTGGTAAGATATCTTTCTAGAAAAGAGATCAACACTGGTTAGCATGTTATCTTGTGTGGCTGGCATGAAACAGCGTTAGAGAATGTTAACATGAACAGTATTTTTGCGGAAACAGGAACATAATGGCAACTATGTGCCTGGTCTTATGTCAACGATGGTAGCAGCTATTTTACAACAGCTTCATCAGCAATGAAACTTGGCAAGTAGCTGGAGCTGAGAGTGCAAGGAGCCGTCCGTGATCACTCCCCTGGCCCCGGGGTGGCCTCTAGCACATGGGGAGCCAAAGGGCTGGAAGAATGAGAAAGTGGCATTGTTTGGAGAAGAGTTGGGAACAGATAGATTCTAATTCTCCAAGATGTGCAGTGAAGGAGAACACAACGTGGACTCTGTTGTGGTACTTTCAGATGCCATCCAGGATTTGATGAGCTGACTTAAAAGGTCCTCTCTGTATGTCAGCATCTCGGATTTTAAAATGGAAGACTAAGAATCCTACCACAGGTTGTCTGTTGCTAGTCAGCGGAGAGTGCTTACAAGGCCTGCCAAGATCCCAAAGCTGTCCCAATTGCCTTAAAGTATGCATTGTGAACCTCCTGGCTCCTTCTGCCCAAGGCCTATGGTCCGCTTGCTGTTTCTTGCCCCTTTAAGCCTCCTACCATCTCAGGATCATAAAAACTGCTACTGCCTCTTTCTGGAATGTTCTTCCTTCAGGACAGCTCTAGGGTTTTCCCACTCTGTTCTCTGTGTCACCTCATCAGTGAAGCTTTCTTGATAGCTCAATTTTTCTTTGATGTTTATTGTAGTTATTTGAAAGGCAAAGTCACAGAGAAATGATCACAAATGGCAAGGACCAGGAGCCTAGAGCTTCATCTTGGTCTCCCACGTGGGGGCAGAAGCCCACAGACTTGGGATATCCTTGCTGCTTTTCCCAAGTATATTATAGAGAGCTGGATGGGAAGTAGAGCAGCCAAGACTTGAACACTGATGTTGCACAACACAATTCTGGCCTTGCTAGCTCAATATAAAGTAGTTCTTCAGCAGATTCCAGTTTCTATTTCTATTTCTGATAAGATGTATTAGAACGTAAAGTATCCATGGAACAAAAGACCTTTGAGGAATCTGAATATACAGTTAATATTTATTTGCTCTACCAAAAGGCTTCACCCAAAAATAAATCAGAAAATCTCACTCTTTCTCTCTCTCTCTAGATAGATAGATTCATATATACATATATATATATATGTATATATATATATATACACACATAATATAAAAAGATTCAGTCTGTTTTACTATGCCAAATAACTTTATTAATTGATTTATGGAGAACATGACATTTTTAACGTCCTTGTCTGTGTTTTGTTATATGGAAAGCAAGAATGGTAGTCCTCTTTTGTTTTCATGAAAGAGTTGCTGTATGTGAAAGAGCTTGATACACTTTCAGACACTAAGTAAATACCAAATGATTTTGTATTTATTTAGTAATGTTTTAGCAATGCTGAATGATCTGCAGGATGCTTACTAAGGCCTTTACATCTAAGTATAGTTCCTTTTATTTTTAAAATTGGATTTATAGAAAATGTTTTCATTTACATTGTAGCACTGCAGATTTGATGTATATGAGGACGCACTATGCAGGATGTGCTGATGCAGTTCCATATAAAAATCCCCAGTTGGCAACTGATGAGAAGTAACACATTAGCAAGAATTAGTAATTTGGGTTTCATCTTAGTGAGGATGACAGGGTTAATGTGAATATCAACTGCTGTCCAGTGTAAGCTCAATATTGACATAGCAACTTCAAATATACTGTAGTGCATAGTATATTCCATACATTCTGTTTTCATGCATTATTTCATTTAATTCACATAAATAGTGGACTCTAATATCAGCTGTAGTGACCATGGTAGAAAGAATGATTTGTTTGAATAAAAAAAAAAAAACCCTATTGAACTCATACGAATAAAAGCTGGATTGCAAATCCAGGTTTGTCTAACCTGAAAACACAAGAATTTTTTATTTATACTAGACTGCATATCAAGTTTGTCTAACCAGAACCCCAAGAATTTTTTCATTGATACTAGATTATACAGGTTATAACATTAATTAAAAATTGAACACTTAGTCTCAGTAGGAACAATGTTGCCTATGCTATATCATATGAGAAGCACATGAAGTCAGTGAAATGACTCCAGTTTTTCAGTTACTCAGCTCTTTCATGGCAAAAGCCAATGTGAAACTTTGGTTTTCATATTTCCTGCTCATACATTGGATATTCATAACTCTTTTTAAAAAGATTTATTTATTTTTATTGCAAAGTCAGATATACAGAGAGAAGGAGAGACAGAGAGAAAGAGCTTGAGTCCAATGATTCACTCCTCAAGTGACCACAATGGCCTGAACGGAGCCTATCCGAAGCCAAGAGCCAGGAGCTTCTTCGGGTCTCCCATGTGGGTGCAGGGTCCCAAGGCTTTGGGCTGTCCTCAACTGCTTTTTCAGGCCACAAACAGGGAGCTGGATGGGAAGCAGGGCCGCCAGGATTAGAACCGGCACCCATATGGGATCCCGGCATATTCAAGGCGAGGATTTTAGCTGCTAGGTCCCTGTGCCGGGCCCCATGACACTTTCTTTAAAACAAAACAAAACAAAACAAAACAAAAACACTATCCTTCCTTTCTAAAGTGCTAGTGCAATTGCATGTCACTCAGACTTTTGTGTAGAGTTCTCGTTTATTCCTGAAGATACTGGGATATGTTTTATAGGAGTTGTAACTATAATACACATATTATACCATAAGATCAAAATTCCTGTTACGAAAGCAAAGAATCATGAATGAAACCTAGTGTAATTTGTGTGTAATTGTGCTCCCCTGTGTCTGCCTTATGTTCTTTCCTTGATTTCACTCCAAATAGTTCAAGTGCACAGTAAACAGCCATGTTAAATCATAATAAATAATCCAACACAGCACTTGGCAGTTATTTACAAGGTATGTATATTAAAGATGATAGTAATCTTAGCAGATAGGAGAAAGGCCAGAGAAATACTCAAAAAATGAATTTAAATGAGTATTTATTTTATTTGCTTTGCTTCTTTTAAAAATTTAATTTATTTCATTCTTTTGTAGTATAGCATGTGGGAGCCAGCAGATAAACCTATCTTCATTTTCACTCTGAGATGATTATGGGACACATACCAGATAGAAATGTTTGTCGGTCACAGAGATGTGAGGGTAGGCAGCTGCCCTGGGGAGATTCAAGCACGCGTGCACACATGTACACGCATCAGATGCCAGCATCAAAGAGTGGCACTAGAAATCTAGAAAAGTATGCAGCAGTAGAAAAGAAATCTGTGGCTGACTGCCCTTGCCCTTGTGTAGAATCTGTGGTCAGATGCCCAGGTCTTGACATCTAGAGTCAGCCAGAAAGAGGCAATTTTAAGGCAATTCTTTGGCTAAGAAGGCTATCATGATCGTGACTGAGACCCAGAGAGATACACAGAAATGATGTTTTCAGAACTAGAGCCAAAGTACAGTTTTAGAATACACCTATGCTGAAGTACCAGGATGTGTCTGTGAGGGCCGGAATATGTATCTGTTCTCTGCAATGGCTGGTACAGGGTTTGTAGCGAGAGTCAAGTTAATCAAGGCATGAAACATGATCTTTCTTTCTATTGTTTGCATTTTGAGGCATCTTCAGTGACTACACAAAGCACAGTGGGAAGCAATTGCATTGGCAAAGTGACTGATTAATACTGGAAAATGACAATTCTATGGGGTCGTTCAGTTCTTAAATAAATACAAAGCAACAAATGTTTACCCGTACTCTTAATTTTCTTGAACAGTTTCTTACAGTCCCCAAAGGAAACAATGACACATACAAATTGAGTAATTACGGAGCGTTTAATAAGAATATTATCTGCAAGAGTGTAGGCAGGGCCAAAGGAAACTGGCCACAGTAGATTAAATGACCTGGGACTGAATAAACAGGGAATTGACTACCACCCGTGGGCCTGGAAGAATGAGAGCTGAGAGCTGAAACCACATACACAGGCTTTATTAACATGCCTTTGCTATTTCAGACAACTGTTGCTCAGGAATATGAAGTTTCAAATAACTTTATTGCTTGTTTTATAAACCTTGCACAAGTCCACTCATCTTAAAACTATTCTGCCTAACTTTCCCTCTTCTGAGTAAGCATCCCCTTCTGGGAAGGATAGACAATACAGCTACACTTATCAAATAAGTGTTTATTCTTGAACTTATCAAAAAAGGTCAAGCTTGACTTGTTATACGAGCAACTTTGCCCAATTCAAAGCTAGAGCTCTTCTCTGAAACATCACTGTTAACCAGACCCCAAGTCATTCTACGTTACTTGGCTTTGCTCTGTTTCCTGAAAGATACTATTAAGACTCCGTCAACAAAATAACTTGTCTTCCTGTGATAAGAAAAGTCAACCTTACCTCATCAACAGATTATTTCAGTAATATTTTCTGGAGCTAGCATTTCACAGATGAGTTACTGGAAACCAGGGCCAATGAGTGGGCGGAGGGTATGGCCACCTCATAGCAGTTGTGGCTCCTGCCAAGGAATGCAGCTCAGAAATGAATGAGGCCATAGGACGCATCTCCTTTGCTCTCGTCTCCTGGAGGAGATTCCCACATCTACATTTACCTGGAAACCACAGAGGATGGAATTCTGAGTTCGGGATGAAACTTTTAGAGGAAGGAAATAGGAGAATTCCCATGCCCTGAAACTATAATAAAAGACTAACACATACCCCAGAATGCTGCAGGCTGCATCTCAACTATTTAAATCTGTAAAGATGACCAAGAAAAACTGGACTTTCTAGAAATACACTGAAGAAACACTTCAAAACCGGTTTTGAGTTTTCCAATAAATTGAAAATCACAGATAGTAAAAATTACCCTGGAAAATCCCTAAACTGCCCATAAATGTGGAGCACAAGATTGTTGGTAGAAAGCCCTGTACACTAATATGTATGTATAACTGAAAAACATACACAACAAGCAACCCTGTACACAGACCATAACCATGAAGCAAATAACATGAGGGTTTGTACAACACATGCACAGCTTTGTGGAAATTCTAAATTGCTGGCCCTAGCATTGCCATCATTTTCTACATTAGATTTTTAGCAATTTTTCCTCCAATTTTGGTTAGTATTTTTCGGTGGCCTCCTTGTGACTCCTTTATGAACATTTTGAACTAAGTTCCAGCTTAAAGAAGAGTTCCATGGGAGTATAAAAGGGAAATGTTTTTCTTTTACAGAAATTCATCCGGTTTTACTATTTTGCTGCATTTGATTTTTATTCTCACTGTATGCACATACACATAGTCATTTGCTAAGCCATATAAAATAAATTAAGTACCTCATTTTAAGCCTAATTCTTCAGAATATGTATGCTAAGGGTATTGTTGTAAAATCACAGTCACTTGCAAATTTCAGGTAATGCAATATTGTCGTACTGATTAAATGTAGTTTACATAGCTTTATTTCAGTTTCCTCTATTACCCACAGGAGAGCAGCCTGGTCCAGGATCACGTACTGCACATTGCATTCTTGTTGTCTTGCTTACTTTGGAACAATCCTTCTTGATCTTGATGTTTTTCATCACATGCTAGGTGTTTTAAGAATGTTCTTTTCAATTTGGTTTATCTGATGTTTGCTTCCATATGATTTACGTTATGTATTGACTGACTAGATTGCCAAAGTGATGTTATGGCATTCCAACATAATATCAGATAATATACAAAACACAGGACATAATATATAGTAGAATATTATTTCACTTGGCCATTATTCATTATGTTAATTTTCATTGCAGTGTTAAGGTGGTAGTTGATTTTTTCTCTTTATGGTATATTGTAATTTTCATAAATTCTGATTTATAAGAATGCATTTTGAGATTATGTAACAACCTATCCCCCATCAACATGTGCCTTCCATTAATTCCTTAATCTGTCCCCGAAATAATCACTATCTAATTATTCCCTCATCATGTATAAAACATTTTCATGTCTGGTAACCCCTTGGGAGTGGCTTTGGGGAATTGCTGAAACTCTTAGATTTATTTTAATTTTTATCCAAGCTGATTAAATTCATGTAAATTAAATGTGGGTCTGCTGAAGCTATTTTACAATAACCATAAAAGAATCGCCTTATGGGTGGGAACTATACTTAGTCACACTTAATACAGAAAAGATGAGTGGCCAAAAAATCTGATGTTCAGAGACTAGTTCACAAAAAAATGATTCTAATAATGTAATTTCAATTACATAAACATAAAAATGTTTAACTGTGCTGATAACAAATTCATTAATAAATTAACATGGCCAAATGATGTTTGCTTTTCAAAAGACCTGCTTGATAAATTGAAGGGAAGTTAGTAGAGCTGCGTGGGCAATATAGACTGCATTTCAGGAGTGGGACTTCCCTGATGCCAAATATAGATGCAACTGTGATAATTTAATTTTAGCTCAATTGCTTTGTCTGTGCAATGGTAAAATTAAAAAAACTGCTTAATTTTATAAGATTTCTTTGGAGATTGAAAGATTTAATACATGTGAAATAGTAAAGCTGTGCTGACATCTGGTTTAATCTCAGTCACAGTTTGCATCATCGCTGAAGGCTGGAACACACACCTAATCTAAGTCTAATAGAGCAAAAACACAAAACCCAGTATGTTCTTTTATAGTTAAGAGAATGTTGTAATTTTTAAACTGAATGCAACAGCACTAAATAACACTGAAAGTGTAGTCTTCAAAATCTGTAGATAATACTTCTAATTTGGCGTGTGTTCCTGGCAACATTGTTTTAACACCACTGCCACAATCTGTCAGACTGTCAGTGCTTCTTTTTCATAAAGAATTATTTGTGTTTTGTTTTTGTTTGTTTATTTTGTTTTGTTTTGCAATGCAGGTTTAAATAGAGCACAAAGGAAAGAGCGAGGTCTTCTCTCCAGTTTTCATTACTCCAGTGGCCACAGTGGCCGGAACTGTGCCAGGCCAAAGTCGAGAGCCAGGAGTTTCTTCTGGGTCTCCCATGTGGGTATAGACACCCAAGGACTTGAGCCATCCTCTGTTGCTTTGCCAGGCCATCAGTGGGGACCTGGATCTGAAGTGGAGCATCCAGGATTAGAACCTGCTTCCATATGGGGTGACAACACTGGCAGCAGAAGGATTAGCCTGTTGAGCCACTGTACTAGGCCTAGACTGTCAGTTTTAAATATCAATGTCATGTTATGAACTTAAGCCAAACTGTCTCATTTAATCCCTGGAAAAGATTATGAGGGAGCTATTATTCATTCCATCGTTTTAATAGAGAAACAAGTTTTTGAGAAGCTGTGGTTTGCTGTAGTTGATGGATCTGAGGAAAAGCCAGAATCAAAGCTGGTGATGTGATTCATACTGCCTTATGACTTATTTTCTGGAAAGAGAGAGCAGGAGCAAGAGGGAGAAAAATCTCTTCCATCATTGGTTCACTCCCCAAGCACCCACAAAGTCCAGTGCTTCATTCAGGTCTCTCATATGAGTTGCAAGAGCCCAAGAACTTGAACTGTTCTCCACTGCCTTTCCCAGGCTTGTAGCAGAAAGCTGCGCCAAGAAGTGGAGCATTTGGGACACAAACCAGAGCCCACTGGGATGCTGGACACAGGTGGCAGCTTTGACTTCTAAGGCACAATATCAGCCTCTTCTCTGTGATATTGTTGACATCGCAGTTTGCATCTACTTTATTAATACTGATACATATGTTTTCAGATTTGGTATTAGAGTAAATAATATTTTTGACAGCTTTACGGATCAGAGTCCTGGAAGGAAAGAAGTCTTACATATAACAATAACTTAAGAAAATACAACGAAGATACTGTTTACAAAGGTACGGCAAGGGTTCAAAGATTCCAAAGGGGAGGTTTGCAAGGACAAACGATGAAAAGAAGTTATTGGCATCATTAGGCCAACATGGGAAGAGGAGGTGGAAACCATGAGAATCTGTAGGGTGTTATTGTCTTGTGACAAGGATCACCTAACATTTCCACACTGGAGCAACATCACTCCCCGGCCTCATCACTGAAGTGGTGCCGCCCAGTTGGAAGGGCGTGGTCATAGCACAGTGCAGGACCCTTGCTTCTCTGATATCTGATTTCACGTCAGCGCCTCCTTGTGGCAGATTGACGTGGAAGCCAGTGTGGCAAGGATCCCATGTGACAGTACTTTTTCTAAGCTATTCTCTCTGAGCATAAATCAAAGCAGAGAAAGAGAGTAAACCCAGGAATGAAGAGATGCAACTTTCTGTCACAGTATGTTGGAGACATTCTAAGTTATGGTCATTCAGCACAATACCAGTAAACAAAAGTGGCAGAATGAAAAAAAAAGGTTAAGAATTCTGTACATGATAACACACTCTTTTGCATGTGAGAGAACAAATAGCTTTTACTTAAGGCAAACTTCCTTAAGGAAAGCTTTTGTATAGGCAGGTAGAATCAAAATGTTTAAATATGATTGTCTTCTCCAGGTGGTTCATACGTTAAACCAGTCTTTGACTGAAGATCACCCTTGCACAATAAAGAGTCTGGCAAACTTTGCAAGTCAGAAACTTTGCTTTTACTCTACACCTTGGCTGCTAATGGGATTTATCAGGCTGACTTCTGCCCAGTTCTGGTTTCTAAGTTTTTAGAGTCCTATGGGTCACTTAGTTTACTGTCTGTCACTTGCTAGACATGCAAGCTGACATCCTTCTCCTTGTAAAACCTATTTCCTTGTTCTGTGTATAAGAAAACCCCCATGCCATGAACTTTCTTGGGAGGGTTTGGCTTATATAGAAAACTGGAAACAACTATTAACATACTTTTTTCTTCTACTCACTTAAAATATTATTCATATGGTTTCAGTTTACCACCATGATGGCTACCTTTCAGTTTGACATTTTTGGATTTCCAAAATTCATATATGTTTGAGATTGCCTACTCTTGCTCATCAGCACACAGTGAAATGAACCAAACCCTTATCATGCCTTGTAGGCCCTGAAGTTGAGTCTAACCCACACAAGCACTCCGAGGTAAGAAAGAGCTCAAACTGAAATACATTGATTGCAAAATTCTGTTTCAAGCAAAGTGGTGCACATTGAGGCAATTCCTTCAACTGATGTATGAAATTTCCAGAACAAATCTTTAAAAATGCACTTTCTGTGTTTAAATATTAAAATAAGAAAGAGAAGGTGCTAAGCTGAATGTAGGGAGGGAAAAAAAGGATGCCCCCTCCTTTTTTTTTCTATTTTGGTGTATTTTATAAAAATCCCCACTTTCAATTCCTCTTATTTTAATTTTTCCAGTGAGTAAATCACTTTGTTTAGGGCAAAGGAACATAAATTAAAGCTGAATTGCTTAAGCAGGAAATGTAAATCAATAGTGTTTTTCTTCTTCAGAAACTTTTGATCTGAAATATTTAACATGCAACTCCTAAAAATATGGTTTAAATAAGTTATAGCTTGTAGCGATGCCATGTACATATCAAAACATTATCTAATAATCTTCCATCAATTTCTAATAACAATTTTTTGCATTCTATATGTCTGATGAGGACATAATAAGGAAATAAATGTATCAAATAAGAACATTGTTTAAAGAGCAGTTTCTAGTATAGGTCAATATGTAACACACGCTTAATCCGTGGCTTGCATTTCATACTAATAAGTCTCTAATGAGAGTGATCATTTACAGGCACTGTAAGTTACTTTTGAACAACAACAAAAACAGCTGATTATTTTGTATTTGATTTCCTTTTTGCTTTTGTGTTCAAATGATTTTCTATGATGAGAAGCCAAAAACTCTGGTCTAGGAAAATTGTTTATTATCTTCCACCACTTTTAGGGGCTTAACTTCATGCTGGAAATGGACTGTGCGATTCTGAATTTACCACTCAACGGTTGTTCAGCATAGAGTAACTGATTCGTACCTTAGCTGTTTTCTATCTCCCAGTCTTCTTGGACAGATTATTTTCTTGCCCTGACCCTGTGTCAGTGGTTGCTCCTGTTTTTTTGTTTCTTTGTTTGTTCGTTTATAAGACTGTACTCCTCCACCCCTTCTCTTCCCTGAATTTCCCTTGAATACGCAGTCTAACACTTACTTGCTATTTACCTATCCAAGAAGGATTTTGTCTCATTCATTTCTGGTTAGAATATTAACTGTTTACTCTGAAGAGTCACACAATGAGTCCTGCATGGAATTTCATGTTATTTATTAGCATGTTTCTGGAAAGTGTGATACCACACTTAAACAGGGATCCCCTTGGGATCCTCATTAGTGCAACTGAACCTCTCTGAATCCTGAAGGCCACTTACATTCTGTGGCTCCACTACCATGTAAAGTGTACCTTCCCTTCATGTTTGACTCTTTTACAACCCACTGTGAAATGGTTCCTTTTCTTCAACGCTCACACTGAGACTGCAACGTGGTAGTGCCATTGATTAGCAGCAGGAAGATTTTTGAGGAGGAAATGATTTGGAGAACTGGAAACTCGAGGGGATTTTAGGTAAAATTCTACCTGTCATTACCCCTGTGGAACACACAAAAGGTCTTAATATTGAAGGAACAATTGCTGAAATGAGAATTCTAGGTATTGCACGTTGGGAACTTTTTCATTAAAATAATATACTTCCCCTCTGATGCTCAGATAATAGTTGAAAGTTTTGTGGTCTGGCATTTGTTCCTTTTACACCTATTTTCCCCAATTTTATTCCTTTTAAACATTTTTACAAGGGTAAAAATTTTAGAGGTGTTAAATATACTGTAGTTTAACAAGTGATGCCAATTTAACAATTTTTTACATGCTATGATATATTTGTAACACATGGAATTCTTATCACATAGTTCTGGGTGCTTTTTATTAAGATTTCTTAATGCATAAAGCATCTAAACAATTTCTGATTCTAAAGATTATTTCTGTGTTTTCTATTGATATGGTTGTGCCTGCAGTCATTTTTGCAATGGAGTAGTGACTAGTCAGATGTTTCCTCTATAAGTATCTAAGAAGTAGACATGAAAGATAGAAATTATAGCTTTAACTGGAAATTATGAATATATTCTTTTTATTGCCCATGTCCGGCATTAAAATTACAAGGCTACTAAGATATTAAGACCTAGAATTAACTAGGATTGATTTTACTTACAGGAGAAACTGGCCAAGTTAATTAACTGACAGAACTGATTGTTAAGAATCCAAAGTCAGGGCAGAAATAAGTTGGCCTGCCTCTACCTGCCATGACTGGAACTTAGAGGGACTGGAGTGCGACAAACTGACAGTGATTGATGTTAAGAAGCCAAAAAGGGGCTCTGCTGCGTGGCCTAGTGGCTAAGGTCCTCGCCTTGATCCCATATGGCTGCTGGCTCTAATCCTGGCAGCTCCACTTCCTCTCTATCTCTTCTCCTCTCAGTATATCTGACTTTGTAATAAAAATAAAATAAATCTTTTTAAAAAAAAGCCAAAAAGATCTAAAACGACAGCACAAGCCAGAAATGGGATCTAATAGCTGTTTATAAGACATTTTGGAAAAAAAATCTAGCAGTGATTGTAAGATAAACAACCCAGTAAATAATGGAGAACAAGATCTCTTTGCTCTAATGTACAATGGAGAAGTTTCTGAATTGCAGGAATGGGACAGGTGGGGAGAAATAGCATTCTGAGGTCTGAGTTAGCACAGGGTGCCAAGAATACCAGACTGGAGTCTGTCCAGGATCTGTTTTGCTCCTTTAAATTCTTTCTTCACTCAGAGGCTTACACATTTCATCATAGTTGTTCTCTATTTAAACATTTTAATGAGTTCTATTTCTTTAGGACGAAAGTCCAAATTCCTTGGCATGACCCCAAGAATATTTGGTTTGCCCATTCTCCTCCTACTTCATTACTCAGTTTCCCATCTCATTCCTTGTATTTCAGCATATGAAGTTATTAAAATTCCAAAAAAGTCATTCTACTTCATGTTGCTTTTTCTACAACCTATTGCCTCTGACTAAAAAATGTTTACTTTGAAAAATCTTCCTTGTTCTTCAGGTCTTAACTCAAGCAATACTTCCTTTATGGAGCAAGGCTTACTCATCCTCCCAGCAAGTCCCTACTGTTCTTGAACTTTCTCAAGTTACACTAAATCTCGATTTACATGGTTATCTGTTGTACTAGGAATATCTCGTTGTGAATAGATTCCATATATTATTCATTAACCTTAATGTTCAAAATTATGTCATATTAGACCCTCCCGTGCTTACAGAATGAATAACAAGACAGTGGTTTAGTTAATGAATCTTGGGCAGAAAGCGAAGATTTGAGATAAATTAAAACAAGCTCTGGTTATAGAAAATAGAAGAGAATGTTGTAGCATAACCAACATACAGTGGCCTCCTAGCCCTTGAGTATTTGACTCCATTACTGTCTTAGAAAGAACATGTCTTGTGCCCAGCACAGTATTGACCAAAGTCCTCATCTTACATGCACCAGGATCTCATATGGGCACATGTTTATAACCTGGCTGCTCCACTTCCCTTCCAGCTCCCTGCTTGTGGCCTGGGAAGGCAGTAGAGGACAGCCCAAGGCCTTGGGTGTGAGAATCGGAAGAAGCTCCTGGCTTTAGATCCACCCAGCTCCGGCTATTATGGCACTTGGGGAGTGAACCAGTGGCTGGAGAGCTTTTTTTCTGTCTCTCCTTCTCTCTACAAATCTTATTTTCAAATAAAAATAAATAAATCTTTTTTAAAAAGAACATGTTTTCCCTGGTGTAGAGATAGGGTTTAATTTATTTATACAAGTGAAATTCAATAAAAGCAAAATTTTTATGCTAGAATAATAATATAAGAAGACACATCTGTCAGTCCAATTAGTTAGTATTCAGAAACAAAATTTCTCTGGCCTTGAAAAACATGAGGCCATATAGAATCTTTGAGCTTTTTGGGTTATACAAAACGAGCACATAGTCATCATTAAGTATAAAGTGTTTAATTCTAGTTTCCTATTTCTCAGAGATTCACAGTATTTTCCCAGTTGAATTTCCTCAGTTTGAAAAGAGGAATGATAATGGTGATAATTCTAACCACAGAG
Source organism: Ochotona princeps (assembly GCF_030435755.1). Classification (NCBI taxonomy): domain Eukaryota; kingdom Metazoa; phylum Chordata; class Mammalia; order Lagomorpha; family Ochotonidae; genus Ochotona; species Ochotona princeps. The sequence continues at coordinate 18,036,805 of NC_080840.1, read as the reverse complement.
GGTTTATGCAAATTAACTGGAACTACAAAATATAAATGTTCAAGATTGCCCCAAGAATATTTTTTCTCCCCTCTTAGGCCAGTTCCCAAAGGAATACTGGCTTGTGTGCAATGTTACAGAATTATTTTGTTTAATTAAAAAGAAGATGAAAATGTGTGTGAAAAGTGGAATCAAAGGTTTTATTGGTTTTTCTTGTTGTTGTTGTTGTTATTTGAGAGGTATCAGGATTCATAAAGACATAGGTATGGAAATAGTTTCCAAGCTCTGATCGCTCTCCAAAGGCCCACACCATCCAGGGCTGACCTGGGATGAACATAGGAGCCAGCAATGCAATTGAGGTCTTCTGATGGGTGATTAAAGCTCAGTCACTGCACCCCAGAGTATGCATGGAGTTGGAGTTAGAGGAACTGGGACCAGGAATCTCATCCAGATACCGCAACTTGGGATGCTATTATCTTCACCATTAGTTTAAACACTCACTGCACAAAGCCTGTATAAATGCTGAACATGAGTACTAAGAACGATGATATCACCCAGATAATGCACAACATTTAAAACATTTTAAATGTTTTCCATCAGTTTATAGCAGAGTCTCAACTACTGTGCATAATTTATGGTGTATGAATAATAAATTCAACAATATGGGTTGTTCTATGGAGTATTAAACCTCAACACAATCATTTATTTATATATTAATTTATCATTGGTACATACCTGGACCTCTTAAGTAGGTCAGATTTTACCTTTAGAGAGCATCCCATACAACACTGAAACAACAGAACCTTAGTCAAAGACACTGCCTCTTCTAAGAAATCAAACATGGTTTGTTTAGCTGATTCCCCAGTTTTCTCTAGTTTATTAAGTTTATCATGGATTTTAGTCAGCGTTTGGTGTAAAGTAACACTACTTCTAAGAAACATTAATAAGTAAGTCTATTTTTTAATAATGTGCTTTGGGCTTACAGAAATGTAAAGCATCGTACAAACTCTTAACGGAGGCATGATTTTCTGGGTCTCCTGGCAGAAAAAGAACTCCATGGGGAAGCAGGTTAAGAAAGAGGACAGATGTGCAATGAGAGAAACCACAATGCAGACTGGAGCCAAGGAGGCCACTGTAAAACCTTTCTCACCAGTCTCGCATGGTACTGAGGAAGAGCTCTGTGCTCTTCGTCATGTAGTAGAATCTGAACGTCACACAGGAGCCAGCAAAGACAAATGAGGCTCTTCCAAAAAGAACTGGAACTGAAAAAGAACACTATTCGAAGGTGGTGCAGCAATAATGACAAACCACCCGTGTAAGCTTCAAGGGCCTTTGCCTGTTTTTACCTTGTAATATAAAAAAGAAATTCTGAAACTTAATGCTAGCAAAGGGACTGGTAATATTAGACAAGGGATGTTGAGCTCTGCTTTTGCAGTTGAGGCTAAATGGGCATACTAGACACCCACCACATTCTGAATGATTCTGTAAATTTTCCATCTTTTACATTTTAATTTGTTAGCCTAACGTATGCTCACATGCATTCTTGGGGCAAAATCTTCCCCCCCTACATATCCTAACTCTTCTTCCACAACTGTGTTCTATTTATTGTTTAATAGATAAATACATCCAAATTGGTGTGTCAACTTTCCAGTTCAACATTAAACTCTATCTGGTTCATAATGGCTTCCCAGAACTGCTCATCACAGTCAACCCACAGCAGCAACTTGTTGAAAATGAATTCTGCTTAAATGATTTTTCCATCTTTCTCTGAAATGTGATTCTTGCTTTTATTTTTTCAGTTGTCTTGCACTGTCTTACATTTTGTAAATGTGAGCAGGGTTACAGAATACTGGAAATGTGAGATAGATTACTGAAGTATTTTGAATAGTGGAAATTTAATTTCTTATTTAAAATGAAAGTCATTTTCTTTTATTCAACTTTAAGCAGAATACAGAAATTCATGTCATTAGCAATGATTTAATCCTTTGCATATTTTATTCAGATTTAATAACTTTTTATGATATACATTGGCTTTCCTTTGCAGATTACGTTTTGTCAGCTTTGAGACTAAAAATCAATAAACCTGGCAAGTGCAACACACTAATATTCCATTTCCTCCTGCTTCTGCGTGATAGAAGCAAACACATGTCAAACACCTAAGAACTGGTATGCTAAAACAGCCCTGGTCATGAAAAGTTGAAGACATGGGGACACCAAGAAAGCAGATCCTAGAGACGTTTAGCAATTTTGCAAAGCAGTGCAGCAACGCTGCTGGGCAGTGGTTGCAACAATGTGGAGTCTCATAACCCTGTCATCTGCCAATCAGTTATCTTATTTCTTACACCAGTGATCCAAAACATTTTTGTATGTTGCAATGTCATTCAACTTATCTTGCCTTTAAAGAGTTGTTTTCCTTTTTTGTGTTTACTTTTTGTTTCAATAAAGGGAACAGAATTCCGATGTTTCATGGATACAGTTTTAAGAACATAATATGTCCTACTCTCCCTACAGTGCTCTCAACTTCCCTCCTTTTTTCTTTCTATTTTTCTTTTAAATAATGCTATGACACACTTTCAAATTACTTAATAGTCACAAATTGAATCTTTTACTACATTCAGTAACAGATAGTAAGTAGGAAAACCGTTGTTCTTTAGGAGTTTTTATAAGAGCTGCAAACAATAGTTAAATTATAACATTTTAGTTTCATTTACGTCTAGTACATTTTTGTATTCCATATATTTGCTATGACAAATCAGAGACAATGTGATATCTTTCTTTTGGGGACTGTTTTACTTCACTATGATGGTTTCTAATTGAACCCATTCTGTTGCAAAGAACAGGATTTCATCCTGTTTTATAGCTAGATGATATTCCATCGCAGGTGCGTATTTTTGTTTTCTTTTTTTTTTTTTTACAATTCTTTTTTTTCAGTGTTTTATTTTTGACAACCTGTACATAGTTAATTAGGGCAAAAAGGTTCAAGGGCTACAGGAATGCGGCTAAGACTATTATTTCCACATGTTTTCCCTGTATCTGGGGCAAAGGGGGAGATAAAGGGAGAAGCCCCACCCAGCCTCCCGCCCATCTCAGGTCCCAATGTGGGGCATGCTCTGAGGCTCTTGCTCAAGTGGTTTTGATAGTTCAACAGTTATGAATTGCTGCCAATCTTGCTATTCCAAGCACAATGAAGTTGCTGCGGAATACACTGATGGGCATAGTCCACCTTAGAGTCTCTGTCTGCCCAGTTTTTCACTGCCAACATATGGCTGGGGTAGTTGATTGATTTGTTCTGTCCTCTGTTGTGATGCCAGGTATTCTCTGCAGGTTCTGATAGACTGCCATATCCTCCATGTGCAGCTGGTTATGCTCTCCACTGCTCCATCTGAGCCTCTGAGGAGGCTCGGCTCTAGCACTTGAATTCCATGGCTGACCACGGGTTCTGAGTCCGGCAGTTCGATCATGGAGCTCCCCAAGGAAACTTTGTCCTAGGTGATCCCAGATCAGATTCTTGTATGTACTAGCAAGTACAGGGCCTGGCACAGTCCATCGCCCCAATCAGTTGGTGGTTGCAATTGCTGAGTCGGTTCTGTTTCCAGCCCAGTCTTCCACTGGAACAATTGAGTGTTACAGTCCAGCCTGATTCTGCCCAGCACACTCTCGACCCTCACAGAAACCAGTGGGAGGTGCAGCCTAGTCGGAGTGAGCTACAATAACCCCCACCAGGCCTGCCCCCTGTCCTGGTTCCCGTGCTTGCCAGCATGTGCAGCAGACTGGGTATTTTTGTTTTCTAGTCGTTAGTTGATGGACATCACGTTGGTTCCAATCTTAACTATCATGCAGAGTGTTGCTATAAACATTGGGGTACAAATAACTCTGTGATGCGGATTTCATTTCCTTTGGGGATGTTCCCAGGAGTGATAACTGTGTCACTTGGAAGATCTATTTTTAGATTTCTGTGGAAGTTTCACACTGACACTATCATCCTCGCCCTAGTTTTAATTCCCACCAACTGTGTATTAGAGTCACTTTGTCTCCATATTACCACCAATGTTTATTATCATTTTTTATTTCTTAATGACAGTCATTTTAACTGGACTGAGGTAAAATCTCATTTTGTTTTTACTAACATTTCCCTGATATGTAGTGATCCTGATCATCTTTTCAAATGTCTATTGACCATTTGCATGTCATTGCCTAGGGAAAAAAAAAATGCCTTTTCCTATCCGTAGACCATTTCTTAACTGGATTGTTTGTTTTGCTGGTTTGAGCTTCTCAAGTTTCTTATATATTCTGGATATTAATCTTTATTAGATATATGACTTGCAAATATTTTCTCCCTTTCTGTTACTTACCACCTTGCTTTACTGAGTGTTTCTTTTGCTTTAAACATCAGTTTGAGGTAATTCCATTTGTATTTTTTTCCCCTGATTGGGTTCTTCCCCAAGAATTTTTTATACAGGCAAATGTTTTGCAGAGTTGATCCAATGTTTTCCTATGGTATCATGGGTTAGGTTTAGACCCTTAACTTATTGTATAATTTTTGTAAGAGGTGTAGATTAAATGATTTCTTCATATTTCTGCAAGTGGTGATCCAATGTTTCCAACATTGCTAAGGAGGCTGAGCTTTCTCCAATGTGTGGTTTTAGTCATTTGTCAAATACTAGTTGGTTGTAGATGTTTGGATTAATTTCTCATTTCCCCAGTCTGTTTCATCGGTCCAACTGTTACTTTTGTGCCAGACTCAGGATGTTTTGATTATAACTACCTTATTAAAAGTCTTGACATAACATATTATGAAGCCTTTCATTTTTTTTCTTTTACTGCTTAAGTGTCAGCAATTTAGTCTCTGGTGTTTCCACATAAATTTTAAGGTTATTTGTAGTAAGTATTAGAAGAATGTATTGGCGTTGTGATAGGGATAGCACTAAATCTGTAAATTTCTTTGGGTATCATTGGCATTCTGATATTAGTTCTTGCAGTTCAGGGACCTGGAAGACTTTCCCATGTTTTGGTGTTTCTATTTCCTTTCTTAATGCTCAGGAGGTTACCTCAGGCAAAGAGCTGCCCATCCTGCAGGGTTATTTGATTTGACTAGGAGCAGAGACAGAGAAGTGGATCCCAAACAGGCAGGGCAGGACCAGGGTGGATTTCATATCCCAGACCCCCACTTGAGTCTCACTGGGCACTATTTTGTTTGGGGAGGTGAAGGCTGTGGGACAGGACTGCGCACGCACTAAAAGAAAAGTTACTCACTGCATTTCATTATTTTGGTGGAATAAATGAGGGCCTCATATGCTCTTATACAGGGCATATGATTTTTAGTTTGCAAGAAATACAGCAGAAAGGTAACAGTATAACAAATTAGCTTAATGAAGAAAGTGTCTACATAACCTTCTTTTAGTTCCTAAGTCACGAAGACTGAAAGTTTGACAGAAAACATATCTTTGCAAATACTACGTAACCTGATATGGGATGTGGAGTTAAATGGTGGTGGACTTTGTATCAGATAGTTTTTGATTTTATGACCAGCTCTATGATTTAGTAGCTAAATGACTTTGTAAGAATGATTTGATATCTTTAACATGGGATTCTATCACTTATTCGACAAAGATAAATATGTACATTCAGAGCAAGGCTATTTTAATGAGTAGTGTTAAACTATTTGAAGCTGGGGCTTTGGGAGGTAACAAGATCATAAGGGCGGAGCACTCAATAATGGAATTAGTGCTCTCAGAAAAATGGACTCGAGAGAGATGATTCCTTATTTGGCTGTGTGAAAATACAGCAGAGGAAAACTCACCAAATCCTGATTGTACTAGTGCTTTGCCTCAATGCTTTACAGCTTCCAAAACAGTGAGAAGTCAATGATTTTTATTTATGCTATCCAATCTATGACAACTTGATATTGCATGCCAATCAGACTGAAACAAGTAGTTGAGATAAGTGCTCAACATACCACGCTCTTTATTTGGATTAGATGACAACTGATTCTAGATTAAACAGTTTTCTTTAGGCTTCCTGTCTGCCTACTACATCCTTCCTTCCCATATCATTATTTTGGTTCATAAGTCTGCAATTTAAACACAATTGATGTCATGAAGATCCCAGAGGATAACAAAGTACAAGTGTTTCCAGCTAATTCTATCAGAGAAAGCATTTGAGTCATGTTATTATTGTCTTGAAGAGTGGATATTGCCCATTTTACATGGGTTTTCGCAATAGAAACCAAATGAGCCTTTTCTTATTAGAAAGCTATCATTAGTCTAAAAAAATGTATTGGTGAGGAGTCAATTATTTTTATGCTTTCTTGGTCAAACTTAATAATGATCAGTTAATAATAGGAATTATAATTAGACTGTTGAGAGTATTATTTAACTTTTTAAAGCTTGAAAATTCCGCAGCTAAGTTATATCAAGACACAGACACAAACAGAAACACGAGAGAGAAACTTTTGTCTCAAGATTTAGATGTGTTTATATGCTTTCTGTTCATGTAGGAGTTCTCATCCTTGTACATGAATTTGTCAATTGATTTAATCTGTCTTCCTTAGCGAAGAGAAATTGTATTACTTTCAAGGAACATGGTAGAGACCAGAGCTGCACATTTGTTCTAGTCTTTGTACTGCAAAGAAGAAAATGCCCTATTTCATTTCCACAATTGACTTAATACTTACCAACATTATACTGATTTAATATGGATATGGGATGAAATTGACAAATGGAAAATATTCTCAGGGAATGTATAAAAGGAAAAAGGGAAATCAGGTTTTGGGACACAGCCAAGCAATCGTCAATGAATCTTGTCAATTAAGAAGCTACCATTGATTAATTATCTGCATGACTATAACGATAGAAGTGGTGGGGGATATCTCTTCAACATCCTTTATTTAAGGCCTTAATTCAGCTGACAAACACAATGCTCTTGGATAAACAGTAATGACAATGATTAATTCTTTGATTCATCTTTTTGTTTCCATAGAATTTACCTATTCTGTATCAAAATTGGATAAGAAATAAGGTAATTTAAATTTATAAATCTTTCTTAGAGTGTTTACTCTCTCAGTCATTAAATTGAGCACTGGATACACAGAAATGAACAGATCATCATTTCTGTCATCCATGAATCTCAGAGTTTAATTGGATAAACTATTTTTTTTTTTTGCTTTTGTTTTTGTTAAACAAATATCAATGTCCTGAGGGCTATGTCTTAGGTCAGCTTTCCCAAGAACTCAGTCTGGGCTTGCTTTGGTAGCATACACACCAAAACTTGGACTGAGTTAGGGGTTATCGTGCAAGTGATGCACTAAACTGGTGGTTTCAAAGAGAAATCTGTGAGGAAATGAGGGAAGCAGCTTAAGGCAAGGAAGATGTAATAGACTGTGGGCTCAGCGACCCTTACCTCAGCCTGGAGTGTGTCAATGCCGCACGCTTGTCCTTGGGTCAAGAGACCAAGGTCTTTACATCACTGAATCATCTAGTCACTTGATAAATGGTTCTCCTCTTTTCAAGTTCTTACCAGATAGTTCTCTGGAGAAAGATGCTGTTATAGCCATTGCAGCCAAACCCAACAACAGTTGGTAGATAGATTTGCTGACTCATTGGAACTAAGCTCAGTATCTTCTAATAAATAGAAAAAATATATATCACAGATTTACACCAAGACATTCCAAAGTCGACTATATCGCCCTATAATATAGCAGGACAGAAATGATGATAAAAGTTTGCACCAGCTATCCTTAGTTATAACTTCGCTGGCACTTTGTCTCATTGCACAAAATATTGGAGTCTTAAAAACTGTAGTGGTGAGGAGTATGCTATGGAATCTGTTGGAGAAGGTATTTATTAACTGGGATAGACTTACAGGGATTGTCTCTATGGGTGTGAAACTTCCAGCAACAAGTCATTGAGTACAATGTTTAATCCATGACACCAATTTCAGTCTCCGTGAGAACACTTCAATTCTGCTTCTCTCTCTCTCTCAATATAATACAGGAAAGATGCTCAAAAACTCAAAGAAAATGTATATTTTGATTCTTATTTTAAGAAATTTTTACACCAAAATAAATTTATTGTATCTCTACTTTCATAGATTTTTAAAAATATACATATATAATAAACACATACATATACACACATTTTATAAGTGAGAAATACATATATTAAGATTTAAGAAAGCAAACAGCTAAAGTTTCAAGGAAATTGACCTCATAGGAAACTTCAAAATTTATGGGTAAGGGAATAAATAACTAGTTAGTTTTGGCACAAAAACGTATTTAAAATTTTTGTGTGCCCAAATACAAATACTTGCATTTTATTTCCATTTTCCATGAACATTTTGTTGTCCTGAGGTACAAATGTATGAAACTTATTTATTTCTTTGAATTTACGAAGGCGCCTACAGACATTAGTCTATTGCTATTAATATGAGTCTAGAGCCGACTTTTCAATGTTTTTTTTTTTTTACTAGAACCATTAAGCTCTTAACTCTAATGTATATATGAAATAATTAGAACCAGCATTTTAGCAAAGCTGGCAAAGCTGTTCTCTGTGATGCCAACCTCCCCTATGGGTGCCAGTTCATGTCCCTGCTGATCCAGCTGCCTGCTAATGGCCAGGAAAAGGAAGACAATGGTCCAAGCATTTAAGTTCCTGCTACCCATATGAGAAGGAGCTCCAGCCTCTTGCTTCAGCCATCTCTGGCAGGCTGTTGTAATCTCTAGGGAGTGAAGCACTGGATGGAAGATCTCTGTCCTTCCCTTTTTCACTGTAACTCTGCTTTCAAAATCATGAATATATATATGTGTGTGTGTGTGCAAATGTACATATGTAACATAACCATAAAACTACCAGTTGTGAGATACACATGTTTTGCTTAAAATGATCTTGATCTGTCAAGTTCAGTGATTGAGATTTCATAAATATTTTCCAGAGATCTTTCAAAATATCCAATTATATTTTCATTCCTTGCTGCACTGTTTAATTTGAAAACTCTTGGAAGTAGCGTTGCTGAGCTTGTAGGCTCTCCAGAAGAAAGAGGTGTCACATGTAACTACGCACGTACCTAATTGGTTCCAGATTTTCAATGTATATTCTCCTGCAGTTGAGTTAGTTCCATTGGCAATAAATTCAAATCATATTCCATGGTACATATTTAATATGCTGTCTACTCAAATATCTACTTTTTACCCATATAAGAGAATTCAGTAAGATTTCTTGATATTTGTAGCACAATATCAGTTTCTCTGTTGTCCTGATAATTTTGAATCCTGAAATATAGTACTTGGCTTGGAGCCTAAGAAGCTGACCAGCTATTTCATTGTATTCTTTATTTATTACTTGAGATTTTCGTATTTCATATTCTTAACTGACCTTCTCATCATGCTCTTTTCAATCTTGTTCTCTTCTAAAGCAAAATAAGGGAAAGAAAACTTTCTGTGACCTCAGTAATTGCTTTCACTTTTGCTTATTCTTTCTTTCCATGTGACCATTGTAAAACTTGCTTTTCTGTGAGACAATCTAGTTAAGAAACAAAACAGGATCGTCTAAGTGTTGTGCTCATACCTCCATGTTTTATGGCTGAGGTTGTAAATAATCATAAAGAAAAGAAATTTCTTATCAAGAAAAATGCAGAAGAGAGAAAACGAAGATTACACACACCCTCAGGGGAAGGTAATTCTAGGACAAAATGGCCTTATTTAAGCAAGAGTTGGAACTTAAGAACTACACAACTTAATTCTGCTTCCCAGAGGCTTATCAATCAAAACCGTACTGGGAGGTGCCAGCAATTTTTGTTTTTCTGAATTTGCTATTCTTACACATTCTTTCCTGAGACATGAGAGTATATGACATCTTGCTCAAACATAATAAGGAGATAGTCTTAGGAAAAGGAATCTTTATTTGCAAAACTTCTGTTTTTTTTTTCTTTGCAGGCTCTTTTTCCAGGACATGAGTAGGTTGTTTTGATGAAAGAGACCTTTTTATAAGATTTTTTTTTTAATTTAAAAGTCAGATATACAGAGAGGAGGAGAGACAGAGAAGATCTTCCATCTGATGGTTCATTATCTAAGTGGCTGCAATGGCTGGAGCTGAGCCAATCTGAAGCCAGAAGCCAGGAGGCTCTTTCAGGTCTCCCATGCGGGGTGCAGGGTCCCAAGGCTTTGACGTATCCTTGATTGCTTTTCCAGGTCACAAGCAGGGAGCTGAATTGGAAGTGTGGTTGTTGGAATTAGAACTGGTGCCCATATGGGATCCTGGGGCGTTCAAAGCAAGAACTTTGGCTGCTAGGCTATCACACTAGGTCTGATATTAGACCTTTTAAAGCTGTTTATCTGTGCCCAAAGAGAAAGTTTGAAGTCTGGGTCATTGATAAGGGAGGTGAGAAAGAATCCTCCCAAGAAATTCTTGTTAGTCGAAGTATATATTAAAGGGGGAAAAACTCTGATTAACCCAGTTAATTAGCTGGTTCCATGCACTTTGCTTAAATACTTAGAGCTCTATTGCCTCTAGAAAAATGGTTACTTTTTGTATATATTTCTGTATACACCCATATCTTTTTAGTAGCAGAAATCAGTCATTTTATGTGCTTTTCACTTTCTTAGTCAGTAAGGTTATCCTGTGTTGATTGTTCATGGTTGGTTTAATCCTTTAGAGAAACATAACAACTTGCAAAGCTTTTTATGGTAGCAGCGTTATGATTTTTCTTTAACAAATTTCTCCTCTTTCAGTCTCAGTTAGTGTGGTTTGGTCTAGGATAACCACTATGTTCCTCATGTCCTTCCCCATCTGTGCCTCTTGAGGAGGTCACACGATACAGATTGACAACAAAAACATTTCATCCTTATTGGCAGGATGCTACTGATCTGCTGCCGGCCAAACCATAGAAGTTTCTGCCCTTGTAATTAGAACACTCAATGCTTCCTCAGGAAGTTTATGTGAATTTCTCATTTCTTTTAGCTTTAATTTACAAGTATTATAGAACAAACCAACAACATCTTATCACTCTCATTACTCTTACACTTTAAAAAATATCATGCCAGGAACCACATTCACAGTGTTTGGCTCATCGTCTAATAAACCATGATATTGCTTTGGTTTGGTTTGGTTCATCGTCTAATAAAATCCTCATATAAATTCTGTTGTGGGTATATCTGTTACTCCATTTTACACATAAAAAGAGATTCAGAGATTTCTAGTAGCTTTTTGAATATCATGTGCTAATATAAACAACAATTAGACTTGAATATATATCTAATGCCTGTGTTGTTTCGCATTTTCATTTTTAAATGCTTTTGAAAGATGAAGTGTTATGTATACAGACAGTTCCACAAGCATAATGTTATTCCAATTCTCTCTGCGTCCCTTCTGCCCTCCTTCTTTCTCCCCTTTTCCTTAGTTTTTTAGCTAATGTGCTTTAAATTTATATTACAGTAAAAGGTCTTATTTCCTCACCAAAGAAGTTTACAAAGTCAAAAACAAAAAAAGACTACAATTTAGCTGGAATATAGACAACTATGAAGAACAAATGAATAGAAAAATGATCATTTGACCCACAAACACTGAGTTTTAAAGAACTCACAGATCAGGCCTGATGTGGTAGCCTACTGGCTAAAGTCCTCCTCTTGCCTGTGCCAGGATCCCATTTTTGTCTCAACATGATGTCTTCCGGTTGAGTCCATTTTGCTGTAAATGGTACAATTTCCTTCTTTTTTTTTAATACATGAATAATATGCCATTGTGTACATATACCACATTAGTTTCATCCAGTCATCTGATGGTGGACACCTTGGTGGAACCCAAATTTGGCTATTGTGAACAGTGCTTCTGTAGACATGCTGCAACAGGTATCTCTGATTCGTTGTGTTCAAGCCTTGTTGTGATACACCCAGTAATGGGATCGCTGATCACATAGAAAGTCTGTTTCTAGTTCTGTGTGTGTGCTAAGTCTCCATATTTCCCATAGTGGCTGCTAGGATATGAACTGGCGCCCATATGGGATCCCAGTGCATGCAAGGCAAGGACTTAGCTATCACATTGGGCCCTGCTTTGGGGTTCTTATCCAGAAAGTTGACTCCTGTGTTCTTAACCACTCCAAATCATCTCTAAGCAATCTGTAGTGTAGAAGAAGCCCTCTTTTAAAATTTTTGCAAAGCCCCAAGTAAAATACAGGCTTTGTAAGAAAAGCCCACATATAACAGAGTCAGAGGGAACCTGGTCTATCAACTGTTGCAGATCAGTATGTGCACATCTTGAATAGTAGCAGAGTAGCATGAGTGACACTCAGGGAAGTTGAATGCTAGTTTTGTACATGCCAAGGCAGGCCTTTACAACATGATGTAGCCTGGGAGCATCACATCATGATGTGAGAGTGATGATCTGAAATTAGAACTAAGTGATGGTTTGGCCTGGTACCTTGCTATTTCATGTGTTTGTTCACCCACCTATTCCTTCCTTTATTTATGCATCATCCTTTCAGACAATTTTTGAGCATTTACTAAGTGAGAGATGTTAGATGGAACATAGCAAGATATTTATTTACTCTCAATAAACTTCAAGTTTATAGCAGGTTATAGATAATATAAAATACATATTATATATATAATTACATGTTATATATTATTTATCAATTTAGTTAGTTACAGATAAGTGCAATTTTGGACATTTTTTCAGATTCCTTTCCTTGGTTGGAAATACAACCATTCTATCAATAGCAGTTTTCTTGAACTGGTGGCTGGAAGCCGTCCGAATTCTGCAGGGCCACAGCTAAAAAGCATATTTAAAGGATTTTTATGCAGAAGTCCTATGATGTAACTGGGGAAGTGGAAGGAATCTGATGCCTATGGGCTACAGTTCAACTTCACTGCTTACATGTGTTTATGTGGCACTTAACATCTCTGAGCCTAAGTTTATTTAATGACGACATGGAGATGGATATTTATGAAATTTAATTGAGATTGTAAAAATGAAATAAGCCTCATATTAGTATTCATCTGTTTAACAACTGTTGGCTTTTGGAACCTGCATGGTGGTGTACTGGGTCAGGCCTCTGCCTATGACTGCACTATACCATATGCATACAGATTTGTGTGCCAGCTGCTCCACTTTCAATCCAACTCCCTGCTAATGGCTTGGGGAAAGTAACAGAAGATGGTCAGGGTGCTTGGACCCCACATGGGGGGACCAAATGAATCTCCAAGCTTTGGCCTGGCTCAGCTCTGGCCCTTGTGGCTTCTTAAGGAGTGAACTAGCAGATATGAGATCTGTCTATCTCTGTAACTGTGACTTGCGCTACTTGAAGTAATATAATTTGTATTTGCATACCCTTAACGGCTTGATTAATTTTGTCCTAATCTTATAAAAATAAAACTAATGCTTTGAAACCAAAGGCAATAAACACAGTGGAAAGGTGGTTCAGAAATATGCCTTTTACTCATTTTTAAAATAAGTAAATATTTTGTCATATTTGATGCAAACCTTATTTTCCCTGTGTCTGAAGTGCATGGGTATTTTGTCAGGTGTTTTGTGATTTAGTCATATGTAACCCTCCTTTTTGCTGAAAAATAGGTTTCTACTCAAATTCCACTCTATTTTCATTTATGCTAGAATGATGAGTCAGTGAAGAATTTAACGAGAAAAAATGTTTTGTAGAAATGAAACTAAAAACAAAATCATCAAACTCCATGAGATATAGTTTATGCTCGTTTTGTTGGTAAGATAGGTTTCATGTAGGCAACAGATAGATGGGTTTTGTGTTTTTAATCCAGTCCACTAATCTGTTTAATTGATGAGTTTAAGCCATTTACATTCATGGTTAATATAAATAGGTAGTAATTTGTTCCTGTCATTTAGCAAAGGGTTGTTGTTGTTTTTTACTGGGATGTTCTTCACATTTGACATTGATTTTGGTGGGTGCTATTCCTCTTCTCTGTCAAGGGAATATCTTTAGGTATCATTTGTATGGCAGGTCTGGAAGAATTGCATTTTTTCAGCTTTACTGTGGAAGGATTTTCTTTCATTTTCAAACACAAAGGAAAGCTTTGCCGGGTACGTTATTCTGGGCCAAGGATTGTTTGCTTTTAGAATCTTGAATATGTTGTTCCAATCTCTGCTGGCCTGTAGAGTTTCCTTAAGTGGTCAGCTGTGAGTGTGATAGGGTTCCTCTACATACAGGTCAATTGATTTTTATTACAAGCACAGTTAAGGATCTTTTCCTTATGGTGGAGAGAAGAGAGGCTTGATTGTCATGTTTTGTGGTGAAGATCACTTTTGGTCAACCCTGTTGGGAGTTCTGTGTGCCTCCTGTATTTTGTTTCCCAATTCTTTCTCCAGATTAGGAAAATTTTCCTTTATTATTTCATTAAATACATTTAAAAACCCAGCTTCTCTTTCTGTATGTTCTGGAACTCCCATAACTCTTACAGCTGGCCTTTTAATAGTGTCTCTTAATTCTTGAATACATTTTTTAGCTTGACCCAACTCTTTTCAGTTTTCATTGTTTCCCCATTGTGGTAAGAAATATTTTCCAATTCTGATATTCTTTCTTCAATTAATCTATCAATCAATATCAGAAAAATATAGTTTCTTTGGCTTAAAAATGACCACATCTGTAAAAGCAGTGTGATTCATTAAACGTCTCTGCTACTTAACCATAATGTTTAACCAGGAACATGTCTCAATTTATCCCATTGCTTATATATAGCACAGTTCATTGATTATTACCCATATAAGTGTTTGATGTCTTGTTTCTGATCATGGTAAATAATGCACATCCAATTTCCAGTAGGACAGCTTTCCTAATTTTTTACTGTTGTCATAGAATTCAGGTATTTTATAAATAAATTAGGTTTATTTAGCTCACAAATGTGGAGGAAGAAAGTCCACAGTCAAGGTGGCCTCATCTGTTAAACTTCGGGCGAGGTTCCCCTCACCTCTGCCCCCTAACTGGACCACAGAATGAAAAAGAAACAGAAAGTGAACCAGTTACCTACAGAGGAGTCCAAATCCATTATGAGCTTTGATACAACCCTTTCTGGTAGGATTATCCTAAATCCATCAGACTGTATCAACTCCTTCAGAGGGTAGCACCCTCAATGATCTGACCACCTTTCACCAGACCACATCTCTTAAAAGTTCTGCCACCCTAACATTATGACACTAGGTGCAAACTTTCAGCAAATGAATACTTAAGGAGCATATTACCTCCAAGTCATAACATCAAGTCAAACCTTAAATAAAATGTGTAAAAGAAACATGCCTAGTGGAAAAGATTCCATGGTCAGGAATTAGCTGAGCCGCAGATGAAGGGAAAAGAAATCCAGAATGGAGTCTGCTTCTACTTGGGCAAAGACAAGTTTGGAGGGATTTCGTGACAACCTCTTGAGGCTAAGAAGTGTTGCAGACCCTCTAATTAATGGGAGACCTGTTAGATGCTTCTGCCAAGGAATGAGACCCTCTAGCCCAGCCTCACAACCTCTGTACTCCTGATACAAGATTAAGAGGATCCAAGGTTGTTAATAATCGCTGTGAAAAGAAAAGTCTATTCTCAAGATAAGATAAATTCAAACGAGGCTTCATTTTGCTTTTAGGCATATAACTTCAGAGAAATTGGTGCTGGGGTATAGTGAGTAGATCTGCTATCTGCAGTGCCAGCATCCCACATGGGTGCAAGTTTATGACCTGGTTGCTCCACTCCCAGTCCAGCTCCCTGCTGAAATACCTGGAAAAGCAGATGAAGGGTGGTGCAAGCACATGAGCCCTAGTAGCCACATGGGAGACCTAGAAGAAGCTCCAGGATCCCAATTTGGGGCCAGCCCAGATACTGCTATCATGGCCATTTGGGCAGTGAATCAGTAGCTGAAAGAACTCTCTCTGTCTCTCTCTACTTCTCTGTAACTCTTTTAAGTAAACAATCTTAACTAGCAGACTGATGGAATTGTAACCCATGAAGAGTTGTGACATTATGGGAAAAATCAATCGGGGGGTAGAAAGTGAGTGGAGGGGAATCCCAGACTATACAAAATTGTATGACAATTTTTTTAAAAAATAAATAAACAACCTTAAAAAACACTATAAAATCCCAACTACAGAAACTACCCCATTGAGAAGTGAATGAAAATTCATAACAATTGGGGAAAAAATAAAGCAAACAGGAAAAGCAGACCCCAGAAATTGGAAACCAGATAAAAAATAAACATTGCTACAATGCCCAAGGCAAGAAAATTAAAGTCCAGTTATGAATTGAAAACTATTTTATTTTCCATGTTTTACAAATAAGCAGGACAGCGATGGATACACTTGTGTAGTTGTATTTCTGGAAGGAAAATATAGAGTTTCTGTGTCAAAATGTAATTACAATTTGGTGGCCACTGATGAATTGTCTGCCCTGAAGTTTTGACGAATTTATTTCCCAGTAGCAGATAGGAAAGTGAATGGTCGCCTGTCATCCTAATAACTCGTGTGTCACTGAAATTTTAAAATCTTTTCTAAAGTTATCTAATAATATTCCTGATATTACAGTGGAAACATCTCACTATAATTTTTACTCATATTTATTTTAGTGGTAAAGTTGAACTTAATGATGTGTACATAAGGGTTTTTATCTTACAGGGCTTTAGAGATTTTATTGCAATTAATTGAAAGACAGAGTTACAGAGAGAAAGAAGTCTTGCATCTGCTAGTTCACTCCTCAGATTGCTGCAATGGTTGGAAATGGACAATGCAAAATTAAGAGCCAGAAAATTCTTTTGGATTTCCCACATGACTCCAGGTGCCCAACCACTTGGAATACTTTCCTTTGCTTTTCAAAGCAAGTCAGCAGTGAGCTAGATTGTAAGTGGAACAACCAAGACATGAACTGATGCCTATTTTCAGCTGCTACAACCACAATATCAGCCCCTCTCTTTACTTTTTCCATTGAATTATTTGTGGCTTTCTTATTTATTTGTGGAGGGGCCTTATTAAATAGAGGGATTACCCTTTATCTTTTGAGATAGAAACTACATTTCTTTTCAACTTCCCTTAAATATTTTCACCTTGAATATTTTGACCTCAATTATCATGGGTTTTGCTGTGCTTCCAATTGTTTTTTTTTTTTTTTTTAGTTAAATTTCACTTTTTTTCTTCTACTTTTTGTTCTGTGTTTTAAAAGATGTCTGCCATCTCAAGATTGTGTACCAAATATTGCAACTATGGTTTATTTTTGAGACTTTCTGGCTTCATTTTAAGAATCATATTACTGATTCAGTAGACTTCTGCTTCATATGGAATCCAAGCTGTGCTGACACCCTTTTGTTCAATGATTTAAAATGTCATCTTTAGCATGTACTTAGTCACTCAATACATTTGGGGCTATTTATAATTTTTCTTTACTGTACCTAATGAATGTCCTTAATGTCTCTTCTGAATTTTACAAATGTATGTTTCTAATGAATCTTACAACTTAATTTGCTTTAGATCTTCTGTGTAGGGTTTTGAGCTGATCAGATTACTTATTTTATAGCACATTACCATGCATAAGCCATAGAAACTTCCTCTTTAAAAAAGTTATTTCACTGGGACCTGTGCAGTGTCATACCAAGGTAAACCTCTGCCTGTAATGCTGACATCTCATGTGGGCACCAATTTAAGTTCTGGCTGCTCCAGTTCCCATCAAGCAATCTACATATGCTCTAGGAAAGCAGTAAAAGATGGACCTGGACCGACGTGGGAGAACACGAAGAAGATCCTTGTTCCTGGTTTCAGATCAGCTCAGCTCTGATCATTGTGGCCATTTGGAGACTGAACCAGCAGAAGGAAGATTTCTCTCTCTCTCTCTCTCTCTCCCTCTGTAAATCTTCCTTTCAAATAAGCATAAATATTTTTTAAAGATTTATTTATTTTTATTACAAAGTCAGATATGCAGAGAGGAGGAGAGACAGACAGGAAGAAAACATAAGTATTTTTAAAAAGATACTTCATTTTGGCTCCTTATTCTGTTTTTTTCTGTTCTTTCCCATCAGTAAGTTTCCATAAACATGTACTTAATGTGTATTGCATTAGTATTGGTTGTATGTGTTACTGAAAAAAATTGTTTTATATGCATGCATTATTAAAGAGATAGTGTTTGGATCTTACATTTTACTAAGAAGTGTGTTTTTAGGATTTATTAGACAGTGATGAAAAGATCTTATCTGTGGCTTCCACTGTCATAATTTGTTCCCTGGAGTACATGCCTCACGTTACACCCATACATGCTCCACATGACAGCAATCCAGATTCCTTGACTTTGACCCTTTGTAGATGATGTGAGGGATGTGGAGTTTACTGGTTCAAGATCTTGGGTTGTTTATTAGATGTATTCTTGGCAGGTGATGTTGCAAGGATTTTCAGGATGGCACCACCAGCCTACACGTCTATAGACAAAGCATGCGCATTCTTCCACAATTCCTCGGAGACCTGGATGAAAGTGTGCTGTATGCTGATCCCTTCTTCACTTCTCTTGAGTAGTAATCATTTGCATATTTTCTCTGAGTCTTCATTTATAAAGTCTCACATATATATATTCTTTATAAAAAAGATATATCAATATCATATTATTGTATAGCAAGTTTCTCAATATATTATTTGCACTCAAAAGATCCATTTGCTTTCTTCAAATATCAGATTTTGATTTAAGATTTGTGAAAGATTGTTTATAGCAAGAGTTGGTAGCTTTTACACAAAGGTTCCTTTCAATTCTGCCACACATCTGTCTAAATATAACAGAAAAGTAATTAGTCACTCCAAAAAAGCATAGATGTTACCAACTGGATGTTTGTATTCAATTAGAATGGGAATATTGAAATCTTCACATCCAGATTAAAGGCATTAAGAGGTAGGGATTTGTGGAATGATTAGGTAAGAGTGTGAAATAGTCAGGAATGGGATTTGTGACCTTACAAATGAGACCCCAGTGAAACGCCTTAGCCTCTCAGCCATTTGGAGAAACACAGACCTGTCAGTAGTAGGCCTCCTGAATAAGGCCCCCACCACAACTCAATCGTGCTGGCATCCAGATCTGAGACTTGCAGTCTTGGGAACTACGAGACATAAATTTCTGTGGTTTACAGGCTTCAGTCTAGGGTGCTTGACTGTTCCCTGATCCAGCAAAGCCACTAAGTAAGGATGAAGTGGGAACAAGCAGTCAATGTAGACTCAGCAATCATTGCAAAAACATATTTACTCATTCATGTAATAAACATTTCCTGAGCCTCGGTGTTGGATACTATAATAAATGTTGGTGATATGCAGGTGAGTAAGATACACCGCCATCCTTAAAAACACATGTCCAGTGGGAGAGAGAGGCATGTAAAAACAACTGAACTGCAAATATTACCAAAGGAACATTAGCAAAACACCAAGGACAGAGCTTTTATTTTCCATTTTATGACTCAGGTTTTTCCATTGTTAAATTAGTGTGACTGTTACGTTGATGACACATTTTCAGAGTCACATTAGGACAGAAAGAAAAAATGGGATGAAAACGTTGATCATTGGATTCAGTTGAAAATATTTACCAGGTGATTCATTTTGTTATTGTAGCAGGCATTAGGGGGAAAACAGTGAACCAACGTGAAATGAGATCTTTCAAAGGGCAAAAAATTTATTGCAAAGATCACAGTGGTATTTCAACATGGCCATACAGCATACAGATCCTGAAGGTTTATCAGAATTCTTGTCATTGATGTTGAATATAATACATTGTTCCTATATAATATAGATGTATAAGAATAAAATTACTTTGATTTTGTGATTTTGCTCACATACCGCAAATTTTTGCTGCCATGGCTGAAAATGAACAGAAATACAGTAGAAAGGAAAAAAAATGTTTAATGTAAGTCAGGTGGTTCTGCTTGTATGATCTGTGACCTAGCTCTCTTCAGGGTTTCTGCAATTAGAAATATAATATATAGTTCACTAACCATCTACTATTGTCCCAGGCAGTAGGAAATCTTCCATGCAGAGAACACTGAGAATGTACACATTTAACAGTATGAACCATCAAAGTAGAGATTACTTGTGAATAACCTTGTGAAGAATTGTAAAGGTGAGTGGTGATGCAGATTTTAAAAGTAGACATGACAAGCTTATTTCCAAGGCATTAAGGGAGTTCTTTGAAGTTCAGAAATTCCATCAAAGAAAGATTTTTGGACTGTTCATTCTTTAACTTGTAATCTATAGCAACATTAGAGTTTGAGATAACCTTTTATCTAGTTTTTTTCCTTCATAATATATCAGTCAAAGGCTTAAGTATATTTAATTAGTTCCATCCCTATATCACTTGAAATAGTATCATCCTTATTATCATAGTGATTCATTCATGGGAATGCGCACAGAGATGACAATTGGGCTAGACTTTCAAGAGGAGGATTTTCATTGGTAGAAAGTGAACCAATGGAAAAAATACAGAGACAATAATATGCAAAGTTTCTCCAAGATCTGTGAGCAAACTATTTTTAAGTAGAGAAGAATGTTATATTGCTTGTAAATCTCAGAGCTGTCCAGATGATTATATTGAATTCTTTTATACAGAACGCAGTTATTGATCTGTGCATTGTACTGTGCTAAATAATGGACAGTCTTCAAAGGAAGTGCCCTTCAGGTTGGGAAATCCCACTACAAAGAAATAGTCATTGATTGCAGGACTAAAACCACTCAACAATAATCTAACATACTCCATCCATTTTCAAGAACTGGGAATTAAGGCCCACGTGGTGCAAGTAAATGGAAGCAGTATTGAATGCAGGGAAAAGTTCAAAACTTAAAACTCATTTAAACTCTCTTAATTTAAAAATTTTCACTTGAAAAGTGACAGGTGTTATTGGAATCCAGAGAGAATGTATATGCAAAGCACCTAGCGCAGTAAAAGTTTTCCTTTCATTCTCTTTCCTCTCCATTTATGGGCATATATTAAATTTGTGGCAGACCTAGAAATAAAAACATACTATCTTGATTTCCTCAGAGAGATCTTCTTGTACAACCCAGCAGTACACTGTTAAAATTTTCTTGAGAACTAACCTAAGTCTCCCAAATATCCCTAAAAGAGTAGCTGTTCACAAAAGCTTTTATTATTTTGTTGCTTTTTGCATGTGACAAGATTATTCTTGCTCTTAGATCCTTATTATTGAAGCATTTTTTTCTATCTATCATTTAATCCCCTCGTTCTTCTATTTATTCATTCAAGCAGTAATCAATCTGAATGGGCTCACTGAATCAACAAACAAATGTTGAGCACTTCCTACATGACTGGCACTGGCCAAGAGTTTTAGATTACAACACTGAAGACTTGCCTTCAACCACTTGGGTTTATGCATAGTCTGGATGAAGCATAGCTATGTTCCCTACAGAAAAGGTAAGAAATAATATTATGGAGGTATGAGAGTAATGCCTTGTGAATATGGAACAAGGGAAAACTAGATGTGCCAGGAGGTATCTCTCCCATTATCCTTGCCAGTTACAGATTCATACTCTCTCCTCTGCCCTCTACATACACTGATCCCAGAACTGTATAAACTGTGTTGTCTCTCTGTGGCAAAAAGTGCTTTAAGCCAATCAATCAAACTAGAAGATAACAAAGAGGTATCTCAACTTTATTTATAAAAGCATGGGGTCTGACAGAGGAAATGGGATGGATAATTCCTAAAAGAACAAACTTTTCTAAGGTCTTAACACAGTGTTTCTCAATCTTGATTGAATACCAAAACATCTTGGAAGCATTTGAAAACTATAGACACTCAAGTCCCATCCTAGGCTATTAGAAGCAAGGTATTTGAGGATAAAGTGCAGACATTAGATATTAAAGTATCAAAGCTTGATTCCGATTACTGACTAGCAAGAAATGGGATGTGCTGATATATCTTCTACAGGCTTTTATTTTTGTTTAAAAGATTCATTTATTTTTATTGCAAAGTCAGATTTCATAGAGAGGAAGAAACAGAAAGATCTTCCATCTGCTAGCTCACTCCCCAAGTAACCACACTGGCTGCAGCTGAGCTGATCTGAAGCCAGGAGCTTCTTCCAGGTCCTCCACACAGGCACAGGTCCAAAGGCTTTGGGTCATCTTCCACTGCTTTCCCAGGCCACAAGCAGGGAGCTGGAAGGGAAGTGAAGCAGCCAGGACACAAACCGGCACCCACATGGGATTCTGGTTCATGCAAAATGAGGACGCAAGTCACTAGGCCACTGCACCGGGCCCTGTTCTGCAGACTTTTACAGAACACCAGGAATACAGGCATTACTAAGATGCAGCCAATACTACTCTTGCTTTCAAAGACACTTTTCTGTTCTAGAAAAGCAAACAAACATACACAACCAGATTAGCTGTTAGATAAAGGTGGATGCAAAGTGCTGCTGGAACTCAGAGACAGGAAGGACCAGCTAATCCTGGAAAAGGAAATTGAGTGCAGGTACTGCCCCCAAGACATTGCAGTTGGGGTGAGATAAAAAAACACTCATAGGAGGCTCCCAAGTGAAGGGCTGCGGAAGACTATTTGAAAGATGTAACAGACTGCTCCCAGTGGACTCATGCAGCGGTTCTAAGAAATGCTTGAAGGAGGAGTAGGGACATCACACTTGGAAACGCTCTGGAGTATGCCTGGAGTTGGAGACTGCGGTAGACATTAGATGTGTCAGAGCTTTACATGCGTTTCCTGTCTGTTCTTTATTCATTTAATTGGGTAATTGTTGGAGATCTTTTTACCTGGACAACCTTCCCAAACAGAATTTTCAATGGGTACATGCATGAAGCACATTTCCCATGAACTTGAAGCATCAAAATGTCCTGGAAGAATGAAACTGAAATTAGCCTGAAAAATGAAAAGGAGGAGTAAGTGGAACTGTGCTCTTTTTCAAATGTGAAGCATGAGGAGAAGAGCAAGCTATGTATCTTCAAAGAACTTCAAGTTCAGTGGCCAGAAATGGCATTGGTAGAAAGACATGGCTGTGGATGAGGCCTGAGGATGAAGGATGCTCCAGGCTACTGGGGGCTTTCTTAGGCTAAACTAGAGCCTGGACTTTATGCGATTGTTATTGGGGAACCAAGAATATTTTTTGCAGGACAGAAGTGGGATCTGGTTTACTTTTCCAAAAGACTATTTCCAAAAACCAATGTATTTCCTTTGCCAACTGAATTGTAAACTTTCCCCTTACAGAGCTCATATAGTGATACATTTATTCATGTATTTACTTATTTTAATGGCACTAGCCATGCTTAGCATTGTGGCAGACACAAGTTGAGAGAACAGTAAACCATTGATCTGTCAACTGATTAAGAGTTATAAGCTCATACTTTGGGTCAATGTAGTCAAACTCAGGGGAAAGCACTTCAATTCAATTTTTAGACTGAGAGTAGCTAAGGTATATGCTTCTAGGGTCCCTTTTGAGGGTCTCTTGCGTCCCTGTTTGATTGTCCTTCTATGTCAAAGATGTGTTTCTTGCAAGTCAAAAATGAGTGTCCATGGACTTCTCAGACTCCTCTGAGTGCATGTTTATAAATAATGGTGGCCTTCCTGGTGTTCTCTTTGATCTCCTTTCCTGGCTTTGGCTCCTTCTGAGGCTGATGGATAAGGGGGATCCCCAGCCCTTTGAAAGAAAGCCTTCTACTTACTCGGGGGGTTGCCTCATATGAGAAGGAAGGCGATGTCTCTTCCCTTTCTGGTCTTGCTCAAGAATCCAGTCTTTTTTGTCCAGATGAGACTGAACTCTGCATTCACAATCTCTGTTCAAGCTCACATTAGATGTAACCTAATCATGAAAATGACTAATTTCTCTCATCCTTGTCCCACTACCCCCAAAGTGATGTTTCTGAAATTTATTTATTATGTCTCTTTCTGCTTGGAGCTACCAGTTCCACTGGCATTTAAGTAGATAACTCCTATCAGCCTAAGTTCATTCTGTGTGCTACTCTTCCTTGTTAAGATGCACTCTCCTCGTTGGAGTCTATGAAGACATCCATTTGTTCTTTGTGGTTGATTCAAATCAGACAACCTCTGTGGTTTCTTTCTGGAAGCTGACTGGCATCCAGATCTTAGTCAGGCACCCTCCTCTTGCCTCCATATTAAACCTTTGCACATTATTGCATGAGCATTGTACCATGTTATAATTTGATTCCAGTTCTCCAGCAGAAGTGCTCTGTAAGAAAAGGATATTTTGCTTACTAATCACAGGGCTCAGGATCTGAGTGAGCCTAAGAGATCTATGGATTATATGTGGGTCCATCTGCTGTGATCCTTGCTTGAGATCTATGAGATTCATAGGGCAGTGACCACCATGGTGTCCAAACATAAGACAAGGGTCACAGGATGCCTTGTCCATAGTCACTGGGCCAACTATGTGAAAGAAGAGTAAAGTAAATTGAGATTGAATTTCTATTGCTTCTTTTAGACAGAAGCTAAATCCAATATAAATTAATAATAACTCAAGGAAGAAAAGACATAGGACCAACAGAGTTACAGAAGATGTTGGCAAACATAGAAACCACAATAGCAAATATTATTAACACTAGCTGGCGATACCCAGTAAGATTTATCATTGGATAACTTTCACATTTGAGGAAAGATGCTCTTTGATAAAAATAAGGCAAATGAGAAGAAAGAGGGTGGGGAGACATATCTCGAAAAATATTTTTATATACTTAAAATTTGGCCCCAGGCACTACTTCTCAGAGCACCATTCCTTTCAATAATCTTGGGAAAGAATTGTTGCTAGTGACAGTGAATAATCTTATAAACGTCTTAGACTGTTGTTAAGAGTTGTTTTTAAACTTGGAAGCAAAACAAATAAACACCAAGTCCTAGTGAGCCAAGAATAAGTGCCACAGTGAGGGCAGTGGAAATATTCACTGGATAGGGAAGCAGATGGCAGTGCCCCATGAGCACTGTCGCCTCTCCCAATTGCAAGTCTTGTGGGCAATCTGAGCTCGGCTGAAGGGGGGAGACTGGGGAATGCCAGGACGGGAGGACTCAGAGCTATTTCAGACTCGAGTCAACGTCCACAGAGACTTTGGGTTACGTCATTGAAGCTGTCTGGACTTTGGTCCCCTTATGCCAAATATGGTTTCCAGAAAAAGGATCCAACGCAAATTTGGAAGCCCATCAACTCTGTCATCCTGTCAGTGTTGCACATGAGATGTTTTCATTTGTGAAGAGCATATTATTTTGCTTAATTATGGGCTTGGGGGAGATGGCATACAGTAGTGGAAAAATGATGGACTCTGGAGTCAGAATCCTAGGTCTGAAACATGGCTGTGCCATCCACCGGCTGCGGGCCACTGGCCTGGTGCGCCTCATTTTCTAGTCCCTAAACAGAAAATCTCATAAAAACTGACTACTTTCTAGGGAATTTTACATTGTGTTACTATTCAGATATATATATTAATCAGTAGTTGTTCCTAAAAAGCTATCTTACTGGGAACACAATCACCTTTGACAAATGAGATTTCACTTTCACTCTTAAAGTAGACGTATTGTCCTACTCTCTTTTTGCTTAAAAACTACTGTTTATATTCATTTCTATATCCCTAGGGAGTTTTGACCTACAAAGTTTTACTGTCTGACTTTCAGTCCCTTCAAAACATGTTGTTTTTAAATACTTAAATGTCTTGGAGTTAATGATACCATGTTTAATGATACTTTTCCTTAGGAAGCAACATCTATAGGGTAATTAAGATCAGAAGCCTTTATCTCCCTGATTCAGTCACTCACTGTCCAATACTTCCTTGCCTGAGTATGGACGTTAACTGTTAATGTATGTAGTTTACAGACATTTTGTTTTATTTACCCTGACCAAAATCAGGTGAGATCACAAGTGGGCAAGGGTTTGAATTAAGAAAATATGGACAATTCAACAGATGAGCTTTATAACGGGTCCCTTTGCAACAGATAGGTTTTGTGACATGCCTGGGAGTCACGTTGGGTTTACTTAGAGCTTATTTCCACCACCAGAATGGAAGCAGATTGGGCAACTTTGTTGAGTAACTGACATTCTGACTCATGTTTCTTGCAGTCCCTATTGTGACTTGTGTACTATCCAGGGTGAGTGAGAAATTTCCTCTCTGACGTTGTTTCAAGACTATCCCTAACCCTCATGTTTGCCTGGTTTTGAGTGCATCTTCCAGCGATGTCTACCTGAATAGCCA
Organism: Ochotona princeps; assembly: GCF_030435755.1. NCBI lineage: Eukaryota > Metazoa > Chordata > Mammalia > Lagomorpha > Ochotonidae > Ochotona > Ochotona princeps. The sequence continues at coordinate 18,010,681 of NC_080840.1, read as the reverse complement.
CACACAAGTATGTGCTTTTGCTGCTCGACTCAGATATGTGGAGATATATTTTAGGAATATACTCTGGAAAGGGCACAGAATCTTCCTTCTCTGATTCTTGACAAGGACACTCATGTTAGCATAGAGATTCAGCTGAGATGGTAGAGAGTATTGAACATGCAATCTGAATACCAAGAAGTTGTGTCTTTAAAAGTTTATTTTTTATTAGAAAGGCAGCTTTATAGAGAGACGGAGAAACATAGAGAAAGATCTTCTATCTTTTGGTTCACTACCCTAGTGGCCACAACAGCCAGAGCTGAGCAAATCCAAAACAAGGAGCCAAACCTTCTGAGTTTCCGTGTGGATGCAGGGTCCCAAGGCTTGGGCCATCTTCCACTGCTGCCCAGGCTGTAAGTAGGGATTTGGATGGAAAGTGGACTAGTCACTTCTGGGTTTCCCATAAGGGTACAGGTTCCCAATGACTTGCCTTATCCTCCACTGTGTTCCCAGGCCACAGGCAAGGAGTTGGATCAGAAGCGGAGGAACTGGGACACAAACTGGCACCCTTATGTGATGCCCATGCCTGCAGCAGAGAATTAGCCAGTTGAGCCATCTGTCAGGCTCTGGAAAAGTTGTTTGAGAAATACCTTTTAATTCTTTGATATCATCTTTTTTTCCTTTCTTGTATCTTTTATTCTCTTATTATATGCCTTCCTTTTCATTTCTTTACCAATATTTTTTTTTCCATCAATAGACCTTTCATGGCCTGTCATTTCACTTCATTAGAAGCACTCAGATCATAAATAGTTGTACCCAATTAGTCCAGGTCTAAGACCCTCACCTCTTGCTATGCCTTGTAGAGATCTGCAGAATTTTAAAGATGTCAGGGTCCTAATGGAACCTTTGGGCAAGCTGGGTACTAAACCTATTACTTTTAAGAAGCTTCCAAAATGATGTTATTTTTTATATACTTTACATTTATTGGATAGACTTGGGAAGTAAAGTTGGAAAAAGCTTTCTAAAAATAAAATAACATTTCTACCTCAGAGAAGTGCTGCTCTGTGGTTTGGTCACACTTTTTTGTTTTCTATCTGCCAAATAACAACTCTTTTGAGAACCATGGAAAGTAAGAAGTTGGTTGTACACAGGTGAGACTCTAGGTGTGTTGCAAAGGTAAGATAAACAGTCATGATATACTTCTAGAGACAATAGTTTTTCAGGATACACACTGAACTATATGTCGGGATAGACAGTTTAACACATTTAATGCTTTCCACAACTCTATATATCTTTACTACTTTTCTCCATCTGTAAGTGGAGAAACAGAGGCATCAAGTGATTGCTTAACCAGCCCGAGACTCAACCGCTAATCAGAAGTAAATATGGGAAATTTGTATACAAGCAGTTAAATTATAGCCTATTTACTATCATACTATACATTCCCTCTACAATGATAAGGAAAAAAACTATAAAAATTTTCTAAGCCAGTGGCTCTCTATCATGACTACATAAAAGAATCACTAGGGGAACTTGGAAAAGATCTTCTGATTAGGTCAGACCACGGACTAATTTAATCAACATGTCCCAAGAATGTCTCTAATGCATATCTAACTTGAAAACCACTGGGTTACAGGAAAAGAAGGCAATATAGAGAAATTTTTCCAAGTAACATGTAATTTAAATTTGGCCAAGAGTATGTAACAGCATGCTCTCCACCATACAATGATGTCTATATTCTGATCCCTTTCATCTCATGTCACAAATGAGACTTTAAAATTAATTGGGCTGGGGCCAGGTATGGTACCCTAGAGGATAAAGTCCTTGCCATGCATTCATCAGCATCCCATATGGGAGCTGATTCATGTCCTAGCTGCTCCACTTCCCTTCCACCTGCCTGCTTGCAGTCTGCAAAAGCAGTAGAGAACGGCCCAAAGCCTTTGGACCCTGTCCCTATGTGGGAGACTGGGAAGAAATTCCTGGCTCCTGGCTTCAGATCAGCTCAGCTCAGCTCTGGCCATTTGGTCATTTGGGAAGTGAACCAGTGGGCAGATGTTTCTTTTTGTGTCTCCTCTCTGTAAATCTGACTTTGCAATAAAAATAAATCTATAAAAACTCAATTAGCTTGGTTGATCTAACTAGGCCCAATGTAATCACATGGGTCCTCAAAAAGGAAAGAAGGAGATGGAAATAGAAGAATGTGAGGTAGAATAGCTAAGAAGGACTTGGTCTAACATTACTGAATTTGAAGATGGACAATGAACTCAAGTGTCTAGAAGCTTCAAGAAAGTTCGGGAAAGATATTTCTCTCAGGGCAACCATGTTCAGACAAGCCTTTTCAACACCTTGAATTTTTTTCAGTGAGAACTATTTTGGGTTTTTGACCTTGAAAAATCTGTAAAACAAGCTTGAATTGTTAGGATTACTGATTGTGTTTATTTCAGCAGGGAATTACTACAGTGCCTTTAGGAAGGTACAATTTAGAGAAATATATGATGAGAATGAAACATGCCCATTTACTTGACGGTTAAGTTTTCTGTTGGAGCAAAATGTAAAATTTCAGGAAACGCATGAGGTCTTGGATATCCAGGCAGAAAATGTGCTTATTAAAATAACAGCACGTGTATTGGAGCTTAGAAACAAAGAGAAACAAAGATGATGATGATGCGATAATGATCAGCTCTTCCATTCACTGGTTCATTGCCAAGAATCTTTGCTCAACATCTGGGAATCAAACAAGCTGAAGTCAGAAACAAAGATGATGATGATGCGATAATGATCAGCTCTTCCATTCACTGGTTCATTGCCAAGAATCTTTGCTCAACATCTGGGACTCAAACAAGCTGAAGTCAGAAATCAGGAACCCATCCAGCTCTTCTGTGTTGGTAGCAGGAATCTAAGAACTTGGGCCATCCACTGCTGCCTCCCAGGCACATTAGTAAGTAGCTAGATCTGAAGCAGAACAGCTGGGATGCAAACTAGCACTCTCCCCTGGGATGAAGGTGTCCAAAATATCAGCTTAACCTGCTGCATCACAATGTCTATCCAACAGAGAACCCTGTCTAAAAATGAGAGTATTAATGCATAATTTGTAAAGTTGTAAAGAGGGTTAACATCAAAAAGTCAATCTAAGCACATGAGAAATGCTCAGGCAGTGATACATTCTGCTGTCCTTTAAGATTATTTCCAGCTGGAATAGTTCTTTCTGAGAGAGATTTTCTTTTATCCAGCTTGATCAAGAGACAGTCAAATTGATAGATGTGGCTTCAGTGAGCACCCAAGGAAACATCTAATTTTGGCAGGGGATGTACTGACTCATTTCTTCAAATGTCAATGGATGGATGGTAGATTTTTGTTTCAAAGCGAGTCTTGCCATAATGGAAAACTCACGATCTCTGGTGTGTGTGAGAACATCTCTGCAGCGCCTGCAACTGTTGGCGCCACATTTGTCACAGACCCTTTGAGCTTCAGTCAAAGAACTTCTGACAGGCACCGGTGCAATAGACATAAATGCAAGTGCATGACTTGTCTAGGGAGACCAATGAAGACTGAATAACAGAATAAGATCCAGGACTGTGGAGACTTTCTTGTAGCCTCAGAAGCCTCCTGACCATCCTCTTCCACTTTACGATGGGCAGGTTAATGCTCAGAGTCCAAAAACTTGGGGTAATTACCAGTTATTATCATTTCCTGAAGATCACTACATCCACTGGCTGGATGCCATTCCTTGTGAAGTGACGTGTTTTAAAAACCCATTTGTGAAGTGAAAAACTGCGATGAAGTGTATCCCAAGTGGGTTGATGAAGATTTATCCCATCTGTTGAATGACTAGAGAGGCTAAACTCTGAAGCAATCAGTTGACTCACCCAAAGGCCCACTATTTTGGAGAAGAAGCAGAATTTGAAATCAATTACAGCAATCCAAATATATGTTCCTCTTATTCATCATATACTATTTAAGGTGGGCCTGCTTCTAAAAGAAACATCTGTTACCCTAGATAGAATCTACTTCTATTTTCTTTTTAAATTTTCAGATCCTATCACATCTTATTTTTCCAGAGATGTTACCGTATTTCTTATTCCTTAAATATGCCCTAGCCAATAGAATATATTTTCAAGTTATTGGGAAATAAAATAGTGCCAACCACATCTAAGTGCCAAGATACTAGTTTCAGATTTTAGACATATATGTGTGTGTGTATTTCTAACTTTCAAATTTTCACTCTACAGAAATTTATTCTGCATTCTTTAGCAAGATTGGCTTCTTTCACCGTATCCTCTTAGTAAGCAAATCCTGGATGCTTTACTTGCCACAAATGCTTAATGGCAGAATACATATTGTCACTAGTTGAGGCATATGCTTTTGAGTGGCATATTCTTCTGGCTAGAGAGGAAACTCTGATCCAAACTTCATAAATAGCAGATGGAATTTTTCATATAGAACCATCATGCTTGGATTCCTTGCTAGTGAAACTTTGTTTCTCAGATTTGTGACTTTTCCCTAGCTATTGATTTTATCTCTTTTTGCAGGGTAATTTGGCTGCTTAAATTCAACCCCAAAGATGCAATTGGAACAGACCATTAGTAAGATGTAAAACTGCACTGTAAAATGTTTGTGGGAAAATAAAATTATAGGCTTTAGCTGTGTTTCAATCATAATTTCTTCTAATATATATTTTTCATAAACTTTTTCCAGATCCTTCATAAAAATTAATTTCAAAATTTATTTGTTCCCAAATAAATTTATATTTCAATTCCCTTGCACATGCTAAATACTGTCATATAAAGCTTGGCATAGTTGGGACTAGGAGCTCAGGCAAACTTTATACCCAATCCAAGCAGTAGACAGTAGGGCAGGTTCCAACAAAAGGGTGCTGCATATCAGAACAGGTCAACCACAAGGGCTATTAGGATTTAGTCAAATGATGATGATACAATAAATGAGCACTGGAGGTCAGTGAGAGCTGCATAATTGGAACATTGAGATTTAATGAGATGATTTCTGTAATGTTCTTAAATGCAGGGCTGATCTCTGCGTGTTTCAATAAATGGCATTAGCCATGAGTATCAAGGTCAACAAAGGAGCTGTAGCAAATCAATAAAAGATGAATTGGTGAAAAGGATTTTGGTTTTATGCAGCATTGCTTTCGAGAAATCTAAATGGAAAAAGGAAAACATTTAACAAATATAAACTGATTTGTTATTAGTATAATTAACATCAAAGGAAATAGCTAAGCTGTCTATTACAATGGCAGATAATAAAGTGTCAGGACAGCTGAATGGATTCATGGAGGGAAGATTTGTTGTTCTCTGTCTTTATGAAGAGACGCCGATAGTGAAGAGAAAGAGTCATAGTATCACCAAAGAGTTCTGACCTCTATCACTTACTGTGAAATTTCATTTCTCATAGCCTTTTCCAGATGCTTAAAGGCAAAGTAGAATAATATTTCACAGACTAGCCGGATACAAATCCCAAAACCAAGGCCCTCACCTGTAGATTCAAAACCATATTGGAGGGCCTGGTGCGATAGGCTAGTGGCTACACATATAGGCGTCATTTCTAATCCCAGCTGCCCCATTTCCCATCCAGCTCCCTGAGAAAGCAATGAAAGATGGGCCAAAGCCTTGGGACACTACACCCATATGGGAGACCCAGAAGAGGCTCCTGGCTCCTGGCTTTGAATCAGCTCAGCTCTGGCTCTTATGGCCACTTGGGGAGTAAAAGAGAAGGTGGACTATCTTTCTCTCGCTCCTCCTCTCTGTATATATGATTTTCCAATAAAAATAAATAAATCTTTAAAAAATAATCATCTTGGGAAATGCCCCAAATTTCCATTTTTAGCAAGTATCCCAAGTAATTCTTAAGATCAAGTAAGTCTGGGCTCGGCAGTGTGGCCTAGTGGCTAAGGTCCTCGCCTTGATCCCATATGGCTGCTGGTTCTAATCCCGGCAGCTCCACTTCCTCTCTATCTCTCCTCCTCTCAGTATATCTGACTTTGTAATAAAAATAAAATAAATCTTTAAAAAAAAAGAGATCAAGTAAGTCTAAAAAATACTGGACTAGGATGATATGTATCTCATCCCAATTGTCTACATAAAATTCCAAGAACATGCAAGTTATTACTGATTAGGAACGCATTTTTACCTAGTCTTAATGTTAGTGTGAGAGCTATTGAGTTATGGAATTTTATTCTACTGGTTTTGTGTGTGTGTGTGTGTGTATGTGTGTGTGTGTGTGTGTGTGTGTTATTTTTAAAGGAGAAAATAGGTGAGGGAGATCACTATATTCATGATATTAAAAAATAAATAAATAAACCCAACTCACCGCTTTTCAGAATGGTTCACATATGGCTGGACCAAAGATGGCAGGTGAATAGATGACCTCCTGTTGTTTCTTAGAAACCAGTGGTTGTATGAGAATGATATAAATTTTATGCACAATTTTCCCTGTTTAGTTTCACTTGTCTGAAAGCAGTGAGTTGTGATAAACCAAAATTGCAGTAGAAATGTCAGTTTAGAAGATGTCTTTGTTTTTAGTTAGAAGGATTTTTGTGGAACTATGACTTAAGCTTTTGTGTCTCAACAGATGAGGTGGATTTCCCTGGGAAAAGACTCAAGAAAACCCAAGGAATTGGAAGATATAGTTTGTATCAAATACTTGGAAAAAGACAGAAGTCTCAGTCCATTTGCTATAACCCAATGCCCAGTGGGTGCTCTTTTTGTGACTTTTCCAGGCAGATGGATGACTCTCTCCCTAGAACTTTCCTTTCCATTCTGGTCTTCCATCTCCAGTCTGAACTGACCATTGACCTCATCATGTTAAGCATCAACTAGTCAGTTTAATTTATAACAAGACTGATTCTTGCTATGAACAGGAACAATCTTTCTGAAAGGCTTTTTCATGAATAATCAGTGCTGTTTTTAAAACTGCAATGGATCCTTTTGTATTGACAGGTAAATGCTGTAAAATTAATGTAACTAAAAAGGATAGTATCACAAACCATGACAGGGAGCTCGACAAATTGAAACATGCTTGTCTGATATTCAAACACATCTTATTCATGTCACATGTTAGTCAGAACTCTTGTTTATAACACAGAGTTGGTAAAAAAGGGAAGCAAATGATCCACATATCTAAATAATAGAAAGAAAAGATATGACTAAAACTAGGGGTCTAAACATCATCAAGATTCTTTCTGGTCTGTCATTCATGGTTCTTCTAGAGCCCTTTGCCTGGACCTTTGACAGCTTTCCATTCACACCATCAAACCCATTCAAAAGGCAGAAAGAAGTCCTCTTGGGGTAATTCTAATTTTTCGTATCCTAGGAAAAGTCTCTGAATGTCTTTGAGTTAGGAGTGGGATAACACTGGTGCCATATGATTGAGTTGTGATTTAGAGTTGGGAAGAATAACTTTCTAAAAGAAAGCATTTTTCAGAAGCTTTTATCAGAGTTGGGCAAACAAAATAACTTTATTAAGAACTCACAATATATTAAGAGTGAAGTTCTGCAATTTTATTTTATAGTATCCATTGAATTTCTAGGCCAACCAATCTTTAGGTCTAACCAATGTTTCCTCAATACTTAATATTCATCTGGAACATTAGGGATTTTCCAATGTAATTCCCTATGTCTCAACTTACTACCAACTTTTCTCTATGTATAATCTGCCATGACACTAAGCTTAAGTTATGTCCTTGATAGTTTATGATAGGCCTAAACTACTGCTGGTTATTACTACAATTAAGTCTGTATTTTGTAATTTCTTAGATTTTGGAAGAAAAATTTGGAGAACAACATCAAGGAGGTCAACAAGGAATTGGACCTTAGTTATATTCAACACAAACAATCATAATCACAACTAATGAAGCGGGTAATAACCACTGGGAAATTTGGTTGATGAAACAGAATAGAATTGATTGGGTTTGAGTTACAGTTCATGAAAAAGTTCCCAAGAGGCAAAATATGTTGGAAAGGACTTACTTCTAAGGGCTGGAGAGCTCTGCAGTGATGAAGAAAGATTGGAGTTTGTTTTCCTCAGAAGTCTCCTTTACCTTTCCAGTCATCGCTAAAGCAATGTGTAAACATCTTTTGATAAGGATGTTTCATGAACAGTAAGTTGAAACAACCAATGACAGTGCTCTGATGATTTACAACTGTGTCTCTTGCTTAGAAATGGATATAAAACACAGTTGGCTTCAACAATCTAAATTTGTTTGTACAAAGAAATTTTAACAACATGGCTTCTTTTTTTTTTTTTTTGGCACAAAGAAAATACAGCCAAATCTTAGCATGTAGGTGGCTGGGTTATGAGTTCTATATAGTTAGATATATATAAATTATCTCAGTGATCTAGCTTGTCTTTTTGCTTGGGGATTCTCGAACAGTTATTACACTATTAAAATTAATAAAGTGAGTGGTGAACAAACTGAGTGTGTGCTGCGCATGTTGCAATCATGAAAACATGCCCTCCAGCAAAGCTCAGGATCCAGGCAATTTTGTGCAAGGCTGGGCAATAAGTGAGGAAAAGAGAAGGAAAAAATGATGGTTATATGCATGATGATTTCATAGGATGTTTTTGCTTACAAGAGAAGACAACGGGTCTGGACTTAAGGGAGTTTTAGCTCCAAATTAATCCTCCGCATGAAGTCTTGAAGCACCAAAATCGACTGTTAAGTTTTGGCTTCCAAACTAGTAACTACAGGGTCGGACAGTATTGAAATTAAAATCAAGGATACTCTCACACTTACGACAAAAAAAAAAACTGAATAAATACAAATTTATGATTAAAACAAATTAAATACCTAACATAACAATTAGTGATCAGAAATCTGAGGAGACAGTAATTCTGGATATTGATGACATAACGCATGCTTACTCAGAATATGTGCATTTGGACACCAGTAAGAACCTTCACCTGTGATAGTTCAGAAATTGATCAACAGTATGAACAGAAAGAATGATGGTTATGAGCAGAAGAAACAATGTGGAAACCCTTTACTGCTCCAACGAAGCTCTGTACTCTTGCAGGATCTTTCTGTAGAAATCCATGTAAGGCAAGAGTCGTTAGGAGGAAGAGCATTGCCTTGGAAGAAAAAGCAGAAGCCCTGGGGAAAGCAAGAAACAACACTTGCAGAAGTTGCCAGCTTTGAGTTATTGGTGACTCATTGTAACCAGGGAAAGAGAACAGGAGGAAGAAAAAAGAAAGCCTTTCTGTAGGAAGATAGGAAGAATTAAGAGCTGAGTGCACAATTGCTGTCAAGAAAAGGAAGAAATGCAAAGGCCACATACCCAGGGAAACCAGTATAGCTAGATAAAGCCCTGAATCAGAACTATAGAGGAGGTAATTCCCACCCCCTCTACTGTAAAGTTAAAAATCTTCAAATACAAGTCACAGACCTCTGCTGGTAGAGCAGCAAGGATATGCACAGAAGACTTAGAGGCACTGCTCATCTGAAGACCTGCAACTCAAGAGACATCGTTTTGATGTATAATTACATCCTTAAAACCCATCTACACAGAGCGAAATCCTAACAACAACAATAAAAAAGTAGTTCTAGGCATAACGTCAAGACCTACACTGAAGTGACAGTAATTAAATAATTATGGCATTAGAGGAAGGACAGACATAATCAATTAATATATGGGCGGGGGTTGTGATGAACCAGGTTAAGTTTCCACCTGTAATGCTGGTTTCCCATAAGAGTGCCGTTTCAAATTCTGACTGGTCTGTTTTCAACCCTGCTCCCTGATACGGCCTGGAAGTAACAGCAGAAGATGGTTCAAGTCCCTGGGCCTCTGCACACTCCTAGAAGACCTAGAAAGAATGCCTGACTCCTGGTCTCAGTCTGGCCCAGCTCTGATCATTATAGCCTTTTGGGAGTGAACCAAAAGATGGAATCTCTCTGTCTTGCTCTCTCTCTCTTCCCTCCTTCTTTCATTGTTTTTTAAAATAAAAATTAAATAAATAAGATACAAATACCTCGTTTAAAAATTAATGTAATAGAATAAAGCTGCAGGAATACAATCACCGTTATGTTACCAACTAAATTTTGACGAAAAATGCAAATGCAATTTAATGGGAAAGTGTTCTTTTATTTCAAACATCATACTGAAACCATTGGACTTATTATAGAAAAAATATAGAATTTCAGCAAATGTGGTGGAAAGCTAATTCGAAATGGGTCATAAACCTCAACAAAAAAAAGGAGGAAAGCAAGAGAAACTTCTCATTTTATTTTCAGAATTTTAATGCTTCATTTTTGAAGGACACAATGAGATAACCTAAGCATCTGAATTAAAGTGTAAGGATCAAATCAGGTTGGTTAGAACTTCCCCTCAAGCTTTTTTTAAAATTATGAATAAGAATTGTAGATCATTATGGAGAACATGATGACATTTCCATAATTGTATACATTGTATAATGATCAAATTGTTATGATTTCATAATTGAAGACTAAGTTCTTTTCTTCCATTTGCTCAGGAACTATCTTGCAGGTTGTTGTTAACTTGCCAAGACTAGTGAGTGAAACTTTAAGGAGAAACAGAGGATGTTAAATCTCAAGAGATCTTCTTCCCTGAGTTGCTGTGGTAACCTCAATATATTGCTTCGGGTTCAATGTTCTTGTTTGAACATGACTGCCTTAATTCCCAAGTGCTTTGGTGTGGGTTGGGCTTGTTATTAGCTACAAGTAATACAACATAGAAAGGGAAATATTGTGACTACAGTGGAGAAACCCAGCAAAAACATTTCAACCAAGTTGCCAAGATTAATATCAAGAGTAATTAGTGATGCTGATAACATTTGCCCCAACTCAATGTCATAAGAAGAGCTATTGGTCCTGTGATTTGTTCCCCAGACATGAGAAAATATCAGACGAACTGAAATATAGAAAGTTTACAGAGGAGCTGATCACTTCTCTTAACGTCCAGCTGAAGTGGGATGAAGACTGAGACATGATCTCTGGTGGGAGGAGACAAGGCAAGTCAATTCCATGCAGTGTCCTAAATTGACCATGAAAGAGAAGACGCTGGGACTAGAAAAAATGGAGAAATCTAAATGAGATGGATCAGAAGTATTGTACTTATCCAAGTACATATGTAAGCTTATATAGCTGCCATAATAGTCATAAAGATCATAATTTTAGAGGAAGCCCTTTGAAAGATGTACAGGTGAATGCTGAAGTATCGTCCTAAAGAACTTTGAAACTAAAATTATTTCAGAATCAGAAAACTTTTCTTAAAAAGAAAAAAAAAGAATGATATAACTTCCATTTATTTTATTTCCCTTTGAAGAGAAACCCTGAGTAACTGAACCCAAACAAGGAGCCAAGAGGAAAAAAAATTGAATGATTTTGCCATGCAGCTAATAACTGAGACTCTTCATAAATAGACTTGTGTGATAATTTCATTTCCTGCAAATAGCAATTTTGTTGAAAGAACTGGAACTGCTGAAGGGAACGTGCAGGCTACTGTCCTCCTGGGGCCGTCCTTAAGCCTTCAGTGCTTAATTTGCAGCTTGTTCATATCAGTATGGTGAGGGTTGGATGCTGTTCCCTTGGATGGAGCCTCTTGGACCCCACCTTCCATTGGCATTGCTAAAGACTGGAATTTGCATGCTAGTTGCCTCGATCTTCTATCAGAATAGACATCACTAATCAGATGTTATAAACTACAGATCAACGTCTCACTCCAAATCCTGTGAATATTGTCCTAAATCACAACAAACCAGGGAGGCTTAAAACAAGAGGACATTTCTGCTCCCAGTTCTTGAGGCCAGTCAGAATTCCAAAATCAAGATGTCAAAAGGCTTGTTGTCTCACACCCCCACAAAGGCTGTGGGGTATGAGATTGGGGCACCTGTGACAGGCTTCAGCTAGCTCCCTGTATGTAGGGTTACATTGCCTCTATTTTCTGACCTTTTCTTCATATTATGTCCTTTTTGTATGCATCTGTATTGTGTGACTCTTATAATGACATTGTCATTGGATTTATAAGCATTTTGAAAATTCTAGGATGATCAAATCTCCAGATCCTTAACTTAATTATATTTCCAAGGAAGGTACCATTTACAAGTTCTGAGAATGATTAATGAATAGTACATCTTTCCAGGCAGCCATTTAAACCAAGTAATATACTATCCTTCCAATTGGGTTTTTCTATTTCTTATGTTGCACTTCTTTGCTTCATTTATAACAAAGATTCATAATTTGGTCTTTTAATGTTAGTGACAGCAATTTATGTGTCTTATACAATCATTATACTAAGGCTGATTTCAGATGTTCTCCAATTTGAATAAAATAAAAATTACACTGAGACTTGTAAAAATGCAAGTTTCTGATCTTATTTCCAATTTTTCAATAAATTAGATCAGGGTTCTGTATCTTGAACAACTATCAGATATCCATCATGATTAAGAAAAACACAGCAATGAACTTGTGAAAGTTTAGACCTATTACCATTCTTCCCAAATAAAAGCAAGAGGAAAAGCAGTGAAAAATAATTTGAAAAGTTTAATGATATTTATACAGTAAAGCTATAAAAATCTTTTAAATAAGATACATTCAATTTTTCAGAGCATCTAATATTCAGATAATTTATATCTCATATACTTTCCAACATTAAACCATTGACTAAATAATGCATTTTCTACAAAAAGATATTACAGCTTATAGATAAAATTATATTATTAAAAAACACTCCACATAGAAAAAAAGGCAATAACTATTAGAAAATCCTACACTTTCCATTAAAAAATATATTTTATCTCTTTCATTTTTCATAATAATAAACAATATATTTTTTCTTTCTGAAATTAAGTCACACACTGCTTCTCTTTAGGAGGATAATATGTACAAATCTTTTAAGTGAATGAATATAAATAGCAATACTGTAATAGTGTTACAGATACATTAGTAACTTTTACAGAAAAAAAAAATAATGGCTTTCTAATAAAAGCCACTTGCACAGCTGAAATCTCCAAGCTATTTAAGTTACACATTCCCTTATTTAGTAAAGCACAATGGAGTCTATGTTTTGTTGTTTCCAGTTGAATTACTGCAAGCAGTAATAAAGGAAAACAGTCAGTAGATACGGGGCCAGATCTAACAGTTGAATAAACTATTTGGGATTTACTGAACTATTGAGGAGCTGCTACTTCTTTCTTCACATAGTTTCTTCGGGTGCCCTGCCCCAGAATTAGCCATTGGTGACGAGAAAGAAATCATTGTCTCCTCTCGAATGCCTGAGCAACAGTCTACTCAGCCATCAGATCTGGCCCCTTTGGCAAGGAAGAGCCCAGTGGCTAATTTCCATTATAAGCAGCTTATTTTTACAGACTGGACCTGGTTCCCTATCATCTCTAGGAACAGCTTTTGGTACAGTCTGTACATGGTGAAGCTATGCAGGAACCTGATGGTCTTCTTCAGACTCTGAGTGACGCTTTGGGGAAAGTGGTAGGTTTTCAGGTGCTTCAGTGCGTGCATGAGCCCCTTCAAGGTGTCTTGGTCTCCGTTTTTCGTTCTCCAGAGGCTGAGCAGCTTGGGGAGCTGCTCACTTGATTGACAAGCCTTCCTTGCTTTTTCAATGTCTTCTGAGCCTACCTTCTTCCCAGGCAAACTTTCCATCAAACTGCGAAGCTGATCCAAGGTAAGATTTGCGTGCCCAATGTGCCGTTGCACACTGTTTTCACAGAGATCGATATCTGTATAAAACAAGAGCCCATAAAAGAATTTATGTCATTCATATTCATCGGATCCTGTCACAAAACCAACCTGAGGCAAGACAGTCTCATGCAATTCCATTGCTTTACTTTAAGGGTAACTTTTTTGCTTTCTATTTGTGTGTTTGTTGGAGGGAGGAGAATGGAATGACACTAGTCATTTCTTGGAACAGAGATAAATATGATTTGTGCTACAGTAGGATCATATGCTATATATTCTAGGCATCCATTACAACTCTCTGAGACGCCTCTAGCTTGGAAAATTTACACTGTAAAAGTACAGATGTATCAATTTAGTTTTCTAACGAAAGTTTGAAAATGAAACTAACATTTCATAAAACGAGAAACAGAATATTCAAATGAGTTATGCATACTTCATTAGTTAAAATCTGACAGAGGCACTATTTGAAGGGTTGCTCTAACCTCTCCTTAATAAATATATACAGCACTGGAGGAGTCCTACCCAAGGAGGATATATGAAAATCCCGTAATATGAGGCCAAGGGACTAAAGGATTCCCACAGCTGAGATACTTTGGCAATGATCCTGAGAGTAAACCTAGGAGGGAGAAACTTACATTCCTGTTAATCACTTAAATCATTTTGTATCTGAACCCCCAGGCAAGTCAGTTCAATTTTCTGGGTGACATTGTCCTCATTTATAAAATAGGGAATTTGATTGTGACAGTCTTTGATTCTTCACTTTTATTTCTTTTCACTTTAAGGGGGTAATTAGGCACTCAAAGAATATTTTGACTTGCAGAACTAGAAAAAAACTTGCTCTTTGCATAAATGGAAGCATTCAGTTATGAAACACGTTAGTTTTCTGAACCTGTTCTCTGCGTTTACGTTACCATTAGTTATGTGACTTAGTACGACACTATCCTAAGCACCTCAAAGTGAAACTGTGGGCAATATCTGCCTTACAGAAATCTTGCTCATCTCTCCCTCTCTTTGCTCCCCCTTCTCTCTCTCTCTCTCTCTCTCTCTCTCTCACACACACACACACACACACACATGCACACAGTATTTCTAAAGGTAATTCCTTTTAGACCATTAAAATATGAGTACTTGGTTTTTAGTAGCCCTTTATTCCAGAAAACTCAAGTAATTTTCAGAACTTATCTCATTAATTCTCACCACATATATTTAAACAGTCATTTTTATATGGGCTATGCTGTAAGGATTAATGGAAGGATATCTGAAGACACTTAACAGCCTCCCAGACAGAACTGCCAGGTGTGTACAATAATTTTTTGGTGGAAATGAAGGAGATATCCAAAGTGGTTAAAAATTTTGCTTATTGGGCCCAGCGCAGTAGCCTAACAGCTAAAGCCCTCACCTTGAACATGCCAGGATCCCATATGGGTGCCAATTCTAATCCTGGCAGCCCCACTTTCCATCCACCTCCCTGCTTGTGGCCTGAGAAAGCAATGAAGGATGGCCCAAAGCCTTGGGACCCTGCACCCATGTGGGAAACTCAGAAGCTCCTCGCTTCAAATTGGCTCAGCTGTGACCATTGCGGCTGCTCGGGGAGTGAGTCAATGGATGGAATATCTTCCTCTCTGTTTCTCCTTCTCTATACATATCTGCCTTTCTAATAAAAGGAAAATAAATCTTTAAAAAAATTTTTTGCTGAATAAAATATGCAAGACATTAATAGAAGAGATAAAGGATCAGAAAGCAGACTCCTTGGAGTCTAGCCGTGTAGTTAAAGCATGTTTCTATTCTTTCGGAGTGTCTGGTATACTCTGACAAGAAATCAGGGAGTATAGGTGTGCTGTGACTATGTGAATTATCTCCCCATTGTCACAT
Organism: Ochotona princeps; assembly: GCF_030435755.1. Classification (NCBI taxonomy): domain Eukaryota; kingdom Metazoa; phylum Chordata; class Mammalia; order Lagomorpha; family Ochotonidae; genus Ochotona; species Ochotona princeps. The sequence goes on along the minus strand of NC_080840.1, from coordinate 17,995,173 downwards.
GATGAAGTTGTTCAATCCAACCATAACTACGCAAAGGAAGCATTTCCACACAATCAAACAAGCACCTAGTCTTGCTGCTGTTTTGTGATAAATGAGCATGTCTGATTTCTGGCTGAAATGTTGATTTGGGTTCCTACCTTGGATGATCTTCTTGACCATATCTTGGTCTTTGTTTTGATGTTTCCACAACTTGAGCAGCTGGAATGTTTGTTCTTGTGAGCTATGTCGCCGTTTTATCCTCTCTACGCTCTCCGCATTTACTTTGCTTCCAGGCAAACTGTCTACTAGAACACTGAGCCAGTTTGGTGTAAACTTTGTAGGAACAGCAAACCTGAAGAACGCCTCCTCACACAGGGTGACATCTAAAGGAAGGTGACAAAACCAAGACAAGTTAACAACTGTATCCCTTGACGTCTATTGGACAAACACCACAATGAAGCAAAAGGCAGAATATGCTATGCTACCATGAGAGTTTAAGTTAAAGTTTCCTTCTGCTGCTCTATGTGACAGAGATCAATTAGACCCGTACACTATTTGGATGAGAAGAATTAATCATTGGAATAACATATTATTTAATGCACATATGACTTATGTGTGCATCCTATTATATCTGTGTCTATCCCTTTCAGGGAAATGAACAAGAGCAAACCTGAAGGATGCTTCCTTATTCAGGATAACATCAAAGAAAAGTGCAAATCAAGATGATTTACTCAACAGCTAGATTCCTGGAAGTCTTTTTACAAACATAAAACCAAAGCAGGGGATGAAGACAGATAGGTCAATATGCACTCAGTGAAAAAATGGTCAAAGGTAAAAAGATGTCATTTCAAAAGGAGTTGCAGAGGTCCCGGTGTCTGGGAAGGCTTAGCCCTGGGGTAGGACAAATTCGATTTGTCTTTGGATTCACCAGACCTGAATTCAATCCTGGCTCTGCCATTTACTTTGCTTACAGACTTTAACCAAATGTTAGCATAAAATTTAACGCTGATAGAGTGATGCACCTGGCACAAATAAGTGTGCCCAGGATTAACTAAAAGAAGATTAAATATGCAATAAATACTGTGTTAAAGTAACAAGTCACTTCTTGCGTTACCCCTTCCATAACATTTCACCATCATTGGGGCCTCCTAGGATTTGCATTGGAACGAGGCTGGAATAAACAGCAGCTACAGGATTTAACCAGAGGGACTTTAAGAGGGGCTCTGTGCTTCTTAATTGCTAGGCAAAATGAGGGGAATCAAGTCAGGATTTAGGGAGCCATCTATGAAAAAACGAGGACTTCTTGGGATTTTTATGCTGTGACTTAACAATGGTGGCATAGAAAATGGTTTTAGCTAGCCATAAGAAAAGAAAAAAAAATGTGAGTTTAACTAATGATATGGTGGAAAGACACACAAGTTGAACTTAATGAGAAATGATACCACACAATGGTAGCAAGGCAGATGTTTTAAAATATAGTTACCTATTCCACATTTTTGAGTTGATTCACTGCTCCCAGAACATACACTGTCATGTGTCGCGTTTCCTTTCTGAGTTAGCAGAAGACCGAGTGCGGTGCAATTTGTGTGCTTTCTACAGGGGGCTTTAGAAGACATCTCATTCGAGAAGAACCCATCTGGACATCTTTTGCAAACTGTGTTTCGCTCTGGGGTTCCTATAAGAAGTATTCAGCAATTTAGCACCTTCTCCAACACATTCACAACAAATAGCCTCTTCAGACACTTTTGAAATAATTTTTACTTTTTCTTTACTGAAACTATTATGTTGTGCAAAACTTCAAGCATTTTCATGTTTCACTTCATTAAACAAAGAGAACAAAACTTCTGCATTCAACCCCTGAGGCAGTCTCCCCTCCTTGAAATACAGTGCAAGTTTGTTTTGCTGTTACCTAAAAGTGCTCACAAAATAGAAAAAGCAAGAAAAACAGGATTAATTAGTCCTGCCTCTCCTGAAGTGGCAGTAAGGCCTTGCTGTCAACCATATTCTTCACACAATTATTCCTGGAAAATCATTAAGATAACTGCTGTGTGTCTGCTGTAATACTGTTCTTCGAAATCAGTATCCGTTGAATGTTGCATCATTAAGTTCCAATCAGTTCCCACCGAAGTTCTTTCTTTTCTGAATCCTAATTGTGAAGCGATTCGTAAGTATGTTAACCTTGAGAAGTAAAAATTTACAGCATTACAATAAACTTTTGAAGGTGGTAGTAAAGTTGACTGCTAACTCCAAAGCGAAAATCTGCAATAAAGCTACATGATAAATGGAAGATAAAATACTATTTGCCTAAACTATTGAGTGAAAGAGCACAGCCGTGAAAACTTCAAGGCGGGTGATTTGGAAGATATTTTATTTCATGGTAGAAAGGTATTTGACAAATTCAGAGAAATCATTGATAGGAAAATATTAACTAAGCATCAACTAAAGACGCTACTAAGATATCTTCAAACACTTGACTTACACATGAATAGATCATACATTATGTGTGTTTGCATATGAAAATATCTCCATCTAGTGTGAGTTAGTAGAACAGATTTATATTTCAATATGCAAATGCACATTTTACAGGGGGAATTTCACCTTTATTTTGCAAGATAACAAATACAAAATGAAAAAACTTATTAAAACCTCATTTGCTAAAAATGTCAATATCCCAATTCAATGCACCTATTACCCAGACCAGAAAAAAAAAGTGTGTGTGTGGGAGTGGGGGTAGAGGAGCAAAATGGATTGGGTCTAAGTTCATCTGCCATTTCTTTTCTCTATCCGATGGTTCATCGATCCGTAAAAATGGCAAAACCACCACCTGAAATCTTTCCATATTTCCTAGATTTTACTGACATTTTCTTAGAAAAGCAAACAGAATATTTTGTAAAGTACTCTTTTACCACATCCTTCTCCTTGAACTCTACACACAAAACTGTATTACAAGTGGACATATTTGAGCAGGGATTCCCTGACATTCTTTCATTGCTAATTTATTGGGAATCACAGAACATACAGTCCAAGATCATTGTTTCCAGCTGTCCCATGTTCTGTACAGAAAGTTGTATGTCACTCTGCCGATACACACCACTGTGGCTTAGGTCTTGTCATGAGAAGGCAATATGAATCAATGATCCTTTTAGGTAAGTTAGGTTTTAGGGTTCTTCTGTAACAGAAATCCAAGAATGACAGAACTCAAGTTCATAATAAATTTTCAGGCTTCATTTAATGGTTTTTCTCAACCGGACTTCCCTCTCAATAATTGATAGAATTTTATATGAGGCAATGATTCTGCCTTATTAGTTTCAGTAGGAATATAAAAAATACAATCTACCAGGTAACATGTGAAATATTAAAATGATGAGAGGAGTTCATCTTTTAGTGAAGAATTTACCACACTTGATGTAAGTGATTTCATAGGTATTATAGATCTAACTAGCAGATAGAACAAGAATAAAATATGAAGAGGTAAGAACCCAACTTCCAAACAGCAACAACAAAATAAGGAGTAATTGAATGAATCTTAAATACCTCTTAAAGCAACATCACACAACCCTCCCTTCTTCTGCTGCTGGAAACCTCTTGTTTTTCAAGAGGAAGCACCATGTCAAATTTCAGGGAGGCAGAAATAAATAAACTTCACTGTACTGCCAGAGACAAGACAGTGCGCCTTTGTGTCTTTTGATTTCTGCTTACGTTATTCCACAAATGTTCATGTTTATATGCAAAAAAAAAACTCCTTGCTATTTCCATTTTTTAAAAAATTTCTGGTTTACAAGTTGCATAGTCCATGCTATATTGATATTTTTTGAAGTATAGGACTTACTGAACAGAATCCAATGGGTTTGCTTTCATGGACTGGGCTTCCTCTTGCACCGTGGCTTAGCATTGGGCTTTTAAGCTATCATCTCCACCAATGTCACCAATTCCTTCCTCAAATGGTCATGTTAGAGATATTTTAAGGATCTCTCATAAAATTTTCACCTCTTGTGATTGATTTTATATGATTCACTACTTAGGAAATGAAATAGGATTTAACATTTGAAGATGTTTCCATTGTATGCCCTTAAACCTAAAAGATGTGTCATTTAGTATTTTTGACATATGTGTCACATTTGAAAGCGATGTGTTAAAAACAATTAACACCTAGTCAACTGGTGCTCCCCAAACACAGGCAATTTTATCAGCCCATGTCAAGTCTGTTTTGTCTGTCACAAGGGGAAGATGTTAGCTGTTGGCATCCAGTGAGTGGGGGCCAGAGATCCTGGTAGACACTGCACAATACACACACAACAGTTGTCCACCACTTGGAATTATGCAGCTCCAGCTGTCAACATGGCTGAAGCTGAGAAATACGGCTTTATACTGAAGAATCGGAATCTATGCTGATGCCGACTCCTACCAGCTCCATGAGTGAATACTCTTAATTTTCCCAAGCCATAACAAGTTATAAGTGCCATTGAGGCTTCCAGAAAATGCAGGTTGTGGCTTTAAAATAACTACTGAATCTGAACACTACAGTGTTCAAAATGCAAAAAAGAAAGCACTTGGTTTACAGACAAAGACCCACCAACAGGTGCATTGAAGAGAGGCCTCAACAGGCTTTATCCTCCGAAGCATTCAAGTCCCAGGTCAAAGGAAAAAGAAGCTTCATTTTTAATAATCAAATGCATTTCTCCTAGCTATTCTCTTTTTTAAAAAAACATAATTAATTGTAACTGCTCATTGTTAGCACTCCAGAGCCTCATTAATACGAGCATAATTACTCCCTTGGTATCAAAAACATCAGAAAGCGCTGCAGTTTGAAGCCGCCTGTACTGTAGTAAAACATAGAGGTATATATCAACCACCAGCCGTGTGACTCAGGGTATGTTCTTTTAAAGAACAATTCATCCTGCTTTTCGTTAATTTGCTGCGTTTGAGATTTATCACTAAATTGCCCTCTAGTAGTAAAGTGTTCCTCTGAGAAGTGGTCTTTTGGAAGTCTTCCAGACACACAGGACATACCTTGCAGCTCTCCTTCCTGTTGGCAATTTTCTATTCTCTAATTTTTATCAGGACAAAGTACTTCCCCTTCACTTTCAAGGCTGTCAGACCTTGTACAAGCCTCATTGATGTTGCTGCATGCTGGAAAATGATACATACCGGCTTGTACCACTCCAAACCCAGGGGGACAGCGCCTGTGTTTCAAGCAGAACTCCACTTCGAGGTAGCGTCCTTCCTCGCATTCACACACACGGTTGTGGGTGCGATTGCATTCCTGCTTGACATGCTGCAGCTCCTTGCACACTGAGCTGCAATACAGACATTCTTCACTGGTGTGCCAACTGTCTGTGTAGTAGTGGTCCGGGCAAGGAAGACACAGAGTCTCATGCTCTGATGTACAGTGCTGTTTTAAGTAGGTGCCAGGAGGACATTTGTCACACATAAGCGGACGAGAGGTTTCTGGGTCAGAATGAAGGTATTTTGGAGGAAAGGTTTCCTGCATGGTCCACTTGACGGAGATGTCCAGGACCTAGAAGGAGAAAGGGAATAGCAGCATCTTAGCATAGGAATGGGATTTTAATCTTACCTCCTTAGTCCTAATGCCCTTCCTGTCTTCCTGCTATTGAGTTGCACCACAAGCTTAACTGCCTCCAATAGCTTAACCTCAAAGACCAAGCATGTGGACCCTACACCCCATACTAAAGTACCTAGACTTGAATCATGGCTACATTTCCAACTTCAGTTTGCGCTAACTTGAACCCTGAGAAACAGCAGTGCGACTTAAATAATTGAGTCCCTGCCACTCATATAGGAGACTGGACTGTACCCCTAGGTCTTAGTTTCAGCAGAGCATAGCCACAGCTATTGCAGTCATCTGAGGAATAGCCCTCTCTCTGACATAACAAATCAATGACAAGCAAATTTAAAAATAAAAACAAAGTGGGCAAATGATTCTAAACTTATGCATTTTGCAATAAAAATAACCACACGCTAAATAAATTACAGATTAGAACACAAATATGATACAAAAGTAAACAGATAAATGAGAGGAGAAACATAAAAATGAAGTGAGGAGATTACAATTTCTGCATGACTGGACACAGAGCCCTATTTAGGACTCGCTAAAGTCTCTGAATTTTCCCATTCTAAGACTTGATGATTCCAAATACTGAAGTAAAAATATGTTGATACTTGAAGGTGCCTGATTACATCAACAGTCTTTCTTATCATTCATCCATTCATGCAACAGACAATGCCAACTGCCCCACTAGGGGAGGAATTAAGAAGCAGGAACATGCAGACCAGAGACTTGACCCTGCCCTCATAGACTTAGAATCCTTCAGAAAGATTCAAAGAATTTTAAGAACCCATGTCTAGAAAATTAAGACTTTTTCCAAGTTAATAAGGAAACATTTCAGGGACCAGAGAGTGTTTTTGCTTCCTTGCAAAGTCAGGAAAAGTTCTGTATGGCAGGAGAAAGGATTTCGTGGGCATGGATGGTTCTCAGGAGCTGTGTCCATATGGACAGCTGCCTGGCATTCGAGATCCCAAAAGTTCTTGCAGGGAGAAGCCAAATAGTTTCACATGCTAATTACAGGAAATACATGCTCAGAAAAAAAGTTTTTTATGTGTACATGGGGTAGTTTGTTTGGCTTTTATTGTTTACTTTGGTGTAGAGATCAACACTGACTATTTTCAGGCTCTGGGGAGGTGGCAAGCCAAAACATCATAATTTTTTCCAAGTACTGTTCTTTGCAGAACATCGGAAATTTCAGAAACCCCCTGACTAAAAATGTGTGCTACACTAAGTTAACAGAATTCCATTTGGAATTGGAGATGGCAAAGACAGAGAATGTGCTTTTTCATAAGTGTTCAGACATTTTCATACAGGTAACTTGATTTTTTACAGGAGAGTGACATATATCTGACCTGGTTGCACATCAAGTGAGTCAATAAAACAAAGGAAAGGAACTGTTCCTGATTCTCTTCAGAGGAAAGAATTTTCCAAGACAGTGCTTTGATGTAAGGGACTCTGAATCATTGTCAAAGCAGAAAAAAAGTGCAACACTGAAGATACTTCTGGTCATTTCAGGATCCCCTCTTGATCTGATGGGTTCTGGATGCTCGCACCTTGGCCTGGAATCTTTTGGCTGAGTTGGAGTGGGTTCCCATGAAGAGAAAGAAATGGACAAATAGTTGGCAGCAACTTTGATTTGCCTGTGTGTTTCGGAAACAGGGTAAGTCAATAAGAATCTACGAGGCATCCACATTATACCACACAGCATAGGAGAAACTTGGCAAATCATGGTGCATGACATAGAGAGGAGCCTTGTCTTCAGGCACCTCACAGTTGGGTGAAGGGGCAGGCAGTGAGAAAAAGAGAAGAACCAAACACACATTATTATAAAGTCTGACCAATGGAGGAAAGATGATTTGATGTAATTCTACTCAAGGGTGATTGGACTATTTATTGTGGACATCTTTCAAAGCTCCTTGACTGAATTAACCCCACATCTCTAATATCCTTAATGCTTTTCTTACAGAAGTTGTTAAGACACTTAACAGCAATGAGAAAAACTTTTTTCCCCTCTGGCTTTTAACTTTAGATTTCCTGGAAAGCCACTTTTGAGGGTTCTATCTGCTTTCAAGAAGTCTGACTCAGACATCCAGGAGGAGTCCTCTGTCTTGAATGCTACTGTTAAGTGAGTCCCATCTTGGTAGCTTGCACTCCTTAAAGACTCCTCTAGAGCCCTGCTCTCATTTGGTGCACCTTCAACAAGACTCAGGGGCGCTCGTTTATTCAACAGTACTGACTCTTTCATTCGGGAGAAATGAGGATGGGATCGGAAGACCCAAGGGAGTAGTACCCATATTTATAAGAAGGAGCCTCACAGATACAGACATATTTTGCAAAAAAAAATACTGATGCAAATTATACTTTTCTAGTTTATTAAACATGAAATTTGTTGTTTGTAAATGAGTTGCCCTTGATTTAAAATACTGAGACATTTGGATGAAAGAACTCCACATAGAAAAATAATTATGGATGACTTAAGGATTATCTAGTGAGGATAATTTCCAAGGTCCCATATGGATTTACATGCAATTTCTAAAAATCAGAAAGCTTTCTGAAGCTATGGACTTATTTTCAACAAATAAGAGGCCTCTATGTTTTATTTGAAAATTTTCCACTTTGGTAGAAGACAGAACTCCGTGTGGCCAAAATTGGATGCTTAGGTCTCAATTTTTGGTTAGCCCCAATTCCCACGTAGAATTTCTGGAATCAGTTACTGGACAGAGGATGAACAGCATGAACAGAAAACTTTTTCTAAGCCAATATTCTTGTGTTCTTTTTCCTTTTCTGGAGAAACATTGAAACATTTGCCATATTTTATAGCATTTAGTATCAGCTATTGGTTCTTTGATGTAGCTGATATTTAAAACCTATCATGGCTTTTAAAGTGAATTTCCATATGATATTTAAGTCCCCAAATAGTCACTGAAAAACATTAAACACTGTCTACAGAAGCATAAAATGCTTTCGACAGAGGAAGGCACTTTGTGTGTGTGTGTGTATGTGTGTGTGTGTGTGTGTGTGTATGTGTATGCTTAACTTTAAAGAGAAATTAATTAGACTTGCCCTTGTAGCCCTTGTATTTTTACTGTCACTTTCTACCATTATCTCAAGATTTTTCCCTTAAGTCCCCATGCCTTGCTTACTGGGAGGACAGGAGAAGTTCCACCTATACCATATTCTCGCTTTGCTCATTTTCCATTCTTAATGTTGAGAACTGTACAATATTTTTTTTAATTCCAGGTGTATTTACCTTTTCTCACCTGCCAACTGCAGATGATCGTAGTAGGTAAAGATCATGATGACCTGAATATGTTTCTCTCTAATGCCTTTTGCTGTTCCACCATACCACCTTTTGAAATGATGGCTAACTTAGCCAGTAAACTTAGAACCAAATGTCTTGCTCTAATTCCCTGCGTACCTCTCATGCAACCTTGTTTTATTTTTGAGAAATTCCTTTATACAGAAATATCCCTTCCCAATCTCCAATTCTTAGGTTTACCCATTTATTCCATTCCATCTGTAAAATCACTTGATGTTAGTTACTTCTTCTCTCTAGCACACCAGTGGAGCATATGCTTTAAAAAGAAAGTCAGTTGAATGTATATTTTTGAATCGTAGTTGTACTTATAGCTACAATTAGGCAATTCAATTGAATGTTATGTAATCAAACAAACACGGGTGTAGAAAAATGAATTATTTTACCACAAAATCTATATTCTCAGAATACCTTGATAAAGATAAAACCTTCCTCCTCAAAAAAAAAAAAAACCACAACAAAAAACAACTATCCATAAAACTTAGAGAACATGTAACAAGAGTAAAACAGAATGTGGAAAACGTCTAAGAAGATAATAGCGTTGATCATCTTCATAAGTGCATTTAATCTTCAGAATTAAATTGATGCAATGAGTTAAGCCATCACTTGTGCTGTCAGCATCCACTTTCAGAGCACCATTCTAAGAGATGCCTACACAGATATCCTGTTTCCATTTAGTGCACCTGGCAAGGCAGTGGAAGATGGCCCAAGTGCCTGAGCCCTTGCCACCAACAGTCCTTGCTGCCTGGCCAAGACCAGACTATTGCAGCCATATGAGGAATGAACCATTAGATGGAAAATTCTCTCTCACACATTCTCTCTCTCTCTCTCTCTCTCTCTCTCTCTCTCTCTCTCTCTCTCTCTCTCTGTTGCTCTGTCTCTCTAATAAGCAAAATGAACAAATCTTAAAAAAAAAACCTGAATGGTAGGGCTGGCATTTGTATTAGAGGGGGTAAAGAATCCATTTGTGATGCCAGCATGTCATACAGGCACTGGTATGAATCCCAACTGCTCTGTATTAAATCCAGCTCCCTGCTAATGGCATAGGAAAGAAATAGAAGCTAATACAAGTGTGTGAACCTCTGTATCCACATTATACACCCAGAAGAAGCTCCTGGATTCTGGATCCTGGATTCTGGATTCTGGATCCTGGCTCGTGTCTTCTGTCTGGCCCCACACTGGCCACTGCGGCACTTTGGGGAGTAAGCCAACAGAAGGAATACATTTATTTCTTTCTCCCTCTATGTAGTTCTGTCTTTCACGTAAATAAATGAAATTGTTAAATGCTGACTAAATGGGAATTTGTAAAAAGACTTTGTAAAAAACATAACATGAGGTTCTATTTATCAGATATGGAGTCCAAGAATCTTGACCATATTGCAAAATATGGACGAACTGATATTTATTTAATGTTTCAAGTCAAATAAAATATTCAAGTCAAAATAAGACATGTGTATGTATTTTGATATTGAACTATCTATATAGCTTTATGCTGCTAATAACCAACTTAGTCACCTGTTGGTCCCCACACTATATAAATTTCTAAGGAGTATTTCTACCTTTAGGACATAATGTATTAGACCTACTTCACAACAGTGGTTTAAAATTTATATAATTTTGGCTTGTTCCTTCTATGTTTTACCACCAATTTTCTCATTAATTCTCTGTTCCCTAAAGAAAATGAGTCTTAGGATGATAAATTTGTCCATTTTGTACTAGATAGTACAAGCAGAATTCAATCCTAGATCATGTGGCATGTAAGATGATTAATGTTTGTCAAATCCCTTATTATCAGAAAATGTTTATTCATATATTATCATCCTGATGCTAGTCCAAAAATAAGTGATTATTTTTTCATTCAGGTTCAAAGGCATATATTTAGGTGGTCACCAACATGGATAGGGATCCAGAAGTCCAGCTGAATTCATTATGCCTTTTCTTGCCTCTTGCTAAGATTAGCTCTTCTACAGAGATACTAAGCTGAAAATTCTCACATAGTGATTTGACTTGATTCCTCCACTGGTGTATGTGTCTTCCTAGAGGACAAAATACATTTCCTCCAGTGAGTTTATTCTTACATTACGCAATGTAACCAGTCGCATAGTACTGGGCTTGCTCTCTGGTATGCAGAACCATGAATGAACTAGTGGGTTTCCAGTTATGGAAGATTCATTAAAGGCAACCCACACAAAGCCTGAAATAACCACTTGGTTTGGGAGTTCCTTTTGTAATTCTTCGTCATGATCTTTGCCACAGAAGAAACTATTTGAGGACTATCCAGAGTTAGCTAAACTTCTGGTCAGTTTGGAAACAATGTCATTTTATAGCTCATCTTACCCATGAAAGAAAGCATCCTGGCTATATATCACACTGAATTTCCTCAATTTTTAGTAGAGTAAAAAATAATGACTATTAGATAAATAAATTAGCTTATCTGAAGTTAAAAGTTTTTCGGTGCCCAGTGCAGTAGCCAGTGTCTAAAGTCCTTGCCTTACATGTACCTGGAATCTCATATGGGCACAGGTTCATGTCCCAGCGACCCTGCTTCCCATTCAGCTCCCTGCTTGTGGCCTGGGAAAGCAGTTGAGGATGGTACAAAGCTTTGGGACCCTGCTTCCACCCATGTGGGAGACCCAGAAGAAGCTCCTGGCTCCTTGCTTCAGATCAGCTCAGTTCCGGTCATTGTGACCACTTGGGGAGTGAATCAGTGGACGGAAGATCTTCCTCTCTGCCTCTCCTCCTCTCCTCCTCTCTGCATATCTGACTTTCTAATAAGAATAAATAAATCTTTTAAAAAGAAGTCTAATGTATCTTATCTCCTTTTCCCAATCCTTAAGTAATCATTTTATATACTCATTTGACAAACGCTGAAATAATTTCTATGCTCTGAAAATATGGCTAGGTGATGAAGTAAAAATAGTGAACACTCATCCAAAAGCTTACCACGACGTAAAACACTCTCAAGCCAATCACTGTAAAGCAACTGGAGCAAAAGGAAGGACAAACAAGATAAAGGATGGACTCAATAGAAAAACAGGCCAGAGATTATGAGGGTCATCAGTAAGAGAGAAGAGGAAGGGCAAGCAATGATGCATTGGCTGACTGCAGTCGTGGAAGCAGCTGCGGCGGATGCCCACTAGGTATGTGGTAACGCCATGAACGACTGACAGCAGACAGTAATGAACAAGAATTGGTTTAGCGGGTAAGCACCGTCCATCTATGAAACGGAAATGCTGACATTTTGCAGGTAATGGGAAGCATACATTAAGAATTTAGTATAGAAACACAGCTGAATACACAGCTTCCAAATATATAAATATGTAAGCAGCTGTAGATGAAAAGAGTGTAGCTAGTCTTATTCAAGAAAACAGTTTACAAGAGCAAAAAGGATAAAAAGCATTAACTTTGGAGACTTACAGATATCTGTGCAATGAGATAAAAAAAGATTAAAAATCAAGAGTTTGAGAATTTCGAGAAAGATGCTAAATGGATAATGAATATTAAGTTAGGAAAAGCATTCAGCTTGAATGTCCAATGAATGTACATTGACGCACTCGTTAACCCTGGGTTAAGATATATGCATGTCAGGGTTTCAAACACAGCTCCCACAACTAGCTAGGTAACGCTGACCACCATCTCACCCGTAAAATGAGAATAAGCTGGTTTTACCAGTCTCTGTATAACTATCATAATGCAAATCAGTACAAAGATACAGATAAACTTACTAAAAAAACAAGCTTCCTGGCAAGTCTGAGACATTTTTACATGTGTTACTTACATCAGGCAAAGGAAATGAAGGATGCTTTGCATCACACCCATTGCAAGACATTTTGATGTTCCTTATTTACTCCTATGAAACACCCCTAAAATGTGCCATAAGCTGATTATATCCCCTAATCTTCATAATAGGCAGAATTAATACTTCTGACTTGTTCATGAAATTAGTTTCAACGTTTTCTTCACTGCTACCATTTTATTTTTAGTCCAGGTCAAATGATTGGAGGTAGCTCCAATGGCTTTGTTTTGAAGAATAAGGTTTCTAAAAAAATGTTGCCATTAAAGCTTTAGCACATAACAAGTACTCAATACATCTGATTTCATTGTACGTAACTGAACAGAGATACGGAATACCTACTGTGTAATTATAGCAATTTGGGGTTATAAAGACACAGATAAATACCCATCATATAATGGATACATTTGTAAAGACAGGTACAAAGCTTACAGGTTTTTCATCTGTAAAATGATAATGATGACAGAAATTGCCTAAAAGATGATACCTTTAAAAGCACCTTTCATCTTAAATGGCATTTCGTATGTACATTTGTACTTAGCTTCCATTTTAAATGTGAGCACGTGAAAATACCTGGAAATTCATTTGGGAGGTTTAGCTACCACTGCTTGTTCTCCAGCTGAGGGTCTCACCTGTTTGGTAACTGTAACAACAGCCAGCCATTTGGCTGACTTTTGTCCGTAGGTCAGGAAGTAAGTTCAAATGAATCCAATCCATTTATGTCTGTGCAGAACTGACTTGCTGCTGACAGCTTTTCAGGGTTAACCAGGGAATAGAAACACAGAGACATGCTAAATTTCCCAAGTTATTTGGTAAATAATAGTAGTGTAATATATCATACATCTAACATGCAACAGCTTCTAATAAGCCCTCTCTTCACCTGCTATTATCATCCATCCCCTTCAAACACTTCTAAGAATGTGTGATTGTCCTCATTTTGTTGCTGAAGAAAATGGAACTCACTGGTTGACTTTTTAAGGACCACAGTGCCAGTCCACATTCAGAATGAATCCTACCAATCTGCTCTATAGGTAACTCTGATTTTTTCCTTAGGGTATTTATAATCTTTTGAAAGAGACAGACATATACATATGCTACACTAGCAGGTCTAGATTTGAGTCCTGCCTCTGCCCTCCATTCCAGTGCCTTGCTGCTATACATCCTGGGAGGTTCCAGGTGAGAGCTAACGTGGTGGACACCTTGACACCCACAGGGACCTTTGTATTGAGTCCCTGCCTGTGATGGATATTTAAGAACTAGTGAACCAGCAGATGGAAGAGTTCTCTGTCTTTGTTCTTCTGCCTTTTAAATGAAAATAAATGAATAAAAATCATTAAAAATTTTTAATGGAAAAATGAAGTAAAAGACATGTTTATTTTGTTGCAAACATATAGAAAACCATGCATATTTTTCATTATATGTAAATTCAAAAAGTTTTTAAACAACCCCTCATATAGTCCCACAACGTTTCTACATGATGAGAGAACAGCTGAGAAAAAGCACCGATAGCCCATCCTCCCATAAACACAACTCCTGCTTCCTACTGCACATTTATTTTAGCACATTCCAGTTGATTATTTTTTGCCTTTTTACTGCACATTAAAAGAAGAGACAAGAAACAGAGTGTGGGAGCAGAGGTCTCCTGTCTATCAGCTTTTGTATTACTCAAATGCAGCTTTTAATCGTCATGCCAAGCTACCCATTATCATGCTTATTAGGCCTGAAGGTTTGACATTTATTCCAAAGAGCAGTGTGCAGTTTCAAGCACTTCTTTGTGAATGCAAATTCAAAGAAAATTCTGCTCAATGAGTCTAAGGAGATTGCAAGTGACCATAATTATAACTCTTCAGTAAATCCCAAGAGAATGTCTTGGACCTGGCTTTAACTAAATGGAATATGAAAAATATGCACATTAATAACTTCTATGCATATGAGCTAAAGACAACAAGGATGAATCAGGATTAGAAAATATTTTTTGACTGAAAAGAACAAACTGGGATACTAAATATATCTAAAGGTAATACCTAAATGGAAGTCACATTTCCAAAGCTGCTTCCACTTGCCATCTCAATGACTCAAATAGAACTTTTTATAGAGGAATCAATGGGGCAGAAGGAACTTGGACAACTGCAGCAAACAGATGATATTAAGATGCTGTTGGAGTGTTATTTTCATTTTTTTTGGTGCTTATTTGTTTTTGAAAGTCAGACAAAGAAAGACAGTGAAAGACACACAGAGAGGGATTGTCCATCCCCTGGTTCACTCCCTAAACACCTGCACCCAGCCAGCAGCAGAAACCCAGATTCAATTTAGATTTCCCATGTGGGTAGCAGGCACCCAAGGGTTGAGCCATTTCCCACTGCCTCCTAGAGTGCATATTAGCAAGAATCTGGAATTGGAAGAGGAGCCAAGACTTGAACTCAATCCCAAGGGGGTCTTAACCACTACAGCAAAACATTATTCAGCCAGAGTGCTTATTTTTTTTTTCAAGATTTACTTATGTACTTAAAAAGGAAGAGTTATAGAGGGACAGGAGAGACGAAAATAGAAAAGACAAAGAGAAAGAGAGAGGGATTTTCCAGCCACTGTTTCACTCCTCAAATGATGGTCAATGGCCACTGTTAGCCCAGACTGAAGCCAGTAGCCAGGAAATTTTTCTGGGTTTCTCACATGGGTGACTTTCATATGCACAAGCATGGTGCTGGATCAGAAGTGAAGCAGCTTGGACATAAACCAGCACTCATATGGGATTCTGGGTCAGACAGCAGCTCAACTCACTATGCCACAACACTGGCCCTTGGAGTAATATTTTTATAGATTAAACAACAATAGTGAAAGCAAGAACAAAATAAAGACAAAAACAGAGAAGAATTTTTTTAATGAACAAAATTTGGGGATGAAAAGCATTTTTAAGTAGAAAGGACAAAGGAATTGAGTGTGTGCGATCAAAGACCAGAGAAGAAATTGAATTTACCAAAGATAATCAAAGAGCTAAGATGAATCACAGTCTTATTTTAAATCTAAATTCACCTTGACACCAATTTTTCTATTTTATAGTTAATCATTGAGTCATTTACAGACTAAGAGGTAAATTTTTTAAATTCACATAAGAACGTGATAAATCCAAACCATTCATAGAACATCAATATTTTGGAAGGGGTTCAGGAACGTCACATTATTTCCTCAGGCAACCTCTATCCGTTAATAATCAGACTGATTCAGGTGCTTTTGAGAAATCAGTGTGAAATTCACTCTGTCCAGACACCTGGGATTTGTGACAGCATGAGGTTGGGAGAGACCACTTTTGTGTCTGTAGAAGGTTTTCGCCTCAGAACAGTTGACTTGAGGGAGCCAGTCAAATGTGACAAGAGTGGCTACCACACAGCATCTTACCTAAGATGTTTAATGCTATTTTTAATCTCTTACAACTGTCTAAGAGAATTCTTTTTTCAGACTTTCTATGTGAGTTACTCCAAAATATTCTGTGGTAGTGAGTTCCAAAAGCTAATTACATGTCACATAAAAATACTGTCCGTGTATCTATTTCAAGTCGCCATACTTCACTCTTTCTTCTTTCTTGGATAGTTTACAGATGTTGCTAGGATTTCCGATTCACTAGTTCCTGCTATTATGGGTTGCTAAGTTTTACTTTGACTTTTGTTTTCTTTTCTAACCATGGCTGCTGCTGCCATTCAGATTTACATTCTGTTCACCATCTATCAATACCAGAAATGAACTCCGAGGGTGGCCTCACTCCTCCTTTCCAATCCTGTGAAATCATCTTTCTCTCTGGCTCTAAAAAGGAGTCTTTTCTAGGCCATGACCCAGATTTTTATCTCCAGTCCAGAATTCTCATGTGCAGTGAAACTGTCTGGAAATAAACATCTACTGGGCAACTATATTAGAATATTTTACAAATGTATGCAATTTATCAAACCAAAAATGAAGCATGTGATGTCTAATCCTAGTGGCCAGCACACAATCCAACCAGAGGGCAAGGTCAGGAATGTGGGCCTTCAGATCTTAGATTGTACTTCCACAGATCTATATCTGAATCTTACTCATTTTAATGGCTTCCTTAAGAATGAAATTTCATGAAATATTGCTGTGAAACTTAACAGTGGAAAAGTGGTGAAAAATATTTTTGTGTTAGTCATGTATATATATAGAGAGAGGGGGTAATTCTGTTGAAACATCTATGAAATTACTAACAGTTTATAATATCCTAGCAAATTCAACCCAGTATGTGCAAAGTCTTGTACCTTTAAGACCTGGGTCTACAAATGAGTAAAATGAAGTGACGTTATCCTGTAGGAAAAACTTCTAGAATTTTTAGGAACATTTCTATTGTCATTATGGCTATTGCTGCTTGATACCCTCAATAATCAAAAACAATCCCATATTCCACAACATTCACATATCCTATTTGACAATTGATGCAAGTGAAAAAAAAAAAACATTCTGGGAAAGCAGCAGAAAATGGTTCAAGTCCTTAGGTCCCTGCACCTATGTGGTAAGACAGGGGGCAAGAAAGAGAGAAATATCTTCCATTTTCTGATTTACTCCAGATATCCCTAGGGGCTGGAACTGGTTCAGACTGAAGCCAGGAGCCCAGGTCTCTAACATGTGTATCAGGGACATAAGCACTTAGATCATCTTCTGCTGCCTCCCTGAAAACATTGGCAGGAAGCTGGGAGCCAGATTGGAAGGGGAGTAAGCAGCAACCAACCATATATGACATGCTAGTGCTTCACCAACCACAGCATGGTCTCTTCCACACATTGTTTGAAGTACCCTCCTTTATGTCATTTGAGTACCAGAAGAAGATAAAAAGGTTGTTAGGGCCTGGTCCAGTGGCTCAACTAGCTAATCCTCCACCTGGCACCTCCAGTATCCATATTGGCCCTGGTGTGTGTTCCAGCTGTTCCATTTCCCATCCAGATCCCTGTTTGTGGCTTAGAAAAGCAGCCAAGAATGGCTCAAAGCCTTGGAATCCTGTACATCCATGACAGAACCTAGAAGAGGCTCCAGGCATCAGATCAGGTCAGCTCTGGCCTTTGCAGCCATTTGGGGAGTGAACCGGTGGATGGAAGATCTTTCTGTCTCTCCCTCTCTCTGTAAATCTGTCTTCCCAATAAAAATACATAAATATTTTTAACAATAATAAAAACGAAGTACAATTAAAAAAAACAGCTTAAAATTAGAAACTCTGCCACAGGTTGCTAGGCAACACAGGCCCGATAGGCCACCGTCAGGGGTTGAGACTATCTGAGACCTATAATAGATCTCCCAGAAACTTCAGAATATTCATTCTGCGAAAAACGAAGGCTAAGCAAAAACACAAAGTCACCATGACGGACAGAGGAAGGAAACCAAAACGCATGACAAAAATCAGATGCTCTGGAGGACAGCCTCCTCCAGCATGGCAGTTGTCCTGGGAAAAGTTCCCCTTTTCTCCACACTCACAAATTTCCTCCACCCCAATTCCTGGTATCTGCACATCACTTAGAGCTTCATTCAAAAACTCTGTGGAGGTTCTGGCTCTGCATAAGGAGGATTTTCAGCCAGTTATGACCAGGTGTAGTGTATAGGCAAGCACGTTTCCAGAGTATTGGGTCATTCATGGGCAACGATGAAAGAAATATCTTGGTGTTCTTACTCTTACCCCTTGCAGGACAAGCCTCTCTGTATTAACAATCATTAGCATCCCAGGAATGCTCATGACTGGCATTCACACTGAGGATGATATTTGCCAACCTTTTCTCTGCTTACCTAACAGCCTATCCCCAGCTCTCTCACAAGGAACTAGAATTTGGTGTGTCCATGCTGCTTTGCCATGTCTTTCTTTTTGGATCCAGGACATCTTAGTTATGTCTCCAACAACAAGATACATTACCCTTTCTTTAATGTTCCAGTAAAGTGTCAACGCTTCCTTACATGAATAGCATGCATTTAGTTTTACCTAACTCACTTATCCATAATTTGGTGTGACCTTCCATAGTGCCCAAAGCCAGTGCTTATTTGAAGCAAGAACTTTACAGGGTAGTCTTGGATATACATAAATCATTACTGCCATTTAATAGGAAAAAAAACCTAAAACTCGAGAGAGAAATAACTGGATCATTTTCATCTCACAGGTAAGTGGTAACACTGGAATTTAAATTTTGGTCCAGTCAATAACCGATATTGCTGCAACTTCCCTTAATAAGTCTTGGAGAGTTGCATATTTTATATTCCTAAGTCATCCAGTACTTTCTGATTTGTAACTAATCATATATGCAACTACTTGACCAACATCTGCCTTCTCCAGTGGACTGCGGGGACCATGGGACAGAAACAGTGTGTTTCACTCTGTTCATGATGCCTATTGGCATCCCTGACCCACAGAATCCACTATATTAATGTTTCCTACTTTCTGGACTGCACTTCAGTGTCTTCAAAAGGAACCCAAATTCTTCATGTGTAACGATGAAGTTTTCATTTCCAATCATTTTTAAGGGAAGCTGTAAAAATTAAAGTCAAGGAAAGTAAAATCACTCATTTACAGTATTTATAATGCCTGAACACATATGAAGGCTTCTCTTCTGATGACGCTCTGTCACTTAACCATGTACTCATATTTGTATACAGAGTATAGTAAATATACATATACATATATATCCTTTTAAATATTTATGTATTTATTCAAAAGACAAAGTTACAGATAGACAGAGAGAGTGCTTCCATCCTCCAGTTCATCTCCCAAATGGCTACATTGGCTGTACATGGGCCACATCAAATCCAGTAACAAGGAACTTCCTCTGAATCTCCCATATGGATACAGGGCTCAAGGAATTGGCCTTATTTTATTGCTTTTCCTGGTTCTTTAGCAGGGTGCTGGGTCAGAAGTGGAGCATCCAGGACTCAAATCAGTGGCCATATGGGATGCTGACTATCACAGGAGGGGTTGAACCAATTGCACCACAGGACCAGCCCCACACTATTATTCATGGGCATTTATTAGAAGCAAGTTATTTGGTATAAATCCTGAGATTATAGTCATTGATACTATGTTTAATATTTATTAAACCTTTGACAAAGTAAAAATCATGGGAAGAATAAAAGTTTCGCTGTGTTAATAGCAGAATTACCGACACAGGCAAAAAATAGAATGGATAAATCCAATGTGATATATCCATGCAGTAGAATACTATACAGCAATGAAAACAGGAGAACTAATTTTACTTCCAACAATACAAATGAATCTCAGAATAGAACCTGGAGTGAAAGAAGCTGGACACAAATGAGCATAAGAAGTCCATTTACATAAAATTCAGTACAAGCCCAGTTCTCATAAGATGCTCAATTCAGAACACTGATTATTCTATCTAGGAACTTACTATGGCATGAAGTGGGCACAGGGTGCCTCTAGGTCACTGGTGATGTGTGTCTGGCTTTATGAGCATCTTACAAGTACTAGCGTAATCACCTTCACTAGACCCTAATGGCCCCTGCGATTCTGTGTGTCATGTTTAATAAAGATTCACTGCTTGAAAAGTTCTCTATACATATTGGTAGAGTTATCAATCTGTCTAATTAACAAAGTTGTGTGTGAATTCTGTCCACCACCTCTTCCTTAGTGAGTTTGTTCTCAAGTTGGCTATTCACACTTTTGTATCCCAAGACCTACTGGACAGCTACCTGGCCGTCCATTCACTATCATTGTGGCTGCAGCTTGGAAAGCAAACATGTATTCCAGCACATCCAGAACACACATGTAGTTTAAAACTAGATTTTCCCACCTCACATGCATTTCTGAGATAATCCACATTCCAGTGAAACAAAGGAAGTAAGTCATTGGTGATTGAATAATCTACAAACAAGTATCATTAACCCGATTGACTAAAAGCCTACAATAAAAGAAGAAAGGCTGAATTACAGAGTCCTTTCTTTTTCCTAACAGCTTCAGAACAATTTTAGCCTTAAACAGTGCTGCTGAGTTTCAATTACTTAACTATGTTTTAGAGCACAATTAAAATTATTCCATGGACATTTTCCACATTTTTGCTTAAGATGAGCAATGAGATATTCCATTAAAATATTAACTTGCACAGTTAAGAAACGGAAAGAGAAACTTTTCTCTGGCGCCAATTATTCAAAATCTCGCCTTCAGCTTGCATAGTAAAACAGCGTATCTCTTCCTATTCACGCATTCTGGCTCTAAAAGTTTTTAAAAGATTTCCATCTCCTAATTTGCCAAAGGGCAACTTCATTGCAAGTAAGAGTATCAATAAAATATTATCCAAATTCAATCGATACCAGGATGGATTACAGAAGACCTGAATAGTCTGAGGTTAAGAAACAGCAAATAAAATGGAGAGAGAGAAAAAAAAAAAATCTGAGTCTTCTAGTCCACTCCATAACCTCAGCAGGAGCCTAGTTGCCTAAAGGGGAAGCACAGAGTGGGGAAAAAAAAAAAGAGGTTTCTTGTTTCAACCAGACTCCAAAGTTGGCAATTGGAGCCCTCTCCCCTCATCCATCCGCGAGAAGGTCCGGGGACCAGATGGCGGCAGCTTCCCTGCGCCCAGGCCCCAGCAACCGCGCGTCCCCGGGCCGGGACTCACCAGGAGCGCGCAGCACAGCAACTTGTTCATTGTGGTCCGGGGGAAACCTCAGGCGCTCGGGCGGCGGCAGCAGCGGCGAGGCGAGCGCGAGGTGCGTCTGTGCAGCTCGTGCACTGGTCACGTTATATATAGCATCGAGCCAACAGGAAGTATGGCCTGCCTTTGATCCGTCATGTTTCTTCCTTGGTCCAAACTTGGCACGGTTCCTTTTTAGGAAACTCCGGCGGGAGCTGGGGGAGGGGTTGGGGGCGTGCGGCAAGTTCTTTTTAACGCTTTGCCAACCAAGGTGGAAAGATTCCTCAGGAGAGGGGAGGGCGTGGAGGGGCGGGGATGTCTGGTCCTCGGGAGGTCCGGGGCGGCGGGGGTGGAGGGGAGTCACGGGGCTGAGGGACAAACAAGGCGGCCGCTGTATCCGCGCGGCTGGCTCTGAGGTTTCCCAGCCTCTTCCCGCCAGGGGCCGGCCTCCTGGCAGCTGCCAGTGGAGGGGAACAGGGCTGGGCACACGCTGGGGAGCTGCTGGACTGTGTCTCCTCCACCCTGAGCGTCGGATTCGGCCAAGATCCTGACGCAGCTGGAATATGTCCCAGACGCCTTGTGCCCTGGCTGGGGGAAAGTTGTGAGTTTCCGCCTGGTTCCGCCGTCTGACCTCTTTGTGGGTTCTGAGAACCCAATTAACAAGGCCTCCCTTGGATGCGCAGCCTTTGTCTGCATGCATTGATGGGGAGTTTGCAGTCATAAATCATTAGGGTTCCAGGCCTGGCAAAAGGAACTCCTCTGAGTCATGTGATTGGTTCTACAGCCTGTACTTTTCCCCCTTCACTTTTCCTTGTCCGAAGTTGTCAGCCTGAGAGAAGCTGCAGAATAGCCAAGTACTGGTGAGGAAAATCCATGTGGGCCATTGACTTCTTGGCCAAGCGGTCAACATCAAAGGGCTGAAACCAGGGGTGGGGAATCTGGCAGGGTTCATGTCACCTGACACTGGTCCTTTGTCCTGCCCGCAAATAAAACAGGCATAGTTGTGGATGCGGACGCTGATGCACGATGGAGGTTATGGCAGTCTATTTGGTACTATCGCAGAGCAAGGAGAACAGAGCAATCTGGAACTACCCCTGCAGACAATGACAGCAAAAATTTGGGTGAATGGAGACTTGAGGTCAACTACTTCAGCCAATGGGCATTGCATCAGCCTTGGATCTGTGAAATCCACAGCATTGCAGATCTGTCCAGACAGCTTGATCGGAACCCTCCAAACATGCACTATAGTGGGACACTGGGTTGTGTGGGGTGGCTGTTCCCCATCCATGGGTGCTGGGACATTTGGGAGGCTGGGTGTGGCTTCCCCCTTTTTCTCCCCCCCCCCCCCCGAGACAAGAAGAAATGGAGAAATGGGAAGCAATAATTTCACCTACTTTTCCCTGATCTTTGATCCATTCCCACCCTGGTCAACCTTGTAATTACCACCAAATAAATAAAAATAAATAAACAATCAAACAAACAAAAGAGTGTTGGTGTACAGAGAGTATTTTGCAGTTATTTCTTCCAGCTCACTTCACTGTCCCCAAGCAGTTGACTGTGTAGTTGTGTGCTTTGAGTCAAGGATTTGGGACTATCTGTTCCGTTTCCCCCGATGACTGCTGGGAGCTGGAGCTGGTGACTTTTGGAGTGTATTCCCATTCCAAGGTCTTGTAGATCACAGGTTCCAGGGGTTCTCAGACTGTCACAAAAGTTTCTGTTTACACATGGCTGAGAAAGTCCCTTCAGATCTAACTTCCTCATCCAGGGCCAAGTGGTCAGTTACAGACATGTGTCTCCTGAGAAGGGCAAATCCTGCTTTTCTCCATAGTTCAGGGAGAGGAAGGTGGCACAACAGCGAGGGGTCCTCTAGAAGTGTGGGAGACCAGGGTCATATTTTGCCTACAGGGGTCATCTGCTCCTCCAGATGGACAATGTCACCCCAAAAGATCCCTAGACCAAGAGGAAAATACTTGGAGGAACAGAATGCCAGTTCTTTCCCCTTATAAATCACAGAAGACAGAACCAACCTCCAGGGCAAGGACAGATGGATGTGCTGCCTTGCACACTGAACTAATGAATGAGTAAATGTATGGCTGTGAGTGGAGCAGAACTCTCTGTCACCAGATGCCCTCACATTTTGAACCTCAGTGGTCACATCTACAGCCTGAGATTTTAACGCTTGGTCTAACCAGGGATCTCAAGTAAACCCAAAAGTCAGGAATAAAATACTTGTTCAGGGCAGATGATGTTTATCTAAAATGTTACCTCAAGGCATGTTTTCTCAAAACACAGTATGATGCCAGTGTGTGCGAAAGGGATCTTGCAAAAAATCAATCAAGTGGAAGCAAACTGAGCAAGGATGGCGCCCTGTGATGTTAACCTTGGGAAAGGTTCATTTTCTCTTGCTTCTCTTTCCTCATCGGTAAAATTAAAAATACAGAAATATGGGAGGAAACAAAGACAAATATGTTTCCAAGAAGCCTAGAAATGATGGTAAGCACTTGTTGCACTAGTTGTGAAACTACACAGCACAGCTCCTGGCCTGCAGGACGATTAGTGATTTTTGCCGTGGAGAGCAACACGTACTGGTCAATAGTTGCAGACACCTAGATCTGAGCCTCAGCTCCATTTCATCCTAACTCTGTGGCCTGATGTGTTGCCTCGCCTATTTGTGGTTTCTTTATCTATAGAGTAGGGCTGAAAATTTTATCTACCTCATAGGATTATAAAAAATTATTATGAGGATTAACTTGAATAGTCTTATGAGGATTAGATTGGATACATAGTACATAGTCAAGTAAGTGTTCATTGAATGTTATGATGATGGTGGGAATGGGGTATTCTCAGAATCCTTACAGAGGAGCAAGGTGAAGGTTCCCAGGGGCAGGAGCCATACGTTTTCTGATGGTACTCCCTAAAGCTTTTAGCTGAGCCTCTGGTTCCCTGTAACCATTCAATAAATAATAGAGTGAGTGGTGGTGGTTCGGAGCTCCAGTATCTAGAATCACAAAATAGACTGTATCGACTGTTTATCTCAGGGCCTGCCTGTGTGTCTTCTATGAATCATTCACTGACAGGAAACTGACAGAGCCTGTGAGTTTTCAGTCATTTCATTTGTTCTATTCCTGGACCCATCTGACCAATCCCCTGGGCTATCTCCAAGTGATCCACTACTATGGGCAGCAGGCCCTGGCCACTCTAAGCTGGAGTTCATCTTCAAGCTTAATTGGAATGGACCCAGGGATTCCAGTCTGAACCCAAGAGGGGAAGTTTCCACAGTAACTCAGCAGGCTACATTCATCTTCCTCTGACAGAGCTCTCATTGGCAGGGGCCATCAGTGACATTGTGTCAAGTGTCCTGTAAATGTAGCCTTATTTTTCTGAAAGTTAGTGATGTGTAGTGCTAGCTTCCTGGGGGATGACTCATCAGGTATCCCTCACAAGATAAATATTTTTATGGCTCGTCCTTTTGATCCTCCCCACTATCACTCTGTCTATATCCCCGTGCCCTTAGTTCAGCCACTCTTACAGTCTAGAAAAATGGTGTATGATTTTGGCAGCTCCCAGAGATGAAATGCCTTGTTTCTTCACTAGAGCAAGGTAGCCCATGAGCCAGGTCACTTGCTATCAATCATCATGGGGATTCCTGAAACCCAGCATAGTGAGTGACATGGTGACACAGGAGACATGGCATATGTGAAGTGACTGATAGGTGTCAAAAACGTCTGTGCAGGGCCTGGCGGTGTGGCCTAGAGGCTAAGGTCCTTGCCTTGAACATGCTGGGATCCCATATGGGCGCCAGTTCTAATCCCGGCAGCTCTACTTCCCATCCAGCTCCCTGCATGTAGCCTGGGAAAACAGTCCAGGAGAGCTCAAAGCCTTGAAACTCTGCACCTGTGTGGGAGACCTGAAAGAAGTTCCTGGATCCTGGTTTTGGGTCAGCACAGCACCGGCCGATGCGCTCACTTGGGGAGTGAATCATTGGCGGAAGATCTTTCTGTCTCTCCTCCTCTCTGTATTTCTGACTTTCCAATAAAAATTAAATAAATCTTAAAAAAAAAATCTGTGCGTAAGCTTCCTTACCTGAAAATAGAAAATGTTATCTCTGAGCCTAAGTATGTGTAGGTATCCATGCCAACCTGATGAACAAAATATATGCCTTGTTATTTTATTGTCATTTAAAAGCTGATTTTCCAGGGCAAAAGCAGATGGTAACAATCAGAAATACCCCACAAATAACCATCTGGCTTCTTTTGTATTATTATTTGTAAAAGTTTACCAGTTCCTTCATTAATCTGTTCTGTTAGTATTCTAGACAAAATCTACTCAAATTTAAATGTCTTGTAGACTGTGTATAGAAATGGATGTGCACTTGCTTTATCAAAATAATTTATAGATGGCTGGGGCTCAGTGATCTAGTACTTTTGATGGAATTAGTCACCAGGCACATAAGGATCTGCTTCAAAGTATTGGACCAGGGCCAACAGCTGCTGGTTGTAGTTTTTACTCAGCAGGAGTGGAACCCATTCATGAAAATGTCTCCTTATTTGAAAATTGACATATTCAGAAATTCACACAGGTATGTTTAAGATGTTCTTAGTAATGAACTTTAGGAAAAACTTTTTTCACTAGGATGAATTTAATTTTTATTTTATTTTTTTCACACACTTTTTCAATCACCCTCAGTCTCTGTGTGACTTGTAGCCTCTGAAAAATGAGTGTGTTAAATGGTGGTGAGGAAGTAGCAGAGGGGTTAGGGAGCAAGAATCATAGGTAGGAAGAATCATTGTTCGGAAGATAGATTAGGTAACCTTTCTTTTGGGAGGAAGCAAGCTGTGATTTCAAGGAACGAAGAAGCCTGCTCTAGTTGGTACCTGGAGACCAAGATGTTGCTTGGGCATGAAGAGACTGGAGTGATGAGGGGACAACGATCCAATTTTCAAAATGCATTGGATTGTGTTTTTTCTCCAAAGAACTATAGAAAGTAATAGAAGGTGTTAGACCAATTTGTTATAACGAAACTCCATAGGCTGAGTGGCCCATCTGTGATGGGAATTGATTTCTCGTGTTTCTGTAAACTGTAGGCCCACATCATGGTGCCTTATATGGTTAGGCTTTAGGATTATAGACTGCCTACTTGTCTTTTATGTTCTCATGGCAGAAAGAGCGTTGGAGACCCAAGTGGAATCTCTCTTATAAGGCACTAATCCCATCTGCAAGGGCTCATCACCATCCTAAGTCTTCTCCACCTAATATCAGGACATTGCAGGGTAGCATTTCAACACATGAATTGGGAAGTGTTGAGCAAATACATTTGGTTCACAACAGCGTAACATGGTCATTGTAAGTGCTGTGGGGTATAATTCTCTGAACCCCACTCTGCTAATTTGTCAGGATCAAGGGCCTAAATAACATGTAAGAAAAGGGACTTTTACATTTTAAATCGTGGCAAAATTCATGATGCTTCTGAGTGAGAGAGCTGGGGCATAAGCAACTTAAAGCCTCAACAGACTACGACAGGTTTGTGTCCTGATCTGCTGAAAGAAGCAGTGAGCCTCATATAAAACTTTTGACCCTTTCTGCCAGTTGCTCCAGTCAGTTCAGTTGGAGTTTCCTGAAACTCAGATACCCATCTAGTGTCTACTTTGTCCCAAGAAATGGTTTCTTAATTAAACAGTGACACATAATCCAAACAGCTACTCTCCTGAGGGCTTCTGAACAAATAAATGGTTACATCAACAGGGGGCTAAAGAAAACTGCACGTCCATTTATGGTTCTCCTTTGAACCCCTGACTGAAATGTGATCGTCTCTCATGTTCAAAACTTCTTGTTCTCTTCCATACTCCAAGCAATTTCCCTGCCCTTGCCCAAGGGTGGAATGATTGATAAGAACCCTTAGAATTACTCTCTTTATAGTCTGGGAAAGTCCCCTCCTTTAACTAAAACAAACCTTTAGAAATAGATGAGATAGTTTTCAAGGGAACTAACTGACTGAGTTCCTTGAAATAAGGATTTGCCTAGACAATGTTTTGCCTAAAGGATAATCTGTTGGTCAGTATTATGCCACAGAAGGAAGTAAGGTCATCCAGTGTTCAGTGAGAGAGCAGCACCAACAAACAGAAAAAGTTAGTCTCAGCTCTCAAAAATACTCATTCAAGCAAAACACCCACTTAGTATCTACTATATGACAGAGATTGAACTAACTATTTCCAGGATAGACAATATCCCCACATCTTTGAAGCTTGCAGTCAGGTTAAGAAGAATGCTTAATCAAATAAACCTGTAAGTAAGTAGGCTTCTAATATGTTGAGAAGTCAATTCAAGAGAAGTGGAACAGATAATGCAAACCAGTGGAACAGGGAGTGGCTATGGACTGTGCAGGCTGCTTCTTGGAGAAGGGTTCTGTGAAGAAGTGACTTGGCAGATGATGGAGGAAGAGGAAAGAGCCACTGGAGTGGCCCGATGAGCAATGTCAGTGAAACTAGAGTCAGGAAAATGAGTGGGAATATTAAACCACAGGTGCCCAGAGACTTTGGCAGGACCAGACCATGCAAGACCTGGAGAGTTACAGTAAGGATTTGTCACTTTACAGTAGAAATCTGAATGGTGGAAAGCTACTGGTAGAGCTTCAATGTAAGTGAAGTGATTTGACATACCAGGAGACTTCAAAAAGTTTGTGGAAAATGTGATTAAAAAATAAGTACATTCGGTGTGAAAAAAAAAATAGAAAACTATGTCTAGTTGCCCAGGAGTTTTTCTGAAGGCCCCATCATAAGCTTGGGATTCAAAATTTTTGCAATAAAATTAACTTGTCTTTCAGTTTCATTTTCCATGATAGTTTTGAAGTATCCTCAGTCATGCTACAGAGTCCTTTTTGGTAATAGTTATATGGCCAGAGTAGAAACATCCCCTGAGGTAATCATCATAGAACCCACAGGCCCTGGGAGGCAGAAGGCTGAATCTTAGCTCCATCATTAATACCTGAGTTTGGTAGTTAAGTTACACTAAGCTTTTAGGCTTATCATCTGTGAAATGAATACTCTCACTGCCTAATGAAACTATGAGTGTATCAAAAGGCAACTGGAGAATCAGATGACATGTACAGGAGTTCATTAGTTTCTGTACATTTCCATTTTCCATCAACACTCATGAAGGATATTTCCATGAACTCTGCTTTTGATTTCTTGACTGATAGAGAAACAAATAGAGAAAGAGAGGGAGAGAGAATCTTCCTTTTATTGCTGGTTTACTCCTCTAGATGGCTGCAATGACCAAGGCTGTTCCAGGCTGAAGCAGGATCAACTATATTCTTCCAGTTTTCACATGTGGATGGCAGGACACGTGATCCATTTTCTGTTGCTTTTCCCAGGCCATAGCAGGGAACTGGATAAGTGGAACAACTGGGACAAAAGCTGGTGCTCATATGGGATGTTTGTGTTGCAGGTGGTGGGTGGCTTTACCTACTATGTCACAACATGAGTCTATAAAAAAATTGAGTAAGTTTAATAAGAGAACCGACTACTGAGGAACAAAATTTTATCAGGCTTGGGTGGCTTCCCAATTTTCACCTTACCTCAAATATTATTCACTTTCCCCCCTCTTCAAAAAACCAGTTGTTGCTAAATAGAAGATCTTATTACCAGCACTGATAGTGGAAGCTTTAGTTTAATTAAATTTAATACTCATGATTTCAGTAGCAACTTGTTTACCAATACTGTAGTAAGTAGTTAACCTTTGGATATTGGTAAGGGGCACAGAGACCTGAATCACTGGAACATGGACCTTCGGACGATGTGTGAGTTGCACTTCTAGCAAGTGGGAATCCTGGTTGAGTGAACTACCTCTAGAGTAGCTTACTGTGACTCCTGGGTGCGTACGAGAATAGTGGCTGCCCCAAAATGTTTTCAAGTTAATTACAGATATAATAATAGGAATCCAGAGCAGGTCAGTAGGTAGAAGAAATACGTGTAGAGGGAAGATCATACAACTATCTAGGAAGGACAACATGGTGGGGTTAGGCTAGAAAGGTGTAAAAGCAGGACATACATGAAAGGCAGCCTGCTTTTTCCTACTGTGGTTCTTCTCAGATACTTGAAGCCTTCCTGGAAGTTCCTGTGGGCATTGAGTGACATTTGCTGAGAATGAGGAATGAGAGAGTAATATAACCTGAGAGAGGGGGCGAGGGGGATCACCTTTTGAGATAGTCATTGGAATCAGAGGATTTTTGTCTTCACAGGAGAAAAGAATTTCAGACTAAGTAGCAGTAAGCATGACAGCCAAGTTTAATGAAATGAATGAACCTGACAGAGCAGGCGTGCATCCAAGGAAAGAACTGAGAGCCCAGTCTATATTTAGACTGAAGTCTTTTATTGATTTGGATATGGTTCTCCCACTCTATTTCTCCCTTCCTCCTTCTTATGGGGATATTGCTGGGTGGAGGGCTTTGTGGGCATGAAGATCCTGAAATTCCTTCCAGAAAGTTTAACAGCACAATGTTCTTGGACCTCACAGACACAGCTCAGACACAGCAGGAGAAATTCCCCTAAGTTTGCCCTGGTTTGTGCTTGGCTGCATCCAAGTTACAATTCTACATTTCTTCATCTAACAATTTTCTTTAAAAAATTGCCATTTTCTTGAGCCCCATTCCCTCTTTATACACATAGGCTACCTAACAGTAGGAAGGACATTACCCATGCTATGATTTCTTCTGTAAAAAGAAGCAGTGCTTCTGCTGCCATGAGCACCAGTCAAGGCAAGAGCACCCAGTACTTTTAAGCCAAATCTCTTACAAGAGCCTTTCACAGCAGAACTAAGGCTAGATCTACAAAGCATCGCCTTAACTGTGTTAAATCCTGTCAGAGCTTGGCAAAGGTGCTCTTTTGAGAAATTTTAGAAAGCATTGTAGCTGGGAATTTCAAATTCATGAAAACATTGGTTCTTCCGTTCAGAAAAAAAAAGTGTACACAGCCTCCTATAAGTTTTGCATTCAATTTTAGGAGGTTCATGGCTCCTGGCTCCAGTGGGAAAATTGATTTGGAATAACATCACACTCCTTGCTACTTTAAGAAATGGTCGTATCTTGGTTAGTACTAATAGTGTTGTATTGTCATTTGTCAATTTCAATATTTGTATTTCTAAGCTTCTTGTCTAGGATACCAATCCTGAATTTTAATTTTATACAAGAGATTGTTGTTTTTCTCTCACTAGTGCATCATTACACTAACCAAGTCAGTAAATGCCCTCGCCCTTTGAAATTGTGTGCTTACAGAGCAGCTCAGATCTCCACTGATTCTGCTTGGCAGGTGTGGGATGTTTGATTGAGTCATTCTAGAACCTGAAAGGGATATTTGTTAGAGGGTGCAGCAAACAGTGCCTGATTCAGCAGCTCCTTGGGCTCCAAACAACCTGGTACTTACCAACAGTTTATGTTTCAAGGAAGCTCTACCCTTTCTTTAGTGGTTGTTAGGTGTAAAGAGATGAAAGGAAGCAAAAGCAGAAGTTCCAAGGGTAAGCACAGTGGGAACTGTGGAAGAGGGGGTTTTTACTGCCCCTTTTGTTTTATGAACCACCATAAGATAAGGCTGGGATAGCATGGGATGCAAACCTGGCAGTTAGCAGTAAATGTGATCAAGTCTTGGGGATTTTGAAAACTGAAAAACAAGAAAGAAGAGTAGGCACTTGCTCGGGCTCTGCATCTCACTTTCTGCACTGGCGACACTCCTAACAATATCTTCCTCCAAGGGTCTTTCTGTATACTAAATGGGGAAATAAGTATAAGGCACTTAGTATGTTCTCCACAAACATTCACTCCCTGTTGCTTTTTAAAGATTTATTTTTATTTTTATTGGAAAGCCAGATATACAGATAGGAGAAGAGACTGTGAGGAAGATCTTCCTTCTGTTCATTCATTCCCTAGAGGATGCAACAGCTGCAGCTGAGACAATCTGAAACCAGGAGCCCAAAGCCTCTTCCAGGTCTCCCAAGCGGGTGCAGGGTCCCAAGGCTTTGGGCTGTCCTCAACTGCTTTCCCAGGTCACAAGCAGGGAGCTGGATAGCAAGCGGGGTCCCTGGAATACGAATCGGCACTCATATGGGATCCTGGCACATGAAAGCTGAGGACTTTAGCCATTAGGCTACTGTGCCAAGCCCTACTTCTTTTTATTTACTCCTGTTGTTACCCACCCAGATTTGTGGATCTAGTTTCTGATAATGCATTAGAGGTAGCTTGTCACTGAAAGTAACTTATCTGCAGCAAATAAGGAGGTCATGGAGGAAATTTTCCAAAGCCATATCTTTTTGAGTTGGAGGAATGGTTTTATTTTAGAATAAAATGAATGTGTAACAGGGAAAATTCTTGTCATCAAGGTACCAAAAATGCTGCCCTTGTGATGGTGACAAGCAAAATAACAAGAACAAGGTTTTTGGTAGAGAAGAGAACATTTAATCGGTTGGCAGAGTCTGATTCTTAAGGACTAGTGCTCTGCTCCATGAAGTCTTTATTTAGGGACTACAAAAAAGTGGGTTACTGGTAGGACAAAATCGCTAGAGTTATAAGTCTCTGATGCCAGGTGGAACAGCTTGTCACAAGATTGATGGCAATGGATTCCTTCATGTTTTTTTGTGATGACTCTTGACATCCACAAGTGAGATAAGATCTAACTCAAATATATTCTCCCCCAACGAGAAAAAGTTAACCTAAGGAACAATGCAATTTGTACCTTAGGGCATGGCAAGCAGAATGCCACCATTCTAGCCCAACAGACCATCTTCTGGCCTGGCTTTGTATTTAAGTAGCAAAAATCATCTGCTTGTGTTATCTTATACCAATTCACATATTCTGCACCATCAATTATAACCTTCTATTTTCAAGACAGACAGAGGACAGTCCATGTGTTTGCCTTATGCTGAGTCAGGGTAATGACAGAGTGTTTGATGTGGAAGCTTTGAACCTTTGATTTTCTTGACTCTTATTATATCTCTAGTGATTTTGTAGTGGACTCACACAGGATGTGGAAACAACAATTCTGTAACTGAAACTGAATGTAAGCCATCATCACTAGTAATTAAATGGAATGGGTAAAATATAGGACACCAGATAAGAAGTACCTGACTCCATTAACTGCCCAAGAAGAAAACTCAGAGAACCAACTGCCCAGTTGGGATCCTTGACCTACTAACACTACAGTATGATGATCAAAGTTTTGCTGCAGGTGACCTCTTGCTGGATCATCTTAGTGCTGGGTTCAACCTGGGGAAAGCTGCTAGTGTGGGTACTCCAGGATGGATTTGCAACGAAATAGCGCACTCCCACATACACTATCAATGAATAGAGAGTCCAAAACCATACAGCTATTTAATCTACACTAGCAAGAGAACATAGTGATTTTGTACATTACCCAGAGACCTGGCAATTTCATTAGTGTAACAAAGTGTAACCAATAAAACACTTAACTCCATCAGAAATTTTCCAAGCAAGCCATAATTAAATTGAGTGAAAACTTTAATAGAATTTGCCAAAAGCCTAGGCTCGTTCAAAAGATGTGTAAAAAGGGGTCATAAGAGTACTATAGGAGAAACAAGATGGCAGAATAGGGTAAGGACACATTTAAACACATAGAGAATCATTAGCCAGGGGGAAGCAGAAAAGGCCACAATCCTGGGAAATAGGAGAGAACAGGCCACTGGCAGAGGGATACCTGGCGACCTGTGGGAACTGGGAAGCAGCAGAGACAACAGGACAATGTTGCAGTGACCAGACACCACAGTGGCAGTGGGTGATCAATGATCAGAGCTCCACCAGTGGCCAGGTGGGAAGGGGTGTTCACCAGGAGTTCAGAATGTGAATCCAGGCATAGAACTTGCTGTCCTGTTGATTTGCTTGATTCAAACATTAGCACAATCACAGTGATATAGCCCAAGCAAATGCAGAAACAGGATGGATTTCATGGCTCAGACCCCCCACAAGTGCCACATCGGGTGCTATTTGTGCTATTTTGTGTACTGAGAGAAAGGCTGTGGGGCTGGAGGCACAACAATTAGTTATGCTTGTGCAAAAGCCAGAAGCAAGCTTATTTCTGGTTCAGCAACCTGCACTGATCCTACAGGGAACACAGTCCTGACTTGGCATCAGAAAAATTCAACTCAAGATACATCTGGATGGCCTCAAGACCTAACAGCCAGCATGCTCAGTCCTCTGCAAGTGCCACATTGTGCACCATTTTGTGTACTGAGAAAAGGGCTGTAGAGCCGAAGGAACAACAATGAGCTGCACAGGTGTTGAGCCAGAAGAGAATTTACTCAATGCATTGCACTGGCCTCACAGTATTGACTTGATATCCTACAGGTAATATCCACCCCAAATGGGTCTGGGTGGCCTTCAACCTTGCAGCCAGTAGATTCTGGCAAGACCAGCATCATTGAAAACTCAGTGATTTAGGACAACTGGCATCTCCCTAATCCTGGGCACTGCTCATTGAGCCGGGAGTGGTACAAAGGCTATGCAGGCAATGGTGCTGCCACAGCACAGGATCACAGTGGGTGGATAGGGTGAGGCAAGATCTGGGAAAACATGGTGGAAGCCTAGCACAAGAGCCCAGGATTGAAATTTGACGGAAGGAGTGACATAAGTGATTGCAAACCAAGAACTGGGTACCAAAACAATCAGTAAAATCAACCTGTAGACTAGTGGGCAAAACAACTTAAAAAATGGCTCCGAGGAGAGGAATCTGCTAACCAGGATAGCAATGACCAAGAGCAAAAGAAGAAACAGAGGCACAATGAATATTACTGATGACTCTACTGCAAAGGAGCAGAATCCTTTGTCAACCTCAGAGGTAACTGAGGAAGACGTGGAATAAATTGAGGGTAAAGAATATAAAATACTTGCCATAAAGCTTCTTAACAACAATGAGAAGCACATATAGAAGTTCAAGGAATTTAGGCAATATGTCACACAGGAAATAGCAACATTGAAATGAAATCAAGCTGAGCGAATAGAAATGAAGCATACCTGGAAGCCAATTAAAAATTCAATGGAAACTCTCAATAATAGAATGAGCAAGGCAGAAGAAATAATCTCAGAACTGGAAGATATTTACTGTCACAATGGGGAAAAATAAAAAAAATTGAAACTGGAACTGAGTCAAGCCAAAAAAGTACTCAAAAATTAAGGGACACTATTAAAAGGCCAAATATAAGAGTTTTGGTAGTTCCAAAAGGCACAGACAGAAAAGCTGGGTCTAAAAACTTATTCAAAGAAACAATAAGTGAAAATTTCCCTAATCTAGAGAAAGAATTGGGTAACAAACTATAAGAGACACAGCACTTTCAATAGGATTGTCCAAAATTGGTCTTGATAATCAATAATCAGTTGAACACAGGGAAAAGACCCTTAAATATGCATGTGAAAAAATTAAACATCTAGAGGAATCACAATCAGGCTCATTGATGACCTCTCACATGAAATTCTACAGGCCAGAAGAAAATGGAATGACATATTCCAGATTCCAAAAGGAAAAAAAATGTCAGCCTAGAATAATGTGCCCAACAAAGCTTTCCTTCGTCATGGAAAATAAGATATAATTTTTCCACATCAAAGAAAAGCTCAAAGATTTTGCTTCTTCCAGACCTGCCCTACAAATGATACTTACAGATATTCTCTTGACTGGGAAAAGGAATAACATCTACCAAAACCAAAGGCAAATGAAAGAACATCCCAATTAAATAGCAAATAAATAAATAAATAAATAAAAGACTGAATCAAACAATGAACAACCCTTTGCTAAAAGGACAGAATCAGATTAATACCTATCATATTAACCCTGAATATAATGGCTCAAATTCATCAATCAAGCATCATAGTTTAACAGACTGGATCGAAATATAAAACCCATCTATCTGTTGTCTTCAAGAGACACATCTCATCAATAGATATGTGAGAACTAGAAGTGAGAGCTGTAAAAAGATATTCCAAGCTAATGGCCAAGAAAAATGAGCTGCTGTAGTCATTCTTACACCACATAATGTAGACTTTGACATGTACAACGTCAAAAGAGATGAAGGAAACCACATAATGATCAAAGGACCCATTCAGCAAGATCACCTTATTAGTTTCTTATGATGTTTTCTTTTGTTTCTCGGGTTTTACTTATTTTTTTCTCTCTTGATTTTCTTTGCTAGTCTGGCTAAAAATTTGTTTTGCTCATCTTCTTCAAAATATGGCTCTTTTTGTTGCAATTTGTAGTTGTTTAGTTTCAAGTCATGGCATTTCTTTCTTCCTGCTCATTTTTTGTTTTTCCCATAAGTCTTTGAGTCACATTACTAGATAATTTATCTGAGATATTTCCATTTTTATGAGTCCCTGATGTTACGAATGTCCCTCTCAATGCTGCTTTCGCTATATCTCATGGGTTTTGTTATTTTTGTTATTTTCATTTCTTCAGAAAACTTTTTCTTCCTATCAATTTCTTCAGTGACACAAATTATACAGTAGCATCATTTTCTTCAAGAAAGTTCTTGATTTTCTTCCTTTTTTTTTTCAGTGACACATTGGTCACTCAATGGCATGCTATTTAACTTCATGTTGTTAATTTTCTGTTTTTCTTCCTGTTGTTGATTTGTTTTATGGCTTTTCATTTAAGGAGATGTATAGTAACTGTGTAATAGAGACTATCATATCCAAATACGAAGATACAATGTAGTATGCATCTCTACTTTAAAAATATCTTGACGTATGAACAATTGTGACTGGAGTTGCCACCATTGTTCAAATGCACAATGTCAGGATACACTTAATTTACAGAATGATGGACTCACTGCTGTTTATGAAAGACTGTACTATTGTTATAATATAGAGGGAACCAGTGTGAGGCAGAGAGGAGGTGAGAGGTGAGGGGCAATCACAGAACCCATGAAACTGTATTGCAAAAACAATAAAATAAAATATTTTAAAAAGAGGTACTAAGGGAACACTGGGTGGATGTTGATGTTTCCTGGGCAGTATCTTGCCCATGAGCAATCTCCCTTTTTTTTTTTTTTTCAAACAAAAGCCTATTCCAAGGGAGCACAATAGACATGCGCCTGACAGGATGTACCCAACTAATGAACACCTGTTTCCATCCAGAGGAAAGATTCATTAAATATTTTTTTTCAAGCCCTTGACCATAGAATATATTGTGGTTTCCTGAAAACTCATTGGAAATTTTTCCTTATCATGTGGTAGTAACATTTTTGAGGCCATTATAAACTGTGAGACCCCAGAGAGGTCCACTTAGGTCCCTATTTACCAGGGAGTGGCATGGATCATTGGTAGAATTCTCAGTGGTGAACTGTACCATGTGAACATCTATACATTAAAGTAAAGTTTGAGGTTTTGCCAGGACATACAGGGATCCCTGGGGAACTTACTAGGTGTTTCACTGTGTGTTGGAGCTCAGTAAGCTCTGGACAGGCAGTTTCAGCAGCCAATCAATCAGATCCCAAAGGTGATGACTGGAATTATCCAAGCAAGAGAGTTCTCTGTCCAAGTTGTAGATGGGTTAGAAAGTTAATGAAGAGTTATAGAGGTAATAAGATTTTCCAATTTATACAGGCACATTAAATCCTTTACAGGCTGGCAGGACCATGGAATTCTTTCTGTCTTTAATATATATCAACACTTCTTCAGTTGCAGATGGTGAACTTAAGGTTTTGTGACAGAGGACTTGAAGGAAGTTTGGGTAGTTGGCAGAACATCCTAAAGTCTCTCCTACTTAGCAGCTAGTTGTTGTTATAGACACCTAGAGAGGTGTTGCTGGTCCAGGCCAGGGTGGCTGGTGACTGCATCTCTTCCTGGACTGTGACTATGAGCCAGAAGGATAACTGGAGAACAGTAGGAGCTTTTCGGGTTTTGAAATAGAAATGAGTCACAATAAAAATTTCTGAGCTTCTCAGGACATTTTATGGCAACAATCTCTGCAATCAAGTTCACTCCTGAGGTATCTGAGAGTGATTTAGCAAGATTGTCATATGGGGGTACAGATATTACAGTCATTGCATGGAGCACATGGGGAGATTTTAAGCTCTTAATGACCATTCCTGCCACAGTTACTAATAATTTAAAAGCACAAAACTAAATATCCACAACAAAAACAATTGTCAATCAGGTCAGCTCTATGTAAATGTGCCCAAAGTCTGAAATGTGCTTAATCTCAAGCTCGACACTGCGAAACCTACTGAAGGTGGTTGTCCATGTGCACTCCGCACCTTCCACCTGGGCTCTTAATCAGAACTTGCTCTATACTATTACCTATGCTTTTAGAAAGTTCCAGACAAGAAGTGGTGCAGGAGGTCAGAAGCAGGAGGATGTTAGTATAAAGTCATTGGGAGTTCAGGTGTGGAAAGGGCACTCCTGAAATGGAATGAGGATGCCAACCAGATACTTATTGAATGAGGGGATTTGAAAATCAACAGGCCTTTGAAAAACAGATAAGAGAAAAAACGTTAGTTATAAACAGGATCAACAAGGTTCCTAAAGGTATAAATTTTCCAGGAATGGGGAATGTATGCCCACAGTGGTAGGAGAACAGAGATGTGGAGTGTAGTTCCAGCAGAGGAAAGATATGCAGCCCAGGAAAGAGAGGACATGGTCAAAAGTTGCAGTGAAGGAAGAAGCTAAAGGGAGAGTATGGACAGTTTTGAGGACAGAGTTTTGTTGTTTGCTTGCTCGCTTGCTTTTTGTAGGCAGGAGGGCCTTCAACAACAGTCATAAGTCCATCATTCTGCTATTTAAGCACATGCTGACATTTTGGGTATAGAATTTTAAAATGTGTGCAATAAAATTTAAGCCACAGAATAACATTTAGCCTTTACATGATACTTGTAAGTCGACAGGCTCTCACTTAATCACAAGATCACTTGACTTCTAGCAAAATATGATTAACTGACCTCTAGGTTAAATCATGATTAATTTTTTTATAAAGGCAAAAAACCCCCAAAGCTCAGACATAAAGCCATCCCAGGTGGCACAGTTAGAAAGAGATGAACTAAAGTGAGAGCTTGAAATTGAGATTCTTTAAAAACGTCTGTGATCCTAATTTGTTAACTCTTTGCATTCACCTGCATTCGGACTTGTCAATCACTTATCTGTAGGTGTTTGTAGGTCAAGCAACATTTTTGACAGTAATTAGAAACCTTTTTTTTTTTCCTCATGTCTAACTCAGTTGAGGCCTGTGGCTAGATGTGAAGATGAAAGACTAGTGGTGAACCAGATTCGAGTGCTGGCTCTCTGCACTGTGTAAAGTTTGCAAACATCACAAAGGGATTCTGCCATGCTAACCTGCAGAGACATGTTATACTTTGTTGATTTCTTAGCTTGATTTCTTCTCCTCCCATTTTCCACTTTTTTTACTCTCAAGCCAGAGAAGCAGAGTGAATCTGACACTGGAATCCTGCCTTTTATGACCGGCTACCCATCTGCATCAAAGTGCTGTTGTCTTTGGCGCCTGGGTGACTGGGTTTGAGATTATCCTTGGGCAGCTATTATTTCTTTCTGAGAGTTTCTTGACCTTCAAAGCTAGGAAAAGGTTATTTTTGCTTAGAAACACCTCAAGATTTTCAGTGGAAATTTTTATTTTGAATACTTTCCAAATGCCCCACTGAGTTCCCAAGAAATGCTAAGAAACTAAGTCATTTTCAAAGAAGTGGTTTTGCTGGTTGGTTTGTCAGCTAGCGGGACTACAGATGGATTTATGTTCTCCTAGTCTTGGTAGCTTAAATAATGCAGGGAAGGTAATCATCTGCTTCTTGTTTTGCACTGCCTAAGCATTAACATTTCCACATGGTGGAGGTGGATATAAATTCTGACACCCATACAATACCATTGAGAATATCTGCATTCTCCTCAAAGCCTTCTAATGTTAACTCCTTACTGTGGACCCACTGGGCAGCACTGCAATAAATGCTTTGGGGTAGAAATTAACTAGTAGATGGAGAAAGCCCAAGATGAGTACTGAGTTACTCACTCCATAGATATTCCTGTGTATGTCAGCAAGTAATACTATTCTCCACTGAAACGATTAATGCCCAAATGACATTTATTTTAGTGAATGGATGAATGTCTAACACATCCATCAGCATGGCTTTAATGAAAACAATCCCTCTACTGAAAGATTCTCTGTCTAGCAAATCCATTGTGTGTTACAGCTTTATAAAGACATAATTCATATTCAAATAATTGCAGATATCCCAAGAAAACACTGTGTTCTTTGTTCGTATGGGTTCAGTTATTATACAGAAGTCATATCAATGCTATCAGCAATGTTTCTTCTTTTGTGACCGGCTTACCCAAATTTATTCTTACAGTCGATCAACAAATATTGAAATCCCAA
Source organism: Ochotona princeps (assembly GCF_030435755.1). NCBI lineage: Eukaryota > Metazoa > Chordata > Mammalia > Lagomorpha > Ochotonidae > Ochotona > Ochotona princeps. The sequence goes on along the minus strand of NC_080840.1, from coordinate 17,955,536 downwards.
AACACTGAGCATGAATAAATCAGGATTGACATGCTGAAGGACTTAATAATCTGATGGGAAGACATTCGGGACAGTTTGAAAAAGGACAAACACAGAGTACTTGCCATCAGAGTTCATGAAGCAGGGAAGTGGAATGGGTCTGGGAACTCAAGGCAGAAAGTCTAAGGTCCCAACCAACTGGAAATCAACTAGCGTTCAATTCTGGGGTCACTGAATAAAATGATGACAGTAATTTTTTTTAAAAAATCTTCATTTGTAGATTATCCGTTAAGCTCAATAAACGTCTTTATTGAACGTTACCCATGTTCCAAATTAGGAAACTGAAATTCAAGAACTTCCTCAAGTGCACACGTAAAATGATGGCTAGAATTGATGTTAGTACTATCTGCTACTAACATTACAATGTATCATGTGACTTCAAGCTGCTTCTTGATCAACATATTGATTATTTATGACTTTGCATACCTAACTGAATTTAGTTCATTCATTGACGCAAGGGGACTCTCTTGACTCATTCTGTCCACCCTCACAACTCACTTTAACATTTGTGATCATCTAATACAACATTTAGTGTGTTTCATCAATTTTAAGATGACCTTTTGCTCATTCTTTTACATCTTTCAAGTTATGGTATTGAAAACTGTGTAGATAATTTTGGCGTAGAATCCAGGTAATTTTGCTTCTTGGGCCACATAATGTCCAATCCTGAAAAAAATAATTTCTTTCCTCTGGTTACAATGTATGACACATATGTCTACATGACCTTTGCAGATATAACAGAAAAACACTGTGTTCTTTGCTTGTATAGGTTCTCATATACAGATGTGTGTATATACCCCCGTGTGTGTGTGTGTGTGTGTGTGTGTGTGTGTGTGATCTTCTGTATTAATTTAGATTACAAATGTATTGGTCTCTTCTGCAGAAACAGAAGGAGCTCTGAGTTATCAGACAGTAGGCTAGGGTGGTAGGTCTAGCTTTGTCTCTGTTTTGAGAAGTTATATCAACTCTCTAGTTCATACTATCTTTCCCTTCATAATAACGCATTCTTACAGAATCTTTAAGTCATTGAGCTTGACATCTACATTATTAATATTTTTATGTATTAAAATTAAAATGCACAAATGTATTATATATATTTAAAACATTAAACTTACTACTCTGTTTTAATGAGCAGTTTCTGACAAGCTAAGGTTTCTGCAGAGATCTAGAGAAATAAAGATGAAAGAAAAGATAAGAGTGTATGTAGTTAAGGTCCTGATGGTCTTGAGAAGCAGACTGACAGGTGGGATGATTTAAGATGATGTGGCAGAGAACATCCCCTCCTCTTGAGTCTTCAAACTATCATTGTCATTCCGAGTAAAGAATGCAATCCCTTCTACACACACAGCCCTATCTTAGTAAAGGCACTCAACTCCACTTGCTACCAAGATGGTGCAAATGGGCACATCAACGAGATACCCTGGCATTGAATTTTAGAGCTAATGAATGAGCAACAATTCTGAGAACCTAACTTGTCCATTAGGCAAATCCGTATCCACTTGCCAAGCTACAGTTGGAAAGAAGAATCATTCTCTTCCCCTTCAGCAGGAGTGAGATTGTGGTAGAGTTGAAAGAGACCTTGTAGCACATTAAAGAATTAACCAGGTATGTTATATGGAGAACTTCCACCTGCAATATACAGTCCACCAAGCTAAAGTGAATCTAACAAGTGAAATTATTATTCTACCTCACGTGAAGTAGAGAGGCAGGGACATTTCTCACTCATACGGAATTTTGATGACTTAAACTATCACCAAGGACTCTCACTCTTCCTACCAATGTCCTGTTACCCCTGGAATGTTGGATTTTATGTATAAGCTTTTCTTTTTATGATTGCAAGATGACTGCTAAATCTCTTGGCTTATTATTTCTACACAATAGTATAAATGAGGCTAAAAGAGAGAAATGTTCTAAAAAAATGTGTTTACCAAAAAGAACCATGCTTTTTTTGGCCCTGTTTTCCTCATTTCTTACCCCAGGTTTAGCAGACATCTAGTATTTTCAGATCTCAGTTGCGTTTTTTGGACCCCTTGTCCATGCTCTGAGTGCAACTAAGAGGAAAGAAATGTGTATCTGAATCTTTCAGTCTCTGTAGTAAAGGATAAAATCTGTCTTCAGGGAAGGAGAGTGTGTAAGAGTGGGGGAAGGGTAAGAATGTTGATTGCTGCATAGGCCTCTAGCATTGCTCGTGAAAACAAGAAAAGGAAAGGTGAGTTATTTATGGGCTCATGCACAAATCCTGGCACAGTGCTTTGCTTTCTGGATTATAGGTATCCAACTGATACTTGTTGATTGTGCAATCAGTATCTCAGGAATGAAAATCAATGTCAAATAAATCATAAGAATAATGAAATCAAGTATTGTTGCCCAGCCATACCTGGACAAAAAAAAAATTAAACTTTGTCACTTGAATGGGTGACTGTTGATATTTCTGGTGGGTGGTTAAACTAAAATACTAATTCAACCTCAGAAGAGGTAGTGGTGGTATTTTTTTAAACCATGTCAACTTTGGCAGAAATTATATGATATAAAAGAAAATCCAGGAAATACATAAGTTAAATGCAAAAAGGCCAGATCTTAGGAAATGAAAATTTGCTGAAAAGGGCATGTGATGTCAACAATGTGATATGACCCCAGGGAAATGGGGAAAATAAGCAGTTGTTAACAAAATACTTGGTGATTTTTGAAAACACATAGAAACTCAAAGATGCGTCAGGAGACATCAACTTAGTTCATTTAAAAAATCAACAATAAACAAAAATTAGCTATAAACATAATAACATTTTTTAAAAACTCCCTTTGTCTTTCCCACAGTTATAAACCAAACAACAGGCTGTATTGTTCTGACTGTAGCAATGACAGCAACACACAAGGATATTCATAACAGAAAATAAATAAATAAACCAGCCATCTGTTGGAAAACGTGAACTATTCTAAATAATCAGTATGAAATAATAACGGAAGATTTAAAAATCAACACGAACTTGTCACAGCACACTGATCCTCTGAAATTGCTTTTCTCCATGTCTTTTTAAGCCTGTCAAATTATTTTGTAGAATCACAAGTGCGTGCCTGGAGGTTGGAAACCATTAGAGATCAGTCAAATGTATGACATTATTCTCCTCTGCTTTTTCTAGGGTGAGATTGAGGCATTTTAAAGAAAGATTTATTAGTTACTTGGAAGTTAGAGCTACAGAGATATGGGAAGACACTAAGAGAAAGCGAGAACTTCCAACCATTGGTTCACTCCACAACTGGCTGCAACAGCCAGGGCTAGGCCAGGCTGAAGCCAAGATTGTTCCAGGTCTCCCGTATGGGCAGCAGGGCCTCAAGCACTTTAGCCCTCTTCTACTGCTTTCCCTAGGCCATTAACAGGGATTGGATCAGAAGTGGAACAGCCAGGATACAAATTTTACACATGCTACTATTGCAAAGGGAGGTTCTTAAGTGCTTTGTCACAACACTAGCCCCTCAAATTGAGCCATTGTTTAATGGCTGGGATTTCTAATTTCCAACCCCAGGGTACTTCAATGATTTTTCATCCAGAATTTTATTCTTCAGCTTCACTTCACTCAACCTTTCATCTCATGAATTCTATGCCTGGCATATCACAGTGAACTAGACCACAGCGAGAGTAAAGGATGGGTACATGTTTGTTTGTTAAGAATTACTCATTTAGTTTAAAAGTCAAAGTTAAGGGAGGAGGTGATAAAAAAAAGTAGAGGCATTGGATGTGGGGAGAGAGATACCCGTTTTCTGATTCAGTCTCCAGTTGTTCACAACAGCCAACACTGGGTCAGGCCAAAACAGGAAGCAGAATCTTCATTTTGGCTTCCCATGTGGTGGTAGCAGTCCAAACACTTGTGCCAACTTCTGCTGCTTGTCTCAGGCCATTAATAAGGAACTGACTTGGAGTTGCCCATGAGCCAACACCTATATGTGATGTTAGCACAGCATGAACTTGAAGTGCTTCATTTATCGTCTGTGACATAACACACCAATGACTATGTATCTGCTGAAAAATCTTTTTTACACTTAAATAATATGAATAATTATTTTGGAGTTGTTTTATACTTTGTTGATCACTTTTCTTACACTAGTTGCAGTGTGTAGATTCCTCCAAGTCCTTGAGGTCAGTGAAGCAATTTATGCACTTCCTTTAGTGTTTAATAAGTCCCATTGAAGTGGATCTTCCTAGGAGTTCATGTTAGAGTGATACAATGAGTTTTTGACATAATGTAGTGTGTTACCCTTACTTAGCATGCCAGGTTAGAATCTCCAGGGTTGAAACATGATTTTTTAAAAAAAGGAAACACAGGAGTTATTCTGACATAAAATTCTAAGAAACATGAGCCTATTGGAAACCATCATTTACCATCAAAAGGAAAAAAAAACAGTAATGGGATAAAATGGGGTAAAAGAACTGAAGACTGTATGGGCAGTTTCTGCATTTGACAAATAGTGTATTTTACCAAATTGCAAATACTGAAAATTACCATAATAATTAAGAGACCAATTCCTGGACTCAAAATTTCTGCTCTCCAATATGTCCTGAATTAAATTAAGTATCTATACTGTGCTTCAGTTTACTAACCTATGTATTGTATGTAACAGTGATGATGATTACATTAATTTTGTACTTAGACATGTGGTGTATGTAAGACTAAGTATTGGTGTCACTGATAGACAAAAACAAAATAATTGCTCAAATATTGCCAACCATTATTGCCTCAGCCTTCCCAGAGGCCCAGATTGGAAGTTAGATACACATTTGATTATAAATAAGGTAAAACATGGATGAATGTAAACAAAGGCATTATGTTTAGTAGATAGAAGGTTTAAAAGCCAGAACTCCATAATGAAATTTTTTTAGAATTTTGTTGTTATAAACACTGAGTTCATGTTTTAATGTACATAATTTTGGCCATTGCCATGACAAAATACTCTTAAGCAGATTTAGTAAAACTACAGGTATCATAAAATGAAATCTATGAATTGCTGGTTGGGAAAATTAAAGAGTATTATCTCCTGTGGGTTAGTAATATTTTCAGCTTGAATTTTCTAATAAGATTAAAAATATACTTTGTGTAACAAGAAGGAATAAGAAATGAATACCCTTAACTTATTTATTATAGATAAATCAAATAATATTCGATTGGCCACTTTCATAAAATTGGGTATTTGTTGCAGCTCCCTGGGATTATGTTATGCCTTTGAAGTTTTAACTACAAGAGAGGCCAACACATAATCATTGGAGGGTGGCCCTTGAAAGTTGTTAAGCTGGCCATGGGCCAGACTCCTTTCTGCGCAGAGATGAATTCTGCAAACAGAATTCTTCTGACACTGTTCTCCTGTAGTAGTTCCATTTTAGAGACAGAGCTGGTAGAAACACTGTAAAAAAAATTGTGCTTATTTCTAAGTTGTTGGACATAGAGGCTGGACCAACAGTTTCACTCTGCTCTTCTTTGGAGAAGCTTGGCCAACTGTGTTAGTAGTAAATTGCAAGTTGTATAAACATGAGCAGCAGGTACTCTCCAGGGTCCTAACCTCAGAATGAGCATCGCAAGCATCCAAGAGTCTTAGAATTGAAGGGGTCCTGTGATGGGCTGTATAGCAGCCACAAAAGATGTCCAGATTGTAACATTCACAGCCTATGCGTATGACCAGCTGCATATGGCTTTGATTAAATAAATGATCTTGAGTTGGGGGATTATCACCATGGGGTTAGCCAGGAAGCCCAGTCTAACCACAGGGATTTTTATGGGCGAAAGGCAAAACCAGTCCTCAGAGGAACTGTGACAACAGAAGCAGAGATTGATGCAATGAGGTCACGAGCCAAGGATTGCCACCGGCCTGTAGAAACTGGAGGAAAAAGGGGATTGATTCTTCCCTGGAGTCTCCCAAAGGAACCAGCTTGGGTGCTGCTTTGTTTTTAGCACTCTGACATCCATTTCAAATTTGTGACCTCCAAAACCATATGACAATTATTTACTTAAAAAATATTTAAAAGGTTACAGCAACCCTAAGAAGCCTGGATAGTTTTCATAGATCATCAAACTCAATTGTCTTATTTTTCATTAAGAGATATGAAGAACAGAGTGTAGTCATTCGCTTATTTAGTCATTCAACATCAGTTTTTAGAGCTACAAGTATCTGTCAGGCATGATTTAAAATAAGCACAATAGCTTTCTGATTTTTCCTCCCAGGACCATGGGGATTAGAACCTGTGGCGATGAAAGATGTCAGGAGCTGGTGACCTCTGAATCCGGAACAGCCAATATTCAGAACTTTATTGTTTCCATTTTTCTAGAGGTCACTTATTTATTTTTTCTCCAAGTTTGTTTTTCTTTTACATTGTCAAGGGCCTTAAAATATATTCCTTCACTTATGTAAATTGAATGGAGTGGATTTCTGTGACTATTATATGTTCACTCTAGTAAATTATCTACATAATCAATTGATATTATCCTGAAATTTTTCTAAGCTTTGTCAGGGAGTTTTAGAAGGGTATTTTGCACCACATAAATAATTCACAGGTTATTAAACAATTGATGCTTTCATTTCCAGCAAGCTAAGCCTAGCTTTTCATCTGGACATTTGGGAAACATTTCTTATTTCTCTCTAAATGAAAAGAAAAAAAAGAAACGAGCTGTGGACTAAACTTCCATTTCTCTGATGTCTGGACTGCTAAAATATTATAGGTAAAGAATTGTTTTGCAGTGAATATAAATTTTATAATATTTTCTGTGAATATTATCTGCCATCAGAAATATGAAAATTGCCTTTGTTGCATAACTTAAAGTATAGCTGTGTAAGACAAGGTGAAGGTAGATGTATAATACCTGAAATAGTCACAACATCACAAATAGTAGTGAGTCTTCCAATAAAGATACAGCATAAATCAGAGAAAAGAGACGCTGCCTGGACACAGGTCATTGGGTTCAACTAACAATTCCAAACATGGCCTTGATTACTCTAGTCCTAGACATACTTGAGGTTTCACACCATCACTCCCTAACTGAACTTGCCAAACTCTGGAAATAGAGAAATTGAAATATTTGGTTAATGTTACAATTGAATCCATGGTCTATGGTTTTTTTTTTTTTTTAAATCAAGGTAGTTACTCATTCTAAGCCTTGGGATCCTTACACATAAACTGTTCTGAAATAGGCTTTTTATTGTTTCAAGACGCTGCGATAATTTAAACTAGCCCATCTGGAATGGTATGTAAAATGCTTAACACATAGTAGTAGCCTTTCACATTTGAAGAAAGGAAGGAGAATCTAGAGGTAATTCCTTTCTTCACTCAACAAAAATGTACTGGTCACCAACTTTGTATCACGGTGAGGATGATAGTATCTATTGCAAGGTCACAGTGTTTTGGAGACTTACTCTCCTGAGTTTGAGCAAAGTAACCAGAATAATTTTCTATCCCTGTAGGAGATGCTAAATCATGAAGCTGGCCTGATTAAATCCCTCTTGATAAGGACAAAAGGGCAAAAAAAACCAAATAAACAAAAAAAAAAACAAAAAAATGAGTTATACTTGTCCAAGAATCATTGATCTGTATGTATAGTGAACATAACCTGGTCATATTGACTGACTAAGTTGGGGTGTCACCCTCAGTTGATTGTAGTATACCGAGAAGACTGGTGAAGCATGCTTTCTGAGTGTGTCTATGAGAGTATTGCTGGAGAAGGCTGGCATGTGGGTCAGCCTACAGAGTGGCCAAGACCCAGCTCAGCACAGGCATCATGCAGTCAGCCACGGACAAAGGTGGACCGGAAGAGAATTTTTTTTTTTTTTTTTACTGTTTCCAACTGTTTTTCATGCTACCCTTCTTCTTTTGTCCTTGAACATTAGAACTCCAGGTTATATCACTCCTTGGCCTTTCACTAACATCAACTGGAGAACTTCTGGCTCTTGGTGCTGAATTTTGAAGCTCAAAGCAGGGTATGCTTTCATGCTGAACCCAGCAGTCAACTTCTTGGACCAAGCAGAACTGCTCCAGACCTAGCTATCCCTGTCTGTGTGTCCCTGTGCTTGCTGTATTTTTTTCTGTCAGCACATGGGCAAGATTTTAAGGGAGTTGGTGATGAACGTCCTTTCCATACCCCAAAGAATTCTGTAATAAGTAAACAGCTTTTCTGTCTTCTTGGCTGTAGCTTTAGACAGGATTGGTGATGTGGAAAAAAACATTTGTTTCTAAGTCACACTAGTTCTCAATAAATCCTGGCCTTGATGCTTACAAGATGTGTGAACTTAAGAGAAATGTTTGGTTTATCTGAGACTCAGTTGTCGTACCAGTAAGTAGTAAAACCTATTTTATGATTTGAATTCAGTGACACAAGTAGCACACATTAAGCATCTGGAGTATAGTCAAATGTCAGTGCATGTCTGGGACTTTATGTTCCTTCTCCTGCGAAAGCAAGTGTGATTAAATACTTGCTTTGACGTTGGTACCTCTCAAAGGCCATTATAAGACATTGTAACTTTTTTTATATTGCAGTGTTTTTTCACATATACATGTTTCATCTCCTCAGTAACTTTATGATTAATGCATATTACTAAGCTATTATATTAGTTATTACTATGCAATATACTTATCTATTACAGCCTACAATACAGAATCATCATATTATGTATAATATGTAATTATGCTTAATTCATATAACAATGCTAACCATCTTTGACTATGAAGCTGAGACTCAAAAAGATGAAGACACTTGTTCAAGTGTGCACAAAGAGAATACTAGCTATAGGCATAATTTTCACTTAAATAAAAGTCCCTTGTCCTCATGATTTACATTTCTTCCTTCCAAATTTTCACAGAGCTGATTTAGTAGTGTCCAAAAGCAAACCAGGTTACCACCAGCCCTGTTAAGTCTTTCTATTTTCATTGCTGTTTTAGAAACAGCCAAACAAAGATCAACCCTAGGATTTCTGATCCTTCACTGAGGAAGAGGATGTTGGAGTTAGCACTTCCTTGAGTGTATCAACCTTGTTCCTTAGCTCATGGATACCAATATTTTAATACTTGTAGGGTTTTTTTTAGGTAAACAAAAGAATGAATAAAGATGTGCTTGTTACCTTTCAATCTTATTTCCTCAGATCACATTTGCTTCTCCCTCTGGGATGTTGGTGTGTGAACTGCAGCTCTCTAAGTCATCTCTGGGTGGTTGAGTTTCTCTACAGAAGGTTGTGCTTGGCTTCAAAGCATGGGTTTCCTTTCTGACCTCTGGTTGATATTTAGCTGTTATTCTGCTCACCGAAATTATGCTTACAAGATACCATTTCTAGCAGATTTTTTTTAGTTTTCCCCTCTTGGAGTCTCTCTTCTGATTGCAATAGAAAGAGGTTTCTGTCTTTAGGAAATTTTACTTTGCTCGTTGATTTTTCCACATGGAAATTCTTCTTTCATGTGAGATAAGAACAGAAGTCATTTCCTTCCTTTATACCCTTTTCCTCTTAAAACTTGAAAGGACCCACAGACAGGTGCCATTTAAGATTGTGCCTACCACATTCTCACGCATTTTGTTTGTCATCGAATGGTTGGAAAAAATCCTGTCAACTATGAATCAGGTCATGTTATACCTCTGTTTCAAACTTTTCAGCTGTTTCCTATTTAAACTCACATTATAATCCAAATCTTCAATATGACCTTGTACCATCCCCATTCTATAATCTCTTTGGTCCAAATGTCCTTACTTCTTCCTCAAGTCTACTTAACATTGCCCCATTTAAGAACATTTGCATTGCACTTCATCTCAGACTTTTTGTATTATTCTGTTTCTTTTCTGCCTCATTCAGAAAGATCTTTCTAGACTTAAAATGGTAATCTATCTAACAGAGTTCTCTGTTTTTCGCTACTAAAAGAAAAGCCAATCAAACAAAAACTATCTGTCCTGTTCTTGTGATCGTGACCTATATACTAAATGTAAGGAAGTACTCATTAGAACAAATTCAGGCACTACAGAAGTTGGAGCAAGAGGCGATAGATTTCTTTTATTAATTACCTTGTAATCATCCAAGAGAGTAGTCAAAGTCCCATTTTATGGCCACTAGAAAGAGATGCATCTTCTTTTAACTAAGATACAAATTCCTTTAGAGGCATTCAATTCTCTTTGCTTCTATCGTATCAGGAAACTCTGTGTCTGTAGCCTGGTTTTGTAATACCCTGTCTAGGGACAACTGAGAAAGGAATGTTACTGAGTTTGAGGGCTTTGATTACCAAAACTGTCTTATTTTGGGAATTCATAAAGTAACATTTTTGACTGCAAGGTGGCATCAGGACCTGCCTCCTTAAAGTTAAGTAAACTTTGGAAATCAAGGTTATAAAACTGAAAAACCAAGACCTCAACTCTGGATGGTGAGGTTTTTCTCAAGAGGAGGCAACTGTGATGAAACATCTGAAAAAGTTATCTGACCTTCCATCAATTATAGTCCACTACTCCAGAGAGCTAGATATAGATATAGATATAGATATAGATATAGATATAGATATAGATATATGCTGATGGTAACCAGTTTTACTTTTATGTTTGTCAGATGCAGTAACTTTAGTTCTGTAAAAATTAACCTAAATGAAATTAAGATATACAATTTGTTCTGGAAAGAAAAAGAGAGATATTTGTATGCCCATGACCACATGGATGACTTTTAGTGGAGAGTTTTCATTTGGTGAGCTGCATCAAAACCAAATTGCTGCAGAAATTTTTCTCAGGAGCAGCCTAATAAAGACTGAATTGGCCAACTTCCATGCCTTTCGGGTTTCCAGAAATATAAACAGGAAGTTAACATTTCCATAGCAATAATGATTCTGTAATAAAAGCTGAGAAGAGACAATAAAATGGAAGGTCAGGATGAAGACAATTTACATTTTATTAACATCCTAACACTACATCAAAATAGCTTTTAATACTAAAACAGAGTCAGAATATAATTAGAATATTATTTGTAATCGAATGGCTTTTCACCTCCACTTTGGGGCATGGCTGTGATCTGGTCTTGTAGTAAGAAACAAGCTTACAGAGAACATTTCTGAACTTCTTCAACTTGTACTTTTACAATGTCATCTAATGGATAATGTTTCCAAAGCAAGCTTACAATTGTAATGTAAACATTCTTTTCAAAGGAAAGGTACACGATTCTTTGTGTTATTCACCCAATTACCATGTGACATCATACACATTAATGAATAAAATGAATACAGTGGTTTGAAGCAATTCAAATGAATTCTTTCAGACATTGCTATTATGCTAAGAGACCAACATATTTTTCTTCAGGCATGGCAATAGTCTCTCCCTACTGCTTAGATGCTTTCTTTCCAAACTTTTAAGCATGCCTTCCACTGACTAGGAAACATAGATTGAGTTCCCACGAGACTGGTCAGATCTATCAATCTTGCACAAGGAAGGAAGAACTGAACATGAAAAAGACAAAATGGAGCATTCCAGCCCCCAGATGGAGGAGGATGACCAGTAGGTGATGAACTAGTGTTAAAATTTGAAGGAGGGGAAGAGGGTACGTAATTCTGTAAACCATTCATTTGTTGCTATAACTTTGAGCTGACCACTGCCTTCTGGTTCTTGGCTTACAAAGCAAATAAAGTAGTGAACAATTGAGATGCTGCTATTAAAAGTTTGAATTCTCATTGTAAGGGAATTCCTCAGTCATCTGTCATTTCAGGAATGTGTAGTCTTCAATGATTGCAAATGATATAAGAATTTCTAAGCCTTCCACTCCTTTAAAACCCTACTGACCACCAGAAAAGCTTCAAATAAATTTTTCTACAGTGATAAGTTCTTGTTCTCCCCTCCTTCCATTGTTACTAAAGTGTGATTTTTGTGTGGGAAATGGCATTGATTTTGCACATGTAGTGCAAATCATGTTCTCTGAATTTGTATCCAATACATTTAAAAAAAAAATCTTTCTCTCTGAATTTACTTTCTAACATCAGAGTGTCCTCCTTGGATTGAAAGCATGTTTTAATAATGCCACCAAATTGATGGGCAACTGGAATAGTTTCTGTTTTAAATAAATGCAAATCTGACAGCCAGTAACAGGAATCTTTTTGACTATTGTCAAGATAAATTTATACATTTGTACTTAAAATAGACAAATTACTTTCCTTAACATAATCCTAGGGCGGTTAGTGCTAGCAAATGATACATAATCTCAACTTCCTGCAGGTTTGGTGTAGGGAACATGTATAGGACACTTTGTGTAAAATGGAGTGACTGGAATGCTGCCCTGTTATGGCTCCACAAATCCTTCTATTGCCAAACATAAAACCTTAAATCTCTCATTAGGATAATTGATGAAAGGATTTGATAACCAAGAAAACCTAATTTAATCTTGATTTTTCAAACTGAAAAATACACTTGGAGTATTTCAGTGCAAGTTCATAAAAGCGGATTGAATAAACTCAATATCAGAATCAAGTTCATTACTTCTCCAACTCAAATTCATATTTGAACATATTTTGTACTTCTGGATTCATAAGTCATATTTGTCAAAGGAGATAACAAGACATCAGTTTAATAACAAGACATCAGTTTAATACAAAGAAATTCTAAGGAGGTAATTATACTAAATTAATGTGATGTCAATACCTCTCAAATGTGGACAAAATCCTTCATTTTTTCAATTCAGACTACTTGGATATCAAAGCCCAAATTCATAAAGTTTCAAATGTCAAACTGAAAATCTTACAATTTTCATGACAAACTTCAGTTACATTTTCCTCAGATCATTATTTTTTACCTTCGGAGAAATCAAAAGACCAGATTAGTACCTACTTAACAAATGGAATTGGATGAAAGTCACATTTTACTTAAAAATACCTCCCAAGTAACTACTTGAATTGCTTCCTTAACCATGAACAAAGATAGATACATTAGTTCACACGGCATATGTAAATGATCAACATGTAAATCATAAATACGTGCTTTGGAAATATTCCATTTTGGTTATTATTTGCCTTAAATTCTTCTTTACTGCTTATTCTTAATCTGCTTGAAAGGCAGAGCCACAGAGAGGAAGAAGGGAGCAGGGCGAGGACAACCGTAAACCATCTGCTGGTTCACTCCTCAAGTGCATGAAATGGCCAAGACTGGGTCCACCCATAGACAGAACCAAGAACATATCTGTCTCTCCCACGTAAGTGGCAGCTGCACAAGCATTTGAGTCATCATCCTGGAGGAAGCTAGAAGTTCCAGCAATGAAATCAACACTCCCATAGGGGATGCATGTGTCCAGTGGGGACTTAACAGGTGCCTCACAACACTCGTATTTGTTATATTCTTAATGTGGAGGAACAGTCTTCTAAAGAGATATAGGAAACTACTAATTTTCCTTCTTGTAAATATTTGCATTCTTTTCATTATTTAGTCTCTGCAAGTATTATATTCCTGGAAATAAAATTACTAGAGCCAAATATATATAGGTATAATATGTGCATTTAAAATGTTGATATTTACTATTAAATTGCTTTCCAAAAGAGCCATGCCAATTTTCCTGTCACTAATATACGATAGCCTATTGTGCTGTGTGATTTTAAATACCAATGCATCTATTACCTGTGCCCTACATTTTCTGTTGTGTTTCTTTCACATAATTTTATCTGGAAAAATAATTATGTCAATTTTATTTTTATAAATCTTATTTATAATTGTTGCCTATCTTCAAGTTCATTTTGTTGTCATTTGCCATATAGAAATTTTAAATATGATTTTCATGTTTGCTAAAGTATTTTAAAGATCTTCACAGAAAGTTCATATAAGTTTTTTAAATTTCCAGGCCCAACACAGTTGTCAAGTAGTCAAAGTCGTAACTTTGCGTGTGCCCAGATCCCATATGGGCACCAGTTCATATCCTTGCTGCTCCAATTCCCATCCAGCACCCTGCTTCTGGCCTAGGAAAGCAGTAAAGGATGGCCCAAAGCATTGGGACCCTGCACCCACGTGGGAGATCCAGAAGAAGCTCCTGGCTCCTGGTTTTGGATTGGCTCAGCTACAGCTGTTGTGGTCACTTGGGGAGTGAATTAGCAGACAAAAGATCTTTTCCTCTGTATCTCTTTCTCTCTATAAATCTGAGTTTCAAATAAAAATAAATAAATCTTTTAAAAATTTTTCAAGTTTCCTTTTAACAAACATTTTGAATGTATTCGAAATGTATTTTATCATATGGAATAAAGTAAATTAAGTTTATATTTCATCCATTTGTTTATTTTAGAAGCATTTATAAACAATTTGTGGAAGCTTAATTATATGTTCACTATTCATTAATCATGAATCCTCTTATCATAAATAGAATTGACTGGCACCAGTGGCATAGTGGATTAAGCCACTGGCATCACATATGGTGCTGTTTTTCATCCTGGCTGCTCCACTTCTGATCCAGCTCTCTGTTAATTCACCTGGGAAAGTAGCAGGAGATGGTCCAACCTGGGCCCCTCTACCACCCAACACTGTGACATGATATTTGGATGCCCCAAGTGGCAGAGCAGCAGCTTTATCCGTTCTATCAAAAGGCCCACCCCTTGTGTGTTTCAGTAAGTGCATAAATGCAGTTTAGCTATCAACCTGAATGGACTGAGGAATGCCTACATATCTGGTAGAAAATTATTGAGAGGTATCTGTGATGGTGTTTCCAATGATGAATCAGTGGAAAAGGTCTACACTCAGTGCGTACGGGTGACTCTAAGTTAGCTGGTAGCCCAAAGGACAAAACTAACACAGGTGAGTATGTTCTTTGTGCTGCGATACAGTCTCCCTCTTCTTTGCTTGGATGTCAGAAAGCCAGTATCCCCAGTCTGGACTGGAGGATGTCCACCTGTTCTCCTACCCCAAATCTCCAAGTCCTTGGACAGGTGCACTCTCAGCTTCCTGGTTCTGAGGCTGGCGCTGCTGGGCTCACACACCACTGGCATTTCAGAAGCCCTGAGACTTCTCAGCTTCCAGAACTATGCTAGACAATTTCCCTAATAAATCGTGTATTAATATGTAGGTATGCATGTTATTCTTTCACCTCTAATAAGTTCACATCTCCTTATCTTCTGTCTTGCTTATTTGTAGCTCAGCATGCAAGAAACCTGGAATGATATTCAACTAAAGGTAACCACTATAATTTCTAGCTCTTAAAATTTGGTGTGACAGTTTCATATATCTGTATTGTGTAAGTATGTTTACAAAACAAAAATGTCAGTATCACACTTACAAAGTATTAGGGTAAGTTAAAAATGAAAAATGAAGCACCAATAAGTGTGTCTCATTGTTAACAGCTAACTCTATGTATAAACCTGAATTTTTTTCATCTCTATATTTATATTGGTGCCAAATAAGTTATTACTCTTTGATGGTAACTTTCATTGATTTAAAAAAATTTTTAAGATTTATTTATTTTTATTGGAAAGCCAGATTTACAAAGAGAATGAGAGACAGAAAGATATTCCATCAGCTAGTTCACTCTCCAAGTGTCCACAATGGCCAGAGCTGAGCAAATCCAAAACCAGGAGCCAGGAGCATCTTCCAGATCTCGCACATGGATGCATGATCCCAAGGCTTTGGGCCATCCTCTACTACTTTGCCAGGCCAGAAGCAGCAAGCTGGATGGAAACTGCAGTAGCTGTGATGCAAACTGGTGCCCAATGGAATCCTGCCACATGCAAGGCATGGACTTTAGCCACTTGACTGCAAGGCTGGGCCCTCATTTTTAATTTTTTAAAATTATTTTATTTGATAGGTAGAGTTACAGAGAGGCAGAAGCAGAGGCAGAGACAGAGAACGGAGTCTTCTGTCCCCTGGCTTATTCCCCAGATGACTGCAAGGGTCAGGATTGATCCAAGCTGGAGCCAGGAGGCAGGGGTTTCTTCCAGGCCTTCCATAGCCCAAGCACATGGGTCACGTTCTGATGCTTTCCCAGGTGCTTCAACAAAGCTGGGTCAGAAACGGAGCAGAAAGAACACAAACCAGCTCCCAGATTGAATGTCAGTGCTACAGGCAACTACTTAACCCACTATGTCACAGAGCCAGCCCCTGCAGGGAAATTTTGAAAAAAATCCTATAAATTTATTTTCTAATGCTTAGGGTAAAAAGCCTGAATTATAAAATTGAAATTGACTAAGTGCTCAGCAAGATGAACGAAAGAAATCCTGCAGCTTAGCCAAAACATGGAAACAACTCAAACAACTTAAACAGATGAATTTATAAACAAAAGCTGATATATGCTGACAATTGGGCTGATGTGGTGAAATTTGACACAACATTTAAGACACCGTTAGGACACCTACATGCCTTATCAGAGTGGATGGGTTCCGGTCATGACTCGGTTTCTGACTCCAGTTCAGCGCTAATGTGTGCCATGAGAGGCAGAAGGTGACGGCTCAGAAATGGATTTTTGCACCGACCTCAGAGACCAAGATTGAATTCCAGCCTCTGGGCTCCATTGCAAGCATTTGCTGAGTGAATGAGAGGAAAGAGAATTTCTGTCTCTCTGCCTTTCAAATTAATAATAATAAAAAAAGTAATTAAAATGAAAACAGAGAAAGCACCAATCATAAGAAATGATTTAAGAAAAACAAGAGGAGGGAGTGGCAAGATAACTTAGTGGTCAAATCCTCACCTTGCACCCATTGGGTTTTCATAGGAGCACCAGTCCATGTCCCAGTTGCTCCATTTCCCATCCAGCTCCCCGCTTGTGGCAGTAAAAGATGGCCCAAAGCCTTGGGACCCTGCACCCACATGGGGGATCTGGAAGAAGCTCCTGGCTTCTGGCTTCGGGTTGGTTCAGCTCCAGCCATTGTGGCCAGTTAAGAAGTGAATCAGCTGGTGGAAGATCTTTTTGTTTTTTCTCCTGAGTATCTGTCTTTCCAATAAAAAATAAAATAAATCTTTAAAAATATATATAAGATGAAATGCTGATCAATGCTATGATATGCATAAATTTTGGAAACTTTGTGAATAAAATCATCTGTAACTTATGATTTTATTTATTAAAATATCTTTAATAGGCAAGTTCATTGAGATAGAAAGAAAATTAGTGATTTCCCAGGGCTGGGGTGTAGAAGGAGTAGGGAATCGTTAATTAACGGCTATGGATTTTCCTTTGATTTGAATGCTTATTACTGAGTTCAAGAGCTGGCAACGTAATCCCCAATGCAACAGTGTTGGGAAATGATGCCTAATTACGAGGTAATTAGCTCATGGTGTCTCTGCCCTTATAAATGGATTAATATCATTATCCTGGGAGTGAACTGGTTATCAATAGAGCAAGCTTATTCTAGAAAAAGATCAGCCTTCTGTTGCTGTCTTCCCCTCCGACCTTCTTTCCCATCCACCTTCTGCCAACAGGAAGAGGCTGTACCTTTACCAGAGCTCATCATTTCAATAATGATTATCCAGCCTCAGAACCACGGGAAAAAATATATATTTTTTTATGTTTTTTTAATATGAATTACCCAACTTATGATATTCTATTATAGAAACACAAATCAGACTAAAGCATTACATTTGTTTTTAGAGTGAACAAAATATTTAGAAATTAGATAAAGGATGTGATCACATAACATAAGGAATATTGGCCTCAGGCTCCAAAATGATTAGGTATATGTTATGTGAATTTCACCTTCGTTTTCAAAAAGTAAGTAAAGAGATGAAAGAACATTATTTTGTCAGTGAGACACTCACGGAATTGTTCATGAAAACAAAAAACTCACATCTAGAGATGTTTTAGTGAAATTATAGAATATTCTACTGAATAATATGTTTTATATTATAATATTATGTATCATACTGTTCTACTAAAGACTATTATACATATTCTTTAGATATATATTATATGAATGATATATATGTATATATATATACATTTATATGTATATATACATATACATAAATATATATATGCTTGGCTCAAGGGCCATTTAAGCAATATCTTGAAAAGAATGAAGCCGAAAGAACCCCTGAAGCATGAATTTTATGCACAAACCAACTCTTATTCATGTGAATGATGAAATAGCAACCATTATAGATATTCCATGGATTAATCACACTAGCAACTCACAAATCCTATCTGAAAGGTTTAATAAAGTTATAGCTTAAATGTTTTTAATCCTTAATGTATTTTATGATAAGCATGAAATAGCCAAAGGAAACCATTGGGATATATTATTAGATTACTCTGAATTCCAGCTTTACCTGCTAAAACTTAGAAGCCATCACTCCAGTTCTTACAAGCAGACAACTGCCAACTCAAAGGTAGCACATTCATGGGTGTTGGTGGTATAGTGGTGAGCATAGCTGCCTTCCAAAATTAACACTTTCATTTTTCAGTCCTCCAGAGGATGAGGGTCACACTCTGCCGAAATGTCCAGAGCAGCAGGGCTGAGACCTGTTCACCCCTGGGCATGCTAACTGGCAGCTTTGATAAACTGTTTAAGCTTAGCCAAAGTAGCAGGAAAACTGCTGGGGACCCCAATCTTGGCAGTCTCCTATCTTTCTGTGGCATTTTCTTCCAGGAACATCATCAGGTTCTCATAAGGCAGAACTGAGAAGAATCCACTGCAAAGACCTAAACGGGGGAAGGAGAACACAATCCATGTGAAATATGCTCAAGACTTTTGCAAAAGGAAAGGCAGTTCTCCAGGTGCCTGGTCTGCCTGGGAGCTGTTATAAAACCTGTTCTCAAATTGGGAGTTGAGAGGCAGCTTTTCAACTCTAAATCCCTATCAGGCTGCTTTTGCCCTACAAGGTACAGCCCTGTAGCCAACAGTTGTCAACCCTTAAAGGAGACAACGTGGGAATGAGGCAGACCAGTAGGAGAGTAAAGGGAGAAGGCGAGCAAAGTACAGCGCCACTGGAGAGGCATTTCTGCAGATCAGTGCCCTGACACACTCACGGACCACAAACACAGAAACTAAGTGGAAATGACACAACACCCCTCCTTCTCTGTACCTTACTGCTCCATTCAAAGTGTAACAACAATGGACAGTATCCAAATGAGCTACAAGACATAGATGCATGCTGGACAGCAGTGCAATGTCAAGACCCAAGGCAAGAGAGGAGAAAACAATGTACAAGAATGATTTGAGGCTTCTGACACTTGTAGGTACAGGAAAAATTGAGCACAATTTAATTCAGAGAACCTTGTAGTTTGTAAAAAATATTTTTTCCAGGGGTGAATGCTTGGACTAATGGTTAATGTTAGCTGAAATGTATCTGTCTAAATATATGGTTAATATGCATGTATGTATATATATATATATATATGTATATATATATATATATATATTCCAGATTTGTATATATAGAAACTTGGAAGTATAAACTATGGTATGTAACTTTAGAATCACTGCGAGAAAAAGCATAAGAACAAGACTTTCTCAAAGAATTTGAGGCTATTAAAAAGAACAATATGTTTCGTGAGATTAAAGCATTTTATCTTACATATTCAGAAAAAAATCTAAATGTTCCTATTAAAATATAAATGCATACATGTGTGTAAATGCACAATGAGAACCGAGAGGAATGTACCTGTAGAATGAGGAAGGAAATTAAACTAGTAAAGAAATGCTTCCTGTCTATACTCCTTTTATTTGGACTTACATTGTCCTATATACATACATATATACATATGTGCAGGTTGTATATATAAATATATTTGATATAATTTGGTAAACTTTTAATATTTATATGAGACAGAGAGCAAGAAAGAAAGAAAAAGAGAGAGTATCTATATGCTAATTCAGTCCCCAAATGCCACCAATGAGTGGTTTGGTCAGGCTAACCTGAAAGCTTGGAATCCAATCCATGTCTCCCACATGGTAGCAGGGATATAGCCACCTGTAATGTTACCTGGTGCCTTTCCACGTACACATTAGCAGGAAGCTGTTCTCATCTGCAGTGAAGCCAGAAATAGGCTCCAAATATCCTGACAGGAATCCAAACATCCCAACTAGCATTAATGATTAGGTCAAACATGCCTGGAAATGTATGTTTAATAACTACAAGGCTCTCAGAATAGATTAGTCTTTAAAAAATGGATCTGACCTTCTTATTTTTTTCTTGTAAACAGGACAAAGTCAACATCACCATGTTTAATATACAAAAGTCCGAAACACTTCTCTCCACAGAAACTTCAAATATCACATTAGCAGTTAGAGCTTCAAAAGGAAACAATTTTTTCCTGCAACGTAAATATGCACTTACATAGATGGGCACAATGTGACCCCACTCGTGTGACCCAGTCACCATTTGAAACCATTAGAGCAACCTCACGAAGGCAGGTTGGACCACTAAAAACTTCCAGAAAATCATGTCAGCCTCTCATGATTTATTTGTGGGCTTTTTTAGGGAAAGCAAAGCCAGAGGCTCAGCGTCAACTAGCAGAGTCCTTGTGTTAAAGCATCTTTTGAAATGCCAGAATGAAGCAAATGTCCGAGAAACCTAGCACTGCCATCAACTCCTTGTTTGGCGCTCTATCCTTCAGAGCATTTTAAGAAACCCTCGGCTCTGTTCAGCGCTTATAAAGTGATGATAATAATCATAACTTGAGCAATCTTTTATTCTGCTTTTTTCAGTCAAATGAAACATTGCTCTGAATTTTTTACACATTATTAATCACATGATAAATATTCTATTTTGGGTCATTTTTAATATTTAGGTACCTTTATGTATATATCTCTTAGAGTCTAGAAATCTGTATTATACAAGATGCTAAGAACGGGACAGCAGCTGGGCTGGCACCCCAGATGCATCACTTACTTGCCTGTTCCATATTTACCTTTCTTTTCTCAATTACCTCAACTGGAAAATGGTGCCCTGGTCCAATTTCATAAAGTAATTTTGAGGACTGGAAAACATACAATAAGTATGTATCTTATAATCTTTCTTGGTACAAATTAACATTACAAGGAATAGTCATCAAATTTTCCTGTCAACCCCATGAGGCACACTATCCTACTGTGACTACTATGACCATCACTGAGAACTACAAAAGGAAAACATACGGTTCATGGATTTAGAAACAGTAGATGAAAATAGAGATAGAATACATTCCCAAGGAGTCAGGCCTTGTTGTGGCAAACAAGGTAAGTCAAGGCATTTGACATCTGCATCCCAATGCAAATTGCTCTTTGAAGTCCCTGTGGCTCCACTTAGAAGCCAGCTTCCTGCTCACATGCCTGGGAAGGCAGTAGAATAGGGCCCAGTCACTACTGTACCTGCAGGAAGCCAATGCCTGGCTTTGGCTTGGCCCAGACCTGGCTGTTGAGGCCATTTGCAGGGTGAACCAGATGCAGGTTTGCTTTCTTTCCCTCTTTCTATCAGGTCTACCTTTCAAATAAATAATTCAAAAACAAACAAACAAAAAAAACCTGATCAGTGCACCAAGAATATACACTATTTTGCAATATTTTCTTAGTTTTGTTGTCTTGCTCTTCCAATTGCATACACATTGGAAATGCAGTGGCAACTCTGTCTTGTATTTGTAGATTCTCTTATGTGGCTAAATTCATTGCCCTGTGTATATGTGGCAAATGTTGTTGGAAAATACTAAATTGACATTTATAAAGTACTTCAAAACATCTGCCAAGAACTATAGCCAAAAACTGAGTAAAATTACATTTTAATTTAATCCTGACAAACTATCTCAGGAGGCAAGTGTTATTATTCTGGTCTGACAGATGTTTTACAAATGTTGCCTAGAGGACAAATTTTTCTTTTCTTGGACTGTGCATTTGTGCTTGTGGAAGCACACAGTTGTTGATTGCAAGGTTTTAAAGCCAAACTTGGTAGGAAACTTGATGCTGCTACTTACTGAAGGGTGATCCTTGAGTCATTAAACTTCTAGGAATCTCATCTGTGAAATGCAAATAGAAATTATGGCATACATAAATGTATAATTACACTAAATGAGGCAGCACAAAGAAAGTCCTGCACTGGAATAACACCACCTCGTCTCTAAACGCTAGTTGTGACTATCATTGCTCTTAATGAGTTTCAGTGGAGTGAGTGGAAGTGAAAGGGCCTTTATTACATCTTAGCTAGACTGTCAGTGTGATCTTGAATGTGAGAAATATCCTCTCTTAGATGGTAAAGCTTTTGGGGTCAATTATACAGGTAATTGAATCAGTTTAAACAGTTCCCCCTGGATAGCGCCTGTCCAAAATAATCATTGTTTCAGTAAAACAGGTGGTAGAACATGATAGGAGATAGTTTTTAAGCATTGCTTCTCAGCGTGAGTGTGGGCTGTAAGTTCACCCAAACAGGCAGCTTGTGATACACATGTGGAATGTTCTGCAATGCCCATTTCTTTCTGGCTAAAGGATCTGATTGGAAAAAGATTAATGAAGCTAAACCTATGGAGATTTTATCATCATCTGATGATAATACATCAGAAATCCAAATGCTTTAGGGAGGAGAGTCGTTTAAATTTTAGAAATTATAAAATTCTTTTATCCAAAAAAACCACAAAAAGTGCAAATTCTGTTTTCAAATTTTATTTTATTGTTTGAAAGGCAGACTTTACAGAGAGAGAGGCAGGAGCAAGGGACAAAGTCTTCCATCTGCTGATTCACTCCCCAAATGTGGCCCCTGTGGCCAGAGCTGAGCCGATCTGAAGCTGGGGGATAAGAGATTCTTCCAAGTCTGTCATGTGGGTGCAGAGACCCAAGGGCTGTGCCCTCTCTACTGCTTTCCCAGGCCATAGCCAGAGAGCTGGATGAGAAGTGGAGCAGCCGGGACACAAACTGATGCCCATGTGGTATCGCATGGCACCCACTGGTATCACAGACAGAGGATTAGTCTGCAGTACATATATGTCATCCCTAAATTGTGAGTTCTGATTATAATTGAGTGATAGCTACCACATGCCTAAGTCAATTAAAGGACAAAATATTCAAGTAAAACAAGATAGCATCAACAGTACACATAGCATTAATTTTTCAGTGAGTAAGATTTTACTTACATAATTCTGAAACCACTATCAAAAATTTTGGAGTGTCCCAGAGCTAGCATTGTGAACCATCCTGCTTAGGTTAACATAAATTGATTTCAGCATTACGTAAGGAAGATAGTTTCTCACAAAGAATTCATTTGCAAGATGAAAGACACTATGTCTGATTGTTTGGGGTTCCCATTACAGGTAGTATGAAGTAAAGACTGCAGATTGCTTGTCCAGAAAGTTGCAAAACAACTGCTAATATAGAATGAGGAGTCCCAGAACTAATACTCCTAAGTGCTGACTGTTTTAGTTTGCCGGGGCTTTCCATAACAAGAATAAAATAAAATATTGTGGACTGAATAAAATAACAGTTTTAGAGGCTACACACAGAAGGTTATGTTGCAGGCAGAGTTGATTGTTGTCATAGATTTTGCTTTTTGGCTGGCAGCTGGCAGTTTTTCCTCTTGGCTTCAAGTGGTCCTCCCTCCGTGTGTCTGAGTCCCAGCATCTCCCATTTTTTTTAAAGATTTATTTATTTTTATTACAAAGTCATATATACAGAGAGAAGAGACAGAGAGGAAGATCTTCCGTCCCATGGTTCACTCCCCAAGTGACCGCAACAGTGGCGCCCATATGGGATCCAGGTGCGTTCAAGGCGAGGACTATAACCACTAAGCCACACCGCCGGGCCCCCAGCATTTCCCTTTTATACCACTCAGATTGAATCAAGGCTTTCCCTAAGGGCCTCATTGAACCTTAAATGCTTCTTTGGAGACTTAATCTTCAAATATCTGAGATACAAGGAGTTAGGACTCCAACATAGTAACTTGGGGAAAGTACAATTCAACCTGGGTGATTTTGTAGAATCTACTGATGGCCTTTTTTTAAAGGTTTGGAATACTTCTGCTCCACCTATGAATATTAGGTTGAGGGAACTGCGTTTTTAACAAGCACCCAACAACTGAGACTTGCCCTTCAGTATTTGTCGGAGATCATCTGTTCAGCTGGCCCAATCGTAATAGAGCGAGCCAGGTGTCTGACATGCAGGTTAAGATATCTGCATCTCTTATCACAATATTTGGATTTGCAATACCTGGTTCTATTTTCCAATTCCAACTTCCTGCTGATACAAGTGCTAGGAGGAAAAACGTAACAGGGTCCCTACCACCTATGTGGGATACCTGGATTGAGTGAGTTAGCTCCTAACCATCTGGGAAATGAAACAGCAGTTGGGAACTTACTCTGTCTCTTTGTGTGTGTGTGTGGTGTGTGCCTCTTAAATAAATTTGTAAAGCATGAATAACACATTGTCTTAGAAAATTTAGACTTAGAAAAACAAGCCTTTGCATTCTTTTTACATTTCCCCTATCTGCTTTTTAAGTGGTATCTGCTCCTTTCAATTCTTTTGTGGTTGGAAGATAGGATCATCCATTCCTTGTCTTTATAGTTTCATGGGTTTTTTTTTGGGGGGGGGGTGGTTAATATTGCATCTGAGAAATGGCAAAGTGGAAACAAAGTAGCAGAAATGAGTCTCAACAGGCACAATAGATGAGCAATAAAAAACAGGTAAAATCGGGCCCGGCGGCGTGGCCTAGCGGCTAAAGTCCTCGCCTTGAAAGCCCCGGGATCCCATATGGGCGCCGGTTCTAATCCCGGCAGCTCCACTTCCCATCCAGCTCCCTGCTTGTGGCCTGGGAGAGCAGTTGAGGACGGCCCAATGCATTGGGACCCTGCACCCGCGTGGGAGACCCGGAAGAGGTTCCAGGTTCCCGGCTTCGGATCGGCGCGCATCGGCCCGTTGCGGCTCACTTGGGGAGTGAATCATCGGACGGAAGATCTTCCTCTCTGTCTCTCCTCTGTATATATCTGGCTGTAATAAAAATGAATAAATCTTTAAAAAAAAAAAAACAGGTAAAATCTATGCTTTTGGATGTGAAAGTACTAATTTACTAAGGCATGACAATAGAAGGTATATAACTATACAAAAGTATAATTCAAAGTTTATTCTTATAACAATGAATGTTAGTTGTGATTCTGAGGTGTATTTAATACTTCAAATGCATTTAATACTCACATTAGGTGTAGTTACCTCCATTGTACACCTAGGGAAACAAAGTCTCCCTGAGGCTACATATCTTTCCCATTGTAGTAGAACCAATAAGGCAAAAATGATCAAAAACACGTATGCAGATCCTTAACTTCGGAGTCCCTACTACTAAATGCCAGTTAGCACTGTTTTGTTGACATACTAAGTATCAGAGTTAGCTATCTTTAGCAGAGCAAAACTCAATCAAATTTCAGGAGTTTTGGTATGCTCACACATTGGAGACAAACTGAGAATATCACTTATCTTAATCTACATGAACTTGTTTGACTTAAATATGCAGCAGGACTCTATACATGTGCCTACACACAGCGAATCTTCACAAGGTGTAAATTTAGTTCAATAAAGACAAAAGGAAAACAAGAGATACAACGCTTCTTTCCTCCTTCTTTAAGTTATGAGCCCAATGAACAATTAGGTCACTCTATAACCTCGTATTTGGGGCTAATGTGACGACTGCTCCACCAGTATCGAGTTGGTGTCCTTATTGCAAAAAGCACATTTCATTTACCACTGAATTGCTCTGAAGGTGTGGGTCTCTCCCTGGAGCTTGAGGAGGCCGCCTTTTCCTATTGCTGAGAAAATGCATATAAATGCCAGAGCTGGTTTAGTGGTCTTCACCAAAAATAGCTTGGCCTTTTGACTCATGCAGGCTGCCAGTAAATGCTGCTTTTTTTTTTTTTAACCTTTCCACAGATAGGCTAAATCTAGTAACATCAGGTCATCATGTTCTGAATTGGCTGCAATGCTGAATTTGTTTTAGTTTGGGAATACTTGTTATCTGTTTGTATCTCGTATCGAAGAACACTGGCGCAGAAAGCGACTGGCAGATGATTTGATTCAAGCTAATATATGTAAAGATAAAGAAACAGAAGTCCAGAAAGTTGAGTGGCCCACAAAAGACCCCATGGCTGTGACTGACAGAGTAAGACTCGTTCTGTGCTCCTGGTGCGTGAAGCAATCCGCCTCCCACCGCAGTCTCACGGCTGGGGAACAGCCCATCCCGCTCAAATGCAGATTGGGAGACTAAAGCAAGAAGGAACCCAAGAAGCTATAGTAATGAAATGTGTGATCAACAAATAGTTGGTAATTGAGCAGTAAACTCCCAAGATTTGTATATTAATTACATTTAAACTAAGACAATAAGAGTAATTCTAAAAAGTAAGAATTATTTAGAGTTATGATTTATGCATTTGGTTACAAATATTCCCTTTTGTTTAAATGGCAGGGAGATACAAAGATCTGTCTGTTGGTTAATTCCCAAAATACTTCCAATAGCTGACCAGGCTAGAGTCAAGAGCTGTGAACTCAATCTAGCGCTCTCATGTTCTACTTGAGCTATCACCTGCTGCTTCCCAGGATGACTGGAATCAAATATGGACCAAGACTTAAAATCCAGCCCCTCTACTTCAGAAACGGGCAGCCCAAGCTGTGATTTAGCTGCTATGCCTGAGTCCTGTGCCCACTTACAGATTTGGAGCCCAAAGCAGGAAACCACTTTTTGAAATGAAAACTTAGAAAGAATAACTACATACTCTCTATAGTCTTAGAGTGCATGGTCCAGTTTCTGATGCCAAAATGTGATTAGATGGGTTTTGACAAAGGCAAAAAGCAAAGCCATATTCAATTTGTCTGTTTCATTCTAACATTTTTCTCATTACAAACAAGTTTTGTCCGATATTTCTGTCTTACAAACAGAAATTTGTACTGAAATTGGGATTATATTTATGAGTGGCCTGGGAGGAAAAAAATCAGTCTATTTAATTTATGGTTCTATTTCATAAACGTCAATACCCAATAATATATTTGATGCGGTTTTATGTGCAAATAGTCATATTTTAGTACATTTTTAGTGCAAATAGTCATATTTTAGTACATTTTATCAAATACATATTGTTATTTCTGTGGATGCGCTTCAGCTAAACAAAATCTTAGTAATTAAATGTACATATCTACATATTAATAAAATAATGATTGTTACATTCTTGAAATGTTTGTATTACACTAGTGTTACTTAAACACTTCCTAATGAAATTAGTAAAAATTAATCTCAATTATTGAAACATAGATTCCATTTTATTAAGAGAAATTTAAATACTATGAGTAGACAAATTATTCTTTAATTAAGATATTAAAGAATATTTTCTCTCAAGAGAAATTCAACTACCATGGTTTGGGATCCAGGACTCATATGTTATAACATATTTAACCAGTAAATTAATGATTTAGAATAAATAGGATAATGTGGGTCAGTTTTTCTGGACAATGGACAAATTTCATATGCAATGTTTGTATGTTCCACTTCAATGACTAAATGCCTTCAAGGTTCTCCAAATTCTTATCTGGCCAATTACATTGCTTTAAAAATAAATCCAATTAAAAGAATATGGGTGGTTTTCCCAGGGTAGATAAAAACAGATTTCATAGTACTTGGAATAAGCTTTGACAAAATAGCTGAAAAAGTTTCTCATCTGGCAAGCCAGTGATAGATTTATGGTCTTAGAGTAGGAAGGGAGAGATGATGGAGGGGCTGGCAATTTTCATGAGGTCGAAAAAAAATAATTTGGAATTGGGTAGAGAAATCGTAGGAAATTCTGGTAAAGGAAGAAATCAAAGAAAAGGAGGCATAGTAATTATGAGGAATTATTTCCCATGAGGGTAGGAATACAGATGAATGAAAAGTATCAGTGAAGACAGCAGTGAACATAATTACAAAACCTTGGGCTTTATTCCTTACTCTGTCAGTTACTTACTTAGTACCTAGAGCAAGGTAGGGAAAGACAGTTCTTCCTGCAATCATATTTGCTTTTATGACCTCTAAAATGACAACGTTCCAAAATATAGGTTTAAAAATCTAGGAAAAGCTTTGTATAACAAATGAGCAAATGGAAATGTTATAATGGCAACAAGGGACAGAAGTCTTAAGTGTTGCCATAATTATGTTTTTAAATTATATTTTGTAAATCTTCCATGTCAGATGTGATTAATAGTGTGCTCAATAAGAAAGCTGAATTTCTATCTGACTTAAAGCTTCAGTGTTAGAAAGTACGTGAATGTGAATTGACCCAGAATCAATTATACCTTATATCAGCTTCTAGTTGATTATTCTGTTTTAAGTTCTTGTGAACTTTTGCTTTGTTCCTACATGGCATGATTTTTGGTTTGTTTTTTAGAAAAGGAAAGAGGAAGGATTTCTGTATCCCAGATGGTCTTGAAAGATGGACACTTTGTGATGTCAGTTTTACAAAATGATTTGAGTATACACAGAATGAGCTTGTTGATGTCACTGAGCATAGCAGGAAGATGCTCTTAATACAAAATTACTTGGAAAGCAGTGTACCATAGGAAGGGCTCACAAGTCCTTTTCTTGTTTGACCTTGGTTGTGCCTGCTTACCTTAAAAAATAAAACATTTAAGGGCCCAGCGCGGTAGCCTAATGGCTAAAGTCCTCAACTTGCATGCGCTGGGATCCCATATGGGTGCCAGTTCATGTCCTGGAAGCCTTGCTTCCCATTCAACTCCTTGCTTGTGGCCTGGGAAAGCAGCTGAGGATGACCCAAATCCTTAGGACCCTGCACCAGCATGGGAGACCCAGAATAGGCTCTGGGCTCCTGGCTTTGGTTCAGTGCAGCTCCAGCCACTGCGGCTGCTTGGGGAGTGAATCAACAGACAAAAGATCTTCCTCTCTGTCTCTCCTCTTCTCTGTATATCTGACTTTCCAATGAAAATAAATAAATCTTAAAATATAGAACTTTAAAAAAAATATATTAAAGAGTTAAACAGAAAAAAAATTCCATGTACTGATCCACTCCCCAAATGCTACAAAGACCATGGTTGGGTCAAGCCAAACCTAAAAGCCAGCAGCTTCATATGGATTTTCCACAAGCAGACAGTGGCCCAAG
The DNA here is from genome assembly GCF_030435755.1 of Ochotona princeps. Taxonomy (NCBI): domain Eukaryota; kingdom Metazoa; phylum Chordata; class Mammalia; order Lagomorpha; family Ochotonidae; genus Ochotona; species Ochotona princeps. The sequence goes on along the minus strand of NC_080840.1, from coordinate 17,926,550 downwards.
TACTTGGGTCATCTTCTGCTGCTTTAACAGGCACATAAGCAGCGATTTGTGTAGGAAACAGAACAGCTGAGACTTGAACCAGCACCCATATGGGATGCCGGCATTACAGGTGGAGACCCAGCTTGCTATGCTGGAATGCTGGTCCCCTGAGCCTATACTGTTATCTGTAATACTGGAATGATAATCCTCAGAAAGTTACCAGATCCTCTGCCTTTTTCACATCTTAGCACACATAGAAAATTGTGATGTTTGTCCTGCCCACCAAAATCAATGGATGATCCTATGGAATTTTAAGATCCACAAGATCTAGAATGCCTTCTTGAGAGGTCAATATACAGCACACTTTTCACACAGAGAATAATGCAGACTTAGTTTTTCTAGTTCAACACAGAGGTAAGGTTTTGTTACTCTGATATTCGCATGCTCAAAATCCAAATTTCTCTAATTACATCTTCAGAAGAATAAAATCCCTGATTATTATCATCACACGTAGATATGCTTGGGATTCGATCTCTCGGTGTTAACTCATGTTTTACTCAGTTCCTTTCCACATTACACTGTGACAGATGTTTCTTCCTTGCCATATCAAACTTCTGAACCTCCATCTCTTAACTTCATGTTCAGTTTACCAGGACCGGATTTGTAAAAACGTGACAAGCTTTACTCTTGTTTATGCTGGAAATGCCTCAAGTTGTCCTGAAATCACTTGGTTTTTCTTTTTCTCTAGTTTCTCTAGCAATGAACCTGTAGCTCCCTGCAGAGGCCGCTCACCATGGCATGTGGGCAGCCTGGAAGTGTGGAACATTCACATGCATGGAGCCAACTTGACGTGCTTATACTAGCAGACACAAACTCTGAAGACAGCAGACCCTCCATCATAGCAATCTAGGCCAACAGTTCTGAGATTTCTGAAACATGTTGTGAATCTCCATTGCAGGTCATGAAGTGCTGTGCACCTGTTGCTTGCACCATTAGCCAGCTCTTAATTTATATTTGAATAAGATTTCCAATCTTTTTCCTTTTGATTTTCCTTTTCCTTCATTCTTATCAATGAGATTACTCCTCAAACAAATTTACTAATATGTAACTCATGAATATTTTTAAAAAATAGTTACTAAAAAGACTTAGCAGGAGTATTTATATAAAGTAGACCCCTTTGTTGGGATTTGAAAAGTGGATTACTTATAGACAAATAATTAATGAAATTATTTCTTACAGTGTTAATCTTAGGAATACAGTAAAATAGCTATTAAGAATGCAGCAAATGGTCAATTTTGATGAGATAAAATAAAAACAGAGGGAAAGCTGGACTATGTAGAAACTCGAAATCTTGATTGGCATGGGACACTTTTACTTTAAGAGCCCCCTCTTCATATCACATTACTTCAAATATTGCTGTGCATCTGGAGCTTACAAGTGTGAAGTAGCCAGAGCTATCATCTAGATAGATTGATAAATATAGATAATTAGCAAGAAAATGAATATTAGCAAGAATATGAAACAGACTCCAACAATTTCAGAGTATAGTCAAATCAATTAATATTTTGATGTCAGTAAATTAGATTTTGAGAGACATTCAATTAAAACAGAAGAGAAGGACTTTCCTAATGTCAGGCAACCTCACATTCTGTAAGCATAAGTCTGATGCAATGGGCCTGTGAGTTGGATAATGGAAGTAATCTATCAGTGTAACTCAGTGCACAGGATGCCTCTCTTCAGTGCTAATCTAGGTACTGCTGAGGCTAAATACCCAGTCTTTCGGTACTCAAGTTCAGCCATGAATTCTTACAGTTATGCTTTCCTTTGAAGAAACTGGCACAATTGCTTTATGACTGGTTGATTATATGATTTGCCCTTAGTGGAATAGTTATACATGAAGATTGGGTTTGTTTTTTTCTCTCTTTAGCACTGCAACAAGAATAACTAGAAAGACAACAGAACGCATATGATATTACCATAAACACGGGACCTACTTTATCTATTTTATATCCCATCACTAAGAAGCAACTGACCTATTGGAATAGTGAAACGCTTTGTTAAAAACTCAAACAATGTGCCAGCTCGGTAATACTGTCACTAAGGTAGAAATACTACTACTCAGAATAGCATATATGCATTGAACCAAAAGCCAGAAGAGGTGCTAAGGCCTCAATAGGTAGAGGGGATCCACAGGGATCTGGAAACCAAAGGATCTGTGAAAAATTGTACATTCTTGTTAACTCCTTGAGGTCACTTCTAAATTTTGTACCTCTAGTGGACTCCAGGTTTTATTTTTTTAAAGGATTTATTTTTAAAGTAAAAATGAAGGATCCTACCTTATGAATATCCAAAGCTATGATTACCATATTTGCCATTTATACCGTAGTCACTTTGAATTATTTATGCTACTGATTCAACAACAAGGAAAGGATTAGAGTTCCAGTGTGGTTACTTGATCATAATTATCATTAGGAGTTAAGCTTCCTGCTACATAGAGGAGACACAATTCACTTGTACATGTTTCATTAGTTCTGTATCAGTGAAAATGATTTCTAGGAAAATACAATAGCCATGGGCTTGACAAATGGATGTATTTAGAATCCTCAGAATTGAAAGTATTGCCACCTCACAAGGCAACAAACCTAACCCACTACTGAAGTAACAGACTAGCCCCAGATAAAGATGTATGCCAATTTAGTTCCTGATGAGGTCTCTCTGATTTGCAGAAGATAGCTTCCTCACTGTATGTTCACTTAATACATTTTTTTATGTGGAGAAAAAGAGATTGAGATTTCTGGCATCTCTTTTAATACTCATTATATCTTATTAGGGTTAGAAACTTACTACCTCAACCATAATTACTTTCATAAAGACTTCATTTTTATTACAGTAGTATTTGAAGGTTATGGTTTTAGCCTATGAATATTGGGGAATATTGGGGAATATTTCTTCAGCCCCTAATAGATAGGGTAGAGTTGAGACAGTGAGTTTAAATTGTGTGCCTCAGAACCAGATGCAGCAGTGATTGAAACTATTCCACTAGCCAACTTTAATAACTGGCTGCGACTCTGAAGGGGACTTAATGATAGATGGACTAATGGAAAACACAGTGGACTTGAGCAGCGTCTGGATTGGGTAGGATTGGATAGCTCTTCTGCACAATCCCCTTGGTTATGAGACTTCCTTCATAAGCCTTTGATAATGACCTCCAGGCTTGAACCATGGTTCTCTGCATCAATGGCCAACTTAATAACACCACCTTGTGTTGACTTACTTTTTTCTCAGTTTCATTTTTTCCTGTCCATCACTTCTGCTTCCTGAGATCATTTTCTAAACAAACTTTCCTCTTTCCAGAATTTATCTCAGAACTGTTTGAGAGGAATGTTTGCTGTGACCTTTTTTTTTTTTTTTGCTAAAATAATTACAGCAGTTAGCAAGGGGACTGACATATGAAATGGAATGAATAAATATTTGTGCAATTGATACCAGCCCCTGGAAATCCCATGCTCTTGTACGGTCTGGACCTTTTTCCAAACAGTAAAGACTAGTACAATTCCAATTGCTGGCATTAGACTTATCATCTGTAAAATTCCTGCTCATGTTTCAACTCATTTGCAGCTCACAGGTGAACTGTCAGTGGCTGATCTCCTGTAAAACACATCACAAATCATTGCTGCATGAACAATTATGTTTCTGGAAATACTGAAGAATGCATTTCCTCATCACTAATGCATATGGCTAGGGCAATTCAGCAGATTTCTAGCCAGAGAAATGTGGGCAGAGGTGATATAAACTTGGCATAGTCCTCGCCATAAACTTGAATGCATGAGCTTCTCTTCTCTAATTATGTTTACTCAGTTGGAAGTAGAGAACTGAAAGATAACAAAACTATAAGCTACAAGCAGCCAATCCCTGGTTTATCACTTGGAATAGAGTTTTTTTTTTTTTTTTTATCACGTAGTAACATTTGGCTTTACTTAAGTGAAAAGCTTGACATGTGTTATTGCACTGAGAGGTCAGGAGTTATTTCTACTTCGGTATGACCTACCAAGTCATAACTAATTTATCCCAGAAAAATGTAGGACTCCATCTATGTCTGTCTGGACTCCAGACTCTGGATCATGGACTCTGGATATAGCCTGTATTCATTTAGTAAACACTTAATACTAATTATTTAATTTCATCTCCCTTCCCTATTCTTCATAGGGAAGAATATGTAGATGTTTTCTGTAGGATTATAAGAGGAAAATGGAAATTGTGGAGATTGACATACCTTGATTGAAAGGGAAAAGTTACTTTCTCTAAAGCTCTATTGCGTTGGGGTTCGGTATTTAGCTTAGTGACTGAGATACACATCTCATACTGGAAATTCTGACCTTATTTCCTGATTCCAGGTTCAGGCGAATATACACACAGGGAAGGAGGAATAATGGCCCAAATAATTGCATTGCTGCTGTCCATGTAAGATTCCTGGCTTGTATTTCTGGCTCCTGCTTTAGTGTTGGGTCTATCTCTCAATCTACTGAAAGAGCTTGATGTTTGGAGAACAAGCCAGTAGATAGGTAATCTCTGTCTATACACATGTCTATCACTTCTCTGTCTCTCTGCAATTTAAATTTTCTTTTCTTTAAGTAAGTCTACTTTGAGAGATGCTGAAAAAATTTTCAGTAGACAGCTTAGTGGGCAAAAATTTAAAGATTTAATGTCCACATTGTTCAACTTAATAGTGAAGTAATTAAGTTCAAGAAAGTAAAATAACTTGGTCAAAAGCATGTTAGCAACAAAATTTGAGTCTTCCGTCTCCCAGATTTTATTTCATCAAAATTTAAAGAGAAAATGAACAATTTACTAAGCAAGTATATAGCACATATCAATTTAATTCCTAAAAACTTGCTAACTATGCTCTTTTAAGCTAATTCCTTAGCTGGTCAGGGTGCAAAGGAGATTTTCTCATGTATAAAAGGGACATAAATACCTTCACTGATCCTCACCAGATGTGACTCTATGTTAGCACCATTGTACTCATTACACTTACATTTCTCTTCACATTTATTTGAATGGCATAGTCAGACATACAGAAGGAGAGAGAAAGTTTCGGAAGAGGGACCTTCCCTCTGTTTGTTCACTCCTCATATATCAGCAATAGCAGGGCAGGGCTGTGGTTGGAGTTATGACTTAGATACAGTTCTCCCACATAGATGGCAAGGACCCAATTACTCAAGGCTTCACTACTGCCTTCCTGGCTCTACTTTAGCAGGATGTTGGAGCTGGCAGTTGGGACTGGCAATTAGAACCAGATGCTTTAATGTGACATGGGTATCTTTCTTTTTAAGATTCCTTATTTTTATTTGAAACACAGATTTTATACATGGAAAGAGAAATCTTCCATCCTCTGGTTCACTCCCTAAATAGCTACAATTGCTGTAGCTGAGCCGAGACAAAACAAGGAGCCAGGAGCTTTTGCTGGGTCTCACATGTGGGTGCAGTGGCATAAGAATTTGAACATCAACTTCTGCTTTTCCAGGCCATAAACAGCAATGGGAAATGGAGCCACCAGGACACCAACTGGCACCTGTTTGCGATCCTGGTACCACAGGTGGAGAATTAACTTGCTAAACCACCTCACAGATTCCAAGACAAGGGTATCTTATTTCTAGATTAAACTCCTCTTCTAATGTTTATTATAATTTCAGTAAGTACAAAAACAAATATTTCTTATTCAAGTATATTAAATTTACTTGTCTGATATTAAGGAGCTCATAGGAATTCTGTGGAAAAAACCCAACTCAAGACCCATACAGTTAATTTCTAAGAAACTCGTATAAGATCATGACTTATTTCAAACTGTGCTTTTTATGAGTATAATTAATTGCAAGCAGCAAGTGGGAAAGTGATTTGAAAGGAACAAATCTGGAAACTCAGATGACTGTGGAAACTGGAAAGCCCCGGAACACCATTCTCCTCAGCTCCCAGTTCCCATGTTGACTGGGAGCAGCATTTTTTTATTCATTTATTCCCACAAAATGAATCATTTAGTGCAAGAAATACTTTGGAGCCAGAGAAGCCTGTGGAGCATAACTTGACAGGATCACTCTCAAAAGGCTACATTATTTTGCTGTTAGAATTCCGCTTGTAAGTAAGTTGTTTAGGGTTCACAATGACTCAAAGTCAGCTTTTGTTGGGAAGAAAGTCTTGATAAGAAACGTGGCATGATTGCTCTGGGAATCTAGAGTTTGCATGCTATTCAGAGCCCTGGTGAGTATCTTACAGGTCACATGTGGTCAAAGGTATGATGATCACTGTTTTTGAAGCGCCTTGACAACAAATCTTGGCTGTACAACTTGGTATCTTTCTGATATTGAGAAAGTTATTTGAAACTCCTGAGCCTCAAATAAAGATTAATTGTCATTAAACAGGGGGCAATGGTGCTCCCATCTCTCTTGGATTATTGTGTTGATGAAATGAGAACATTTGGAAGTATATGTCACCTAACACAGCAATTGGAACGTAATTGGCACTTAATAACAATCACATACCACTGGATATAGCATAAATGGGCTCTAGGATTTATTTACTACTTCATTTTTTAGACAGTTGCATAAATCATTTTAATTATTTTTGTTTTCCTTATCTGTGAATTAAGGATTAAATTAGCTTCATGAAGATTATGCTTTGGTCCCTGAGGATTATAAAGTAGTTTAACAGTTTCTCAAAAATAAATAAATAAATAAATAAAACTAATAAAAATTGAGCTCACTTTCTTAAAATAAACTAGCTCAAATAGTTTTAAATTCACAGCAAAGTTGATGGAAAGTATAAATATTTCTCATATTATCTCTACTCACCCCTGCCCAAGTGCATATCCTCCTTATTCTCCAAATCTCTCACCAGAGTTGTGCGTTTGCTACAGTTAACTCCACACTGATACATCATTATTGACCAAAGTCTGTACTTTACCTTTGGGTTCACACTAAGAGTTGTGCATTCTGTAGGTTTGGTTGGTACATAGCAATAGAAAGAACAGTTTCACTGACTTCGATATCCCTGTTCTCTGTTCACCCTTTCCTTCCCATTTACTCCTGGAAATAACTGATCTTTCTGCTGTCCCCATGGTTTTGCCTTTCCCAGACAATCATACACATATCATCCCTTGTATGCAGTAGTTCAACTTAGAAGTTTTCACCTTTACTATGATGCAAAAATAATATGCATTTAGTAGAAACCATAGCTCAATTTTGAGTTTTGATCTTAACCAAGACTAGTGATATTTTTCTTTTGGTCAGCTTTTGACTTGTTAGGGCAGTGTCGTGACTTCCAAGCTTCTTACAGGCTGGGTTAGAAACTGGTAGAACTTAGTTTTTCATGTTGTTTCTGTAAATCTAGTTCAACCAACCCTAGAACATATACTCGGTGGTAATCTAATCTTCACAATCACCTAAAAATGTAACATCTCTACTTACAAATCAAATGGACTTCTAATAAAATAGTTGAATATATCTTGGCAATAGGATATTGAACTCTGCCACTGTCCATACTTACAAGGTCAGGATACACTTAAACAGCAGAATGACAGACTTAGGACTATTTATGAAGGACTATACCATTGTAATAATAAAGAGGAAAAAGGTGAAGGGGGGTTTTGGAGAGGGAATATATATATCATTTTTTAAAAAAAACAATATGCTTTCTACAAAAAAACAAGTAAGGAAGGGAGGGAGGGAGGAAGGAAGGAAGGAAGGAAGGAAAGAGAGAAATAAAGGAAAGAGAGAAAGAAGGAAAGAAAGAAAGAGAGAAATATAGGTTCACTATCATTCTACCTTTTCCAAATCAGTGATCTTAGATTCTACAGATAAGTAAACTAAGACCAAAAAAAAAAAAAAAAAAAAAAAAAAAGGACAAGTAACAAGTTGAGTGAAAAATTGCCAGGAAGCAGTGCAGTCAATGCCAGGCACCAGGAAAGGCAGCAATGAGAGACTTCAAGCTTACTCACCACACGCTGCTGAGTCTGGCAGCCCATTTAGCGAGTCCTCATTAGCAAGTAGTATCTTCCAAGAAAATACGTTAAATTCCCTTGCAGATTTTAAAAAATATTTTTGTTTTAATGAGGCCTTATTTGACTTCTTAGAGAGCAAGAATTTTCAATTATTTCAAAATATTCTGGCCTCATAAAAAAAGTAAACCATTATTTTTTTTACAGTTCTACAATTTTTTCTGTGGGTGTATTTTTTACACATAAAAAAATCCCATAGACCAGATATCTTCTACATGGGACGTAAGAATCCCATGGGGCGTGCCTAGCGAAATGCACTGAGTTACAGAAAGAAGCAATATATGTCCTATTCATTTTACTTCACTAAAAATTCTATTATTAACATCTGCTAATGGTTACTTATATACAATTTATACATTAATATGATTCATATACTGAACACCGATCTTTAAAATGTTTTATGATAAAGATGAATATTCAAACAAGTCTGAGAGCACTGTTTTATAGAATCTAGAATTTTAATATTTATTGTTGATGTTTTATTTCAATGAATCAATTTATATTTTCACAAGATTAAACTGTATTTGTGATAAGATTAACAGTGTATATGAAAGTTTCACCATAATATAAATGTTTGTGATTCCTGGATTTAAGCGATAATTTGGGTACTTCCTTCAAAAGTTTGTATAGTGGAACCATGATCTATCCATGCAACTGTGTTGGAAGATGGGACAAAGTTCTTATGAATGGATTAATATCTTTTTTACATGAAAAAGATCTCGCTCTGCTGGGACTGACTTAGTTACCAAGAGCAAGTTATTACAAAGTTCATGCACTCATATTCTTCCCTCTTCTATACATACCCTCTTTCCTTTTGCTTTCTACCATCAGTTGGAGTGGCAGGAGGCTCATATCAGGCATGGGCACCTGCTAGTATAAATAACAGCCTCTTGAAATATTAGCTGAATAATCAATCTATTTTTCACAAACTCCCAAATTATACTTATTCTGTTGTAGCAAAACAAAATGGATACAATTTAAGATGCAGTGTATTCACAAAGACTATTGTTGGAAGGAAAGCAGGAAGGAAGGGAGCAAGGATAGGTAAAGCCAAATGTTTAACTCATCCTCTGGCTGGTATCTCTACCACAAATGCCAGATTAACAAGGGAAAATTTTTTAAAATTGTTTAACATAGGTTTTATATAACATCCAAACATTCAAAAACAGAGACCTAAAGAAGTCAATAAACTTTGAAATTTTAGTGGCAGCTTTGAAATAGATTGGACAGTGATGGAGAAATGTGCTTGAAAGACAGACGGGGTTGATCTAATGGTAATATACTGCAGGCACTTACCCCAATACTTGTCCACACTGATTTCCTTTTATTTAGCAATCAGGCTGCTCCTTTGCTCCAGGTGTAAGGAAATTGACTATGGAATTAGGACTTTATGAACCACCTCAGAAGGTTAGGGCAAACATTAGAGACTTTCCTGCTTCTACTGTTTTCTCAAATGTCAAAGGATATTACATGAGTGCCAAGGGTGTGGTAGGTGGGGTTAGGCTGGGTCATCTCCCATTGGTTTATGTCTGAGATGCAGCTGGTGAAAGAGCTGATCAGTGTGTGTTTAGGCTGATAAGGACAGACTGAGCCAGATCCCATACTGTCAAGAACACACAAGTCAGGTCTGGGATCACTGCAGACTTTCTTTGGGGAATCCCCCATCTGAAGCGCTGAATTAGAACACCAACCATGAGAACTGCAAGATCTATGGTCTGACCATTGAGTGGATGTGTCAGAATTGGGTCTCCTCAGTGGCTTAGACAGAGCAGAGAATGAAAACCCAGATGCACATGCAGGATATGGCAATCCATTGAGTCCTGCCGAGGATATCTGGTACCATAGCAGAGGAAGGAAGACAGAACAAATCTGTCAATTACCCGAGCTAAGCACTGACAGCAAATATCTGGATGAATGGGTACTCTAAGATGGACTATGACAGCCAATGGACCTTGAAAGGATTCTTCATCCTTGGCATGGAGAGATCAACAGCATTTCAGGACTATCAGAACCATTCTAGCAGAAGCCTCCAAGCATGCTCCACATTGGAGATCCTGGGATGACATCAGGTGGCTGGGAGCGGCTTCCCCTCATAGTTCCCTGTATTCCCCTAGACACAAGAAGAGAAAGGAAACCCTTCCCATGTTAATCAACTATTTAAACATCATCAAAAATAAAATTTATTTTAAAAATATAACAGGTTTTGGAAGTGCATGTACTCAACCCCATCAGAAAGAAGAAACAAAGGCACAAAAAACGAAGAATGAAAGGAAGAATAGTAGATAAAGTAGAAGGAAAAAAGAAGGGAGAAAGGGAGAGAAGAAAAAGATGAAGAAAAAAGGAAGGGAAAAGAGTAGGAAGGAAACAGTGTTGTCGGGCATGTTATCACTCAGCCACCTTCACAAAGCAGTTTGCACACAGGGTTTTCATCCTTTGTAGCAGACCCACTTTCTTGATTTAAACAAACAAAAAACAAAAAACCTTGCAGATTGCCTGTAGCTTTAGTATGTTGGGATATTTGTTCTAACCTGAAAATATTTGAGGTTTGCTGAGAGTTGAGATAAGCAGTTCTACATTTCTGGGGATACATGTATCAGACATTTAATACATTTCTCTCCTGTCACACATATATTTGGTGTGTGCTGGCCTATGCACAATATCCTAAAAGCTTTGCACATATCTCACAAAACTACCATCAAACATGTTTGGTTTATAATCCCAATTTCATATGAAGAAATAGGCCAGAGATACTAAACAATTTGCCCAAGCTCACCCGATCAGTGACAGCTGTCAGATTCAAATCCACAAAGTCTAATTTCAGATTCCTTGCTCTCAGACAACAGGTGCTGAAAAGTTCTTCTACCATCTCTGCTTTTGCATGGCTTGACTTATTTTGTCAAAGGCATCATTGATTTTCCTTTAACAGGCTCACCTTGGGATTGGCAAGGTGAGATTTGGAGTGGATAAATGTCATGCTGTAGGAGAATTCTCAGAACACTATGAAGAAATAATTTAAAACCATAACTAAAGCAACAAAAAATCATATGGGATCCCGGGGCTTTCAAGGCGAGGACTTTAGCCGCTAGGCCACGCCACCGGGCCCAATGGTCTGTTTTTTTGCCAAAGATTATTTGGCTGAACCTGTGTGGATTCCCTTCTGCTTCTATTCTATTCCACTGATCCTCCTCTCTGTCTTTGTGCCAATAACAGGCTGTTTTAATAACCACCACCCTATGTTATGTCCAGAGGTCTGGGTTTGTGATCCCCCCTGTTAGATTCCTATTCTTAAGGATGGTTCTAGCTGTCTGTGATTTTTTTACATACATAATGATTTTTATGCAAATAAGTTTGTATGGATATTGATAGCATTTATTATTCTTACCCTTAAAGTTCAGGGTGTAAAATATCTAGGTATCCCTTCAGCAGGTCACAAATCCTGGCCCAGAGTAGGACTCCATAGTGACTGAATACTACATGTTCATTTCTTGATGGTACCATTAGCTATTAAGAAGGAAGAGAATTCTATGAGAAGCATCTTGAATCTGCAGAGTTAATGAGCTTTATCTAGGTTGGATGCATTCCTCAGATGTATATGGTTTACCTCATGGCCATTTGGACTTTTCAAAGTTTACCTCATGACCATTTGGACTTTTACAAGTTATTAGCATTCAAGTAAGGGGCAAAAGATTTCTGAAGTCACTTCCAGCAACTGACCCACTGCACTTTGTTTAGAATTAAACTCTGTTTCCTACCAGCTCCAATAGTTCCCTACAGACATGAAAACAAATCGTTTCCACTGAGCTGTCTTACTGGCAGAACTTCACTGAAAGTGTCCTGAAGAAGAAATTATTCTTCACCCTTGGGGTCACTTGGTGGCTAAAACAGACTTGTCCATTTTCTTTTAATCTGTTCTACTTCACTAACCTCTTTTCTTGTGTGTTTTTAAGGGTATTACCTTATTTACTTTGATGGGTTCTCAACTAATTGGATACAGCAGTGAATTCTTTCTTCTTGATTTTGGAATGTTTCTGCTACCCCAAGAGGACAGGTCCCATCGGAAAGCTTAACTCTGACGTATCATAAACTGAAATTACTTTAGAAGTTATTTTTTATGTATGTGGCTGTTTAAGGTTTGCATATTTGGCTAAAATATACAAAACAGGATGATACACACTTTGGATTGCAGCGTACTCCTTATTTATGGATGGCAAATACTTTTTTTAAATAAAAAATCCAAATAGTTCTCAAAATAATGGTTATAATTGGTTGGTGATTTTTAAGCCTAGGTGTACTTAATCAGAGGTTTCTAATATGATTTTTCTTTTCTAAAAGTTAATAAATCTTTAAAAAAGAATTTGTTTGTAAAACAATTTTGAAAGGGAGAGAGAGACAGAGAGAGGAGAGAGATCTTCCATCCATTGGTCGGCCCAATGCTATGCCATGCCAAATCCAGCTAGGAGTTTCATCTGGGTCCGCACATGATTATAGGGGGCCAAGTACTTAATGCACTCCTCTATATTCCTAGGTAGTGGGGAGCGAAGTCAGAAGTGGAGGGATTGGGGTTTAACTCACACCCATGTGGGATGGCAGCTCTACAGGCCGTGGCCTAACCCAATGTGCCACAGCACAGGACCATGATTTTTCTTTACATCCATAAATTACATGTACAGGAAAACAAGTACTTTAGTGCATACTACAAGATGCAAATCATGAAGAAACATTACTGACTTACAACCAAATAATTGTTTTTGAGTTGCTATAATTCTGACATCATAGATTTCAGATACTTTGTTTTTATAAACTAGCTGAAAGTGTTTATTTCATTTAGTTTGAAATATTAATTTCTGTTAAACACGGAGTGACATAAAGAGTGTAAGATATTCACACAGATCTGCCATCCTCTGATTCACCACCCATATACTCTCAACAAAATACCAATGCCAGAACCCAAGAACTCTATCTGGCTCTCCTACATGTTTGGTAAGAATCTATTTACTTGACCCATCATTTTTTGGCACTCCAGATAATCAACAAGAAGCTGTGTTGGAAGCTAAATAGCCAACATCTGAGCCAGCATTCCCATAGGAAAAAAAAAAAAAAAAGCACAGGTACTCTAAGAAGTGACTTAGCCCTCTGTGCCAAAATAGTAAATGTTGTCTTTGTATTTGCCTGTATTTGTATGCACATGCTCATGCCTACACAATATAAACAGGGAAATCTTTTATAACTGGCCCAAGTAATGTGTAACCTTGTGTTATCTTCTTTATTCCATCCCCATCTCATCTGGTCACATCTGTTCGGCAAGTTGTTTTTAAACATCTCTGTCAAGATAAAAATTTTATCTGAAAATCTATACAATTCTAAGAAAATATCCCAGTACCTTCCTCATACCAAATGCCCAGAGCTCAGGGTTTTCCAAGCTTCTATGTTTAGTATTCTGTGTAATGAATCATAGTACCCACCTGTAAGTGTCATAAACAGATGGTATAAATATGCTTGCATAATGTGACTCAAAACACATCTCCAGTTTTAGCTTGAGTTCAAACAAAATTCACAATTCCAAGAAACCTGTCTGTGGCTTGCAAATGCAGGGACAGTGGGAGGATAATACCGGAAAACCCAAAGCCTGTACTCACTGTAGCCTGTCAGTTGTAAGTTTCACTGAAGAAGATTCAAGAAGGTGAAAGGGGTAGGGAAGAGGCAAGGAGGAGGAGTGACAGGAAAACCAGTTTTCCAAGAATGCCTGAAAACATTCATTTTAAAATGTCCCCGGGTGTGTGCTTGAATCCTCTGGGAAACCACTCATGCTCTGCTCTCTTCCTGGAATGTCCTTACCTGCTTTGCAACACTGCCTCCCGTTCTTCCCTGATTGTCTACTCCCACCCAACAGGTCTCAGGCTCAAAGTCTTTTCTGGGTCTGATTTCTCTGATCCATGTGAGAGACATGTACAGCCATGCTTTCCCATCCTTAGTCCAACCAGATTCCATCGCAATTGTTTTTTTAATATACTGTGTATCTTTCTCAGTAGATTGGGATCTAGTATACCGACTTACATATTGATGTATGCCCATTATTGAGCACAGCACTTGGTGCTTAAGAGGCATAATTCACTTGAAATGCTTCTCAATAAATAGTTAATCAAACTAAACATGCCATTTAAGATAAAAGGTGTGAGGATTAACTTGAAGAAAGAGTAAACATTACCAACATTGGGTCCCAGAGTTTTCATTCATTTTTTTGTACTTCTTTCTCACAAGATCCAAGACCTGCATCCTCTGCTTTCCAAAAAGCCTTCTCTCGCTTTCCAGGTAGTAGTTTCATTGGCTGAGCTCACATAGTTTTCACTTATAACCTGAATTTACTCCATATCCTCCTTTCATGCTATCTTACTGGCTACTGGCTCCAAAGTTCATGAACTGGGTCTCCATGTTTTGCACCCCATTCTGCCTTTCCTAGGATCTATTATATTGCATGACATAAAATAGCACTCACATTCACTGGAATTATTGAACTGGTGTTGAGAAAAATGGAACATCTGTTCACTTAACCAACATTCAGTAAATATTTGTTGAGAACCCAACTGTTTACCAAGTTCTGTTTTAGATGCTTAGAACGCATCAATAAACTATTCCATCTTCAAATAAACATTTTGGAGCATTTTTAAATTTTCCACAATCTCAAGAAATGGTTTTCAGGTTTGTTTTGTGATTGTGGTCACCTAGGAGATGTACCCAGATACCTCATACAAGTTGCTAAATACTAAGTGTGGAGTCACAGAGTTGTGATTCTAGTGCAGTTCTTGAGATAACATATTTTAAATGTACCTTACATTAAATAGGCTTATTATATCCCTGAATAAAAAGTTCAACAAGCAAAAAAAGTAGAAAGACACTAATGTAGTGAGACTACAGAGAATAGCTGTATGCAATTATTGAACAGGAAAATCTGATTCACATACAGTACAATTTAAAGTAGTTGCAGATCATTAGAACTATGGTAGTAGAACATGCATAACCATTAGTTTGACAAAGATATAAAATAAAGTTTCAGAAAATTAATTATGAAAGAAAAGATGTTTGAAGGGACAGTTGAAGGCAGGGAGGAAGAGAATACCATTGTATATTCACCTGAAGTAGATTTTATGCATGTTTGTTTTAAGCTTGAATCATTAAAATACACCCAAATTTCATGCTGTGCAATCTTTGTCTTCCCTAGCGATACCATTTTGCTTGAGGAATGATTAAACAGCTAAGACTTGCTCATTATCAGTCATTTTGACACTGTGGATGATTTATGGAATATAGCAAATGAAACCAATTACTATTCACTCTCGCACTTTATTTTTTTTGGCCTGGTAAGCAAAACTTTAAGCATCAAACCTTCAATGCTAATTGGAAAACCAACAAACCTCCAAGGGAGAGAGTTTCTGGACTTCCCTATATCCCAATTTTAGAAGCCGCCTCAACTTGACACCATGGTGTTTGGCTCATTTGTATTATTTTGTGGAAAAGCAGATGGTGACTTTTTATTCCTCTAGCCTGTAAAGAAGACATGTATCAAATTATTTCCAGATTTATACTAACACGACTTAACATTTCATAAAGGGCTGTGAGGCACTGCAGTCTTCATAAACAAGAACTCTCATTCATCACAGAGCTTTCCTCCTTACAAATGAACTACAGCAGCAATTACATGCAAGACAGGGACTCTCTAATACAGTTTAGGGGCAGGAAATGAATCTCTTCTATAATAAAAGCAATAGGAGCTTGCAGAAATGACTCCTGCTGGAGCTGGTAGATACTGAAGGCTTTTCTCAGGAGGATAAAGAATAGGCAGTGTTTCATTCCCCAATGAGTATGTGTCATGGGACATGGTCTTGAAGATATTGACCCTATAAACTTATCAAGCATTATTGTGTTGTGTTTCTAGAAAAACCAGCCCTTTGCAGCACTGTCAACCAGACCAATTTGCAGGTATATCCCATTGTCTTTTTCCAGGTCCATCAACTGCAGTGAAAAATCACAAGTCTTAACTCTTGTGATAAAAATAGATCCAAAATCAAATTCTGAAACCAACCTTGAACCTGGTTCTGTCAGTTTTCAGTTGCATGACATGGAGATCAATTAACCACCTTAAGGCAGCAAGATCTACACAATGCGACGAACAACACATAAAGCAGATTTTCTGGCAGGATTTCATAGGTTAATGTAAACAAAGCAAGTTGATCAATTGGGATGAAATCTCTACACTACACTAGTTACGCAACATTGTCATTGCTTATAAGACTGACTCTGAGACAGAAACTGGCAAGACCATTTCATGGTTTGTATCCCTCCCTCAGCAATCATCTTACTAAAATGCCAAGACTGTTCTTGTCTCTCTCTCAGCAACATCCAAATATAATGTCTTGATATTTGGGAAGAAAAATAAAAGCTGTAACTGTCAGACCTGTGGTAGGACTGTCAAAAGTAAATTAAATCAACTGCATGAATTATGAAACGAGTCTGAATTCTATTTGCTTGGTGACAGTATAAACACTGACAATTTTCTTTAAAGGGAACAAATGAAAAATGGAGAGACACAAAACACTTGGAAAAAGTGGAGACTCCTGTAAGTGATGCTTGTGTCTTCTTTAAGCTGTTTTTCCCTTGCTAAGTCATTGATGGTTGAAGCTGCAAAGATCACAAAATGACAAGTAAAATGTCAGCATTATGTAAAAACTAATTTTAATTTTTTGAAGATTTATTTATTTTGATTGGAAAGGCAGATATACAGAGAGGAGGAGAGATAGAGAGGAAGATTTTCCAACCAATGGTTCACTCCCCAAGTGGCCACAACAATTGGAGCTGAGCCAATCCGAAGCCAGGAGCCAGGGGCTTTTCCAGGTCTCCCATGTGGGTGCAGGGTCCCGAGGCTTTGGGCTGTCCTCAACTGCTTTCCCAGGCCACCTCAAATCTAATCCTCAGGAAATCTTGTTGACTAGGCCTTTCAAACATATCCAAAAAATGATCAGGTGACCACTGTTTGCCACTTCTTTTTATTATACTTTTGCAAAAGAATATCCCTTTCACCTGGGTGGTGGTAATCTCCTAACTAGTTTTCCCCATGCTGGCTGTAGTCCAGATCTATTTTCAATTAAAAAAAATAGACTAACCCAACTCAACCATCAATCAGACCTGTGTATCATTCCGTTGTTGAAATTCCTTTGATGTCTGCCTTCTCATTCAAAGTAAATGCAAAAATTTAGGTATGGCCCACAAGATTCCCAATGCCTTGCTGCTCCCATCTATTATTAGTCTTCCCCTGACCCACACTGGACCCTTTGGTCTTCCTCCTGCTCAACAGGCAAGCCAAGCCTGAGTACCTTTGCAACAACCATTTAGTTGTATGTGTGATCTCAAGTGATAATAGTTTCTGGAATATTTGAAATGCTATAAACTGATGGCCAAGGCTCATGTCTATGTCAGGATCACTCCTCCAATGTACATGCCCACACACAAATGAACATACCACGCATTCATATCTACACATGCACACACATATACCTGTGACAGTCATTTTCCTTAAGGGGTAGTGAGCACAGAGCCTTTTGCTCTGAGTTCCAATATTCTCACTTGACACTGAGGAGAAGCTGACTTTTTGAAGACTGGAGGCAGTTTTTATTTTTATCAGAAACATGAAGCCTCAGAACAAGTCATAAGACTTACGGAAAGAGTCTACTGTGAAGTTCTTTGTTTCCAAGTAGTCCAGGACAAAAGTTATACAGGAATTGAAAAGGGAAATTGAAGGAAGATAGAGGATTTATGGATTTAGTCTTCTCATGTGAGTCCTATTTAAACCACAAGAAAAGTGGGTAAGATAATGAATATGTAATTCCTTTCACTGAGTTACACTGAGTTTGCAGCTTATGTGGATAATCATAACTAACTAAAATATCCTGTTTTCTGAAAGACATTCTAACAATTCCAGTCATGCATATTTGTGCAGCCATAGTACCATTTTTCAGAGCTCCAACTCCAGCTCAAATTTACAGAGTCTATTCCTTTCAGAATGTTGAAATTGACTTTGAGGTCATATATTTAATCTTTTCTTTCCCAAGCTAAATGAACAGAAAGTGATACTGAAGTATCTAGCAATTCAATCCACTGAGTGTAAAATCAGAAATGTTCCAGTCTTCAACATTTGCTTTCAGATTTAACCACAACGATTATTTTTTGAAGTTTCAGCTGCTATTGCTTCTGTTACATAATGCTTGGTTCTGCTAAGAATAAATAGACGGAGGGGTGCAGCCGCATTTCAAAGAAGGACTCTGTGCTATGTGGGCTTGCGGCGAACACTCTCTGTGGTTCTTGCCCCTAGACCACCCACCTCTATGGCCTTGGGTCAGGAACCTTCTACCTGAAACAATGCCTGGAGTTCTTCATAGTGTGGTGGCAGGGCAAGATTTGGTGTAAACGCTAGCTTCCATAAAACCAACAGTGTGGACACCAGAATGAAGTGACTAAGCGCAGAGCTTGACCACATCACAGTGTGGGGTTTGAGAATTCCCTTTGGGGAATTCTAGATCTTGAGAAAGAAGAAGATATGATGTGAATGGGTTCAGATGTTTGCTTGCAATTTCTCACAAGCCATATTACTTCTAGTGTCCTATGTATGTTCAGCAGTCATGGCCCCGAGTTAACCTTGACAGACAGAGGATGTAAACAGACATAAAGAGTGTGCCTTGGTCCCTCTGAAAATCAAACTTACTAATAGAACAGTTTACAACCACTCCTTAGGTCTCACTTTCCCTCTGTAACACAGCACAACAATCTGTGCCTTGCTTGCATCATGTCACATTAATAGGACTCCCCTGAATGCTCAAATCTTCCCTTTGTCAAACCCATCAAACACATTTTAGGCCTTATCTCATTTAATTTTCCTTCAGTGCTTAACATGGTAGACTATTTCTGCTTATAGAACCATTCTCTTTTCTTTGGTAGCACTTGATTTAACATTGTCCCAGTTCTTTATATTCCAAGTAAGTTATTATTGAATGATTGTACATAGTGAACAGACGTAAATTGTTTAAACCGTAATTTGGCCACTTGTGAATAATGTTTTGCAGTATTGAATGCTTCCCTAGAATATTTTATTTTGGGAAGTTTTATACAAATTTTAAAAATTGAGCATTGTTATAACCAATCAATCTGAGTTGAAATGCTACCCAACAATTTGATGGAGGTACAGGAGGGGGTCTTCAGAAAAATATTCATAAATGTGGATGACTTTGCTGTGTATTAAAGATGGATGGTGAGATAAATACCTGTGCATGATAGAGAATGAAGCCTATTTAACATGTTGGGGTTAAAACAGATGTTGGCTCTTGTGCAACTTCAACCAAGCAATTTCATTGACATGTTTTAATCAGACCTGGATTTTCAGATTTATCTGTCTGAAGCTGGGAAGAGGAGGCCATTTTCAACCTTGCATCCATCATTCTCTTGTTCTGTTTTATCTTCTATTGCTCATTTATCAGTTATCACTTGGCTTTAGGCTACCCCCTGGAAAGTGCAGCTTGTCTTTGGGCTGTGTGACTGTCTTCCCCAATGAACAGAACTGATGGCTATCAAGCCGCCACTCTACCAGCTGTTTAGGCAATGCACCTGATTCTAAAGGAATGTGGGTGGAGCCTTACTGCTTCTGTTGCTGTAGCTTTACATCCTTGGAAAAGTAGTCTTACTGGGCTTCACATTACAAAGTCATAAACAGGAGTAATATAAGAGGAGTGGCAGCAGAAATCTATGGGTTTGTTGTGATCCATGAAAACACTACCTAGCACTTATTGCCCAGTGAAATCAGTTAGTGACTTATTCCTTGGTCATCCAAGAGAAAATACAGAAATAAATGTGTACTGTACAGATCATTAAACAGACTACCCAACTATAACCTTGGACTCATCCAAGACTCATCCCCACATTTAATGAACAAGTCTACCAATTTTTTTCTAAATACCTTTCTTATTGATCACCACTTCTCCAGTTCCATGGGTAAGATGTTTATATGTTGATATTTAGACTGTGGTTTTGCTTCTGATCTTTCTCCCTTACAAATAACCCTTTTACAAATTCAAATCTAAAAATCACTTCACTCCTTAAAATACTATTGGCAATAAAGCAATGGGTATGCTTCTTAGCAGAGAGAAAAGCATTTCATTTCTTGCCACTTCTTTACATGGGTGGAAACAATTCTTTTGCATTAGTCGATGGTTTCTAGCTCATTTTAGCAGATAATTTAGTGATCCTTTATGTTGACCAATACTTTTAGAATTTAACTTCTTTTTTATCAAAGCTGTCTTTTCTTCTACAGTGTTTTCAGGGGGTGGGGGTGGTATCTGTTGTGGTATAGTGCATTAAGCTGTGGTTTGCAAAACTAGGATCCCATATGGGAGTTCTGTTCGGTGTCTCAGCTGCTCTACTTGTGACTCCCCTTCATGGTAATACATCGCATTTGTGAAGGCAAGAAAGATGCACTAAGTGCTTGGGACCCTCACCTATGTGGGAAATCCTGATGGAGTTCCTTGCTCCTGTGGGGAGAGAATCTGTCACTGTCAATAGAAGATTCTCTCTCTCTCTCTTTCTCTCTCTGCTTCTGTCTTTCAAACAAATAGATATATTTTTTAAAAGACTGAGTACAATGATTCACAAATGAGTCTGTAAACATACTCAGATCATCGTTTCTTTGCCTGAAAGAACCTGATTTTGTCTCTCCCTCTCCCATACATGTTACCTCGTTTCCCTTTTTTCAAGTGATGATTAAGGCACTTATCAAGGCAACATGATGTGGTGTAGTGTATGTAGAACTGAGTAGTACTGAGTTTAAAATCTAACTCAGCTGTTGTTGATGGAGCGGCGGGTGACTATTCACACCCATACTTTTCTGATTTTAACTGGGAGTTTCTGTCAATATTAAGGGGGAGAATGTATGTCAAAAGCAAAGGTTCATGGTAGAGGTGAGCATGATTATGTTTGCCTATCTTCCCCAATTAGTGTAAGTCTTGCAGCAAGGAGCTTTGTTTTATACACCTTTGTTTCTTGACATCAAGCAGAGTGTCTAGCATAGTAAATGAATAGATGCTGGGTATGTGACTAAGAAAAAGCTTGAATCGTATGTCATATTGAAATTGCACCTGGTGTAAAGGACAGACATTTGTTAAAAAAAAATAAATGAAATGTCAAGTGTTTAAGATACAGAACTTGAATTATTATCTCTATGCTAAAATGCAAATGCTTCATCGTCTAAGTGAAAGTTTTTTCAAAGGTTAGCTAATATATGTTATGTCATCTCAGGTAGAAAAACATACATTATTTTTGCTTGCTGTTGAGAATAAAAATCACAGGAATGAGCATTGTGATCAAGCAGATTAAGCCACGGCCTATTATGCTGTCATCCCCAGGCACTGAGGTCATTTAGGGTGTGATCCAGCAGATGGAAGACTGTTTCCTTTCTCTCTCTGTCTTTCTCTATTTGTAATTATGCTTTTTAAATAAATAAGCCAGACTCTTGAAAGAAGAAAACAAATTACAGTGGTTAGTTACTGATGGTGATCTAGTCATTCATTCCACAATTACTAAGCATCTACTAAATGTTAACAAAGTTGGTTGCAAGCAAGTAAAAAATAACAAAATGAAAAGTAGATTCTGCCCGCATAAAAGCTAAAGTCCAATAAAGTAACATAGTCAGTAAAGGAGAAAATCAGGTTTTCATTTTCTGATCACTCTGACTTGCAAGTGAAGATCAAATTAGCAGGCACGAGTTTGTAGATAGAACTGAGAGGCCACCAGTGAGTTGGATAAATAGGTCTTGGTTCTGAATTTGGATCGCCAGTCACTGTCTTTTAAGGTATGTTTTTAAATGAAATTATGATCATCATGAATCAGTGACAAAGATGTTATGCTAATAAGAACCATGTGGTTGTTTAATAAAAGTGCTTAAAAGTGAAAAAAAAATTGTAGGAAGACATCTTGCCCATCAGTCTTACTTTTGGATTGAGTTGCTTTGCCACACAAAGGCGAATTTCTCAAGTAAGTTCTACTCACTGGCTCTAATTCCTGTGCCTTTGATCACACATGTGTCAAGACAATTGAGTATTTTTCCCTATTTCTTTAGTTCCCATGAACCCTTAGTCTATTTGAAGACAATAAGTATTTTTACCAGAGTGACTTATAGCCAAGAATAAAAACAAATATAAGAACTAGTGTCTTTCTGCACAGTAACTGTTTTTCAAGCACTTGCTAATGGATGAGAAATGTTTATGGTCCCTTATACTTGAAACAACCTATGTTAATTGACACCTGGCAACATATTAAATGGGAAAACTGCTTTTCTTGTGGCTGGAAAAATTATGAAGCTTACTTCTCAGCTACATAGTTATAGTTTACAAGAATAAGAATCAGGTAGAAATAGAATTCTAATCATCATAATTTGGCTTATCATTCTGTGAAAACCAATTCCATTCATATGATCAGTTTCTTAAAACAACTTATCCATCCACATCCATGAAATAGTGAAGAGAGTAAGATACGACAGAGCAGTCATTTGGTGTATACCATGGAAATATCTTATTTGTGGTCATCATTCAGGCATTAGGCCAGCACTGCAGCAGAGTGGATTAGATTCCCACCTGTAATGCTGGCATGTCATGTGGGGCTGGTTTGAGTCCTGACTATGCTACTTCTGATACTACTCCCTTCAGATGTATGTGATAAGGCAGTGGAAGATGATGCAGTGCTTGGGTTTATGTACCCACACGGGAAGCCCATATGGAGCTCTTGGCTCCTGTCTTCAGCCTGGCCCATCCATGGCAATTGTAACTAGTTGGAAAGGAAAGAAGAAACCATTGGATAAAAGAAATGTCTCTGTTCTCGCTACCCCAACTCTTTCTGTCTCTCTGTAACTCTAATTCAAATATTTAATTCAAAATGTGTTTTTGAAAGAACATTCGGTATGTAGTCTTTGCAGTCTTATATGTTTCAAAGCATAGTTTCTGATTTTAATTGTATCACTAATAATGCAATATTTATAAGATTACTTGTGAGTGTGTGTGTTAGTTGTCTTCCTCAATATACTGTTAGTACTTTGCCGTGGTTTTCTCTAGAGTTTGAATCTTTATTCTACTACTGATAAATCATGAGTATGTAGACACATTCACTATCCTCTCTGTGCCTCAGAGTTATTGCTATGATAAAGATGATATTGGATAATAAAAGCCATCATTATCTTTTCAAAAAGCTGCAAACATTAGAAGACATACTCATATAACTAGTCATAGTTCTTATTAAAGCCAATGACTACCCTATGAGATGCTAAATGGAGAATACAGCAAAACGCACTGAGGTTTTGGGAGTTCAAGGGATGGAAGAGAGACTCATGTCCTATTGGACTCTGAGTGTCTCACATGGGGACTATATCAAAAGGTCAAACATATTCTTTAAAAGGAAAATGTAAGGTGGTATCAATGTTGACTCCTTCTCAGCTAGGATCTCACCATGTATGCTTGTACACACCATATTTTATAATTAGAAAAATTTAGTCCCCCTTCCCAAAAAAATAGTACTTAGAACTTCCAACCAAGGGTAGAAAATAAAAGTAAATAAAAACTTGTAGTACAGTATGATAACAGAAGTATGTACAATGTAAGGTTATCAGGTAATATAAGAAATAAAACTGATGTCAGACAAGAGAAAGCCATTCTTAGCTTGGTAGTAGCTGAGTTGAATCCTGAAGGACAAGTAACCACCAAAAAAAAAAAATCTTTAAACTGAAACTCTCAATACCCAGAAAGATCTGAAGGACAAAATATTTTGCTTGTTGCTTGCATCATTACAGAAGCTAGCCAGTAACAAAGGACTTTGCCCAAGAAATGGTAAAGAGTGACATATTATTGTCTTAAAGGCCTGTGATTAATTTAACTATATGTGAGTGAAACTGATAACTCCTTATTTTATTATCATTTGTAGCCCTGTTTGTATCTTGTTGATCATGTTAAAGTAATTATTTAATGAAGCAATATGCATTTGACTGTAAAGTGAGTTTAAAATATCTCAGAAATTGAAAAGAAAGAAATAAAGGGGAGAAGAGAGAGGAGAAGGAAAGCAGAAGGGAAAGATGAAGAGATGGTGGGAGGAAGTAAGGAAGAAAGGAAGCAAGTAAGGAAAAGAAATAAAAGGAAGTAAAGGAAGAGAAACATCATTATATTTTGAGAATTGCATCTATGAAATGTGTTTAACCTGTTCCCCTCTTTATTAACATTACAATTCTGGGGGCCTGGCCAGGTTTGGTTGCGATAAAAACAGTACAAAACACCAAATGCCAAGGTGAAATGGCCTGTGCCAATAGGGAGTGCAGCACCCAACCAGCACACCTCCCACTGGTTTAGGTGAGGGATGAGTGTGTGATGGGCAGAGCCGGGAAGAGCTGCAATACTCATTGGTTCCAATGGAGGTCAGGGCTCAGAATAGAACCAACCCAGGGGTTACAACCACCAGCTGATCGGAGTGATGGACTGTGGCGGGCACTGTGCTTACTAGTAGTGCATGTAGGAGCCTGGACTGGGAACACCTCAAAGTTTCTTTGGGGATTCCCCTGAACAAAATGAAGGAATCAAAACATTAACCAAGAAAAGACAGAAGATGGAGTAGATCAATCAACCACCTCAGCTATATGTTTGCAGCGAAAAACTGGACAAGGGGAACCTCTAAGATGGACTATGTCAATCAGTGGACTCTGCACCAGTCTCATCGTACCTGAACTGTCGCTGATGATATGTTGGAGCTTCTAATTGATCGAGGTGACGCTCTGCTGGCTCTGCCCTCAAACCTGAGAGGGCCTCCCTAAGAGGCCATTGAACTTGACTGGACAAGTGGGATGCTGGACTCTGTATGGTGTGAGCCTTTAATTAGGGAATCTCAACGGAACTTGAGCTGTGGTTATGCATCAAGGTGAAGGAACTCACCATGGGGGAGGGGTTTGGGGTGAAGGGGGGAGAATCCCAGTACCTATGAAATTGTGTCATGTAATACAATGTAATTAATGAATAAATGAATAGAAAAAAAATTTAAAAAAAAATTACAATTCAAAAAAAGAAAAAAAAAAGAACAAGACCTAGGATAAGTTCCTGCATCTGCCAGCAGCAAAACTGAGTAGCAGTTGGAAAAATGTTCAGCAGCTCAAATTTAACAGCATGCTTTTTTAGAAAGACAGATTTTTTTTTTTTACATTAAACCTACATGGACTATAGATAATAAGAGCAAAATTATGAGAAGCTTGGAAATATTTTGGAATGGGAAGTGCTTCTCCACTCTGTAAGTAGGATGTGGAGGCACCCAGGTAAGGATTTGATATACATTTAGGGAAGTAAAACATCTGTTCATTTAGACCTATACTTGGTTCATTTAGGCCTATAGTTGGTTTACTAGCCCTAATCCTTCTTTCGCTACTTCAAATACTTCTCTCCCACCACCCCTCCCACTTTTTTCTGTCTCTGAAATAAAGACTGCTCACAACTTTCCCCTTACCAAAAAGGTAAAAAAAAAAAAGGAAAGAATTTAATTTAATTTCTGGCTAAAGTAAATCTGAATGTATTTCACAACACAGATCACTGACCTGGGCAAGATCATGTCCAAAGTGCCTTTCCATTTCCCTGTATTTTACCACAAACATCTACCCTCATTTTCTAGAACTTTAATCTTGATCATGTAAGATGCTAATGTAGATGAAGGAGTAATACAAGAAAGATTTATGTATAGATTCTTACTAAGTTTTACTTGAATTTAACTGGAAATGGAAATTCATTACTCATTGAGTGTGTATATAACTGTTGGAGACCATATTTCCCTCATTTTGTAGACGAAGAAACTATGGGTTGGAGAGTTTGCTCACTGTAAAGCGGTTAGCCAGAACTGAATATAAAATCTTACCATGTTGCGGGTGGAGCAGAAAAGTGGAAATTGATGAATCTGTGTAGGAGTCTTAGCATAGCTAATTATTGGCAAGTCACGAGCACCGTCTTCCTAAATCTGGGAAGTAGAAACTGAAAATTATGTTACGAGGACAAGGAATCACTGAAGAAGTTGAAATTGAAGATGCTCCTAGCCCCTCTAAGTGTTGAAATTCAGTGTTTTTTCCTATGTAAGCATAATGGAAGGTTTCCTCTGGTAACATTTTTAAACATAATGGGGTGTGGTAACTTCTTGCAATATATTAAGAGGTCATAAATATCACCGAATTGGAAACCAACACCCAATCATTGCAGGCACTGGTAAGATTCCTTCATTAATTAAAAGCTCCCTTCTGGCCTTAGTTTTATAATCAGCCTAAGGAATTGTTTCAATGCCTTCCCTTTTCTTCATATGAAAACAAATGAGAAACATTTCTGTGGGAAAGGAAACCCTGTTTTCCACAAAGGAAAGTTTTCTTGGCCATTACTTGTATCTTCACCAAAGGGGAGCTTTTATGATGCTTTTTCTTGAATGTTGTTACCTTCCTTTTTACCCTATTGTTATGTTCCCAAATATGGTAGAACGAAAGACCTTGTAAGTAGATATTTGGAAAGGAAACCCACATAAGGGTCTTTCAAAGCAACAGTTGGGAGAAGGGAAGTGTTTGAATATCAGCAGTTTTTAACTTTGATGTTTTACAATGATGTGTGAACTGCTGGCTCATTTTGGCCACAGGCAAGTTACTGGGGCTTTCTAGCAAGTCACTGTTTTCAGAGATTAAACAAAAAAGTGACCACTTTGGTCATCGAAAACCCTGTGATGTTAGTCCTACTCTTGGGGTTTAGAATTTAAAAAAAAAAAAAACAAACCTTTGAAGTCAGAACATTGGCTCAGTCACTACTACTTATGGGATTTCAGATCATATCCCTGATCCAATCCCTCCTTTGTGAAAGGAAAATGAAACTATTTATTTCATAACTTTCTCAGGGAGTTTACTTATAATCATATATATATGAAAAATACTTAATCCAATACTTGATTGAAGTTTAGTAAGTGAAAACACAAAGCACATTTTTCAAAAACAGCAGACTAGTATGGGTATTTTGAGTTAAGAGCAGTAACACAAAACATGGTGTTTCTGGCTCATTGGGCAAAACCACTCTGGGGACAGGTGTGGGCCCATTGGTAACAACGCTGCTAGTGATGCCCATATTCCGTATACCTTAGGGCATGTGTTGAAGAGCCAATACTGAGATGCAAAATGATGATTCAAATAGTTGAGTCCTTGACATTCATATGGGAAAAGTAAGTGAAGATCTTAGCTCAAAATTTTGATCCTATCCAATCCTGCCAATGAAGATAATTTGGAAATGAACCAAGAAATAAGAGTTCTCTCTCTCTGAATTTGTATCTATGTCTTTCACCCATTTGTCTCTCTGTCTCAAAGAATTAAAACACTTTTCCACTCTGCATATTTAACCTATTTACATCTTTTAACAGTGGATATTGTGCTAGTCATCAAAGATAAAGAAAAATAATCAATACACTATGCTTGTGAAATTGAAAATTCTATCAGAAATTTCAAAGCCTTTGATTCAAATTCCTCTAGAGGAAATATGAACTCAATGGCATAATATGGACAATAGATTTCTTATGGATTTTCAGGAGTATCTGCAATACATGATTGGTTTGGATTAATAGAGAAAAATAGATATAGAAAAGATACAGAAAATGGTGGATCAATAAGGTGATTTTTTGATTTATATGTATCATAGTAATATACTTTGCACAAAAACAGATAACATAGCTGAGCTACGATGCCAAACTTACATGTATGCATGAAAATGTTAACTTTTAGGAGAAAAAAAAACTTTGAAGGGAGACCAATAAATTTCAGAAAAATGAAATAGTATTACACAAACACTTTCTCAGAGCTCTTTGATGTCCACAGAAAACTCTTCCTGAATAGACAATTATTAGTTTCTTCATCTTTGAGAATTGCCCTAAGTCATTTTACACCCCAAAACCACCACAAAGTTCAGAGGGTAGGAGAGGCCTTCCTTTTAAATTCTTGGCAAGCTATTTGCATTTTCCAAAAGTTAGTTGACAATTACATGGTTTTGTGACTTCCAGTTATATTTGCATTGCAAAAATAATAAGAGAGGAAACAAGCAGAGGTTATGTTAACAGGTCCCTGGTGGCAGTCAGGGACGTGTGGTTCAGCCTTTGAAGTCAGTTTTGATAGGTTTTTCATGCAAAATAAGTGTAGCAAATTGTTCCTATTTCAGGTTTTACTAGTAATACTTTTTAATATACTGATGTTGTTCCTTACAAATTTGCTTCCTCTGAAATAAAATAACTTACTACTCTTTTAGAAATCAGAACTTCTCTTTTAGGTCAAGCAAAATAGGAGGCTAAGATTACCTCTCCATGTCTATTTTTATCTTTTGCAAAGATTAATTCAAGCTCATGTTTTTAAAAAAAATAAAATAGAGAAACCTAGAAGAATGCAGGCAACAATCTTATTTTGGTAGCTTCTTTCTTTAAAACTATCCTTCTCAAAATTCCTTTCCTTGTTTGTTAAAAAAAATTGAAAATAGATACACAATTAAGAACAAACTTTACAGATAGACCCACTAATATGCATGGTCTATTAAACAAATAGCTATATAACATGTTATCCACTATTTTGGTTTTACGCTTAATATATCTTGAAGACTTTTCAATGCTATTACATACATATCTGCCTTTTTCTTTTAGACATTTGTACCTTATTCTTTCTAAGATCTGCTAGGATATATCTAAAATATTTCTAATTGTTACCATTATACATGTTGTAAGGAGCAGCATGCATTTTTGAATGGAGGTGTTGTGTCACAATGTAGATATATTTTACATTCTAGCATTATGTGCCCCTGCAGCGTGTGAGGAGTGCTTGTTTTACACAAGTATTCTCTTGCACTGTATGTGTATCTTCCATTGCAACTGTTATAAAGTATAATATCAAAGTTAGCAGAATAAGTAAATTAGGTATAGAAACTTGGAAGATAAGAAAGATGTTGGTTTGTGGTTGATCCCAATAGGAAATCAAAAGTGCTCTCCAAAAAAAAAAGGAAGAGTCATTTACAAAAGAATTACTTACGAAGATGCAGGTAGCAGGATCTGAGAGCAACACCTCTGCCATTGCAAGCAGCAGATCTGGTAAAAATGGGGGCTGGCCTAGTTGTCACTGTCCCTAAGCTATAAGAGGCAGATACTGGACCAATGTGGGGAGCGGGATGCCGGAGTCGCCCCCAGGAATAGGAAGGGCTGTGGCAAGATGGTGGCTGGCCCAGGGCCAGGAGGTAGGATTGGTCCTGCCAGTAGGTAAACAGAAAGTCAAATGGATAAGCTGATGCCCTCGCTGCGATTATGTCATTGCTACTGGCCTATTAGGTAGTGCCGAGTGGACCTACAGGGAGAAGTAATTGGTGGAGAATGGGAAAAAAAGCAGCAGAGAAGGGTATAAAGGCAGCTGCTTTTTGCAATAAGGAGTCCGGTTGTGGTTCCTGTTTTCCCAGACCCTCAAAAGTGTGCCTTGTTGGTAGTGTCGTTGCTGGTCAGCGACAAACCAAAATAGGAGTGATGGAAAGAAATTCAGTAGTAGCAGCCTTAAGTTGAGGGGCTAGCTATCGGGAAGCTTGTCTTCTCTCCACTTATCTGGAGCTTCCCACAGACTGAAACCGAGCAGAAACCAGAGCACAGATCCGCTTCATAGGGACAAGCATATCTGAAGGACCAAAAAATTAAAGATTCCCACCACAGACATTATTTCTTAAGCACCTACACATATTTCCTGTTTCCTCGGTGGAGCCTTCTCTTCTAAAATTGGGAACATGTAACTCCTGCTTATTATTTAAAAATATCTCTGGAGCTGGTTAATACTTATTCCATGAAAACCGCTTTCATGTTTAATTGGGTTCATTTCTTGAATTATCATATTCAAGATGAAATGTTGTTTCCAGCTCTGAGAGACTGGGCATCTTGTTTTCATCTTGCTGTTGACAAACACAGAGTTTGACATGTAATAGGTACAAAAATACAAGTTGAATTTCTCCAGCTTTTCAGTATTCTCAATCCTTTTGCTGAGCTGTGCCAGATAAATCCCCAGACTTTTGGAAATGCTGCAGGAAAACTGACTCTCTCTTTCTAATGAGGAACATGGCAGGACAGAATCAACCGAGACTTTGATTTGGGACTGACCTGGGCTCCCATCACAGCTTTGCCTTTTTTAACTTGATAACCTTGATCATTATTTAACTTGGGTGAGCTTGCTGGGAGAAGCTAACAGGATTACACACGTCGTAATTCACTGCCACTTCATAAAATATTAGCTTCCCTTCTTCTATCCCCTTCTCCTTATGGATGGTGAACATTATTCTCTGGTGAAAGGCAAAGGATGGACTAACGGATCAATGGGGGATTTTGAGGACCTTATTGTAATTTTAGAAAAGTGGCATGGCACAACAGGGACCAGCATTCCTCTTTTAATATTTCTTTTGTATGAGATGTGGGAATCTAATCTTAGAACCTTACGGTTTTCTGTCAAACAAAGGAACATAAAAGAAAAAAATCTGAGCAAACACCAGCGTTTATACATATTCACTCTCCTTTCTTCTGTATAAAACTGGCATGTGCCCTTGTTTTACATTTACATTTGAACCAAAATATGCTAGTGTCCAAATGGACATGGAATGACTCTGACTCTCTCACTCTGATTCACTTGTGAAATCTTGACCTTGAGAACTTCTGCCAAGATTTTATTCATTAGTTCAGCTGTCCTCACTACTTACTTCGTATTCGTGAATTGTAGTCAGGTTTTCGACCTTCTCAGATTGCTCCTGATCTTCTAGGTCTATCTTGCGTCTTTTCTACTGTCTTACTTTACTTGTGTTCAAACACCTGAGGCTTCTTTGAGTTATTCCCTGCTACATATGACCACTGAAATTCTGTTAGCCATATAATTAAATATCAATATATACTTAATAACTACATTACCATAACACTAGTTTCTATTCCCACAGGAAGAAGGTACACAGTCTATCACACATGTCCCTCTGTTCATATTTGACAGCTCCCACCCCCACAGACCTTGGCTCTACCTATTTAGAAACTACTTTGAGAGTGCACAAAGGCATTTTTAAAGTTCTAAGACATACTCTTTCTACTATTTTAGTTCCTTATGTACCAGCCTCCGATTCCACCATACTTTCAAGGTTGCTATGTTTCTATTCATACTGCAGAAGTTTTCGGCTTGAAATAACTGCCTTGGATCCCTGCCAACACACCTACTATTCACTCCACCTATTGGGTCATCTTAGAACACTTCTCCTCCTCAGGGTAATACCTTCCACACACTAGTGTTTATGTTTATTTTACTCTGTGGATCATTCTACCTGAGTACAATACTCAAGAGGTAGATAGAGCACCTGGTATGGTGTATGACTGATACAAGGCGCTTAATAATAATAATACTTTGAATTGCTGAGCTACAGACATGAAAACACAGGGAGGGTGGAAGGGGAAACCTGAGCCTAAGGAACTGTTTCATGAAAATTAAATAAAAAATAAATAAATAAATAAGAACATTTGGTGTAAAATCGTGTCAGTTTCCATTTGGCACTGTTATAAGCTACCATAAACTGAATCGTTTAAAAATTCCAACTAATTATTGGCAATTTTGGAGATCAGAATTCATAAAATGGATCTCACTAAGCTAAAATTAAGGCACTAGTGAGGCTTGTTTGATCTGAGGGTGCTGGGTGGAGGCTCCTTCCTTGGCTTTTCCAGCTTCTGGAAGCCCTGCTGGTGGCCACTTTCTCTTCAGAGCTGATTCCTTCCTTTGCACATTGTCTTCTTTCTGGCTCCTGCCTGTCTCTGCTCCTAGCAAGGGCTCTGACGCCACTGAGTTCATTTGGATAATCCAGGAAAATCTTACTATTTAAAGTAAGTTGATTTAACTAGCTTAAATGGATATTTTAATTCCATTTATACCCTAAAATCCCCCTTATCCTATATTCCAAACTGTTCATATTTTCTAATTAAAAAATGGCCATCTTTGATAAGTGTCTTTCTGTTGCTCTTTTACTCAGTCTTTCTACATGGAAAGGTATGAGCTGCAGGAGTAGAATTCCAAGAGACAGCCTATTTCTAACCTATACAAAGCCCGGTATTGAACCCAGGCACTCTGAAATAAGATTCAGTTATAGCTGTGGGCATCTTAACCACTAGGCCAAATATTCACTCATATTTTTGCTATTGATCCAACTTGACTATAGTTTTTAAGATAATCTTGAAATTATCTTAAATAAGGATTGTCGCTTTATTTTTTAAGATTTATTTTTCTAAAAGGCAGAGTTACAAAGAGAGAAAAGATACACAAAGGGAGATCTACCATCTGTGGGTTCACTCTGCCAATGGCTCTAACAGTGAGGATGGGGCCAAGCAAAACCAGGAACTTCCTTCATTTCTCCCTCATGGGCATCGGGGCCCAGTGACCTGGGACATCTTCCACTGCTTTCCCAAGCACATTAGTTGGGAACTCAAACCAGAGCCCATATATGATGCTGCCACTGCAGGGCCATGACTTAACCCACTGAACCACAGTACCATCCACAATCCCCCAAAAAGCATTTTCTCAACTTTTAGGTGGAAAACGGAAATGCAGCTTTACATTAAGTCATTTTTTGAACTGTAAGGTAAATTTAAAATATATTATCTCAAAAGTAAAAGAAAAATAGAGGCATGAGAGGGAGCATGAGCAGGAAGCAAGGAGAGAGAGTAGAGAAAGGAATAATTTTTGTATTTTTGAACTATCTTAAATCTGCTTAAACTAATTAAAATTTTAAAAAATACAGTTCAAGAAAGGAAAAAAATAAAATAGAAAGAAAATGGAACTTTATCCTAAACCATTAAAAGTGAAATTTAAGATACATTACAGGGGATATTTATCCTAATGGAAAGAAGAAAAGCCCATCCCTCTTGGTTCAAGGCAACGTAGGGAGAAAGGTGTGGTGAATGGGCGCTGTTAGTAAAGTAAGCATGCTGGCTCTCCTTCCTGTAGTAACAGCAGGAAACTGCATATTCAATTGCATGCAAAAGGTAAGGTTAGTGAAAGGACTGCTAAAAGGTTAGGAAGCAGCAGTCAATGCTGAAGCACTGACAGCTACCAGCAAAAAGGAAGAACCAGGAACTGCAGCCACTGATAAAGACCCACGGTTAGAACTATACCTGGCTCCACTTGCACTTTCATTTAGGAAACAAAACAAATCACAGGGCAACTGAGATTGTGAGAGCATCTGAATAAAAAAAAAGGGCAAATGGAAGATGATACAAAGTGTCTCATATATGGTAGATTGTGGATGACAGGCTCCAAACAGCAGGGTGAAACTTTAGATTCAGTCTGACAGCATGGCACAGCAGCACATACGTCCTGGTGTAAGAGGGGCTTTGGGGAAACTGGAACCAAAGCAGGCTTGGAGCCGAGTCTCCAACATGGCTTTGCCTTGCTCCAAACCGTACACTATGGTGGCTGCCGGGTGCCGGCTCCTGCTAACTCATCAGAGGAGAAAGCACTCAGGCAGTTTTTTGTTTTCCTTCTAATGTGATCCCTGAAGATTGAGTAAAAGTAAACTATTTCCTGAAGATTTTTTTTTCTCAAAAAATATGCACTATATCCATTGATAGCCAAAGATTATAGGGAAGCATTCTAAACATTTTCATAAATTTGAATGGAAACAAAAAGTACAATTTAACAGAATTGTTAAGTGCTACTGAGTTTGTAATCTCTTGAACGGCATGTTTTAGGTTTAATCTCTTGCCTCGACTCTAGAAAGCAACTTAAATTATTGGCATCTCCTGTTCTGCATTCATAAATTTGAAATAGACTACCACTTATGATTGTTGTTTTAAGTAGTGCTTAGAAGATTATGTGACATACAATAAAGAATAAGAATTCAATAGCTGTTAATATCATGACTTATCAAAATACAATCTATCTTAATGAAGCCAACTTTTAGTTATGACCTGTACATAAGCAACATTGGAATTCAGCAGGAAAAATATGCTACTCAGTGGAGAGTAGCACATGGTAGGGGAGAGGGGGTCATAGATATTGTGGTTGTATTAGCCATGCAAATTTATTGAGGCTGTCACAAATTTAGACTGACCAAGCTGAAATTAGGATATAGGTAGCCATGGGGAAGTATTAAATGGGGCCTCCAGCATTTTTGTTTAATGTAACTGTGCTTTGTTGAAGATTGACGATGATATTATAATTTTTGTTTCTTGAGGTTTCTTTTTTATCTTTTCTTCATTTTTCTGAGGAAATTAATTGTGTTTTATGGAATTTATACTAGACACAAGTCCAGGGCATGGGTTCAAGTGTGGGTTCTGCCACTTCATGGTTTTGCAGCCCTGGAGGGGCCTCTCTGAGCCTTGGTTGTTCATCTATAAAGAAGCCAGAACACATCTCTTTCTTGTTGACTTCATCGATAACTACAACCCACACTGCATAAACAGGGTTGGAAATGGAGGCATGTACAATTGAGAAAATAAGAAATGAGACAGACACAAAAACTGAAAAATTTGGCAGTCAGAAAGAAGCCCCTTCTCTGAAGAAGGAGGCAGATCAAGAAGGTTTGCTACCTCAACTGTTTACTGAACTGCTTGTGGAGTCAAATTACAGGAGTTGATGTGGCACAAATATTGATAGCTAGGTCCCATATATGTGTTAGCCAGCCAGTGCTTAAAGTCAGGAGGCAACAGCATGCTCCAAGTACAGAAGTCAGTACGTGACTATCTCAAGGATATTGTAAAGCACACAGTCCTGTAGCCTTGGATCCTTGCCCAACTACGGACCCTCACCCACAGGCCTTGACCTTGGTCTTGGACTTCTTCCCACACACAGACTGCTGCCCACAGAGTTTGACCTCAGTCTCCAGCACAAGAAGTCTGTGAACTCAAGATTCCATTCCAGGCACAGTTTGTCCTGCTCTTCTATATCAAGTCACACTGTTGTTTTTGTTTTTGTTTTTCTTTTAACAAGCTGTCTGTGGTATAGATCATCATGAAGGCCAAATATCTCATTGAATGTGCTAGTAAGAGTTTTGAAACTATAAGACTTTGTGTAAATATGAACAAGAGATTTACTCTCCCATAGTAGACCTTGAAGACAGTAAACCATAGTTGTTAAGGACACAGGCTTTCGATTTTCGATGCAGGTGGTGTTGAATCCTGACTCTGTCATTCACTAACTGTTTCAACTGGGCTGAATGATTGATCTTTCTGACCCTCAGTCTCTACAGTTGTGTTCTAGAAAAAAAATATCCTCTAAAATTCATTTCTAGTATTGCTAGGGGTGGTCTATATAAAATGCTCAGTATACTATCAACGCCATAGCTCAAAAATAGCAATTTTTCATTACTTTATTTATGTTGCTATATCTTGACTAGAAACATATGTAGCAATCAAATAAAAAGCTGTTTCAACTTCAGTTTACAGCAAAGAATCCTAGTAGGGGGAAGGAAGTGTTGTGACATAACATGCTAAACCACAGCTTGTGTCATTGGTGTCCCGTATTAGAAGGACTAGTGTAAGCTCCAACTGATCTGCTTCAAATCCAACTCCCTGCTTCTGCTCTTGGAAGAGCAAAGAAGACATCGTAAATGCTGGGTCCCCTGACACAAAGCAATCACGCATGGAGTTTTGGACTGCTGATTTTGAGTTGGCCCAGCCCCAGCCATTGACAATCTGAGGAATGAACCAGTGGATAGAAAATCTTCTTTCTCTCTACCCTCTTTTTATCTTTCTCTCACAGACACACACACGGACACACTCGTACACACACGTGCACACACACACACACACACACACACACACAACTTTGCCTTTCAAATAGCTAAATCTTTCAAAAAAAAGTCATGACAGAAGCGAGAAACCAAATGTGTTTATGTGTGTTTCCTCCTGGACATATGATTTGAGGCAATTTTGAAATGCCAGAGTTCAGACAAGCTGCATGGAAACACAAAGCATTACTCCAATTGTGCTTGCCACATATGCAGAAAGCAGATAAGGTTTATCACTTATAATTTTAAAAAAGAGAATTTATTAAAATGATACAGATCTCGAAGTTATGATGAATTGTTTCTTATCCAACCACTTTTATGTTTTTAATAATTCACACCTCTAAAATTACATCGACTATGTAATTCCCTTTCACTGCTCAGTCTTTCCTTTCAGAAAACACATAAAAGACTGTAAGAATTTGCAGACATACAGAAACAATGGTAACATAATCTACATAAAAATTGAAGGTGAGTCAAATAGGGAAAGTCTTGTAACCAAGAGCAACCAGACAGTGTCTGGTGTGACTTTTCCACATAAGAGACCCTGTTATAGCACCAAAGCCACCAGGATGCAATGGTGTAGAGTTTTGCCAAAGATACACAAGATGAAACACTTCCTGTCTGAACTATTGAGTTGCTATGGCAATATGTCTCTGAGTGTGACTTTCAGGATGCATGTGGAATTCTACTCTCTTTTCAAAGAAAATACTACCAACAATACTTTTCAAACGCACATTCTGGTTACTTTCTTGCTTATTATTCTCTTTGTAGTTGACCTGTGGATTTCATGTGTGTATACTAATGCAAGGCATCAAACAGTTCAGGGAGGTAGGCATTCACTGGAGGAGTCAAATGGCCAGTTAGGATGACTGTGTGTCATATTGGAGGGTGTAGACTGAAGTCTGGTTCTGGCTCATAATTTCAACCTCCTGGTAATGCAAACCCTGGAAGGCAGTGGTGACGGTTCTAATAGCTAGTTTCTTGCCACAACATGTGGGACATATGGATTGAGTTCTCAGCATGCAACATCTCTCTATAATCAATGCAGCCACTTTGTTCTTTAGGAGTGTAACCAGCTGGTTTAGGAGAGCCGTTTCTTTCTCTCTCTCGAACAAAAGAATGTTGAAAACAGTGAAAAGTGAAATCAAAGGTAATTTTATGTTCAAAATTTTGAACTTTATGTAGTTTATTTGTAACATTCACTTTCATGAACTTTTTAAAGATACTTCATGTATACATGAGCATATACACATACATACATACAAACATACATGTTAAAAGGAAGGTCTAGAACTCATATACCAGTAGAGCTAAAGGAAAGCTTAATGGTGTCTTTGTCCAATTGTTATCTAGAATGTATACAAATGAAATAGAAATAGGAGCATAATTTTTTTCTTCCTTCTTTACTTGTCCAAAATATTGTGCTGTGTTTCAGCTCCAAGGAAAAACATGAAAATTAAAAACAATCAAATGCTACACAAAATGCTCTACAAATCAAACAGATGTGAATATCTGAATACAAGAGAGACTTATGTTCTGTTTTAAGTGCTTCAAATACTAAAGTGAGGGCTATTACATGCCACGGTTTTCTAAGAATGGCTCAAGTTTGCGCCTATTGTTCTAGTGTAATAATCATTAGCCTGTACCTTCCTTTGCAATCAGAAATGTGCTGGTAGGTGATAATTTATAGGATTGTCATAATGAAATTCAAATTTAATGTTGAATGTAACAGATTTGACAATGAATTTTAAAACTTGGCTTCCCATAGGAAATATTCAAACAATATCATAAGAATTTGGGGGGATTAAAAACAAGGGTACATGATGCTGTATGTTTAAAAGTTACCAAAATGGCACAGAATGACTATGGAAATGATAAACTTTGTCAGAAACACTCAAGCAGATGCAAGAGTACTTTGAGCAGTTCATGAGACATTAAATTAAAACAGAAGTTTGTTTTCATGGGAAAAAAATCTTTGCATAGTTTTTCATAATATCTGTTTTCCACAGACCTTTTAAAGACTCGCCCATGTCTATTTTTGTAAGATGTGTTCAATGAGAACTGTGATTATGTTTCTGCTTTCACTTGTTTCAAACAAATGAAATTCAGGTAAGTGAAAGAATGATACAGTCACGCTTTCTTTGAAAAGAACACAGTGGAAGTCAAGACTCAAGTGCACATCTCAGCACAGTGTGTCTTAAGGCTAATTGCTTTGTTTCCTTGTGCCTTGCTGCTTCTATCATTTGTAAAACAAAAGGGATGGATTAGATGATCTCTGACTTTTTGTAGCTTTAATTTTAGACTTTGATAAGCTGCCTAAAGAATTTTCACTTTTTTTTTCCTTTCCCAGGAAAATGTCTTACGCATCTGTGCCCTAATTGATCCCAAGTATTAGAATTTCAAAAGGTAGATAACTGACACCAAGTATGTCTCCTTCTAGAATTCCTGTATGGAATTCATATGATCTAAACACCAAGATCTAAGAACCAAGAGAGTCACTTCTCAGCTACTCTAGTGCCCTTCCTGGGACAGATGTCGCCTGCTTATCTCACACTCCATTTTATCAGATTAGAGGCCAACCTGCACACCCATGACCTTGATAAAATGTGGCATGGTCAATTAGTTCAACTCTGGTTTCTCTTCCATTTGTTCAAACCTTAACCAGCAACTCATGTTGACAATAGAGAAAGCAGAAATGACGGGATTAGATATGCTATAACCTTTTCTGATGGTGTGAATAGACCTAGCTTCATTTTTCTGACTCAACTGCTGAGTTTTAATGAGAGGTCTGAAGGTCAATTACTTATGACTGCTTATATAGAGAAAAATCTAATATCTGGGGAAAATTGATTGTAGTATTCACTCTAAATACACAGCAGATTGGTTGTTTGCTTATAGAGAATGTTTTTAATTAGTGTTTGAATTGTGCATTAAAATTGGCATCCATAAATAGTTAACAGATGTGATATTTTATACCTTAAAATTCAAAACTTTTCCCCCCATTTGATGAATTCTAAACCCATAGCTCTCTGTTTATATGTTTGCTATTTTGGTTCTGTGTAATTCTAGAAATAACTAGTTTCAGACAGTTATGGTTTAGTGAACGCGGGGAATTGCTTTAGCTAAAATTATTGTTGCTTGTTTCTAAAACTCCTACAGAATAAATCTACAGCCTTTGGAAAAGCAGAAGTTATTTCCAATGACACATACTATTTGCTGAAAATTTACGGTAGGTTGACTCATGCATCTTTGCATTGTACTCAGATCAAAATACTATAGCTCTGGCGGAGGGATAGATGTGTCAGTGGCCTTGCTGTGGCTCGGCAGTTTGTTTTGATAGGGCAGAGAAAGTTTGCCTAATTATAGGAGGCTCGTTATTGGTTCTGAAGGAGGAAAAAACTCATTTCAACATTGATTTCTTCTGGAAATGAATCATGCAGCTGTATAACTTCTAGTACAGCTGTCTGTCTCCATCTCTGATCATTTTTTTCCTCTTTTAGCTAATGTGAAGTTTGTCATTTCAAATAATGTCTGATGTCTGGTTCCAGGCTATTTGTAGACTTAACCTACCCAACATGTGTCACTCATCTTTGTTTAGAATCTGTAAACTTCATCCTAGCAACCTCTTTTTATTCTATCCTTACTTTTACTTCTTTGGTGGCTCAGTATTAAATATAACAGGCTCTCACAGTAGGACTATGATTAATGGTGAGAACAGATGTACGGTAAATTGGAATTGTTGACATGAATTTATCTTCCAGATAAATATTACTGCATCTTAGTTCAACTGTTATTTAGACCATATTTTATAATAGCCATGTCATGCTTCCAGTGGTGCCTCCTAAGGAAACAATAGAGTTCGAATGTTTTACCTGACGCATCCAATCTCTGAGTTAAAGCTAGGGAAGTCAGAATTCTTGCAAATATAGAAAGGTCTTTGATTTCCAAGCAGCTTTAATTTATATATTAGTGTTTCATGATACTTATTTCATGTTCAATTGATTATCTGATGACAAATTTAAAAAAATCTAACATGTTACTGTCTGCTTAGAAAACAATGTTTTCTTTGCTTGTAAGGTATTTATTAACTTGAAAGACAGAAAGAAAGACAGAAAGAAAGAGATCTTACATACTTCTCCATTCCCTAAATGTCTACAAGAGCAGAGGCTGGATCACGCAAAAATTGGAGCTGGAAACTCCATCTGGGTCTCTTATATGCTTAGCAAATTCTCAACTATCTGAGACATCACATGTTGCTTCTAAGGATGTGCATCAATAGGAAGTTGGAATCAAGTGTGGAAATAGGGCCTGTTATGATGGCTCAATGGCGAAACCGTCATGTTGCAACTTCTAGAATCCCATATGGGCTCCATTTCATGTCTTGGCTGCTGCACTTCCCATCCAGATCCCTGCTTATGGCCTGGGAAAGCAGTGCAGGATGGTCCAAAGTCTTGATGCCCTGCACCTCTGTGGGAGACCTGGAAAGAAGCTCCTGGATCCTGACTTTGGATCTGTTCAACTCTTGCCATTGCAGCCATTTGGGGTATGAACCAGTGGATGAAAGAATTTTGTCTTGCCTTCTCTCCATAAATCAGATCTGCCTTTCAAATAAAAATAAATAAATCTTAAAAAAAAAGCAGAGAGAGAACTCAAACTCACATTCTGATATGGGACATGGACATCACAAACAGCATCTGAACTCAAATATCTGTCCCATCCTTTCTTATAATTCTTATTTGCACCTGATCCTAAACTGTAGGCCTTTGTCCTATAGTTTAATGGGCCAGTCAATTGTCCCTACACACACTGAACACCAGAATTTGCTATAACTTCAGCTTTAACATGCATGAGTAAATCATCCAGAACTTCTGCGTGGATGACACGACTGAGACTGTGCTGAGACTTTGGGGATAGCATGCCGCTGGAAAACTCCATAGCTCTCCATGTGATTGGCTCAACTATTCAAACACCGTATTTATTTGGAATAAAAAGCAGCAGGTATTAATGGGTACCACTTCCAAAAAGATAATGTATCCTGATTAAAAA
This sequence comes from Ochotona princeps, assembly GCF_030435755.1. Lineage (NCBI taxonomy): Eukaryota > Metazoa > Chordata > Mammalia > Lagomorpha > Ochotonidae > Ochotona > Ochotona princeps. Next base: position 17,885,612 of record NC_080840.1, on the reverse strand, counting down.
GGCACAAGCACTCTTCAAGAAAGAAACTTTTGCATCAGCAACCAAGGTAAACAATTAAGGTGTGTTTGAACCTTGGTGCAGCTGGTTTGCCACTTTGTTCTCTTGCCACACTGGTAACAGGTCAGGCAACCAGAAAATCATGGACTCATTTCAACGGTGGAATTTCAGGGCATGAATCCAAGCCAAAAGTGTGGCTATGGCCAAATGCCTCCAGTTTCTGTGTGTATTCAGTAACCAAGAGCAAGATGCAGCGCAAGCTTTGTTAAATGCAATCGTGAGGCTTCCAGACCATGGTAGGGGAACACTTTTTGCATTTGGTGCACCAGATAAAAAGCTTTGTTTGAACTGTATAAGTCAATCAGCATCAAAGAGTTGAAAGAGAAACCCATATCTAAAGCCAACATCCAGTTTTGTCTCCTTTTAGAAATGACTTGCATATGAGCCATATAAATTCAGGTTTCCATGCAGGTTTCCAGACTACCTCCACTGTCAGTTGAAATAATGAAGAACTTCCTCTCTGAAAATGTTTATGTGTAGTTATAGAATATTTCAAGCAAAATGGCAAAAGAAGTGTTGGTTAATATTCTGTACTGCAGTCCTCCAGTTTTCTACATTTTATTGTAAGAAAACAAAACAATGTCAAAGGTATCATGCAAACAATAATTTTAATGAAGCTAATTAATAAAAACACAGCCCTTACCAACAGTGTAAATAAATAAAGAATTTGAATGAATTGTCCTGTTCTAGTAAACAGAAAAAGCAATGTCAGGAAAGCAAGCATATACCATTAATTTTATCTACTAAAATTGGTGTTTAAAGTAAATTCTAGAGTCTGAGGAGATTCATCTCCATATGTGTATCCTTTTATTGTACTATAGAATAAGATCCATCAATGTAGACGATTAACAGCCAGTCTTTTGAGGCTTAAAGAAATGAATTATTTTGACATATTTATTATATTCAAAAATCTGTATATATAAATGCATGAAATGTGTTCACCTTATATAAATAAACTTAATTTCAAGTAAAATATTTTAACGTATTTCCCAACATAGAATAGTAGGATAGCAGTTTGCAAAGTTTTGTTTCTTTTTGAATTGATTTTTACCAAAGGGAGGTTCTTAAACTTAAGCAACAAGTTCTATCCATTGCACTGTCTCCTGGAATTAGGTAAATGCATAGCACACAGTGGGTGTTCATAACTGCACACAAGTCAACGTGTTTCAACACAAATTATGGTAGATGGTAGTCCTAGCTTTGAAGGGGAAGCAAAAAGCTGCCTCGAATTGATGGCGTCTACATGAACCATACTGTAGCTTCTGTTACTAATATCTGTGTCCCTCAATAGTCACAGAATTTAATTATCTAAAAATCTAATTTTCTCCATTTTGGGAGGAATATGATATTGTTATGACCGAACAGCTGTTGCTAGAAGAGGCAGTATAGTTCAAACTAAACTCGAGCATGCACATGTAATGGAAGAGTAAGGAGCAGCAAATACATAATGTTTAAATTTTATTTCCTTATAGACCCTTCAGGTCCTTAATTAAATGAAAGTATTTGCTGAACCTCACAGATCCTCTTCAAACCTGAAATCCTGGTTGACTAAGTTGTTCTGAAAGACATTGTGTTTTCTTTAAATACTTAGCTTTGAAAAGAGGATAGAAATAAAGATTGATTCATTTTAAGAAGCAGTCAAGTTTTCTCTTTTGCTCTAGCTCACCCTTAGCTCCAATATTTATTGATACTCCAGTATTTGCTGTAAAGGAGACTTCATTTTAAGATGTATGGAAAATCAATTTGTTAACTGAACGTGAAGGCATGAAGGTGCCATTTCTCAAAAGTCTAATACACACATTGCTTAATATTTTAAAGCAATATGACAAACAATATAGATAAAGATTCTGAATCTATTGTCAGGGCATGGTGATAGATTTCCAGGTTTGGCCTAAGTTTTGGGCTTAAATCGCAGCTTTGCATCTCCATTTCTGTGAATGTTAGGAAAGCTGTTTAAACTCTGTGTCTTCAGTTCTCTCATACATGAAACAGGAAGGATAGCAGTTGTATTATGGTAGCATTAGTATTCAAAGAAATCGCTACGGTGCTCATAAAAAGAAATGAGCCTTGCAGGGTAACTTTGTCAGTCCCTGAGTACATGATAATAGAAAATATAAAAGAATGACAAAAATGTTATAATAATATTCATTTTACATTTTAGCAAACCTATTTAAGTTTCTCATTTTACTATTTAATAAATATTTATTTACTTATGTGAAAGTTACTCAGAGAGAGAGAGAGAAACCAAGTGAGAGAAAAACCTTCTATTCACTGCTTCACTCCCCAGATAGCCACAATGGCCAGGCTAGAACAGACTGGAGCCAGGAGCCTGGAGCTTTCTCTGGATCTCTTCTGAGCAGGTAAGGACCCAAACACTGGTGCCATCTTTTGGTGCTTTTCCCAGATTATTAACTGAGAGCTGGATGAGAAGTGTAGCAGCCTGGACACAAACTGATACCCATGTGACATGCTGGTATCATAGCTGGTAGCTATACTCACCAGGTCACAATACCAATACTTGTTACTCATTCTTAAGCAAAATTCCTTTACCTTAGTGAATACAAAACATTTTAGCTAATATGTTCCTAGCAAATCAGTTGTAGAGCTTAGGAATCACATGCACTTTCCATGAGATCAGTTATTAGTGAAATTATGGAGAAAAGTGACCAAGGTCTTGCTTATACTGACCTCTTACAAGGAACACATTGATACCACCAGGGCAATGTCACTGGGTACGAGCTCTTTTACAAGTCCTATCTGCCACATAAATACTTGAAACACCCTGGAAACTCACTCCGTTATTCAAGACATCATGCCTAACTGAATACTTTATTATTTAAAAAAATTTTATTTTTATTGGAAAGTCAGATATACAGAGAGGAGAAGAGACAGAGAGGAAGATCTTCTATCCACTGATGCACTTCTCAGAAGGCTGCAACGGCCGGAGCTCAGTCGATCCAAAGCCAGCAGCCAGGAGCCAGGAGCCTCTTTCCGGGCTCCCACGTGGATTCAGTGTTCCAAGGCTTTGGGCCATCCTCAACTGCCATCCCAGGCCACAAGCATGGAGCTGGATGGTAAGCAGCCCCAATAGGACACTAACTGGCACCCATATGGTATCTGGGCGCATGCAAGGCTGCTATATTACCGCACCTGGGTCCCTAACTGAATTATTAAAGCCACAACCATTATCACTGACATGATTACTTCAGTCTGAGTCTAGCTCTAACATTGATTAATTATGCAAGTTTTTAGTTTTCTGAAAGTCTGTGAACTTCCATTTCCTCACAAAGTGAAATTATCAAATGAAAGTACCATCTGTGGGACAAAGTATAAGAAGTGTGTAAGCCGTTGTTTTTTCCCAGTAATGTTTTTAGTTTGGTAATGCTTTCTGTGCCATCCCACCTTCAGTAGAAAGACAAGTATGTATGATTCCACTCTACTTTCTGATGGTCACACATCTGTTAAGGAAAAGGGGACTATTTCATTTTAAACATCAGCAGGCAAATTTAGTGGAAACAAAGCCAAAAAAATTGAAATTGTTGTAAAATGAAAACAAGAGCAAAAAAAAACCCTGATATCTTTTCTGACAGCACAAGAGGAAGTGGTGTTGAGAGCAACTGGAAGCTGACACAAGAGGAGAAGGGCAACCTTCTGGAGGTAAATACTGAGAGGAAAAGGTCCCAGAGAAGATGGCGACAAAGGAAGTCTTAGTGTGACATCAAATGCAGAGTTTGAAAGAAGGTTAAGTGCCTCACACCCAATTGTAAGTGATTTAATGTGCTCTGAAATAACTGCCTCATGTTAAGCTCAGCTTTTCTGATAAGAAGAAGAGAAGCAATATAGAATTTCCTTAAGCCGTGTTGCTTCTGGGGTGTCATGGAGGGCTATATTCTCTCTGAGGGTGAAGGCAGGATGGAGAGTCCGAGGGAAATGTAGGAAGGTGGGGTAAGGGAAAATCTGAATATCTTATGAAGGAATCAAACCAACAAATTTATCAAATGGATTTATCCATTTATCAAATGGAAGCTCAAGACAAAGGTACTTTAAGAAGTATTAATGACCCCAGAAAGTAGGAAAACCTGAGGACCCTTACGTGGCTGACACCAGATTCCATGTATCCTGACTTCCAGAGTATGGGAAGCTGTGTTTGGGGGGTGTGAGATGGTTCACGAAGCTGATTTGCTGTCCACACTCAGGGTTTGAACCCTGATTTCATTACTTCTCAGTAAAACCTGCAGGAAGACAATAGACCCTTCTAGTGTCAGTTCCTTATTTGCAATGTGCAGATAACACCTGCTGCTCAGAATGACAGGCAATAAAAAGTGAAATAAAATCCCTAGGGTGAAGGCATGCTCATGGTTGAACTTACAAAAAGGCATCTGTGGTTTCCTTCAGTCTTGATTTAGTTCATTAACTTGGGATCAAGTACTTCCAGGATGTAACTCGTGAATGTAATTACTCATTAGGAAAGTCTTTGTGTCAAGAGATTGCAGTCTATTCGGCAGAGAGGTTTATAGTTCAAAAGGTGTAAATGCTGAATTTATTTCTATAGACATTTGTGACAAAGAGCCACTTATCAGAGACACAACAGACCCGCAGTTGCTTTGAAGAATGAAACACAAGCCAAGAATGACCTGAGTTCTACAGTATAAACCTACACCCGGCACCTACAGCATTCTACCAGAAGACCTTGGATTCCAACTTCTATTTTCTATGATATATTCTTGCCTCTGCAATTTTGCATTTAAAAATATTTTTGCAACCAAATGTTTAGTTTCAAAGAAATTGGTCTTCAATGTTACATAAATTGTGACATGCCCTGGTAAGCTTTATGATCTCTTGAAACAGAAAATAATTACATGAGGAGTCTATTTCAGTATGTAACAAAGTAGAAATTTTAGAATCATTTATGGGAACTTAGATAATGAAAGATATTTTCTCAATGATTAAGCCCAGACATTCTCAAAAGTATTTCATGACAATATGCTTTGAGAATTAAGTATCACATAAGCAACCATAATTCATGATGCGAAGTCTTTAAAACATAAACAGAGCATTTTAAAATGGAATGTATCATTTATTAGTCACATGCTTCCCAGCAGAGCTGAAATAAATATTTATCTCCATAAGGAAGAAAATATTTTCCCAGGAATGTGTTATATTCTGTATTTTATCAGTTGTCAGATAATCTGTCTTAATTCTTCCATGTTGAATGCCAAACAAATATAAAAGGTCAGCTGTATACTATTCAGTCTGTGTGAAAACGCTACTGACAAATCTCAGAAGCAAGGAATAAAGGAAGATGGCAGGTGGAGTTATGCTGAAGATGGCTCTGCCATGACTCCTGTTTTCAGTAAGGAGAGGATGCAATGCTCTTTAGCAACATAAGCCTCAACTGCCTACAGGAGCCAGGTAGCATGAGCTTGTTTCTGACCTGCTGCACAGGAGGGTTTAGAACTTGAATGCCACATGAGCAAAACAAAGAACTGACATACAGAACAAGTCAATAATCATTGCAGAAGCAAAATGCATGATGGAATTGAAAATGTGGTCCAGTCTTGTGAAACGTCAAAACAGAAATCACACTGTTTAATATAGTTTTTGTTATACATTCAATTTAATCATTGACATGTCCTGGTGAACATAAAGCATTTAAAAGAGATCCTGTATTTGAACTGACTAAAAGAATAAAAAGGCCTTGTCAAAAAAAGGAGGGAAAATGCTATAAAATATCAATTTCCCTTTAGTACTGCCAAAAAACATGAAAGACCTCCCAGTTATAAACTCTGAGCTACACAGAGTTGACAGACACATCATCAAATCTTATCAATTCAGTCTTTAAAACATTTTGGCTCTTTTTTTTCCTTATTTCTGTTGGTGGAGATCTTATCCATCCCAACTGGCTTTAGTTATCAATGATTCATAGATGACTGTCTAGTCTCTACCTTTGGTGGGCGTCTTATGAGCCACTGAATATGTTTCCTTGAATTCGCCATAAAACTGCTGGCCTCAAAACTGAGATTGTAGTCCATCGTCTTTTCATTATTTGTATGTTTTCATAAATAGCACCACAACCACATGTTCAAGGCGGAGACCTAGGAATGACCCTGACTCCTTCCTCTCCTCTCCTCTCCATTTCTAAAGCATCAGTGGTTCTTATTGCTTCTACTATTGTTACTATATTTGGAATAATTCCGTTTTTCTGTATCTCAATTTTTCGTGGATAATGTTCATAGTACTCTGAATAAACCCTATAGACGTGTTGCCTATTCATTAACGATTGTTGCTTCGCAAGCACTAATTTACCTAATTAGACACTTACTCTCCTAGTTGCTTTGTCGCTAGCAAAGGTCCTTCCCAGTGAAATATAAGTAGATTTCAGCAGAGATGTTGTCCAGGAAGGCTGTTTAAAGATGTTCACTAATTTATCCTTCTTCTTTCTTCAGTCCTTGGTCTGCTATATTTCCTTTCATCCTGCTTGCAAGATAGGTACAATGTTTGAAACCATAGCAGCCCTTGAATAGCTGTGAAGAGAAAAACCACATGCAAGATGTTGTGAAGCAAATATGTACTGTCTTGGGCTCTGGTGACTTCGTGGGACTGCTGCTGGGATTCTCAGCCTGCATAATTCATGGCAACTGAAAAAGTATATAACTAATAACAAAATCAACAATAAAAATATCATGCCCTATTTCATGAAGCCATATTCCACTTTCTCTGGGTTTCTATTACATGAAGCCCATGAAGTTCTGTCTCTCACATATCTCTCAACTTCTGTTTTTCATTTCTAGCTGTGACAGCTTTGTCTTAAAATTGCATGTGGACCTTAACTTCATTGAGAATGGACCACATACGGAAAATTACCAACAACACCTGCTGACCAGGGGCAAAAAGAACCCTATTTCACTGCTGGTGGGATTGCAGGCTGGTGCAGCCGCTGTGGAAGTCAGCATGGAGAACACACAGACAACAGAAAATTCACCTAGCAGCAATCCCTCTCCTGGGAATATATCCAAAGGACCTGATACATATACATTGGCTCACACCCCTGTATTCATTGCAGCATAATCAACAATTGCAAAACTGTGGAAACAACTTAGATACCCATTGAAAGAGGATTGAATTAAAAAAACTGATACATCTGCTCTATGGAATATTACTCAGCTATTGAAAAGAATGAAATTCTATTATTTGCATCCAAATGGACCCAATTGAAGAATATTATGATAAGTGAAATGAGCCAATCCCAAAAGGACAGTTATCCTATGTTCACTCTAACATAAGACAACTTCCATCAAAAATACAAAACAAAAAAATAAAGGTGATTAAATAGTGTGTAACCCCACAATGAAGGATGATATGGAGACCAGAATACCAGGAATCAAAGAAAATTAGCAGAATGCATCTCTGCTAAGAATTGGAGGTATATCCCCATTGAAACTTCTAAATATACCCAGACAGCAAAAAGTCAGAATCTCTACTATTACCTATGCCAGCAATGCCACGACCCATGTAAAGAGCAGAAAGTTGGAACCATTTCTCTTTCATCTCTAGTTTTAAGTGGTTGTCCTCTTGTTGTTGCTCATGACTATTGGATTGTTTTGCTCATCGGTTTAGGGAATGGCTTTTTCTTGTTTCAACTTTTAGATTTTCTTTGTTTCAAATCCAATTATTTTTGCTGAATTTTATGAATTTTACTCTTTTGCACTTCCTCTTCATTTGTGTCTTTTCCAGTAAATTCCAGTGATTCATTAATCATTCATATGAAACATTTTGATTTTTTATAATTATCTAATATCATAAATGTCCCTTTCAACACTGTTTTTGCTACATCTCATGGGCATTTCTTCAATGCCACATGGGCCACGCACTAGCATTATTTTCTACAAGAAGGTTTTTGATTTTCTTTTTCATCACTTTAGTGACACATTGTTCATTCAGTAGCATGTTGTTTAACTTCAGTGAATGTAAATTTTCTGTTTTTCCCACTGTTGTGGATTGTGTTTTCTGGCTCTGCATTTAATGGCATGTATGATAGAAGTGTAGCAGAGACGAACATGTCCAGATATGGACACATAGTGCATTACACATCTCTGTATCCAGACCAAAGATGGACTCCCAGTGAACCTGTTGAATATGTGCTGACACCAGGAGGCTGGACTCTGATATTGTGCATGCCTACAGTGTTGGGAAACGCTTCAATAACAGAATGAAGGACTATCCATTGTAATACTTGTGGGGAAATCAGGAGGTGGGGGACTTGGGGAGTGGGAGGGAAATCTCAGAGCCTATGGAACTATACCATAAAATAGTAATAATAATAATGTTTAAAAAGTTGCATGTGGACTCCCATTGCCCATAAATCATTTTCCAAACTACAGAGCAGCACAGCGTCCGGTGCTCCAGCCTCAGAAATGTCCATCTATTTCCAGCCCACATGCTGTTCCAATCAAGTATCTTCCTTCTACTTCTGCCCAACTTTACCTGTTGAACTCTGACAGATTTTCCAAATACTTGTATCTTCTTAGGAATACCTATCTTGATCCAAGCTTAGGTCAGGTGCCTTTGCCCTGGGCTCCCATGACAACCATACATTTTGGTTATTTGATGGATATTTATCCCATCAAAACATTTTTCACAGTCATGACTGCTACTTTTATACTTGTCTGTCCCTTCAACAAGGTAAAGATACATTTCTTAAGGGAAGAACCAGGCTCACTGTTTTGATTCCATAGCTAATCAAATTGATAAGTAATATTATTGAATGAGGTAAGTGAATGGATTTTTATTGCACATACCTGTCATATGTGCATCTATGTTATGCATCTGTAGAGTTGTCTGTCGTAATTCATCCAATATTATCCAGGACATTGCTATATGTAATTAGTCACAAAGCAACCATAATGAAAATCGAGAATGTGCTTCTAGCTCCGTTATGATCAGAAGAGAGTATTGATCCCTTTGTAAGTAAAACAGCTTGGGGAGATCTGTGATCATGAAGGTAATTAATTTTTACAATTCATTTTCAAATTAGGTGTATTTAAATAATAAAATTTAGTTATATGTCTTTATTAAAGTTTTTGTCATTATATAGATACATATAATTTTAAATCCATTACTTTGACTGAAAAAGTGGCAGTGACACTGCTTGGGCGTGCCAAACCAGAACACGTCTCCAAATTCAGAGACAAAACCAAATTTATTTCATGATCTATTTCTATACCTATATAAACCACCAAGAATGGTAACCATTGTAAGAGTTTTGGAATCCACTTTTCATGATAGCCATTCTATAGTTTTATACAGATATAAATAGATCACAATTAATCAATTGTAAGTGAAGTTTGAGTTTTTAGTATTTTTATATGAAAGAACATCAAATTTCTCTTGAAGAAAGAATTAATATCAGGTTTTTTGTGGCAAAAAAATTGAAACCCATGAGGTTTTTCAAGTCATGAGAAGACCATATTATTGATTTCAAATGAAGTTTGCACAAAAATAAACAACTTTTAATTCGATTTTCAATGAAATTTCTATTAAAGATTTATATTTTTATTGGAAAGTCACATTTACAGAAAAGTAAAGCAGAAAGATCTTCTGTCTGATGGTTTATTCCTAAGTGGCCACAACAGCTGAATCTAAGCCAATCTAAAGTCAGAAGCCAGGAGTTTCTTCCAGGTCTCCCACATTGGTGCAGGGTTCCAAAACTTTGGGCAATCTTCTACTAGCAAGGAGCTATCTGGAGATTGGAGCATCCAGGACATCAACTGGTGCCCATATGGGATCCTGGTGCATGAAAATAGAAGATTTAGCCATTAACCTATTGTGCCTGGTCCTCAATGAATTTTTTTTTCCATATTTTTCTTCGTTTTTGACAATCTTTACATAGTTAATTATGGCACAACAGTTCAAGGGCTACAGGATAGTGGGTAAGACAATTATTTCCATATTTTTTTTTTCTGTATCTGGGGTAAAGGGTGACATAAAGGGAAAAGCTCCACCCATCCCAGGTCCCCTATGTGGAGCTTGCTCCGAGGGTCCTGCTCAAGCAGTTTTGATAGTTCAACAGTTCCGAATTGCTGCCAATCTCGCCACTTCAATCACAATGAAATTTATTCAGAATCCACTGGCTGACATAGTCCCTTCCTTGTTGGGATTCTGAGATCAGCAGTTCAGTTGGAAGGCTCTCCAAAGAAACTTCGTCTGAGGTGCTCAATGAATTTTTTAACTACCCTTATAGCTGTGCAAGTTTTGTAGGCATCAGGATTCTTGCAACTCCTCCCCTTCTCCCTCTCTGTTTTCCACGTTTGCCATTTTCTCCCAAATTATCACAGTAGTATAATGCAGTAGTAACAGTTACAAGGTTAACTTTCTGCAAGATAAATGTATCATGACATGGTAGCTGTAGGCAAAGGTAGAACATCTAGTATCATGTTGTTAAGGTATATTTCCATGTTATATTGGAAGTCACATTTTTGTCAGGAGTAGAGACATGTACTGCAACATATCTTTGGTTCCTGATATTCTCATCCCTGTTATGTCATTCATCTATAAGATTATATGTGTATGCTTAATTTCCTGTATACCAATTTTTTATACTTTGTATGAAAACTGTCTTACATCAGAGAATAGATCTGGTATTCATCATCTTGGGATTGATTTATTTCACTAAACATGATGTTCTCCAGTTGAAACCATTGTATTGTAAACGCTACAATTCTTTCTGATGGTTATGTAGTATTCTGCAGAGTAGATGTACTAGAATTTCTTTATCCATTCATCTATTGATGAGCACTTGGATTGCTTCCATGTCTTCACTATTGATTGTGAATTGTTCCGCTGTAAATATAGGACCACATTTCACTCTCACAAATGCAGATTTCATTTCATTTGGATATATTTCCAGTAGTGGAACAGTTGGGTCATAAACTTCAAACAACTAATGTGCAGACTCCCTAGCTGTTGGGAAGATGCAAGTAAAAACCATATTGAGGTTTCACCTAACTAGTGAGAATGGCCTTCAGAGAGACATTAGCTGACAACTGTTGGTGAGGATGTGGGGAAAGGTACCCACCCTAACACACTACCAATGGGAATGTACACTAGTGTAGCCACTTTAAAAGTCAGTATGGAAGTTCTCAGACAACTGCGAATTAACCTACCAGTATCATTCAGTTTTTTGACACAGCCATCACCTCCAAAACTTCCTTTGTGTTCCTGCGAAGTTAAAACCCGCTTTGAGGAAACTCCATCAATTTCATACAAAAGGAATCCTACGATATATGCAGTGGTTTGCATTTTCTCATCCTTGTTGTTTTCTAGCTTACAGATATGCTAGATTCTGTTTGATTTGTCCTTTCGAGTCAGTTTTTAGCTATTATGAGCATCTTGGTAAGAGCACTCCTCTGTGAATACTTAATACGGGCATATGTTGTGATATTAGATATCTCAGAGTTTCATGTCTGGGTTATCGTTGAAATTGATGTTTAACTTGTAAAGAAGATTCCAGATTGTTTTCCAGAGTGATCAGATTTTTTGTACAGGGTTTAATTACTGGAGGCAAGGGTTTGCTTTATCCTAATTTATTCTTGGTATTGCCATATTTATTTTTACTTGATATCATCTTATCTGTGTATAGTAGTATCTCACTGAAATTTGGTAACTAAAGATTATGGGTATCTTTTCAAATGCATATTAGTTATTTATCTTCTTGTTGAAATGTCTATTCAAATCATTTTTCAAAATTTATGTTATCCTTTGTGTTTACTTGGATACAAACACTTACTGAATATAAGGTTTTCAAATATTTTTTCTAGTTTATGATTTACTGGTTTATGTTTGTTTCTTCAATGATAGGCTTTTTTGAAGCACATGTGATTTTAACTTTATTATAGCATAATTTATAAATTTCTAATTATCATGCTTTTGATATAATATCTTGGAGATTTTTGCCTAGCCAAAGATTGAAAAAAAAGTATGCATTATACATTTTACAGTTTAATCGCTGAGATGAACGGAGTGATATGGTCTGCTCCAGGCATGAAGACTTCACACTTCTCTTGAATAAAATATTACCTGTTTCCCAGACCCCCCAGAATTTTCTAAACTTTTTCCTTGGATCCATTCTCAAAGCACAGAAGTAAAAAAAAAAAAAATCTATAAAATGTTAGGTGCATTGGTGAAAAAGGTCTTCTGGTATCTTACACAGCCAGGGTTAGAATTTCCTACATATGCCAGATCTTAATAGGAAAATATGGTACAGAACTTTATTCTGCACAACAGGAGTTTTTACTTGTGTTATATTTGTTTTCATATATTCTATGTTTGATTATAAAGTATTCTTACAGCAGATTAAATCTATATGTGATTTTTTTTAGTCACTGCTCCATGCAGATTGTCAGCAAAATACCAGCAGTAGGATAAAAGCAAATGAGCGGTCACCCATAATAGAAAGAAAAGACTACAAGAAACAAAAGGAAAGTGACACTATTATTATTTTGGAAGCTAGCAAAAGTGTATATAAGTGGTTACTGTTTTCACAGACCGGAAAAATGTGAAAACTATCTGTTACTGGGAACAGAAAGATTAAGTTGACAACACACCAGAAATTCAAAGGTCTCAGAAACCAAAGATACTTGATGTTGTGTAACTTGAGTGGTAACAAAATGTGGCTAGAGAAACGTGATTGAAAAATCGGTAAAATGAGAATGAGCAATTACTGCTCCAGATTTCCGTACCCATTCCATGCAGCTAAAACTCCACATCCGCAACACTTGAGAACAAGACCAAAGTGTGGCTCCACATGGGTTTAACACTTGCAATTCTCAGCAATACATGAGGTGATAGCAAGCTACTAGATATTAACAGGAAGATAAAATAGTGAGACACTTCATTTCCCGTCTTTATCAGAATGCTAATAGTGAGAGAAAAATATCATGTTAGATGAATGAATAAAATTTTCCAACAAGGAAAATGACATATGGAAAATGAGAATCATGATCTTTCCACAATTTATGCCCTTTTTAATTCTACCATGCTGCTTTTAATTCTAACCGCTGTCCACTAATACCAAACTCCACCTATATACATCAGCACATAAGTGATTCCTACAACGAAGTAATCAGCATATGATATCTATACATTTCAATAGCCACCAGAAACACATTCCACAGAATCAAAGAAGCAGGGGAGAAAAGGCAGAGTTATACAGAGAAAAGAACAGGCAGAGAGAGAGAGAGAGATCTTCATTTTACTGGTTCACTCCGTAAATGGTTGCCATAGCGAGAAGCCAGAAGCTTCTGGATTTCCTAGGTGGGTCCAGGGGTCCAAAAACTTCAGCCATCATCCTCTACTGCTTTCTCCAACCCAAAGTGGGAAGCTAGATCGGGCTACCAGAACATGGACTGGAGCCCATAAGGAGTCCCAGAACCACAGATGGAAGTTTAGTGCGCAATACAATTACACCAGGATATCTTTGAAAAGCTATACTTTGTAGACAAGATCATAAATCATTAAAACAAAGACAGATGCTATAAAGCAGGAAATCCTAGCAAGACTGACCTATAGTGTACTCTTGATAAAATTTGTTGAATAAATTGCCTTCATTATTATCAAGGTTATATGTGTTTTACAATGGCTCAATATATACCAAACATTCAACAGAAAAGTTGAAAGGTTATTCATATATATATATATATATATATATATATATATATATATATATGTCATCAACTCAGGAAACTGAACCAGAAGAAAAAAAAATGCAGTTAATAAATCAATAAAGGACTTAAATATACAGTTATAAATATATAAATAAAAGATTCATTTTATTTTGCTTAAAAAGAGTTACAGGGTGAGAGAGACAGAAGAAGGAGAGATGTTTTATCTGCTGATTGGCCGATGCAACTGCCTGAGCTGGTCTGGGCTGAAGCTGGGAGCCGAGGTAGAAGTCTCCTCTGGGTCTGTAATATGGGTGCAGGGGCCCAAGGACATGGTCCCTCATCTACTGCTTTAGCAAGTGATTAGCAGGGAGCTGGATCAGCAGTGGAGCAGCTGGGATTCAAACCAGTGCCCATAAGTCAATTTCTCAACAATAATACTAGAAATCAGAAAGGAATGAAACAATATTTTTATATCTCAAGGTGAAAATCATTTCACCTGATGATTTTATATCTAGCCAAAATATCACATGCTTTGATGATAGAATTATTGAACTTTCAGCCTTGCGATCTCTAAAAAATTTATCTGCAGTTCATTCACTTTTAGACACTACTAGAGAACACACTATATGAAAATAGTGAATAAAACCAGGAGAAAAAGATGTGGATACCAACAAAAGAAAAATAACTTGTGATACAGACTCCTAGATAAGCGTGATGAGAAGGTTGAGGACAAACAGCTCCAGAACAAGCCATTCTGTCAGGCTGGACCAATACGCTTGAGGCCTTATGAAAAGACATTGCTTTAAAAAAAAGCAATAGAAATTAATTAGTTTACATTCCCACAGAACTGACAAATCTAAGAAAAAAAAATGGGTACTTATGGTGGGATTGGTACACAGTAAGCTATGCCAAAGTAAACCAAACAATTATTAAGCTTAGGAAAAACATAATTAGTACAAGAAGTAAATTGTCACCCTAATGCACCATGTATCTCAGCTGTGAATAAGAGAAACAGAGCTATTCTAATATAAATACTAGGCACCATATTAAAGTTGTATTCCTAAGTTACAAACACAGAGAGAAGTAAAATGTGTTTGAGGGAGAATAGATAGAGAGCTAGGAATTAGAGAGAAATGTTTACCATGCATGGTAAGTAAATATCTAATTGGAAAAACCACAACAAGAACATCAGGTTGTTATTTTGAAATATAGAGAGCATAAATGAAGAAGCAGTAAAATTATTATTAAAATACTTCCTTTCTTGGACACAGTCAGCAGCAGGAAGACAGAGCAGGACGCTTCTACTTCTGCCTACTGAGCCTGTGAAAACCATTTGATTTCTTAAAACATATGCTTTTATGAATCTGAAATTTGAAATGCAAAAGAAAAGTGTGTGCCTTTGCATTTTGCCTCCTAAATATGAGTCAGTTTAAAAAAAAACTTTCTTCAAATTTCCATTTCTTACAGAGTACACTAAATTCAATTAGTGCAGCAGAGAGGACTTCAATCCAAGAAGGTGCTTATGGAACTGGCAAAGCCAAACCCAAGCCCACAGTTGAGTTACATCAGTTTGCTGGAAGTCTCTTGTGGAGATGATGTTGTCTTTTTGTGATTATCTTCTTTTAACTGAAAAAAAGACCTCTCCTTCAGGATATGCTTGTTGCATAGCCTGCATTTTATTTCCCCTCCAGATAGCATCTAAGCTGAATGCAAAATAATTAAAATGTACCAGAACAGATGCTGCTAGGTCTCTGTCAGGCACTGAGCAAATGTTCTGATACGTCATTTCTTCCAGTAACAGTGTGAGAATAGTGCAAGAATGATGTGTGTTTCCCAGGGCTGCCATTGCAAATTACTGCAAAGTTGGTGTCTTAAAAGAAGAAAAATACATTATCTCACAGTTTTGAAGGCCCCGGTTTGCAGTGAAGGTGTTGACAAGGCTGAGGCAGTGGTAGAAGCCGTAAGGGAGGACCCCTTCCAGCCTTTTATAGTATTTTGTGGTTGCAGCACCGTATCTTAGCTTGCAGCTGCATGACTCCACTGGCCTGCCTTCACATGTCCTTCCCCCCTTGCAAGTGCCTCTCTCCTCGGCAAGTCAGTTACAAGGGTAGTTAGATTTAGAGTCCATTCCTATAAGATGGTATCATCCTGGACTCTTAGCTTCATCACATCTGGAAAGATCTTTTCAGCAAATCAGGTCATTTTTCCAGGAGGCAGAGATTGGGATGTGCACATATCCTTGATCGCTTTTCTAGGCCAGAAGCAGGGAGCTGGACAGGAAGCAGCACTGCCAGGATTAGAACCGGTGCCCATATGGGATCCCAGGTGCATGCAAGGCGAGGACTTTTACTGCCAGACTACTGCATCAGGCCCTATCTGTATTGATTTTAAAAATATATGGGAAAACGGACAAGTAAAATATTCTGAAAAACGATGTTAAGGACTATTTTTCACTTCAAATTTTGAGAATGGATTTCTATGTATAAATGCAGTTATTCTGTTTTTGTTGTATTCCAGAGAATACTTACACGACAGAAGAAGTGAAGTACACTCAGAGTAGCTTTGTGACTATTGAAATTGAGTGATTGCTTGTATGTAATTTATATGGCTGTGACAAATGTGGAATTTGCTGCTTCTAACATCATTCTATTAATTTTCTCTATTTTCTTATCACTGTTAACCTGACAAATGAATCCACTTTGGACATTTTAAGCATGTATGAAAATTAATGCATTTTCAGAGCTTAAGATTTATCCTTAGGGAAACAAAATAGTATTTTTAAAGCAGAAATTCCTGCAAGTAATTCTTATTTGACTTTAACTGTTGAAGAATAAATGTTCCTGTATGAGCTGCTTACCTTTCGTGAGCCCCAGCTCCATTGCCTGCAAAATGGAAGGATCACTGTATACGCCACTGGGCTAATTTGAGATTTACAGAAGATAAACTTGGCAACAGCCCTTAGTTTGTACACAAGGTCTCTTTGATCAATGTCCATTCCTTTCCCTTGCTCTTAATTCAGCCACTGTAAGAAATTAATGGATTGGGATCCCGTACGATGACTCAGTGGCTAAACCCTCACCTTGCACATGCCAGGATTCCATATGGGCTTCAGTTCATGTCCTAGCTGTTCCATTTCCAATCCAGTTCCCTGTTTGTGTTCTGTCATAGCAGTAAAGGATGGCCCTAAACCTTAGGACCCCACACCTGCATGGAAGGCCTAAACAGTCTCCTGGTTCTGGGCTTCAATCAGCTCAGCTCCAGCTGTTGTGGTCACTTGAGGGGTGAACCAATAGATGGATGATCTTTCTCTGTCTCTGCTTCTCTCTGTAAATATAAATAAATCTTAAAAAATAAACTAATGGGTTGAATCATGTTCCTCTGACACCAAAATAAATCTGTTGAAATTCTGAGCCTCATACCTCAGGAAAACTTTTTTTTAATTAAACCAGCAAGACTTACAGGGTGTGTTGTAGCAGTAGTGCTAGTTTTTATTATTCAGATTGACCACTGCTTATGATGGTAACATCTCTTTGAGATAATTATTTAGCAATTTTTGTTGGGATATGTAAGGTCCTTCTTTTACAGTTTTAAAGAAAATAAATTCAAAATCCCTTCTGCCAAAATCTTAGTTACTATGACTTTTAAAGAATGGAGAAAACCAGGAGCCTCTTAAAAGTTTGTTATTCTGGTTCTACTTTTCAAATATCTTATTAAGCCTGAACTAGTAACGCAAGTTACAGGATGGTGGAATAGGCAGACTGAAAGATAAATTTCAATCTCTCTGTGCCTGTATCATATCTACACAATTTACACCAAATCTGTACTAAGAATCGTAGTATTAAAATTTCCCCAACCCATTATAAAAAATGAACTCAGCATTGCCACTATCACCCTTTTGATAAACTATCATGTTAATCCCTCTTACATGTTTTTGTTAAGAATAGTCTACTACGCCTTCATGTATTTTGGGCAGTTGATACCCCTACCCCTTTTCGCCATAGCTCTTCAAATAAAAATGTTTCCATACTTCAGAATATCTCCTTGGGCTAGTGTGCCAAGTGCAACTTTTAGGCCAAAGGTCAGAAACATTTTTAACATTCTTAATACATATTGCCTAATCATTTTACAGAGAAATTGATTATTCTGTCCTTTTGAGTTCAGTCCCATGATAATTCATGGTAGCAGGAGGAGGAAAGCAAGGTCAGAGAAGGCATTGGAAGTGTTAGAACTCAACTTGCATAAGCAAGTAATGTACATTACTTTTGAAAAGGTCAAAGACATAGCATGTGGATAAGTGAAGAAATCTCTCATTCACAGCCTTCCTGGAGCTCAGAATTTAAATGCAACATAACCTATTAAATTGTCAGCCCAAGTACTGAGTAAAGACATCTCTACCCTCTCTGCTCTTGGGAATGTTTCTTCTGATAGGCACTCTGAGTGTTTAGTTCAGAGATAATTTAAAATAAACTGCTGTCAATTGAAAATAAACAGTCTGGACAATGTATGGTCCATTTGGAATACTGAGAAAATAAACAATCCACGATATATTTCTTGCTTTTGTAACCTTTTTGGAATGTGTGCTTCACATACTGCCCTTTCTTCCCCAAAGCTGAAGGTTTGATTTAAAATAAAGCTACCTAGTTAGCGTTTCTTGGAAACCCCTTTCTGAGCATCCAACAGCAATGAATGGCTTCGGAACCCTGCTTCTACGAAACCAGTTTATCCTCCTGGTGCTATTTCTCTTGCACATTCAGAGTCTGAGTCTAGACATGGATAGTCGCCCCACGCCAGAAGTTTGTGCCACGCACACAATTTCACCAGGACCAAAAGGTGAGGAAAGAAATCAAGATTCTTCATAAATCTGGCCTCTTCCCACATTTCTTGGCCTTGTCCTAACTGACAATCCCTCTCCTCTCTCTCCCACTTCCATTCTATTCTGGAAAAAAATCTGTGGGTTGATTCTTATTTAAAGTCTTTTCATGTTAGGTGGGAGAGTTGGGGATGCCAAAACCACTGGGGAGGAATCTAGCCAAATCTACCCAAGATCTGGAGGAATTTCCTCTTCCAGAGGATGTCTTTCTTTAACAGCATCTGTACTTTTTTTCTTTCTTTAAAAGAATGTCTCTGTTCTCAAATAGTTTTTGTGCTACTGCTTTTTCATACTGATTCTGGTTAAGCTATTTAAGCGAAAGAAAAAACAAACAAAAAAGATTCAATAATGTAAGAACCAAATACTTATTTATCTCATAAATGAATTGGTTCTTGAGTTCCAATGAGTAGGATAAGATAACTTTGTCAATGATTTAGAAAGTAGTACATAAATGAGCATTTCTTTATTTGAAAGTGAAGACTTTGATGCCATGCGCCTTTTGCTGAAGAATGCTAGCATATTTCAATTTTTGTTTCAAGTAGAGCCAAGGCCCAAACATGCTTTAAGCAACTAGTGGATTAAAACAGAAATCTTGTTTTCCTGATTTCAGCTCTTACACTTTTGTTCTGAGAGTGGTCACTGCAGTGCAGATTTGTGCTTTCATTAGGAATTCGTGCTATGTTTCTCCAGGCTATAGGGTGGAAGAATTGCAGCTGCTTAAAATTTTAAGCAGAAAACGAGTCTTTCCAAAAAAAAAAAAAAATCAAATGTACGTGGCCCTGTGCTTGTCAGTTATTTAAATGTGCATTGCTTAAAGTGCATTTTCTTCATCAGTGAATTAATTTCCCTCTAAGATTGCAATCCAAGTTTTAACCTTTGATACCATAAAATAAATGCAGAGAGGAACAATGAGACCTTACGGCTTCCAAATAATTTCTTGGGTGAGTAAATGAATAATGTAAGGGCAAGCATTCAAAAAAGAACAGTTTCTATTAGAAATAAAGTATTCACCAAAAACTGTTACTGGAAATTTTTTTTTTCAGAGCGGGTAGCAAACTTGCCTGATTCCTGGAGTCTTATGAGGAATGCTGAAAATTTAAGGCTTTCCTTGAGTGTGCAAGTGGGAGAATTCATTTGAGAACAGCGCTGTTTAAACAATTTTCTTTGCAGAGACACTGCAACTTTCAAACTGCAAGAAGATGGACAAACATGTTGGTGTTCAAAGAATGCTTAAAATATGATTCATTTCAATCCAACGGTCTGTTTATTCCAGCTCAGTATATTAATACTGTGCTTATTAAATGGCAAATACTATCCTAGGCACCAGAGATACATTACAGAACATATATGAGTGTCATGAGCACTGAACAAATTAATAATTTAGGAGGGGAAATGAGGGCCCCAAGAGATTTTCTCAGAAAGTAGTTATTGAGTCGGGCACATTCAAGGGAGAGGCAAAGCTTAGTAGAAAGAGAAGAGAAAATGCATAGCATGTGCTTGGTGGGGAGGATCTCATTAATTCCCACTTTTGAGGATTTTATTAAGTCCAGGTTAAAAAAAAAATCTTAACTATTTTCCAGAAAACAGCCAGGAATATACCTTTAAATTGGAAGATATGCTTAATGTTTCCTTATCATTTCATCAGATGCAATAAGTATTTATTGAATACCTGCAGGGTGGCCGTCAGGAATCCTCCTATAATGTTTCTTCACCTACCACAAAGCTCCTTCCTTGCCTGTTACGATTTCAAACAATGGAGACCTCTCTAACTCTCTTCTTTTGGCCATGTGAATGATGAGATGATTCAAGCCCAGCTGATGTAAGGCGAGACACTGCATATTCCCCAGGCAAGAAGGACCCGGGTTTCTCAGAATTCTGAGTTTGGGAACCAAGTCTACTGTACACTCTGGTGTGGGTCCTGCTGATCTTTCTCTAGAAGTTGGGAATTTCTGTTTCAAAGAGATTCTAAGTCCTCTTAAGAAAGATTTACCACAATTCTGGAGTGTTCTGAATTACAATAAGCCCTAGATATCATGTTAGATGTTAAGAAAAGGTACTTAGTGTGGCACTTGCTGCTACATGCCAGGCTTGGTAGTGGATTGAAGATTCTTGCGCTCAGCATCCAATGAGCCTGATAGTTCACTTGGTAAAGTGCCTTACACCTGCACATAGAGTGACAGGAGTCCCTTCACTTCTGCCTTCCTTTTGTGTCAAATTTGCATGCCAAAAACAGACATGGTACCTTCTGTCAAGATGTAAACTGCTCTCTCTTCTACCTCATTTCTTTATTAATATTAGAACAGTCCCAACCCGCAACGAGGCAGAATTATGTTCTTAACAAAATGAAGAAACAAATCTTGAGAGACTAATTTATGCTTTTGTCCACTAGTTCTCCCTTAGATGAAACTGATCTCTGTTTCTCTTCATGACTAATAACCCCTCCTTAGTACATAACAACACTGCAACTTCACACCCAGAGACTTTTACTGGGAAACAATTAAAGGAATTTCCCAAAATTCATTTCAGAGAGTGGACCAAGTAACTTAGCTAGAGTAGAAGGCAAAAAGCCCATAACAAAATTAGAATATGAAATCATTGACAATCCACGGACATTATCTTTTTGGAATTAATTACCAAATGTGACTTACTGGGAAAAGACTAGACTTGAACTGTTTGATCTTCAGCCTGACATTGTATCTGTTTTGCTTCGATTTCTTCATTTGCAAAACGAGCATTATCAGAAACTTGTTGTAAAAATGGTGTAAGATACTCAATATAAACCTTAAGCTACGTAGACGTCCTAAACAAACCTTTAACACACTTCATTATTCTTTCCATTAAGACTGTTCAGGTGCACTTTGGGAAATAAGCACTTTTCCAGTTATCAAAACTTCTTTATTGAAAGGCATTATTTTCCTCTCTCTATGCCTGAAATTTATTATTTATGTTACTTGATAGGAAAACAATTTTTTCCCTTACCTTGGTGTGGTTCTTGAAACAACTTATGTGAAATTCTGACCTCTAGTGGTCAGAACTTAAAAGAACAATGACAGGAAATTTCAAAGAGAAATGTTGCAAGGATTTCAAAACTGTGTCTCAAAACAATATATTGTATATTTTATGAATAACTGCAAGAGAGGAACTGAAGGTCTGAAAACATGAAGTGATGATCATGGGATTGAAATGTTAATTACCTTAATCTGATCAGTTCACATTCACATTTCATAGTTACTGAATTGTCTTACAAAACAAACATGGACATTTTCTTTGTGTTAATTAAAACTTTTAAAAGGAGTTTAAGTGGCTTGAAATGCTAACTTCATGGGTTAATACCTATGCTGAAATATTACACTGCATCCCACAAATATGTCCAATCATAACAATAAGTTTTTTTAACAGTAACTTGAAAATAGTTCTTCACATAGTTTTCACAATTGCTCCATGTGAGTGCAATGTCTTTAAGCATAAACACAAGGTGGGTGGCGCCATGGCAGGGCAGGCCAAGCTTCTACCTTTGGTGATGGCACACCCTATGTAAACCTGTTCAAGTCCCAGAGGCTCTATTTCCAATGCAGCTCTCTGCTTACAGCCTGAAAAGGCAGAAGAATACAGCTCGAGTCCTTGGGCTCTTGCACCCATGCAGGTGATCTAGATGATGCTTCTGACTGCTGGCTTCAGCCTCAGCTGCTGTGGTCACCGAGTAAACCAGTAGATGGAAAATCTCTCTCTCTCCCTTGCTCCCTCCCTCTGCGACTCTGCCTTCATATAAAATAAAACAGAATAGAATAAAATAAAACAAAATGCTTTAAAAAAAAAACAAAGCACAGGGAAACAATTCCCATTAAGCCAAGTGCATATAGTGTATATGCCCCAGGTCTCGCAATAGGTGTAGCCATACACCACAAAGTTAACCCCCAACCTCTCAAGGTCAAGTGTTATGCAGTGACATCCACGAGTTGTAAGTCAGACTCAAGCAAGACAGATCACAACCCACTTAGAAATGAATGGGATAATACCTAAGAATAAAGAGTTCATACAACCTCATTGTACTGGGAACTGAAAGTGATGATGTATTTCATCTTTGAGAATGAACTTTATTATTAATTTGTTTGGAAATTAGTGATAATGCACACTTTTGTTTGCTTTGGATTAGCGAAGGCACTTTTTCTATCTATGGCACTTTTGGATATATGGCCTTCACATTGATTTTTCTCTTACAGCTTCCTCGATGCACACTGCCCTGGTCTTTCACGTCTGACTCAGGAAATTTTCTGTTGGTGCTCCCTTCCCCTACTTCAAGTTTGCCACAAATCTTACCACAAATAAGGCCTTCTCCTCCTTGAGCTCTTAAGATTTGTTTATTTTTATTTGGAAGGCAGATTTGCAAAAAGAAGGAGAGACCAAGACAGTGAGATATTGCATTCTCTTGTTCACTCCCCAAATGGCCACAACAGTCAGAGCTGAGCTGATGCAATGCCAGGAGCCAGGATCGTCTCTCAAGTCTTCCAAGCAGGTACAAAGGCCCAGGGACTTGAGTCATTCTCTACTGTCTTCCCAGTCTATACGCAGGGAGATGGATCAGGAGCAAGGCAGCCCATATGGGATACTGGTTCTACTGCAGAAGGACTAGCTTGTTGTCACCATGCAGCCCAAGCTCATAACTTTAAAATCTATGCATGGCTGGTATCATGCCTCCATTTGAGCTCCAAATCATGTCCCAGAGATCTGGACAAGGGTCCTTGCTCCTGGCTTTGGATCAGCTCAGCTCCGGTTTTTGTGGCCATTATCTCTACCTCTTTATAACTCTGCCTTACAAACAAAAATGAAATAAGTCTTTAAAAATGAGAGAGAGATTTGTGCAGTAGACCCTGTGTGCCTACTTCTATACTATAGGTCACGATTCCCAAAACATTTTATTAATTTCACAGAGTAAGATTTCTTGTGCTTTTTTGTATGTCTATAGCCAATCGTAGGTTGCAAGTTTTGTGAAAGAAAATTTTGTCTATATTGTGAGTATATTTTTCTAAATATTTAACTTGTCTGATCCTTGACACAATTTCAGAAATATCTCTTAACTATGTCCTACAATTCCTAAAAAATGAAGCACATTTTCTCAAAAACAACCTGTTTCAAAAGGCCGTTGTGCAATATATCTCTGACGAGGAGGCAGGAAAAGGCTCTGTCTTTCTGAGCAGGTGACAACAATGACAGCCTCTTTCAAAAAATGGAGCAAGGAGTGCCCTTCAGCAGACTGTGCTAGAATTCTGCAATCACTTTGAAGTTCAGTTATCTGAGGCCTGTGTTTGGTGCAGCAGGCAGGTCACCATGCCAGGGCCTAGCATCGTGGCACATCAGGTGAAGCTGCCATTTGCAGTTCCAGCAACCCATATGGTCAGCAGTGCAATTACTGCAGCTGTGATTCCAATCCAACTCCTTACTGCTGTGCCTGGAAAAGCAACAGAAGATAGCCCAAGTGCTTGGGCCACTGCACTCAAATAGGAGACCTGGATGAATCTCCCATTTCATAACTTTGATCCACGCCAGCCTGACTGTTTCAGACACTTAGGGAATGAACCAATGGCTAGATTTCTCCGACTCTCTTAACTTTGGCTTTCAAATCAACCAATAAACCTTTTTTTTCCCCTCAGGTATTAGTTTATTTTGTTTATTTATTTATTATTTTTAATTCATTAATTACATTGTATTATGTGACACAGTTTCATAGGTACTTGGATTCTCCCCACCCCTCCCCCAAGCCCTCCAACCATGGTGGATTCCTCCACCTTGTTGCATAACCACAGTTCAAATAAACCTTTTTTGAATTCAATGCACCACGTGAGACATCTGCTATCCCATATTAGAATTTTGATGTTCAAGTTACTGCTTGGCTACTGGTGACAACTTCTTGCTAACATGTATCCTACAAGGCAGTAGGTGATAGCTCATGTAGTAGAGTCTCCACCACTTATGTGAGACCCAAATTGAGTTCCTGATGCCTGATTTTGTCTGGATTCAGCCCCAACTGTTGTGGGCATGTGGCATTCCATATACGGAAGGTTGCTCCCTCTCTCTGTTACATAGGACCATTTATTTTCATATCATCTGTTTATCTTTGGCTTGATGACAAGAAATGCTTTACTAAGATCATGGGGGAAAGGAAAAAATCTAGTCAACCCAAAGACAATCGGGGATATCATAGTGATTAAAAAATAGTTTACTTGCTAGTTTCATTACAAAAGTCTTACCTATATTCTGGGCCATTTATCTTTCTATCTCTCCTACATAATAACTTAGCTTTAAATCAGGCAGGGACCCAGTAGTGGGGATTTGCGTATTTGAATGCACACAGACAGCTAGGAATGGAAGTTTAACTGCTCACCTGGCTATGTGAATGTAAACCTCCAAGACCTCATTTTCAAAGTACAGATACTGATATTTCCCACCTCAAATATTTATTTTTAAAATTAAAACGTGTTTGGCATACAATTGAGTCATAATTTCTTTCATTAACTTCCACGGTCATTTCTTTTGTTACTAGTCACCATTAATTTTTTCTATCTCCACATCCACAAAGGAGTGACCTGAATTAAAAATAGGAGATGAATTAGGGATAAGAGGCATTTTAGAGTAAAATTGATAAATTACAATGAGTTTTAAACTGTGTTACACTGCATTGGGCACCCAGAAATTAAGGTCCACGGGTGATCGGAAACAAGCATTGTTAAGCATCATTTCTTTAACAAAAGTTGATCACCTGACTCATGGAGTTGACTCAAGTTTTCATGTTTTATTTCGTTTTGTGTTGGCTATCCAAAACAACACTGCCATTCTCACAGATCATTGAGGATTCCAAGTTATTACTCACACTTAGCAGCAATGCTATTTCATTTCTTTAAATTTGTTACTTCAATTTTTTGTATTGGAATACATCTTAAATAGAATATTGTACGTTACATCTGGAGCATTATAAACATTCCAATGCCGGAAGCACACATCTCTGAAAGAAAACCACACATCACACAGGATAGTGCAAATTTGCTCCTGGATTCTATACTTCTTCCCAGTGCGTTGCTTTATAGAAGCAAGTCACTTAACCCCAGGATGATGGAATTCTCCTAGGGTAGATTTCTATTGACTCTGCTGAGAATACGTTTTAATAATGAATGATACTTATGGGCCAAAGAAAACCTGCCTAATGAAACTTACTGTGATTTTTCAGTAAGTGCAATGCAGATTTCTTCACTCCCTTCTTCTCGGTTACACTTTCAGTGACGGCAACATACCTGTACCCCCAAGTAGTAATTCTTTAAGCCTAAGGAGTCTGTAAATACAGAATGAATTCTTAGTCATTCAAGTACGAAAGACCATGAGATTCTTGAAATGCTCACTTTTTCATTTTTTTTTTCTGGAAATAACTGAAAGGAAAAGAAAGTTCAGAGATTCTGGGAATTTTGTTAAAGTGATGATTATGCACATCAATCCCATGAGCATCATGTCAATATTAGTTGTTATCATTATTCCACTGAGATTATTGTTGGATAAGTTCATCACAATATCTCCCCTCACGTATTATATTTCCATGCATTTGTTTCACATGTTAATTTTGAATATTTTCATGTCATTTTATTATTTGATGATTCATCATGGAATCTGAAAGGATAATAAAGAGCAATATAGAGACGAGTAACAAAGCAACCAAAGTTTCCCTTTAGTAACTTCTTTTTAAAACCTTCTTCCCCACCTCTCAGACCACCACACACAGATTATATATTGCCCAAGAAAGTGCTGTATCTCTAAGAACCCAACACAGAGTTGGTATTATGTAAGCATGGGGTAAACATTTGTTAAACGACTGAACAAGTGAGCAAATTACAAAGGTTTGAGCAACACTATACAATAAAGTGTAATTACTCACACCATAAGGACCTTATACTCTAAAAGTAGTTGGCATTAATACACAGAATATATTAATACAAATGTGTAATTTAGAGGCTAGTGTTGTGATGCATTCAGTTAAGTGACCTATATGAGGGTACCCCCTTGGAGTCCTGGCTACTTTTTTTTAAAGACCTTTTTATTTTCATTGGAAAGGCAGATTCACAGAGAGAGATACAGAAGGAGTTCTTCCTTTCACTGGTTCATTTCCCAAGTGGCCGCAGCAGCCGGAGCTGAACCAATCCTGAGCCAGGAGCTTCTTCCAGTTCTCCAATGTGGATGCAGGGTCCAAAGACTTTGTGCCATCCTCTGCTGCTTTCCCAGGACACAAGCAGGGAGCTGGGTGGGAAGTGAAACAGCTGGTACATAAACCAGCACCTATACGGTATCCTGGTGTATACAAGGTACATTGAGTCACTGAATCATGCCAGACCAGCCACTTTGCTTCTAATTCAGCTTTTTAATAATACAACTGAGAAGACATTGGAAGATGGCCAAAGTACTTGGGAGACCAAAATGGAGTTCCTGGTCCTCACCATAAGCCTAAACAAATCCTGACTATTGTGACCATTTGGAGAGTGAACCAGCAAATGGAAGGCCTCTAGATCTCTCCTTCTCTTTGTAATGCTCTGCCTTTCAAATAAATGAATATATGTATACTTAAAGGCACATTTAAATGTTATTTCATGGCACTAAATAGAAGATAGTAACAAAAGAATCAGATGGCGAATTTCCAGGGAAATAGCCATATCAATGAATTCAAGCAAATTAGATTTCAAATTAAAACAAGGATCATGTGCAGAATTTACAAAGAGGAAAAAGAAGCACAATTCTTTCTGCAATGTTTGCGTTGCACTTTTCCAATTAAAAGAGTATTTCTTGGTGATTGTAACATGTAGCATATATTAAAATGTGCAAAATATAACTGAATAAAGAAAAAGTTAAAAATCTCTCCTCTACAACTCTTTCCTTTTTGGATTCAGTTCTCCCAGGTAACTATCATCAATGGCTTGTTATTAGCAAAATTCTGTCTACTTGCACTTATCGTTTTTTTCTTTAAGTGGTAGCATATTACTACCTCAAGAGACATTTTATATACAGTGTAACATGGAGCTAAGAATTTCTTATAACTCATTATTTTAATCAGTTTAATATTGTATATCTATTACAACTTTAATCATTAGAATATAATAGTACTCATTATTTTTTAATTAGCCCCATGATGATAAGATAAAGACAATGGCAGTAAAAATTGAAAGAATTAAAAAGAATGGATGTAAAGATGGACTTCCAATGAAACGATTAAACATATCTTGTCAATAGAATGTTGACTTTATTCCATTGTCTATATCTACAGTGTCGGGATACACTTAAACAGAAGGATGGATTCGTGACTATTGCTGAGGAACTAATCTATTGCTACAAGATTGGGGAAAACAGTGGAGGGGGAGTGAGGAAAGGTGGAAGGGAAAATCCCTCAGCCGAAAGAACCATGTCATGAAAAATAAAGAAGGAATAAAATAAAATTGGAAAAAAATTATAAAAATTGCTTGAAAAAAATAAGATGAGCATGAGGGCTTATTTAGGTATTTAGCTGGAGAATTAGCAGATGGATGGCATGAGATTGGGAGACAAAGGAAAATTACAAGACGAAATGAAAGTTTGGGATGCAGGCATCAGTGTAGATGATGGTTTTTGCGATTACCTGGACTATCTTACCAGGGCATGCAACAGCCCACTGCTAGAGACTTCTCAGCAGACTGAAGTCAGTGAATTAATCAGCCATTATTTACAATGACAATTCAATCAATCATAAATTCATTTGAATGGCAATTAGGCTCACATTTATTCATCTTGTCTTTTGGATGATACTTCTTTTACTTCAAAAGCAATTCTTGAGTAAGCACCTAGTATTCTCAGGCTGTTTCTGGTGCTGGGAATACAAAGAAAACAATCTATCATTGAACTGTTTTACTTTCTACGACTCATTGTGGAAGGTGCTATGATGCTGAACAGAGCATCCTTCAGAGAATGAAATCAGGCACAACTGTGGAAGAGTAGGATGGAGCAGTGGAGAATGCCCTGAGAAAACTTCCTGGTAGGGAATGTGACAGATGAACTGGAACCCTAAGGAGTATGTAGTGCAACTGAAAATAGAAATCCACCTAAACTTTTTGGGAGAGAAAATTGTGCACCAGCTTGCTTTAATATAATGACACTTTTTTTATTTTAGCTTATTCTTTGCACACATCTTGAGATACAGGGGTATTCTGGTGAAGTTCAGCTCAAGAGATTTAATCTTTCCTTAGACTAGGAGAGAATTTTAGATGTGAACATGTTGAATTAGGTGTTTTCTCTATTGTGCTCTCATAACACCAACTCAGCATTCATCACAGCAATGACTGTACTCATGCCCATCTTCTCTTGAGCCCCAGACCTCCTCAGGGGAAGCAATTATTCTTCTGACCCTGATCTAGTCCTTGTACTGGGAAGGATATTTATGTTTGCAAAAAAAAAGAAAAGAAAAGAAAATCACAAACGTAAGAGATCATTGAAAGCAACACACAGAAGAGCGAACTTACAAAATCACATAAACGCAGAGGGATTCACAGTCTGCTAGGTTCAGATGCCAGAATAATGGGATTTAGACTCAGTCTTCACATATTAAATCTGCTTTCCTCTGCATTGACTAATCATAACCTAGGCTGACTTCATGGTGCCAACATAGATTCAGCTACTTCAGTAACAGTCCATCCTGTCTGCAGATCCAATAAACAACTCTTTATTTTTTCAAAGTACAAACTAAAATGTGTACATTGACCAAATCGCTACTTACTGGCTCTTTTTTGTTGTTGTTCTATTGGTTTGTTTGTTATTTAATTCATTATTTTTCAGGCTACAGTTCATAGGCTCAGGAATTTCCCCTTCCATCCTCCCTCATTCCCTCCCCCACTGTATTCCCCTATATTGTAGCAATATTTCAGTCGCTCAACAACAGTCATTAGTCCATCATTCTGCTATCTAAGTGTAGTCTGACACTATAGGTGTAGACAGTGGTATAAAGTTCAGCATTCTTTTTCTTTTAAAGATTTATTTATTTTTATTACAAAGTCAGATATACAGAGAGGAGGAGACACAGAGAGGAAGATCTTCCATCCAATGATTCATTCCCCCAAGGACCTCAACGGCCGGTTCTGTGCCGATCCGAAGCCAGGAACCAGAAACCTCTTCCGGGTCTCCCACATGGGTGCAGGGTCCCAATGCATTGGGCCGTCCTCAACTGCTTTCCCAGGCCACAAGCAAGGCGCTGGATGGGAAGTGGAGCTGTCGGGATTAGAACCGGCGCCCATATGGGATCCCGGCGCGTTCAAGGTGAGGACTTTAGCCGCTAGGCCACGCCACCGGGCCCGAAGCTCAGCATTCTAATGTCAAGATATATTTAACAGTTTCATTGGGAGTTCATCTTTTATTAAGAAGTAGAAGTGCATATCATAATGTATTTCCACTTCATTGTATACTTCCCTTCATTATATAGCTCCTCTCTCTCTCTTTCTCTCTCTTACTCTATATATATACACATATAACACACATTTATATCGTTTATATACAGATATATAATATATATATAAATACAGAGATGCTTACCTGTATCTCTATTGATTTTGTATTTTGCATGAAGGCTGCCTTATATCAGAGAGAACGTATGATATTTGTCCTTTTGAGACTGGCTTATTTCACTGAGCATGATGGTCTCTAGTTGAGACCAATTTCTGCAAATGGTAGAATTTCATACTTTCTAATGTCTGAGTAGTATATTCCATAGAGTAGATGTACCACAGTTCCTTTATCCATTCCTGTTTTGATGGGCTTCTTAGTTGTTTACACTTCTTCACAGTATGCTGCTGTAAATGTAGGATTATAGATCACTTTCTCATATGCAGATTTCCTTTGGATAGATATTCCTTTTGAATATTTCCTTTGGATATATTCCCAGAAGTGAGATAGCTGGGTCATATGGTAGATCAATTTACAGCTCTCTTAGTGCCTTCCATAGTGACCTCCACAGTGGTTGTACTAGCCTATACTCCCCCCAGGAGGGAAGGAGGATGCCTTTCACCCCACATCCATGCTGGACAGTGTTGTTAATGGAGTTCTGGATATAGGACAATCCCAGTGGAGTTAGGTGAAACCTGTATGTGGTTTTTGTTTGTATTTCTTTAATAGCTAAGGAAACTGAGTATTTTTTCACATCTGTTAGCCATTTGTAGTTGTTCTTTTGAAGAACTGTTCATTTCCTTTGCCCGTTTCTTCACAGTCATTTGTTTTGTTGTCACTGAGTCTCTGAAGCTCTTTTTAAGTCCTGGCTATTAATCCCCTATCACCCTATCAGTTGTATAGTGTGCAAAGATTTTGTTCCATCCTGTTAGTTGCTTTTTTACCTTGTAGATCATTTTGTTTGCTGTTCAGAAGCTTCTTGGTTTGATGTAGCTCCATTTATTTATTTTGACTTTGATTGCTTATGCAATCACAGCAATGACTGTACAATGACTTTTCTAAGATGTCTTTACCAGGGCCTCTATCTTGCAGAGTGCTTCCTATGTTTTTCTCTAATAGTTTGATGATGTCCAAGTGCAGATTCAGGTCCTTGATCCATTTAGAGCTGATTTTTGTATATAAGACACTTACTAGCTCTAAATGCAATCACATGTCAACCAGGGTCCAGATTACATGGATTAAGAGAAGAGACTGTGGTTTCCTGAGTATTCCAGAGCTGTAATCCTGTATTCCGGAGTATTCCAAGAAACACACGGAGTAGAACAAAGACAGTGACAGTAGCAGACACTGGTTCTGTTCACAGCAATCATGCATCACAGTGCTTTTGCAACAGGGGTGCTTTTAGGGATTTTTACCATCCAGAATCTCCTTTCTCATTTGAGCTTCTAGTAACTCCAGAAGAAAACAGTCACTATCCCCATTTTCCAGGATAGGACACTGACACTAGAAAGTTACTTGTGCCATATAAAATTCAATGTAAGTTTCAATAATTAATTAGAGTACAGTTAGTGTAATAAAATCATTAATATTAAAGTATGTAAAGCACAAACATTAAATACATATCGTATGATCAGAGACCTTAAGTCTGTGTGGTTACAAAACTCTTCTTTGTTCATTGCAAACTCCACGGGCAACTTGAATGAGCATTCCCTCTGCAGACATGTGACCCCTGAGAGTAGAAACTCAGGGCCTATTGCATCTTTGTAAGGTGCTGTCTTCCCTGTAAGGTTCTCCTGGGAATAACTGTCCTACTTAAAGCCATGTTATTTAATTTGTACTCATATGTAGTGGATTCTTTTATACCCATAGTCCTACCATCGGCAGAGAACAACAAATTTTTGAATGCTTTGAATGTGTTTGAAAATAGAGTACATTTTACATGGATAATATTATTTCATACATATTTCTTATAACTGCGTACGGTAATATTAAGGGACAATCCCAGAAAAATCTCCTAAAGGATCCCTGGGCCACTGCCATTCAAAAACTTGTTTCTATTGTTCTTAAGCATGGTTGACCAAGGTCAGGGTCGCTCTTTCCCACAGATAAGCTATCTTACAGCAATGGAGATAGTGAACTTGCAACATCTAAAATCATTGTTAATTTAGAAATAA
Organism: Ochotona princeps; assembly: GCF_030435755.1. Classification (NCBI taxonomy): domain Eukaryota; kingdom Metazoa; phylum Chordata; class Mammalia; order Lagomorpha; family Ochotonidae; genus Ochotona; species Ochotona princeps. Next base: position 17,853,420 of record NC_080840.1, on the reverse strand, counting down.
TGCTGTTTGCTTTTTATGCTTTTATTAAATGCAATAAGAAGAAAACTTCCCCCCAGAAGCTCAAACGGAAAAAAAGAGTTGTGATGAAATGTCACCACAGGTCCATAGTCACTTCACGGAGTGTGCCCACTGCTACCTCTGGGAGTCAGCATCCCAAGCTTGTAGAGATTTCATTTTAAATTGAATGTCACCTTCTCCTGTTGGCTTCTATTAACTGAGTGATTGGTGCCAGTTCAGGGGTTGGAAGCATTTAGACAATTGAAGAATCTCAGCAATCAGCTGGAGCAGTTCAGGTTATCCTGGACATCGCTCGATACCACATCTGACATGGAAGGAGGAAATGTCTGCTCAGCCTCCTTCTCTCCCTGCAGTTTCCACCACAGAGCTCTTATGTTGAGTCGTAGTAGCCGGTATCTGAGGGAGAGGAAACACCTCCAGTGTGGGAGTCCAAAACAAGTAGATACTTTGCCTTTCCCCCAATGATCAGTAAGAAAGCAGAGACTTCAGAAGATGAAATATCAGAACTACACTCACAAATCTGGCAAGCAACATGAGAACTCAATCTCAGGCTGCATCAGATCAGAGTCTCCGGTGTTTATCAATCTTTCATCTCAACCTTCCAGGAATGAACAGGAATGGCCCATGGTGAATGACCAAAAGAAATTAATTTTCTTCCAAATACCTGTGATATTTCTTGATCTATTAGTAATTTTTTTTCAGAAAAGAGATGATTTTTTTCACATTGGATTATTTTCAAAGGATCTAGGCTTATACTTTGAAATTTATGACTCTCTTCTTGAGTGCTCACTTCTTTTATTACTACAAGTAGCACAATAGTATGCACTCATCATAAATAAGATCATAGAACCCTGTAGAAATGACTTTAGTCAATATAAAGACTCTTGGGAATGTTTCTGGAAAATGCATTCTATAAAAAAAAATTAAGCATGAATTTCAAAAATCTTTGTGCACACCTAAATTTATCTTTTAATTTCATTTTCCACAAGCTTTCTGAAATACTCTCACATCTGCACCCCACTAAGAAATAAGATTGCTATTATGATAATGTTTTATGGGAGACCATTTTTATCTATTGAGCTCAGCTATTGAAACATTTGTTGAAGTCCTTATGAGCGACATACCATGTCTGCAATTTGCTTTATTTTAGAAAAATCAGCAAAAACTAAATAAATGAATATCAACGACAAGTGGTGAATTGTTAGATCACAGTAATGAGTCTCTCTCTCTTCTCTTGCTCTGGCTCTCACTCTCCTAACTGTGTGAAATGTTCGTAGTATAGAATAAAAATACATATAGTCACACAAAATATGATTGTAGGATGTCATTGGAATCTGGAATACAAGGAAATAATCATTTTTATATGTCCTCCAGGATCTGGGCAGGTATGAAGCCATGAACCTGAAGCTTCTTCTAGGTCTCCCATGTGGGTGCAGGCGCCCAAGGACTTGGGGTTATCCTTTGCTGCTTTCTCAGGTCATTAGCAGGAAACCATATTGGAAGCGGAGCATTCAGGACTTAAACTGGTGCCCATATGGTTTGCTGGTGCTGCAGGTGGAAGATTGACATGCTGCGCCATGTTGCCAACCTGTCCAGAGTATTCTTATCAGAGCAAGTGCCACACTTTTGCCTAAGAAAGAAGAGTGAGAAAATGATGGCATTAAAATAATGTAAGACTGGTGGGAAGGGAAGGATAGAGAAGGTAGCAAGGGACTGATGGGTGTGGCAAATTTTTAGTTGTTACTCTCTTTAAATGCAAGGTCTTGGCCTGAGTTCAACCATTCAGTTTCAAAATGTAATGTAATTTTAAAAGACTTTTGTTTATAAGAAAATTCACCTAAGAAGTGATATCATGTGCTGGAATTCTGCTAGAGAGACTATCACAGCAAGCTGATGCGCTACAGAGCAACAGAACCAATCAATTTTGCAAAACTGGAGCTACTTTATTTCTGTTTATAGCTTTCATTTAATTTTAAAATGTAAGTAGCTCTTTCGTGATGAAGGACAGAATCTCTAAATTGTTCTACTATTCCACAGAGTTATTGTCAGGAGGGTAGAAGCTGACAACTGTGAGTCACAAAAGGGATCTCTTCCAAAACTGATTTTGTGTCTCTATTCTGTTCTCAAAGATCAAATGAAGTCATAACCCAAGCCAAAGGCACGGGCACAGGTTGTTGTCTTCGCCTCTGCCAGCAGCTGGCTCACCATTAGGCTCCCATGCTGTCCCACAGGTCACAGGAGTAACAGTCCTTCTTCACCCTCCTAGACTCTCCACCAAGAGGCACCAGGGAGTACCAGACTATTGCATCCCTCACCTGGCTGCTTCCAGTTACTCTCCAGCTTGAAAAGGAATGGGGTTGGGCAGTGGAGGAAGGGAGGAAATAAAAATGACAGCTGTAACTCAAATACATGTGACCTCATGATCCTGATTTTTAACGAGCAGGTTATGACTTGCTAGTTCCATTGCCCAGAAAAGCCACCAATCCCAGAAATGCTGTCACAGAAATGTGTTCTAAGTACTATGGCTTGTTCAGAAAATGAATTCTACAAACAAACGCTCTGGTTTGAATGTTGGCTTTACCACTAGTGAGCCTTGTGATCGTGCCTGCATTACTTAACTTCTCTTTAACCCCATTTTTGGTTTTGTAAAACTGGAGACAAGAATAGTAATGGACTCAAAGGTTTTGGATGGGGATCAAGTGAAGGAATGCCTGTCATGTACTGAGAATACTTTTGACATATTGTGCTTGATAAATAGTATGGGCACATTTAAATGTTTTATGTTCACACAAAATATAGTTAATTGTATTATATATATATCAAATACTAATGGCAGGTGCTATACTAAATTCTGGAGATGTTAAAATAAGTCATCTATAATCCCAGCCATACTCAGGTAAAAAGGAAGAAAATGGGTAGCAGAATGATACATTCGGTATAAAGTGGAATTTTAAACAACAAAGGTATTTAGAAAAGAACTTAGCCCAGCTTAAGACTGTTAGGGAGGGTTTCTTGCAGGGGAATACCTCTCTAAATTTGCTTTTGCTATCAATTCTCTGAAGAAAGATAATATTTTGTCCTTTCTACAAATAAATGTAAATTTAAAGGACCCCCCAAGGTCTCTCAGCTAAGGGCGTCTCAAATCCAAATCTCAATATACTGATTAACTTCAAGGATACATTTCCTTTAAATGAAGTCCTTGGGATAATATTTTATTTTCCTCTCTCTCCATATCTTTCTTTTTTAAAAGGAAATAAAGACTGTCATTCTTCCTGCATTTCCCCTCTTTCTGCCTGAAAATTTGGTAAAGATTCAGATTCTCTAAAATTTACCATCTGCTAAGAGTCACAAATCCTAGGGTGAAAGAGACTGTATCTCGCTAGGAAAACTACAGGAACAAAACCATGTGTTTGATCCTGGTTCAGCTACTAACAAGCTCTCTGACAATAGGAAAACAACTTAACATGCAGAGTCTCCCTTTTCCCCCATTTAAAAAATGGAGCAATAATAGTTTCCACTGCCTGAAAATGCCATGATGTCAAGTCCTTAGAACAGTGGTTGGCACAGTTTATGATGGCTGGAAAAATACTGCCTTTTCTCCCTCTCACCCCATGTTCTGACTGTAAAAGCCATATGCTCATTCTTTTCTGAAAGCCTTCGCTGGAAGGAGTTTCCAGCTTCCCTTACAAAGCATTACAATGCTTGGCCAATAACACAACCAGGATGTTTGACTTTCCCATCTACTGCTCAGGCTTTCATTTAAAAGTTCAGCATTCATCTCTCAGTGAAAAGAAATTTATATTATGTTTAATTTTGTTTTTTCCTAATGAACCAATGGGCATCTCAACTTTCTCTCTTCCAAGTTCTCTGGCCCCGAAAGTTTCTTTTGTTGCCTTTTCAAATCTTTGTTTCTCCTTTCCTTGGGTGATAGACAAGGTCCCTTCCTCCTCCGAGTTTGCTGAGGTGATAATAGTGGCGTCTGCCCATGATATTATGAGTGCTGTGCTCTTTATTTTCAAAATACATTCAAATGCTTCTGTGTTTATCCTGAAACACAGGAACAAGCTAAGGGGGTTAGATATTATCCCCATGTTAAGGGTGAGGAAGCTGAAGCTTAAAGGAGACGAGTAGCCACCATGGCCATCAAGACATCGCGTTCCAGGTCTTCTGTGTATAACACCTTCTGAGGACCCCCTAGGAGACCGCTTTAATAAGTATTATGAAGTCCATCTGCAGGAGAAGAGATTAAGGCTAGAGTCAGAGGTTGTGCATTAAAGCTACTCCAAGCCTGGGCCTATTTTATTCCAAAGCCAATCAGCTCAATCAGTAACAATCAAAGGTTGACCCACCCCATCAGTTACAAACACATTAAAATTAGGACTCCAGATTCACAGCCTAGGGTACCTTTCTTTAAAATCAAGTCCCTCTTGTTTGTCCAGTGGACTGGAACTGCACCCAACTGTGGCTAAGCAGGTGCAACCACACAGGCTTACTTTGCAGCAATTCCCCACTTACTCCCATCTTAGATTCCTGATATACTTTTGGAATCCCCAAGCATTATAGTCAGAGATAATAAATTTATGTGCATATTATACACATTTATATAACTTAATATTGTGTATATATGTAACACAGATGTATAATATACATATGCATGTAGTATATACATAGGTATATTGTATATAACACATATTTTCATTATATATGTGATATGTACATGATAATATATGTGTGTATGTTTTTCATGTGTGATGTATACTTGTGATATGCATGCATTATGATTATGAGTAATATGACATTCTTAAGTATAGAAAAGGTATACAAAAGTATGAATACATAACTATATATAATAGTTACATATGTATATAATATACAATATATGTTTATGGGATAATATATATGTGATCATTTGTATTTATACGTATACAATATATATCTAAATAGCATGCATGTTGGTATATATTGTGGTTTCAGAATCGTGCAGCAAAAATAAAGTTTTATCAGATCAACCATTGTTTTCAAAGATCTAACAGCAAAGTATCTCTTTCAACATACAGAGGAATGTTGAAAAAAGGAAAAGAGAATCTATGGAAAGTTTCCTTTGTTAATGAATGTCCAGACCATGTTGGCCTGTGTTCAGACTCACAAGTGAATCAGATAAAAGCACTGAGCCAAGGGATGAATTCCAATCATGTTCACCTTACTCTGGGGGAGAATTGCTTATGCTGTTATTTGAGCTGCTCCACATTCTCATTTTTTTTTTCTGTCTTAAAAGGAGATGATGGTGAAAAAGGAGATCCTGGAGAAGAAGGAAAGTATGGCAAAGTGGGTCGCAGGGGACCCAAAGGTAGGTGAAGTCATGATACAAAATTGCCCTGGAATATCAGAATTAATCTTTTCTCGCTCCAATCCCTTCTCAAGAAATCATCAGCTCTCATAATGTCTTCTGTCCCCAAGATGCATAAAATGTGTTTCACACATGAATTAGTTCACCAAAAAGACCTACAGCTGAGGCTAAATCCTTAGAGCTTATTAGAGGACCCCTTGTCAAGGCATCTCCAAGGGATAGAAATATCTGCAAATATGCAAGAAATTGATCTTTTATTTTAAACGGTGACAATTTCATTTTGATTGACAAATCTAAAGCAACACCGTGGGAGGAATGGTAAGACATGGAGGGAGGAGGAGCAGAAGAGATGTGAGGATCACTGGGACTGTAGGGTGACGATTCTGCTCACAAGGCTGAGTGAGTCTCTTTGAAACACAGCTGCTGGCTGGATTGGGCTGTGTGGACATGTATCTTCTGAACAGTTGAATTATGACCATCAATTGAAGGAATATCTATTTAAGCTAAGCTCATAGAAGTGTATACCAATAGCAAAATATTTTGAAAAAATAAAGCTTGTATTTAGTAAGTACTTTTAGATCATCATCTAAAAGACAAGTAACAATGTTGAAAGAACTCAGTGGGTTTTTGGATAAAAACTAGTGGGACAGTCTCCATTACCGCTTTGATCATGACATTTCATGATTACACATTCCTTTCTCTATTTTAAACTGGCTAATGTTGTCAAGACTTGTTTCAAAAAAGAGAAAATAGAATCCCAAAGAGAAGCCAAAATGGTTCTGAAGAACAGATCCAGAATGAAGCTCAATGCGGCTTCCATTCACCCTTGTCTAAACTTTTGACATCCTCTGCTAGAGCCAGTCTAGAAATGCTGCACCATAAGTTACTTAATATCATCACATCCAAGAACATTATATTCATCTGCATTTTAATTTTAATTCATTATCACCCTTCTAAAATAGGTAATAGAGTCGAAGATATATTTTAGATATAAGAGCTTTAAAAAAAACTACTTTTTTGCTGTTTACTTCAGATAAAGAGCATGTTAGACAACTGGTTGATAGCCTGCAGAAACAAAAAGATAGACCCACATCTCTCACCATACACCAAGATCGAATCTAAATGGATAAAAGACCTAAACCTACATCCAGAAACCTTCAAACTTTTGGAAGAAAATGTTGGAATCACACTGCAACACTTAGGGGTAGGCCCTGACTTCCTAAAAAAGACTCCAAAAGCAGTAGAAATTGAGACCAAAATAAACAACTGGGACCTCATCAAACTAAGAAGCTTCTGTACAGCTAGAGAAACAATCAACAAAGTAAAAAAACAACCTACAGAATGGGAGAAGATCTTTGCACACTACATAGGAGATAGAGGGCTGATCTCCAGAATATACAAAGATCTCCAGAGAAACCAAAACACTAGAACAAACAAACTGCTCAAGAAATGGGCATGGGAAATGGGCAGACATTTCACAAAAGAACAAACCCAAATGGCAAACAAGCATATGAAAAAATGCTCAAGTTCCCTGGCAATAAGGGAAATCCAAATGAAGACAACAATGAGGTACCACCTAACTCCAGTAAGGATGGCACACATACATAATACCACCAACACTTGCTGGCGAGGTTGTGGGGAAAAGGGAACCCTTCTCCACTGCTGGTGGGACTGCAGACTTGTACAGCCTCTGTGGGAATCAGTTTGGCGAATACTCAAACAACTGAAAATCAACATACAATATGATCCAGCAATAGCACTCCTAGGGATATATCCAAAACATCTCCTACACAAGAAACCAACATGCACGCCTATGTTCATAGCAGCACAATCTACAATCGCAAAAACCTGGAAGCAGCCAAAATGCCCATCAATAGAAGACTGGATAAGAAAGCTATGGTTCATCTACTCTATGGAATACTACTCAGCTATTAAAAAAAACGAAATGCAGTTCTTTGTGGTCAAATGGGCCTGACTGGAATCCATCATGCTAAGAGAAATGAACCAATCCCAAAAGGTTAAATACCACATGTTCGCCTTAATCTGAGATGAAAAGATGACAACTTGAAAGATAGTACCTGTACATTGTATATTGTAATATTAGTACAATCTCTAACAACCTGTATCCAATGCAATAAGATAACGCGATATAATCTATAAACCAACAATTAATGTCAGAATATTTAAGATCTACATCGAAAAACTGTAATACCTACTATACCCTCAATACGCTATGTTAACCGGTAATGGGGAGGGAGTGCAGGGAAATCTTTCAGGACCATAAAAAGAGTGAGAAAAAAGTACAATATAGCCTATCAAGATCAAATCTGGTAATTCATAGACAACAGACTCAAAGCAGCACTAAACAACAATAAAACTACTATACCAATGCATGAGGGGGGAATCGGGTGTGATCCTGACAACCTCTTAACAGGAGGTCGTGTGCGTGGAGCAGGGGGGGCACTCCAGAGTGAAGCAGGTGGTAAGGAGGAAGCTTGGATCCCAACCACAAAGACTCCCAGACCTTCACCACAAACTATTAATACGAGCAACAAGGACTATATCCCAACTGCCAAGGAGGCCACAGGGAATTGGATGCCCTCGGAGGCCGAGCACTCTGAGGTCACCCACCCCCAACCGGAGCTTCCGCAGGGGATGGAAGAAGTCCAAACACTACCGCGCAGAAACCAACGTCATCGGAAAGACAACCAGAAGCCCTGAGCAGTTCGCAGACACAGAAGAACAATAAATGTCCTTCAGGACCAGGGAGGAGAGCTTTCTCTGGTCCGAGCCTGGCTCCACCTCTGGACCCCCGCCCTCCCTCACAATGACCATCGGGATCGCTTCAAAAACCCCTCACAGCAAACAATCATACAAACTTAAAAAAAACTAAGATAAATAGACAAACAACAGAAAGTACAGCTTGAAATCTGACAGGAAAGAGCTGGCGTGGATTGGCTCATGCCTTGCTGGGTGGGACACAAAGATTAGTCACTCCTCACCATGGTGTTGAGGATTTTCCTGCACACCACCCCCCCCCAAAAAATAAATAAAATAAAAAAGAGCATGTTAGCCATATCTGTAAAAGGAAATATAAAACCTAATGTCATAAAGATGGCATCTTATTCTTTTCAGGAATTAAAGGAGTATTGGGTGATATAGGATCCCAAGGTAATATTGGCAAGACTGGACCTATTGGCAAGAAAGGTAAGCTGCATTTAACACTTCTTCCATGGACATTTCAAGCAAATTGAGCATACCCTTAATATGCATTTTAAGTTTTGCTTCAGGAAAATGAGCCCTTTCCTTTCCTTTAAAATATGGATTATCTCTGTTTTGATTGCTTAAATCTTTCTTCCATGAATAAGCTATATATCTCACAGTCTGGAAATAAAAGGCCTCGAGGAAAGTTAAACAAGATCGCAGGTTGAGAATCAAGCATAAAAAGCATCATCATCTCTATATTGATTTCTCCTTAGGCCTACAGGTTGAATACTACATTTTATATAATTAAAACTTATTTTGTGATTATTCAACCATATATTTTTTATAGTTACCTTAATTTGAGTGAAGTAACTAATAGTGCATCATTTGTGATCATTTCATAGGATAGAAACTTGAACATATATAGGTATACCTATTTGTATTCAGTCAACTCCTGGCCTTGGGCATAATGGCAGCATAATTGTTATAAAATGGAAATATTGCTCTCTTTATTGTCTAAATACTTTTTCCATTTTTCTTTGCTTAAAGCCCCACAATGGTGGCAAATTCAAATTGCTTCTGATATCCAGTAATTTATAAGGCATTGTTCTACTTTTTTTAGATGAGACAGAATTTTATTTCAAATGACACAGACTAATCAGGAAGAAGTCTCTCAAAAATAATTATACTACTTAATCAGGTGACTGCCACTGTAAACATAGGAGAGTGCATCCAAAGGAGCACAGGGTATTATGTTTTAGCAAAATTAGTAAAGGAGAATATTTTAGCCTTAACTGGTCAAAATGGTGCTTATAATAGAAATATACATATATTACTCCTTACGCAACAAGGATTTTACTCAATTTTCCCCCTAGTTTCCTGTGCTCATGGAATAAGAATATCCAACCATGACTGTAGATCTGCTTAAGTATTACAGATACAGATCTAGGTGTATGTGTATATATATTTCCCCCTCTGAGAACTACTTTTGCACAGATGATTTTTCTATTTTTCATTGAGAAAATACGAGATAAATTATTCTCTTCTTCCCTTGCCTTCATACTGCTAGCACTGTGTGGTTTTGGAGTGGATGCAAGTATTTTGGGAGCTAGCTAAGAGGAACATGAGTGAGGAAAACATTTAGCTTGGACTTAAAGAGATCTAGTTGTGTAATTTGAAGTTACTTCCACAATCAGTGAAGTTATTGCTAACAGTCCTAATGTAGGAATAGCTTCCAAGAATACTCTGACCACTTACTGTGCAATTTATCAAAATCGGGATGCACAGCTGCTAAGCCAGAAATTGCATTAAGGAATGAATGTATCCTGAAGCATCCAGAACAAGAAGGATGTTGATCATGGAAAAGAAACACTGTTTGGGGTCAGGAATCTGTTTAACTGCCAGTTAGGCCATCACATCCCATGTCAGAATGCTAGATTCAAACTCAGATCCTATTCCAGATTCTTTTTTTTTCTACTAGTGCACACTAGTGACGGCTCAAGTAATTGGGTCCCTGTCACCAAGACAGTCCAGACTGAGTTTCCAGTTTCTGGTGTTGTGTGTGTATGGGGAGTGAACCAGTAGATGAACACTTTATTTCTCTTTCCTCTCTCTCTCTTTCTTTCTCTCTCTCTCTCTCTCTCTTTCTTTCTCTCTCTTTCTTTCTCAAAAGAAAAAAAAAGACTCTCTTTCAAAGGACCTCTGCTTTGAATAATTAAAAACATTTTTAATAAATGAAATGACTAACCATGAAGAAAAGCAAACAATTGAGCGTCTACTAAAACAAAGAATAAAAGACACCTCTGAGGGGGCCAGCACAATGGCATAGGAATATTATCCTCCACCTGTGGTGACAGCATCCCATATGGGCACTGGTTCAAGTCCTATGGCTGCATGACTTCTGATCCATGTCCCTGCTAATGGCCTGCGAAAACAGTCTAGGATGGTCCATGTCCTTGAACCCCTGAACTCACATAGGAGAGAGTTTCAGGCTTCTGGCTTTGGATCAGTTCATCTCTGGCCACTGCAGCCATCTGGGAAGTCATCACCAGGTGAAGATCTCTCTTCTCTTCGTCTCTCTGCATATCTGCCTAACAAACACAAATAAAAAACATAAAAAAGACATTTCTGAGGCAAAAAGAAAAAAGAACATAATTGATTATGTGCTACATTTATGTCCTTTAAATGACTGTGTAAATCGACAACAAATACGAGATAACCCAAAATGTCAAAAATGGTAAAATAAAATAAAATAAAATAAAATAAACCTTGAATAGACACTTTAAAATTAATTATTCAAATGACCAACAAATGTATGAAAGCATATCAGCTTTACTAAACTGATTCAAACTTGACTAAACTGTGATAGCACTACACTCCCTCAATATAGCTAAAGCCAAAATGACAGACAATATCTGGTTCTGACAAGGATGTAGAACAACTAAAATTTTCGTTAATGCTTCACTGTGGCAATGAAAAAACATATGCTATTTCTACATGCAACAAAATGAAGGAACATCATGGAGCTAATAAGGCGAAAAAAACTATACGCAACAAAATCCCTCTACATACCAAGCAACTCCCTTAAGAGTTTCAACAACATGGAAAACCTACTGCCTAGAAAACTTATGTGAAGCATATCATGTGGTTATAAATCAGGATAGAGACCTTTATAAAAGGGAACGATGATGACTAAGAGGACCACAGGAGAGGCTACCTGAGGCTTTAGTGTCTGTCATCGGTGGTTCTACAGACATTTCATTCTGTGAAAAGCCATTAATCTGCATCCTTATGTTGGAACACTTCCCTTCATGTTCCCCTTCAATACAATAGGTTAAGTTTAATAAAATAATTTGTTATTAACCATACTAGGTGAAAGACTGCATCTAATTGCATTATCCTTCTAGCCTCTCTTAAAAATATTGTTAATCTCTAGTCAATCAAAGAAAGAATGCAATCAAAGGTATATAAATGTATATATCTCATAATTGTCCTCCTAAAAGAATTAGTTACAATTCATTCTTTCATTAAAATACAACTTTTAATGATTTTTAAAAATGCAGTATTTGTCATCTTCCAAAATGTAATCACTTACTTTTAGGTGTTATCATAAAGATTCACTTGTACAATCACTTGTCCATTTGCAAGTCTGTATTATTTATAATTTTTAAAAACGTTATATTTGATAAAGAGAGGTAGAGACTTTCATCCACTGGTCTACTCCTCAAATGGCTGCAATGGTTGGGACTGGGCAGGACTGAAGCCAGGACCCAGGAGCACAGTGCAGGTCTCTCTCTGTTGGCAGGACCCCAAGTGCTTGGTCCATCTTCTGTTATTTTTTCCTCTTGGAGCATTGGCACGATGCCAAGTGGAAAGTAGAGCAGCTGGGCCTCCAACTGGTGCTAATATGAGATGCTAGCAAGCATCATCTTAGCCCACTGTACCAACATGCAGCCCACACGTCATTCTTCATAGAGATGACTGTGGGAATTGTGCAAGTTTCAGATAATATGCACCACAGATCTCCCTTTGCCACTGTCAACTTCATTAACAATTAGTTAATGAAGAGAAGGGAAGGGAAGGAAGAAAAGGGAAGGGAAAGGAAGGGAAGGGAAGGGAAGGGAAGGGAAGGGAAGGGAAGGGAAGGGAAGGGAAGGGAAGGGATAGCCAGAATGTAAAATGTTGGACCTTAATATTTCAGAGATGGAGCCATGTTAAATAAGGTCAAAATCCCATGCAGTGTCCTGGGTTAGCAAGTTCCATGGACAAGTACACAACTGACGCTTTTGACTTCACATTGAGTCATTGCAGGGATTGCAGTTCCTAGATTTATACAAGTCCATTTCAATTTTTTAAAATTTATTTTATTTATTTAAAAGGCAAAAAGTAGACAGAGATAAAATTCTCCCACATGACAGTTCACACTTCCAAAGCCTACAGCAGTTGGGACTGTGCCAGACTCAAGCCAGGAGCCAGTTCAATCCAGATCACCCAAGTGGTCGTCAAGCACCTTTGTATTTGAGCCATCACCTACTGCCTACTACAGTGTACATGATCAGGAAGCTGTAATCCAGAGCGGTTGCATGACTCCAACCAGGGCATCCTAAGTGACATTTCAAACCCAATACCAAATGTTCAGCACAAATGTTAACTTCAGATGCATCTCCAGTTGTAAGATTTGGAGTTAATGGTCTTGAACCAAATTTTACTGTTTTCATAAACAAAGTAACTTGAAAAAGTGATGGAGAACAAAGACAAGCAAGAAACTAGACATTTTAGTATGACTGTCTGTGCTTCAAGATTAATGAATTTCCAAAAACATTGAAAAGTGTTAATCTGGAATGATTGAATTTACTGATCTTTTCTTTAGCCCAATCCCTTCCATATGGCTTAACCACATAGTACCTGTTTCAGTTACCTTTATCTACTCCTTTTAGTTGGTTTTTCGTTTATTGTCACTGAACCTCTTGCACAAATGTTCTGTACACAAGGAACACAACATTACACAATAAAATTATTTTTTTAAATAGGGGCCTATGTTGTGCCATAGATTAAAACACTACTTGTGACACTGGTATTCATATTGACATACTGGAGTGTCAGGTGAAGGTTCAGTTGTTTCATCTCGAACCCAGTTGCCTGATATTGAGCCACGGAATGCAGTGGAGAAGAGCTCAAGCATTTGGGCCTGGATGGGTTCCTGGCTTCAAGCTGACCCAGCCCTGTTCCTGGCCTCTGGCAAGTGAACCAACAGAAGGAGGCTCTCTTGCTATTTCACCCTTTTTCTCTTTCAAAAATTAGAGAAATAAAGAGAAAATTTGAAATATAAAAAGTTGAAAAAACAAATAAAAAGAACAAAGGTTAGTATTGTCTATTTGTTTAAATAAATATAAGTTCTATGGTAAGCCTACTCTTTAATTATTTTCTCATAATACTTGCTCTAGAGTAGAAACTAAGTGTTTGTTATGTTAAGAATGAAAAATTAATGCAAAAGTATATTATTTTCCACAATATGGTCCTCTTTTCTATTTCTGCTCCTATAGGTACCACTTTTCCTTACCATCAATTTCTACTATTGGCTACTAAGATTTCTTCTTCAGATATATGCCATCAAAATTTATGAGTGTGTCTGCAATTTTTTTTAAATGGAGAAGTAATGTTCTGGTTCACCTGGATTGATTTTATTTTTAATCTTTACTTTGAAATTTATTGTCCTCATTTCGATGATGGCCCTTCTAAACTTTTCACTGCCTAAGATCCATCTCCACTTTCCAAGCTGTTCTTAATGTTGCCAATTGCAAGGATAGGGCAGATTTCTGGATGTCAATATTTCATTTTAGGACTAAGAAGTAAGAATGATTTAGTATAGGTAATTTCAGTCTCAAAGCAAAACAAATATTTTTACTTAAGGTCAATAATCCTTTTACACTGAAAGTACTATGATTTTTGTTTGTTTTGAATTTGATCTCTAACTCTAAGCATAAGACAGTTATACAAGCATTTTACCACTTTGCCCAAAATACACTTTTGTGGATGGCTTTAAAACATAATTAGTTTTGGAAAAATAGATGTTTTAAATCTAATTGTCTGTGATCTGGCTAAGTATTTTGCATGCATTCCTAGGGGGAACAGATGTAAAGATTTTTTTAAAAGAGATTTATTTTTTTATTTGAAATGCATAGTGACAGAGAGATGGAGAGAAAACAAATGGTCTTCCATCTACTATATCACTCTCCAATACTTAACAATAGTTAAAACTATGCCAGGCCAAAGTCAAGGATCAGAAAACCCATCCTATCTTTCACAAGGATGGCAAGACCCCCAAACCTGGACCATCATTCACTGCCTCCCAGGTTCATCAGCAGGAAGCTGAATTGGAGCTTATTTATAAAAAACTGAATCTTACAATTTTAGAAACTATTTTTTTAGACACCATTATTTCCACAAAGAATGACTCATATGTGGGCATAAAGCTTGCGAAATGAGAGCGAAAGATTTCATGATGCTGCTCAGAATGAATTAGAATTTAAAACCTAAAAATGTTGGGAAAGGCATGTAGAGGAGCAGTTAAGTCATTTCTTGGGGCTTCCCATCCTTCATCAGAGTACCTGGTTTGTGTACCAGGCTCCTCTAATTCCAATCTTGCTTCCTGGTAATATATACCCAGAAGCAACAGGTAATGGCTTAAGTATTTGGATCTCTATCACCCACCTAGAGATATAGATAGAGTTCTGTTCTCCCAGTTTTCACCTGGCCTAGTCCTGGCTGTTGCAGCCATTTGGAAAGTTATCCAGCAGATGGAAGATCAGTTGATCATGTGAATATAGAAAACTGAAACTAAAAAGCCGAATAGCAGATAAGGTGACTACTTCACACGATTTGTAAGGACAGACCAATTCTAAAATAAATACCCAACCCATGTTGAATTGAAGGGACTCATATGCAAAGAATATACTGTGTTTTTTAAAATTGTGATACCAAAACCATATTCATATGGTCTTTTAAATTTATCTTGTTTCACATCGTGATAAGCACTGATGTCCTGTAACATTTTTTTTAGTAAATTTTTATTTATTTGTTTATAAGGCAGAAACAGAAAAACATGGAGGTGGAGAGAGAAAAGGGAAGGAGGGAGGCAGAGAGAGAAAGAGAAACAGTGCAAAATCTACCTGCTACTTTACTTCCCCAAATCCCCAATGGTCAGGGCTGGACCAGGGCTGGACCATGTACCAAAAACCAGAACACAATTCAGTGTTCCTATGTGAATAGTATGAATCCAACTAACGGAGCCATCATAGCTGTGTCTCAGGGTCTTCATTGGTGTGAAGCTGGAGTCAGGAGCTTGAAGCAAGTAAGAAACCTATTGTTTCAATAAGGGACATGAATGTCTTAGCTGACATCTTAGTCATTAAATACTTACCTTCCTTTCAACCTTGTTTTTTTTTTTTTTTTAAGATTTATTTTTATTTGAAAGGCAAAGTTACAGAGAGAGGGAGATATAAAAGAGAAAAATCTGCTGTCCACTGGTTCACTTCCCAAGTGGGCACAATGGCTGAAGCTAACCCAATTTGAAACAAGGAGCCAGGAGCTTCATCTAGATGCATGATCCCAAGGCTTTGGACCATCTTCTACTGTTTTCCCAGGCCACAGGCAGGAAGCTAGATGCGAAGTGGAGCAGACAGAACACTAGCACCTATATGCAATGTTGGCGCAGGTACAGCTAAGGTTTAGCCACTGAGCCATTGCCCTGGGCCCATCAACCTTATCTAAGTATTTTATCTATTTAGCTACTTAGTTAATTAAAAGGAAGAGCTGCACAGAGATAGTGAGAGAGACAGCACCCTTCCACTAGTTTATTCTTCATATGGCCGCAACTTCCATGTTTGGATTAGATGAAAGCTGGATCAGAAAGTCCAGCATTTCATGTAAGTACTTGGGTCATGTTCTGCTGTATCCTCAGGCACATTGACAGAAAGCTGCAGCAGAAGCAGAGCAGGCTGGACTCAAATCTGAACTCAGAAATGAGCAGGCTGGTTCTTTGAACTTGTAGTGACATCTCGAAAACAGTTTACTTTCCCTCGTTAAATGATTAGCTAAAACATTTGGGAAAACCTGTGAGCTGAGGGGGCAGAAATGGTGGACCTTGATCACCAGCACTGTGATTTAATTACTGGACAACCTTGAGCAAGTTATTTTACCTCTCTCATCTTCTATTATCTCAGTTATAGAATAAAGCTAATGAGGGCTCCTAGCTTGTAGGATTTAATATGAGAATACTTACATGTGAAAGCCCTCCAGAATGACAACAGATTGACAGTAAACAGCTCTTCTTGTTTCTTTTCTTCCATTAGCATATGTTCGAAATCTGCTCTTATCATTTCCAATTTACATACAAAGACAATAAGGGATTTGGAGGATACAACTGAGGTGCCAGCAGATTAACCTGCCCCACAACACACTCCAAGTACTCTGCTTTTTTCCCCCCAGTTACGCATTCCCTGTTGTGTGCTGTGTGTTACTTAGCTTGTGTCGTCAACTATGGAAACCTTCAGATGGTCAGGTACAAATGCTGCTTCTTCTGGGTACCTTGAAGAGTATATTGTTTTGATTCACTGTCTCCTTCCCAGTGCTTCGCATTTCTTGTTACAGATTCCACCGTTATCTCCTTTTATTCAAGTATAAGTTCTGAGGATTATACCTGCCTTCATGCCTTCTTTAGGGGAGTTTATAAAGGCCTGAAATTTATGAAGATCCATTGTAAGGAAAAATTTCCACATGGATCAGCTTAGAAAAAAAACTCAGAAAAAATTTAGGGGCCTCAGCAGACATGCTTATTTCAGTACCGAAGGGATTCCTACCAGAAAGCACACGTAGACAGTGATGTGAACATTGCTGTACCCTTTTTGCCAGTGATGGGGGCTCCCCACAGACTTCCATGAGATTTCCACAGTCTCCCTGTTGTTGGAGTAGGAAGAGGTTACACATAATCTCCATCCTGACTGCCTTCCTGGTCGCATTATCTCCTTGCTTCCTGTTCTCAGTGCCTTAGCTAGACCACCTGGGAGAGTAACTTCATACTCCTTGTAGCCCACATGACCTTCATCCTCCCTTCGTCCTTTGTGAGTTCTATCCAGTTCTTTTTCCAGGTCATTATTGAAGTATAAACTCTATTTTACTTCTGTCAGGGTCTTCTCTTTTGATTCTCAAGAATCTCAGCCAAACGTTTTCTCTTGTAAATCAAAGCCTCTTCCTTTCAATTATTGTGTCTGATGTGAGCTTCAAGAACTTATTTTGAAGTCAGGCAAAAAAATAGAAAAGTCAACATTATTTTTTCTA
This sequence comes from Ochotona princeps, assembly GCF_030435755.1. NCBI lineage: Eukaryota > Metazoa > Chordata > Mammalia > Lagomorpha > Ochotonidae > Ochotona > Ochotona princeps. Next base: position 17,836,016 of record NC_080840.1, on the reverse strand, counting down.
TCTCTCTGTTTTAAAAATCATACTTCTCTGAAAATTATTTTATGGATACCTCTGAGTGAGCAAGAATAGGAGCCAAAAGGGAAATTTCAAGGTTGAGATTAAATCAGATTATGTTTGAGTTAACATTATAGATATTTGCATACATCACTTCACACATCACGTGATTCCTTCAAATCAAAAGTTTGCTCTTGTCTCTTCATATATCCTGTCAACATACCTGATCTTTTATCCTGCAAAGTGTGTAAAAGTAAATGTTTGTTGAATTAAATGGAAAAAACACAATGCATGTTTGTGAAAATCTAAGAGCGAAGATATATGGACCCAAGTAGGGCATAATAAGTACACAGGCCCTGCAATTTGATAACCAAGTTGATCCAAGTTTGCAAAACAATGGTATTTTTTAAATTAGAATCATGCTAAGAATGTCATTAGCTTTATTCATATATATATAATATATAGCATATATATATTTTATATGGAAAGAGGTAGGTAAGTAGGTGGAATGAGTAACACAAATTCAAGCGTTGCATTTTCTTGCCACTGGAATTAACATTTAGTCTAAAAAATTATGACTTGTTTGATTAGATGTGCCCATGTAGTCCACTCAAATTAAATTATTTATGTAAAATTAAAAGACATTATTTGAAGATATTGCTAATAAAATTTGAAAAGTGACTTCCCCGTAAATGAGGATAATTTCTGCTTGAAAACTTCACCTTTTAATTTACTGATGTTTTCTGGTTGCTGTTGTTTTCATTCAGGTGAGAAAGGGGAAAAGGGTTTGCTTGGGATTCCTGGAGGAAAAGGCAAGGCAGGTAAGATATGCTCCTTTCGTTCTTTTGTCTGTAGAATCATCTTCCCATTCATCAACAAAGCAATGCATTTTAAGGAGAAAAAAAAAAAAGCAGAAATATGCAATGTGCTTCACCTTCTATTCCTTTGGACAATGAAAAGCGAAGAATGAAGCTTTCCTCTCTTTTCACTCACTCTCTTCACCAAGCACATTCCAGCCCAGGCATGCCCATGGCGAGGGACAGTTGAGACTCTCTTTCTGAGAGGTGGCTCTCTTTCTGGACTAAGAGGAAATTCTGCTGGGCCTTTCATTCCACTAGCACTTCACCCATCTCCCAGTCATCAGCTGGCCAGCAGCAGACTGGCTTGCACCACAAAGGCTTGACAGTTACAAAATATGTTCTTCACAGTTAGGAAGAGTCTCTATAAGCATGGGAAAGAGCTTATTACCAGAGTTTAATTCAGGGAAAAAGGGAGATTACCCTTGGGAAATTTCAGTTTTTTGTGTCCACAGAAATACAGTAAACATTAGTTCTAAGAACTATTTGACACACCTAGCATTTAGCTATAAACATGAATAAAGTCACAGATGTTTTTCTTTTACTGCTAATAAAATTACTTTTACTTTCATACTAAGAAATTGAAATGTTTATGTAAGTTAACCATTAAATGAAAAACATGAATGTTCTTATCCTTTTCTTTACAATTTCTTCTCTGTCACAGTATTAGGTAGTTGAGAACACAGATGAGCAAAGGGGAAAGGATGACAACTTAAAGTCCAAGTTGATCCACAAACTGAGAAACTGACTTTCCCAATTGTAAATGGGACCTATAAATTTACACGGATCTGAACTTCATCTTTGAAACATGCAAAAATCTCCTTGAAATGGATAATCAGAAATAACATCTGATTGAATTTTGATAAGTTCCTCCTATCTTGGGAGAGTTGTGTGAGCTACTGAATAATGCAACAGCTAAAGAGAACTGGCTGGAAATATGTTTTAAGGAAGCTGTGAAAATTTTATTCTGAGATAGGACAGGCAAATTCTGTGTTCAACAAAAATGCCAAATGGTTCCCAGGGTGAATGCCTTGGCTTGTCATATGTCTTCTTTTTCAAGATGCAGTTTAGAACTGTCTCTTAACTCATTGGAAACAGGTAAGATGATCACTTCTAAAATTCCTGAACATGACAGGAATTGCAAATCATGCTTTAAATAAAAGTTTCAAAGTATAGCCATTCACAGAGAAAGAGCGAGTCAAACTGGAAAAAGATAGTCAACATTAGAAAAAACTTGCTCTTTGCAACAAGTCTGCATGGACTTCAACAGGAATTCACAGTTTTCATCCCTTAAAAGGTACTGTATGTGACTGTGGAAGATACCGGAAAGTTGTTGGACAATTGGATATTAGTGTTGCTCGGCTCAAGACATCTATGAAGTTCGTCAAAAATGGTGAACACATTGTCTTCTGTTTTGTGTTATATATCTATTGACGCAATTCTTTTGGCTTTGCAATTCTATACTCTTAGCAGGAAATACCTTTGAACAGGCAAAAACTTACTGAGATGGTGTTTCTGCTTTAAGCTCACCTGGATCCATTCAGATTCCAGAATAATTCAAGTCTGCAGTGTACTCATACATCATATGTATGATACACACACACACACACACACACACACACACACACATTACCATTGAATAGAAAAGGATACTGATAGAGAATGGAAAATGGGTAAAATTTGATAAACTGTGCCTTAAGAACAAACACAGAGTGCAAGAGTCAGATGTAACTGCCTTCTCAAAAAAGGTGATTCCTTGAGTCCTTGCAACAGTGCACAATTACCAGCTTTAGCTCACTGAGTTCTGCTTCGGTTGTGTTAATGTAGGTCCTATAGTGAAAGGAAAGCTCAAAGAGTGCACCTCGCCCCAAGATCTGGACTTAATAAGCCCTGTAATGGGAATTTGAATGTGAGTTTCTCTAAATCCATCATCCACAACAAAAACTAGTCCAAGTATTACTGTTTCCTTAAGTTTAGTAAGGTCTCATACCATTTTTCTTATCCCTTGACCTGTTCCCATAATAGTTAGCAGTAAGGTCCTTAACAGAGGTGGGGCTGAGTTTTTCATTCTGAGAAAGCACTAATGAACGACCTGTTGTCATCATATCACAACTTATTTCTTTTGCTGAACTTCAATTTTTTGTAATTCATAAGTGTTTTCAGTATGTTGTTTGAAGTACACAAATATTGTCCTGAGTTTAACCTACCTGGTAATACTAGAGCACAGAAAATGCTTGACTTAGCTAACCACTATGTTTACAGTTCTGATTTTGCCTTACTAAAGATTCTTTCCTTGATATGTCTAAGACTATCATGTTTCTTGACATTGTACTAGATACAGATTTTTTTTTTACAAATTTAAACTACAGACCTTAAACTTTAGAAGTATCTGTAAAGCAAAACATATCAAATGACTCCAGGAAATTTATGAAAAACAAGTTAGAAGGGAAGTTTGTTGTGAATTAATACATAATATTCATTTCCACAATCTTTTGAAGATCCCCCAACATATGCTGTGTTATAAGAGATGATTCTTCCTCCTTTGTTCTACCCAAAGCTTCCTTGATAATTTAGATCGCCTCACTTCCTACATGCATTATGAGAAAGTTCAACCAATGTACATGTTCCTGATACAGGCATTTTTCCCAAAGTGCACAAACTTCTTTGTCATTACTGTTATCTTTTCAATAAACATTCGCCATGCCTTGAATTATTCTAACTATTGAGGCTGAAAAGTATCAAAGATTTAATCATTGTCCTCAGATTTTTTACAGTGGATTTGGTGAACTACAAAGCAGAGAGATAGAGAAAAAAAATAATATGCTAAATGCATATGCAGGAAACAAACACAACGATGAAAACACATGGAAGAACCCACAGGAACCATAGCCATGCAAGGGTATTGGGAGAGAGTTCTTACAGGATGTGGTTTTCCTTTGCAGTTTAATAGATGAGTCAAACTTTCACAGGTGGAGTCGCAACAAGCAGATATTTTTCAGGCATGAGAGGAGTGGAGCAGAGGGGCAAGGGCATGCTGTGAAGCTGTATATCTATGCCTAAAATCTAGACTACATTGGGGAAATCAAAATGAGTTAAGCAGGATAGTCATGCCAGTTATAAGCCTTGTCAAGAAAGATGTGTAGGAAACGGATGAGGAAGGACAGTGAGGACAACTGGTAGAATTTCAATTTTCATTTGCCAACTAGAATAGGGGTGGAAAAACTAAACTGATGATTACTTCACAATAAGACCCTGTGGAATAGTTCCTGAAAGCTGAATCAATGGATTTCAGTCAGGCAATTTTATATGTGTACTTGCTTTCTCTCTCTTTGAGATATGTAATGACACTTCTTTTTCTCCCTGCAGTCATAGCAGGGATTAGGGAAACTGAAGAGAAATTCTATTACATCGTGCAGGAAGAGAAGAACTACAGGGAGTCATTGACGCACTGCAGAATTCGGGGCGGCATGCTAGCCATGCCCAAAGATGAAGCTGCCAACACACTTATTGCTGACTATGTCGCCAAGAGTGGCTTCTTCCGAGTGTTCATTGGGGTAAATGACCTTGAAAGGGAGGGGCAGTATGTGTTCACGGACAATACTCCACTGCAGAACTACAGCAACTGGAAAGCGGGGGAGCCCAGCGACCCCTATGGCCATGAGGACTGCGTAGAAATGCTGAGCTCAGGCAGGTGGAATGACACGGAGTGTCACCTGACCATGTATTTTGTCTGTGAGTTTCTCAAGAACAAAAAGTGAATTCCCCTATACCACACATTTATTATGTCCCAATGACCGTCCCTGCACTTATTTATCCCCCTAGTTACACTGAAGTCATTCTGACTCAAAAGGAAATGCTAAACTGCGTTTTGGGATCTGCATCACTATGCTGTCTTGTGACAATGTTATCGCCTTCATATATGGTCTCTCATTGATCCAATAATTTACCGGGTTACACGTATCCTGAGAGTATTTGGATTATTGGTCACATAGGAAGTGTTGGTCTACAAGTCAAATTACATATTCCCTTGGAATATATGCTGCCATTTCTCCCTAGAGCCCTGCCCAATGAGTGTGACTGGACAGTGTGTTGATAATGATTAGGCTGATTGATCATGATTAGGCTAATCTGCCTTTGCTCAGAGCCAAATGTATAGGAAGGCCTTCTCTGAGTAATGTCAAAATATTATTTAGCTATGAGCTCAACATCCCTCATTCTTTTGGTACCCATCCACCACAACCAGGTCATCCTTAGAAGTCTCCCTTATTTACATAGATGTAGAATAATTTTAACCTTGAATCTCCATAAGAGTATCTTCCAGCTTAGTGACCTGTTCTAGACATGTGGAAATGTAAGGAATCTTTTTAGGCTTCTGATCAAGATTTTCAAACTATATCAAGCAGGTACTTCTGACCCCTTTCCATATGCCCACTCCATTATGTCAGGCCATAAGATATCAATCATTAGATTTGTCAAAAGGAAGACTCTTGAAATCTAAAACAAAGGTAGTATTTATTTTTCCAAAATATGTATTGCAGTTCTATCGAATTTCCCTAGCTATTAATCTGGCTTTATTTTTCTTTTTTGTCATAAACTTAACTATATCACCTTTACTGCCCTTAAGCATGGGGGTGGTAGGAGAAGGGATTTGTAAGTCCTTCAGAAAACTTTAGAAGATTCAAGGGTCCCAAACATCTTGCATCAAAATCTAAACATACCCTTGCCACCAAAATATCACTCATTTTAGCACATAATAGGAGGCCTTTCAGTCTCTGGAAATTAATATTTTAAGAACTGAGTCAGAAATGGCATTTCTAATGCTCAGACATCCCAGGAATGTGCCACGTGTGGAGTTTAGAGCATGTCTAGAATGCAAGTTTTTACTCATCTGGTAAAATTCTACCTTGAACTATAGATCAAACCTCAAAGTGCTTTGGCTTGGAATTTAAAAGTAAACAGTTCAACAAAACTGATGCTTCAGTTATGATTTGTGACATGATTTGGCTGTTTAAAATGCTGGCAAAATAGTTCATGAAATAAAAGAAGCAGATCAACAGCATTGGTTCATCTTAAACCATCTGTCCATGATCTCACTCACGACTTGCTGTTTATGAGATGGGATTTATTTCTGGGGTATTTCTGTGTGTTCAAGAATGATCTCGAGCTCAGATCCCGTAGGACCCAGCCAGATGTCATCAATGAATGAGATGGAACGGTTGTGTACTGATAACAGTTTACCCTTCTAAAGAAATTGGCTGCTCCCCAGTCACTGCTATCTTTGCCACACAAGATTCATTGTTGGTACATATCTTTACTTTTTTTAGCTTGATATGTGAAGGGAAGTCAGGAAGCTGTTTTTCTATATCTTTATATTTTTAAATGTTGGCAACTAATCAATGTTTAACCCAAATTCAAAGTCACATAGAATCTGCTAGCTAAAATTTATGTGATCTTTCCATTTCTCACTTCTGGGGAAACGTTCTGAATAATGTAATTAGAATATGATGACGTCAGAGTCAAGATTTTCCATTAATGCCTTATTTAATTCAGCTCAACAGAGCAATCTGTAAGTTGTGTGACATTTATCAGATTTTCAAACTGGCTCTGTAGCTTCTTTTGAGAATATGACAAAGGATATTGTGAAGGAAAGGCGATTTTAATAAAAATTACACAATAGTATGTAATATCAAGGATAACATCCTTGGTAGAAGGTCAACCACGATGACAAAGAATGAGAACACCTAGAAATATTGGGAACTTTTTCAAGGGGGATAATAGAAGAGGAAGATAGTAACAGGTGGTGAACATTGGCTACAGGAAACTCAGTGTGATCCATGACATGTTCAAATACCCTTCCCTCGATTATACATTTCTTGTATGTGTGTTTTTGATGGTAGTATTATTTCTATTTTAAATATTATAATAATAACGCCAGTTCTCTCAATGACTCATCTTTTCTCTGGATGTTCCCAAGAGAAGATGAAAGAACTTCAAAGAACATTTTTCTTTTCTGCAAAATTGCCTGGAAGAGATTTCAAAATCACCACACAATTAGATCTGTAGTGAAAACAACATTTGTGAAGTACTTTATGATTTATAGTATGTCCCTGCATATTATTTTTCACTTTATTCCTACAAACTCTGACCAATAAAAAAGCATTTTTACTACCATAATCCAAATAATGTTACGGAGACAGACACAAGCTAAGTAATTTACCAAAACCAACTAATTTGCCAACCAAGTGTTCTCTCCAACATCTGTCCATGAGTGTTAAATTGAACTGAAGTACATCCACATTGTCCTTGTGAATAGCAAGGGCTTAAATCTCTCTCTCTCTCCTTCTCTCTCTCTCTGTTCTCATTTCTAAGGGAAAAAATGAGGGTTAATCAGGAGAGATAGCAGGGATTTTGAAACACTTAATAATTCTGTGTTTACTGGTTTATATTTTAAATTACAAACATCTGCATAATAATGTAAGTGTGGTCAAAGTGAGTTAGAATAACCTCATTACAATATGCAGATAACAGCAGATACATGGAAATCAGGTATATGAAAACCAACATTTGCCTAAACTAGAACTGAATAGGTAGTTATTTTCCCACTGAAGAAGTTCATTAAATAATTCACATTTAAACAATTTTCATTCTTACAATGTTGAATTTATACAGAGACATGTACCTTACAAGAAAGAACTACAGCTGTTCCAAGTGAAGAAAAATGAAAACTTGTTCACAGCCTCAAAACACATCCTTTTCTAAGGCTTCTTCTCATATCTTGTCAACCCATTCTCTAACCATGCAGGAAGAAATACTTTATGTCTAGAGTCATTGTCCAAACACAGTAGAAAAATGCGCATACACCCTGGGTGGAGAAAGATATAATACTATTTATTGAACTTTGTACAGCTCACCATAAAAACACTGCTGGAATTTAAACAAAATGTATTTTGCCCTGCTTATATCTGCATGGGCCAATATGGGTTTCTCTGATTGTCATTAACCAACTGATTTTTCAGCTCTCTGGATTACATGTTTTGAGACCATAAGATTCCTGTAAAACAGGAGAAGTAAATAAATTAAGTAGCATCATCAACAGACTGAGATGGAAGTTTTGCAGGTGTTATTGCTGATAAGAAAATAATAGTGTGATCCCATTTGACAATGTTGCTTATGAATTCAACATCTGTGCCTGTTCTCCTGACTACCTGATTGCCACTGTCATGGTGCCATCAACAAACCACACACTAGAGGAATATTTTAAGGGCTCTAAGCCTTGTTTCCCTAATCTCTACAGTTTATTCCTGTAAGTATATTGTAACAATTAAAGGAGATAATGTAATGATGTATTGAGCACAGTAGCAGCTAGACACATTGTATGGTTGCAATGAAAATTAACCATCATTACTTGTTGTGTGCAGTCACTTGGGGAGTGAACCAGAGAATGCAAGATCTTTCTCTTTGTCTCCTTCTGCCTGTAGATCTGTCTTTCCAACAAAAATAAATACATCTCAAAAAAAGAAAGAAGCCATGACCTAAGATAATGCACACAGAATTTTTTTATGAATACAGAACTTCATTTTTCTCTCCCTTTAACAGACGATCATACTGTCAGTATTTGAATGATTTTGATAACTTGATAAGCCTACTCAAATTTTTTTCTTTAATATTGAAAGTTTGTTAGTGAAACATTTCAAATCTATGCATTGTTTTACATATAACACATTTCCATGAACTTTTTAAAGACCTTTCCATAGTGTATTAAAATAAACTTCTGTCTGATTCTCATCCATCTTTCTGTTTTGCCTTTTGATGTTAATTGCTTTCAGATCTAGCCCTGAGACAAGCTTAGGCATCACTCAGAGGCTCTTAAGGATACACAAAATAGGGTCAGAAAACATGTGCTCACCATGGCACTGGTCACAAGGTACAGATCCAGTACTACCCGTTTCTCAAAATCTAAATGTATGTCATTCATACCCAGGATTCAAACTCTGTTGGTGATACAAAAGAGATACATGTGTAGAGTAAAAGTGGCATTCAAAATCAAGTGGACCACCTCAATCATACGTAATGTATTCATTATGAGAGAACATGTGTTGGGCAGCATTGAACACTAGAGGAGGAAACAAGAGATGGATGATTGACAAGGCCCCCTAGAAGGCGTTCTGATTAGCTGTCCCAGTGCCAGTGGGAAAATGAAGTCACTATCAGAGTTCAAAGGCACAAAGTCTACATGGAGAAAAATAAGAGAGGGTGTGGCTTAAATGAATGGTTGAATGCATCACTCTTCAAAATGTTTGTGGAGTATCCAATGTTTTACACAACACTGTGTTGACGACTGTGAACCCAATGGGAGAAACAGATCTGATTTCTACTGTCATGGACACAACTCATTTCATTCTACATCAAGCTATGACACTCAGGCATAACAGTGACTCCATTGTCAGAATTACACAAACCTATTGCAATTTTATAACTATGCAGTGTTTCAACATCCTAGCTCCTCAAATATATAGAGAAATAAATTGGACCCAAAAAGAATTTGCAGAAGTTAACACCTTTTCTTGAAAAGCAACTATGACACATCTATTCAAATTCATCAACACACCTATTTTGGCTGACTCATTTCTATGTGAACAAGTTCCCTTATCATTGTGTATACTCACCTACACCATTTCCTCACAAGATAGTCTAGATCCTTCTTGTTGTACATGACAAGTAGTCAACATTACATTGCCTCCTTTTTTTTCCTCCTGATAACCTGAACCTCATAGTGAAAATCAGCTTTGCTATAGGCTCTCACTTTCATAATGAAATAAAGAGGAGTAAGAAAGAAGCGAGGGATACATTTTACAACAAGATTTGCTAAAATATGAATACACAAATTAATCACCATATTGGTGTCCACAGTTAATACCGATTATTGTGCATCTAGGCAACTTTAAAGCTATTTGATCCTCTGACCTACATGCTTTTCACTTTAGAAAACAAACGGGGGTGGACATTTAGACAAGTCATGAAGACACTGATTGGAGTACAGGCATCCATATTGGAAGGTCTGGTTTGTTTTTCCAGCTCGTGCTCCTGATATAGCTTCCTATGTACTCTGGGAGGCAGCGATGATGCCTCACCATCCTTGAGAAAGACAAATTAATTTCCTGTATCCCAATTTCATGAACCCGACCATTCACGGAATGTGGGAAATGAAACACAAAATAGGTACTGACTGCCCCTCACACTCTCCCTCTCTCTCCATCTCATCCATCTGTCTCTGTGTCCCTCCATCTTTATACTGTAGCTTTCAAATACATAAAAAAACTAAGTATTTTCTCTGCACTATAAAATTGTAGAATTGTAGTAGATCGTTGTTATTCCCAAATAAACAGAGAAAACAATCAATTAGTTTTACAAGAGAGTACCTTCCGAAAATTTTATGTCTAGAAAATATTTTCTCTTAATCTACCATTTTATGTGAGCTCACATTTGATTTTATTGAGTCTGATTCTTCAGAGAAATAAACGCTAGAATTGAGAAAGAACTATTTTCCTGGCATTGTTATGCATCACAGATATCCCAGTCACACAATAGGGACATCATTTTGGCCCTTCAAGACCTTAAACGTAAAGGACAAAATGAACAAGAACAGAAAGCTATTTCCAATGTTGGCCTCTGTCTTTGAATAGCAGTAGATGTGCCAATATGCTCAAAAATACATTTCAGATATTAAAATGAAGTATTCAAAAAGGGAGGTTTCTCGATAAGCTTGAACATACGTCTTCTGGGATTATTAACTCTAAACACACCTAAATAGCAAGATTTTATTTCTTAAAAGAAAGTAGGACGTGGAGATCATATATGTTTTTATCTTGGCCTTTGAAAAATGCAAAACAGACAACATCTGGGAATTTTTTGCCCAGATGTTTCAACATATTGGATGTAGGGTGGGGCATTATGTAATAACCCCTTTGTGAAAAGTATTTTTGTTACAAACTTCTTATGCTTTAGGAAATTCAAGATCTCTCTATGTACAGCCTTATCCATTTATGCTCCTGTGAAATAGCAAGAGTATATTTATAATGTTAAGTGCAGCATGCATCAATGGATGTGTCATCACAACTAGGCCATCACTTGCAAATGGGCAGAATGCTTTTGATATCTGAACCCTGGAATGAAAAATTCTTTTTCACTGACGTCTTCACTGTAAAATTGCTTGCAATTAGTCCTAAATAATTTTCATATTTTCAGTGTTGAAGCATCCTTGTATTTACCAAATTATTTCTGGTCTGTTAATTCCTGGGAATTACCAGCCACAGTTGTTGGCGAACATTATAGCACTTTTTGGAAGTTCAGTTAGCACTGATCTGTTGGGATTATAGATCCTTAATTTCTTCATTCTAGACATAACCTTTTTTGACTCTCAGTAACCAACAGCAAAAAACCAATTGCATATGTTTGGTGCCATGATGACTAGAAGTAATCCGTATTAGTATTAGCCATTTATGGAGCTAATGGCTGCTTATTTTAGAGTCTCTCTGGTTAGGTCTTTGGTCCAAGGAAGTATTTCACCTGATGATCAATTAAATCCATGTCAATTCACCAAAACCATGCAAGTTGACACTTTAAGAAAGCAGGTATAATTGCATAGTTTCCTTCTCAGGTATCAAATTCCTATAGATGAAGTAAACTGAAGGAGCTGGTTGTGGTAGAGAAAGGTGTGTATCATACTCAGTTCAATGACAGATAACAGAAAAACCCGTGATAATCCACTGAACTTGCTGAATTCCAGGGTATTAAATACTTGAGATTTGTTGCACATGATTACATCCTGTATCCCAGTTTTCCTAGGGCTTTCCTCAGAAATCTCCGGTTTGGCCAATTACATCTTCCTTCAAAAAGTCCAGTAAAGAATCTCGTCTTAGGACATGCCCCCAACCCATGGGTGATCAGCAACTCCCATGCACTGTCCCATTGATTTACTGATTTTTCCCCAAAAAAGATGCAGGCTTTAGCTTTTTGCTCTGCATCTAATTTCTAAATGTTCTGCCTCATTACTAAACTTGCCCTTTCCAACTATTCTAAGACCATAATGAGGAATTTGCTTCTGATCCACTTTCTTTCAAAATTAATTCCCCTTTTATCCTCATTAATGTAATGCAATCAATAAGTCTTCGGCTTCTTCCCTACCTTCCATGCAGCCAAGTTTATCATTAGCCTTCTCTAACATGAGGACTATAGGGTTCTCTTCGTTTGTTTCCTCTTTCATAATCTACTGGACAGTTCTTACTATCTAATTTATATGCTAAAACTGTGCTATATCTAGACCAAAGAAATTAGGGATGAATTCAAGAGCCAACAAAATAAAACTCAGATATTATACTAATTAATCAAGAGTGTTACCATCTAGTAATGCATCTGAGAATTTCCCTTCTGTCGAACTAGGCATTATTCAAGATTGCAATTTCATTGATACAATTTAGTTGGCACTGGGCTCTCCTCTCTCCTCCTCCTCCCCCAAGTTCCCTCCCCTCCACTCTGTACTCCCTTCTAGGTTCACAATCTGTGTCCATCGTGAATGTTCCCAAGTCCATCATGCTTCCACCAGAGTACCTCCCAGCCCTGTAGGAGACTGACATTTCATTGTGGATTTATTCTTGTACTCTGAGGCCCTAATGTAGGTACAGTGAGGATTAGGTGTTCTTTGTTTATGGGCAATACCAATAACAGTGATAAAGGGGACACTGACCATCTCAGGCGATATATTGTATCAAAAAACAATTTTAAAAAAGAAGAAAAAAATTTAAAAAAAGACAAAAGTGACAAAAACTATTAGCCGTTACATTTTATGGTTAGTGAAGAATACATTTAATAAAATTTAGCTTTGCTTCATAAAAAAAGGATTGTAATTTCATATAACATAAGAAATACATTATATGAGCAGGCCTCTTTTTCAAAAGGTCTTGTTGGAAACAATGTAGGCTACCAAAAGCAATAGTACTCAGCAAATCTTACCAAGTGCATGTAAATATTAGTCTCCAATACTTGAAGTCTTCTGTGCCACCAACTTTGCAATCCTGTGTCACCCAAACCTACATCATAATTCTTGCATGTTTTCCACCTAAGTCCTTTTAGGTGCTTTTCATGGGCAGTCTGAGAATAGAATATCACAAAAGTTAGGAGCACAAAGATGGGCTTCAAAGGCATAGAAATAGATGAAATTATTTAGGATCAGGATAGTGAATGAGGAAAGCAGGTATCCAAGGCACAAATTCTAGAATTAACAAGGGTTATCAAAGGAGTAGTAGTAGAATCAATTGTTGGAAGAATGAAACAATCAGTTTTACTGAATGTCTGAGAACTTAAGAAAAAACAGTGATTGGAAAATACCTGTTGGGCTTGCTGATAGCTTAAAAAAGCAAAAGAAAATCTTGAGTTCAGTCGAAAAGGAAATGGCCTTCAAAGAGACCAAGATAATGAATGTAGAAAATGTGTTTCAAAAAACTTACTTACAAAAAAAAAAAAAAAAAAGAGTTCAAGCAACAAGATAAAAAAAATGAAGGGTGTGGGGTTGGTGCAATGGTGTAACAGGCTAATCCTCCACCTGCCTGTGCCAGCATCCCACAGAGGTGCTAGTTCCAGTCCCAGCTGCTTGACTTCTGATCCAGCTCCCTGTTAATGGCATGGGAAAGCAACTGAGGTTGGCCAAAGTCCTTGGGCCTCTGCACCCAAGTAGGAGACTTAGAAGAAGCTCCTGGCTCCCCATTATAGGCTGGTCTAACTCTGGCTGTGGCAACCATTTGGGAAGTGAACCAATGGATAGAAGATTCTTTCCTCTCTCTCTCTCTGTCTCTTTACTGCCTTTCCAAGTAGAATGATAAATCTTTTTTTTTAAATATATTTTATTTGTTTTTAACTTGGAAAGGTAGAGTTACAGAGAGAAGGAGAGACAGAGAAAATGGTCTTCTATTCGCTGGTTCATTCCTCAAGTGTCCACAATGGCTAAAGCTCCACCAATCTGAAGCCAGGACACAGGAGCTTCCTCTGGGTCTCTGACCTGGGTACAGCAGCCCAAGGCTTGGGAACATACTCTGCTGATTTACCAGGCTAGAAGCAGGGAACTGGAAGTAAAGTGGAACAACCAGGACATGAACCAGTACTCATATGGGATCCCAGCCCTTGAAGCAGGATTAGCCATTGAACCATTGCACCAATCCAACATAAGTAATCACTGTTTAAAAATGGGAGTGGGGTGGGGTGTGGATCAATAGAAGAATCAACCATAAATTAGTAAAAACTCGTATAACTTGTTATTATAATAAGCATTTTAGATGTGGATTTTGTTTAGTCTTCCAATCAACCGTCTATTGTACGTATTATTATTATACCCATTTTTACCCTAGAGAAAAACTGAGGCACAAAGTAACAGCCCTAAAGTTACTCCACTGAGATTTCGGTGTGACAGATTTAGTGCTGCCCTCCTCTGCCTTACCATATGGTAATGAGCATATTTAAAAGAGCTAGTGTATTAACTATGGCTTAACTACTCATATTCTGCATCACCTTATAAAACTCATTTATCTTTTCTGTGCTTCATCTTCAGGGCTATAATTTTTTCATGGATATATAGAAACAAAAAAGTGCAAAAAATGTTACTCTGCTACATTTTAGCCTTGAAACTTTATCCCTTCCTCAAAAGGAACACATAGGTATTTCAAGAATTTTGAGACTACCTTTTTATTTCTGTCCTTCAGAAGATTGAAAAAAAAAAAAAATACAGCTTCACGTAAGGCACTCTTCTCATAGACAGAAATGGCTCCAGAGGGACCCGTTCAGAAGCATTCAGACTCAAACATGATGAAGTTCCTGGAAAGAACCTTGAGAAGAAACTGCTTTGGTCGAGGGGGAAATGACACATTTGGGTCCCTTGGGCTAAAGTAATGATTCTGGGGTGAAATAGGAGGGGGAGACGGAGAACACAGAGTTGCCTTAAGGGGCATTGTAAGTGTTGCCAGGAGGAAGGCATTGCCCGGTGGTGAGAACTCCAAGTACTTCCTTTGGAATTCTGAAAGCAGCCAGGTGCCTCTGCAGGAGAAATATCATTCTACACTGGAAAAGTGAGTCCCCATCCATTTTAACTGGCCTCTGCCACCCTCTGTTATTGCTGGGATGTGTAGAAGAGAATTTGCCATATGTATTTAACTTTATGATGAGACATCAATTAATCCATGCTGACAGTCATTGTCAAGCTCCCAAATGTATACAAATGTTGTTTCAGATCCTGTCCTGATTCAGCCTTACAGAGTAAAGCCACCAACTCACAAATGAATATTATTTCTTTGTATTATGTCCTCTGCTCACACTGTCAGCTCTATCATTTCCCACCCCCTTCCTAGTGAACATCTCCAATTCATCCATTCACTTGCAGTTTCCATGAGAGGTGCCTCGCCCTGACTTTGAAATGTTATCTGTATATATTAATCCTTGTGATCTCCTGCATCAATCTTTTGGTTTTCTATCATTAAAAACCAGATTGGATAATTAGTAAGCAATAGAAACTTATTCAAACAATTCTGGAGACTACAAAGTCCAAGAACTAGGTGTCTGGTGAGGGCCTGCTTCCTGGTGCCTAGGTGGCTATCTTTGCTTTCTCATCAGATTGCAAAAGGACAATGGAAGAAGGAGTTTTAGGGATTTCTTTTCCAAGGACACTAGTACCTAATAGCGTAATAATCAAGTTTTCATCTCCTAATACCTTTACGCTGCGGCCTAGTGTTCAACATGCGACCTGGGAGAAACCCAAATAGTTAACCCACAGCACCTATTTAATAACCTTACACTCATCAGATGAAACACACATCACTGCTTTCCAAAGAACCTCACAAATTTCCTCCTTGGCTTTCCTCAGTGCATCTCTGCAGGTTTCCAGAGTAATCTTTGCTGTTAAGGACAGAGATTATGTTACACACATCTTCACAGCATGAAATTCAAGATGAAGTGTCCATCACATAATAAATAATTGGCATATATTTGCCCAATACTTCCTTAAGACAGGTTTGAAGTTCTTACGGTGCTTGCAGTTACTGCTATATGCAGAGCACTGTTACAGGAAATGGAAGTGCTTTATTTTGCATCCAGACAGGAAAGATGGCAAATGTAGGGCCCGGCGGCGTGGCCTAGCGGCTAAAGTCCTAGCCTTGAAAGCCCCGGGATCCCATATGGGCGCCGGTTCTAATCCCGGCAGCTCCACTTCCCATCCAGCTCCCTGCTTGTGGCCTGGGAAAGCAGTTGAGGACGGCCCAAGGATTTGGGACCCTGCACCCGCGTGGGAGACCCGGAAGAGGTTCCGGGTTCCTGGCTTCGGATCGGCGCGCATCGGCCCGTTGCGGCTCACTTGGGGAGTGAATCATCGGACGGAAGATCTTCCTCTCTGTCTCTCCTCCTCTGTGTATATCTGGCTGTAATAAAAAATGAAAAAAAAAAAAAAAGATGGCAAATGTAACTGAGATAATGGAGAAGAATATGAAAGAAGTGCTATACACAAAAATGTGAGCAATATTAAGGAAAAGCAATAAGAGTTGACAAATATTTAGGAATATTTAGGATTGTAACACCAATAGTACCAATGTGGCATATAGATTAATATAGCTGGAGAGATCTTCATATAAGAGCCATACAGCAACTACCTGTGGACACTGAACATGATCTGTTGCCATTTAGTAAGGAAATCCAAGCGGGCATCAGCTGCCCTGCTCCTCCTACTGTCCCTCTTGTTTTCTTTAAATCTGCACAATCTCAATCAACCATCAGAGGATTAAACACCCATTGGGCTTTAGTTTATAAAATGTAAACTCCTCAACTCTAAACATGATAGAGTCAGATATAGGTGGATTTGAAGAGATTCGCTCCCAAAATTAATTAGACTGTAAAGTCCCAACCCATTTATTCTGGAGCAGAGGCCTATAAGAAATTCTGAAAACCAGCATTAAGAGAAGTTAGAAAAGCATTGAAATTAAAAAGCTAGTCAATGATGGGCAATTGCAATTAGTATGCAAGTCTAATAAAGCATCAGAAATAGAAAGGTAGAAACCAGATGTGAGACATCAATTCAGAATTGAACAGGAGACTAACAACATGTCAAAAACATGTCCAAGATCTATTCTTCTAAAGTTGGTTGTTGGACATTTTGCAAAATATTTACAGATTTGTTCATAGGTAAATGAAGGACGTAGGAAGTCTGTAGAGCTGATTTGGAGAGACACAGACGACCAAGATATGATTCTGAACTCAGTAACTTCATAAATTGCTAGAATAAAAACTATCATAAATAATTTGTAAGTGCAACTCATCCCCTTGCATTCCCTACAACTTGGGTCTCCAAGAATCACCTGTGATTCCCAATCTTTACCCTGGACAAACATTTTTGAAAAACATTTAGCTAGTGTATTAGCTATTATGGGTCTATTCAACTTTTAAAAATTCTCTACAAATAGATCAGGAAATATAATTTTAGTTTCAATCACTATCAGTTCAATCAAGAAAAGGATGATTTGAGCAAGTAATGGTTACTTTGAGAGTGTGTCCCTTTCTTCTCTTTACCACCAGTTAGTTCTAGGCTTGTGACTCTCCGTAGCACTGCTTCAGACCAGAAAGAGGCAGAATCTCAATGTGGACATAGTGGAGAAGAGAAGCGGGAGACTCAGGGTGGCAGCTGGACGGTAGTGCACCTTGATCTAGGACCGGAAAGGCTTCTACCCTCTTCAGGGCCTCTTGGTCTTTGCTTGCATTTTTCCAAAGATTATCATCTCATTATTGAAAAAAATGTTTACTTGCTAGACTCTAATTCTTCCCCTTTATTAACTCCAAGCGAAAAAGTATACACTTGCCTTTGACACAATGTCTTATTATAGACCTCCAAGTAGTTTGGTGCTGACCTTGTTGCTAACAATGTGGCAGGTGTCGTAGGGAGTTATTGAATGAGTAAATTTTTCTTTAATTCGCAGAATTTCTTTTTTTTCCCCATGTCTTTGTTGTCTATGATCTATTTGTCCTTTATCTATCTAGAAATGGCTGTCTTCCTATGAGACAGAAGTATTTTTAGTTTTGTTGATTGGGATTGAGCTGCATGGCTGAATTAGAGAAAGGGAAAGAAATGAAAATGAATAAAGGACCTAATACAGCATCACTCCACCTTAATGCTGCCCAAATGACCTCATACATTATAGTTACTTGGGTCATCTTACCCTAGAAGTCCTAGGAATCAGTCTTGTTACACTCAGTAGCCTAAAGTCAGCGTGTTCTTACATGCACATATCACGAAGCATCAGTATTCATCCTGTTAAATTAGAGAATCCTCCTCCACCCCCGCATTCCTTCTGCTCCCTCTCACCTCCCCATTGCTCAGTGCAGTTAAGCATGCAAACGTGTTCCTGCCAAGTGACTCACCATAGAGAAGCTGAAGGACAGACGTCAACACTGCAAAAACACATTTGCACTTCCACATCTCATCTCAAAAATTCCCCTAAATGCTGCAATCCAGCCACAATAAACTGTGTTTAGTTTCCTATAAAATAACATCCTGCCTGTCTTTAAGTACAACCAGTAGTGCAAAAAAAGCAAGTGATGTTGAATTTTGCCCTGCACCTTTCTGACGCTGGGCTGAGTCCCCATTCAGTAGGCCATGCTCTACTGACTGTCTCTCTCATGAAGCAAACACAGGCAAACAGGAGAGTGCAACTACAGCTGGAAATCAATCCTATCATACCACGAGCATGTTCACGCACACTGAAATGTCAGTCTCTCTCAGTGTTTTGACAGTTGCTGCAAGTTTCCCAAATGGAGAACCAGCAATTACGATTTCCAATAAACAACTGCCATAATGTATTTCAAATGAGTAGAATGTCCGTGGTGCTCTTGGTATGTATTTTATTTGCTACCAAGTTGACGGTTTTTTAGAGATGAAAGGAGCTTTGTATTTATTGTTTAAAGCAACATATTGCTGTTAAAGTGGCATGCTCTACCTGGCAATTTGACAGTGCTGCCAGACAATGTGAAAACATGAGGCTGCTCAGACTCTAGAATAAGTCCATGTGTGCTTGCTGATTCTGCTGCCGCGCCACTCACTGTGATCCCTGGGGGCAACGTCACTGCCAGCTCTCTCCTCACTCCTGCCTTTGGGCCAGGGCTCTCCTTCTTGGCCAATATTCTCCTTGGGCACCTCTGATGTGGGTACTAGAGACCATGCCATCTGGGGGCCT